>NC_142515.1:29774531-30391250 GCF_057876585.1 Rhinolophus sinicus
AAGACTTGGTAGGAATTAACTAGAAAACCAGGGAGTTGGGAAAAGGATGTTTGTTTTGGTTAGGGGGAACACTTTCTCCTTAGGGCTTGAGGCAAGGAGGAATAATCAAGAAATGCAAAGGAGGTCTATGTGATCAGAGGTCTGTGTGATTGGAGGTTAGTGCACCAGAGAGCGAGGCAGCAACCACGTTGTGGGAGAGGTAGGCAGAGGCCTTACAGTTTACAGTGATGTATTTGTACTTTATCCAGAAAGCATTGGGAAGTTATTGAGGGGGTTTAAGAATAAGGGTGAGGGGCCGGCCCGGTGGCTCAGGTGGTTGAAGCTCCATGCTCCTAACTCCAAAGGCTGCCGGTTCGATTCCCACATGGGCCAGTGGGCTCTCAACCACAAGGTTGCCAGTTCAACTCCTCCACTCCTGCAAGGGATGGTGGGCTCCACCACCTGCAACTAAGATTGAACACAGCACCTTGAGCTGAGCTGCCTCCCGGATGGCTCAGTTGGCTGTAGCGCGGGCTCTCAACCACAAGGTTGCCAGTTCGATTCCTCGAGTCCCGCAAGGGATGGTGGGTAGCGCTCCCTGCAACTAAGATTGAACACGGCACCTTGAGCTGAGCTGCCGCTGAGCTCCCCGATGGTTCAGTTGGTTGGAGCGTGTCCTCTCAACCACAAGGTTGCTGGTTCAACTCCCGCAAGGGATGGTGGGCTGTGCCCCCTGCAACTAGCAACGGCAACTGGACCTGGAGCTGAGCTGCGCCCTCCACAACTAAGACTGAAAGGACAACAACTTGACTTGGAAAAAAGTCCTGGAGGTATACACTGTTCCCCAATAAAGTCCTGTTCCCGCCCCCCCCCCCCTAAAATCTTAAAAAAAAAAAAAAGGGTGAGGAGTGTGGTTACATGTTCAGATTCATATTTGAAAATGGTGATTTTGGTCGTCTGTGGCAAAAGCATTATGGGATACAAGGTAGAAATCAGTTGATGAAACAGGCTATTGTATCTATAGACTCATTAGAGTGTTAGTTCATGGGAGAGTTGATGGTGATCTGGACCAGGGTGTTAGGACCGAACATGAAGAGAACTGACTGGACTGAAGAATTGTTTTGTAGCTTGAATTGGTAGGATTTAGTGAGAGAGGGATTAGACGTGGAGTGTGAAAAAAATGGAGATGCCACGGATGACGCCTTGATTTCTGGATTGAACATGGGTAATAGTCATTTTTATTGAGAATGCAGAGAGTGCTAGAGGGGCAGTTTTGGAGGGAAAGATTAAAAGCTGTTTTGAAAGTTCTTTTCCTGTGGATTCTTGTTCTTTACTTTAGAAACTCCCACTTCCACAAGATTCTTCTCAAAATTGCCCTCCTATAAAATAAAAAGGTCTTTTTGCCCCCATCTCCCATAGGGCAGTAAATTGTGCTTTTGTGTCACTTGGTGAGGTCTTCTCTTAGTATTTATCCCTCTGTTTTATAATAATTATGTGCTTGTCTATCTCTCTTACCAGACTTGAGTTCTTTGTCATAGACTTCCAAATAACTGTCTTATTTGTTTGGTGTTCCTGGAATGTAAATAAATATTTCTTCAAGTGTTTTCCACTGAGTTATGTATGTTAAAGATTTCTTTATCTTAACTCCAGGTAATGCTGGATTAATTAAGTTTACTGCAGTTTCCCCAGCCTTTGGCATTCTAATGTGGATTATTAATCTCTGAGAAGGGTATAAAGTGTACAGTATTTTCCAGTGTTATTTAGTTCTCCCTCCCCCACACCAGTTTTGTTTTCTGAGCAGCTCATGTTACTAGTGTTAAGGGTAAGAGGTGGGGATAGGAACATTCTGTGGGAAATGCTGATTGAGGCATGTGCCTGTCACAGAGTAGGCACATTAATTCACTGAGTGTGGCCTGCGTGAAAAACAAACTTAACGGCCGTGGGAGAACTTCCCTGGATGTTTTTGGGAAGTTCGTTTTGCCTATGGTTGCTGCAGATCTATTTTTCCCCCCAATAATCAAAACAGACATCAAGAGATGAGAATTTACTGTCTATTGTTTGTTCCTGCCAGACTAAACAAGCTAGGTGACGTGAGGTGACAAATTTTGTTCTGTGTCTTTGTAGCTAAGCTGGGAAGAGCTGAACAAAAAATTCTTTGGTCCTTTTATTTATTAACTCCCAACATCAAAATAGTGCCTTTCTTCTACCACCTGGGTTGTTCATAAAATAAACAGAGTTATATTAGTAGCTATTTTTTTGTAAAAGAAATAAATGTTCAGTATTTTTCTATGGCTATTTATATTTGGTTACAGAGAGTTGGCTGTAGTGACGCAGAACCCAGGTTTCAGGGAAATAAAGACAGGATAGACTAAATGGGGAAGACACTGTGCTTTTTTTGACGAGTGTGTGAATTTATTTTAGAGGAGAGGTTTTCTTTTTTTCAAGAGGAAGAGTGCTCAAGACAGTTCGTTTATAGATTGGAACCTAGTGGAAAGTTTTACCAGGAACTTACTGACTCAAACAAGAAATAGATTTGTTTTTAAACTTAGATTTTATTTTATAATGCCAGATGGCATCGTTATGTTTCATTTATTCAGACTCTTAACTGCTAGTGTCTTTCTTATAGTAATGTGGAGTTAATGTGCTCTACAAACTTTATTTGGCTATAGAGTTCACATGAAAATATTTTTTTGAGTAATATAAAATATGGCATAGATTATTCGTAGGGTGAAAATGTCATAACCACTTCTACATCTGTTCTCTCACATCTTAATTGGTATGTTTTCATTTACTTGCCCCCGCTTTATTATTGCAGATGTTTATTTTCTATGACGTAGCTCAGAATGGCAGGGAAAACTTGGTCATCTGTAGTCCAGCTATCAAAGAATTTATCAGCCTCTGTCATAAACGTAATATTCCCTTGGCTCTCAGGGCCCATCTTTAGAACCAAACCTTTGAGGTCCCATAAAGAGCAAATAAAAATCTGTGAATAAAGATTACTTTCCCATTTATTTTAAGATATGCCTGGGGGAAGGATAAATGACTGCTGAATACTCTTAGCAGCAGTTATGGGGACTGTATGAGTAAAATGTAGTGATTTTTTTTTTTTAACAGTGAAAACAGCTGCAATTTTTTTAAAAAAGTTTATTGGGGTGACAATTGTTAGTAAAATTACATAGATTTCAGGTGTACAATTCTGTATGACATCATCTATAAATCCCATTGTGTGTTCACCACCCAGAGTCAGTTCTCCTTCCATCACCATATATTTGATCCCCTTTACCCTCATCTCCCACCCCCCTCCCCCCTTACCCTCTGGTAACCACTATTGTCTGTGTCTATGAGTTTTTGTTTCTCATTTGTTTGTCTTGTTCTTTTGTTGTTTTTGGTTTACATACCACATATCAGTGAAATCATATGGTTCTCTGCTTTTTCTGTCTGACTTATTTCGCTTAGCATTACACTCTCAAGATCCATCCATGTTGTCACAAATGTTCCTATATCATCTTTTCTTACCGCCGAATAGTATTCCATTGTGTATATATACCACAACTTCTTTATCCACTCATCTGTCGAAGGACATTTTGGTTGTTTGCATGTCTTGGCCACCGTAAACAAAGCTGCAATGAACATTGGAGCACACGTGTCTTTATGTATAAATGTTTTCAGATTTTTTTGGTAGATACCCAGGAGAGGGATTGCTGGGTCATATGGTAATTCTATTCTTAATTTTTTGAGGAACCGCCACACTGCCTTCCATAACGGCTGCACCAGTCTGCATTCCCACCAACAGTGGTTCCTTTTTCTCCACAAACAGCTGCAATGCTTCTTCCTGAGTATCAATCTGTGCTTGCATACCTTTACACGAAAATGATGCTATGAACTTGTGTAGACCTGGTAATCTGCTTATTCTATGGAAAAAGTCCCAGCTCAGGATTCTTTTTTTTTTTTTTTGTATGTTTTACTCTGTGCTTTGGCTCCTAATAAAGCAGTTGTTGTCCAGGAAAATAATTTTAATTGTGGAAACTCCCACATTTGTTTCAGGTCGGTCTTCTCTCTTTCCCTTTGAAGATGCCTTCCTGGACGACAGTCACGGCGACCAGTCCTTGTCATCTGGCTTAAGTTCTCCCACTCGCTGTCAAAACGGGGAACGAGTAGAACGCTACTCTAGAAAGGTGTTTGTCGGAGGTCTTCCTCCTGATATCGATGAAGGTACTATGCATTCATTAATAACTTTATAAAGGTCAGGTTTGTGCTTTGTGTGATCTGACCCTGCCGTTCCTCTCCAAACCAGCTTGGGGACATGTCAGGTCTTAGTGTGCAGGAGATGAAAATATTCGCTAGATGGATCAGTAATAGACTGTATTCTGCAGGTCTTTTGTTTATACGTGTTTATACACAGCAGTCTCCCAACATCTTCCCATTTCCTAAATATTCATTTGGGGATACATTTTAAAATAATAATGAGAGCTAATCTTTATGAAACTCTTACTATAAGCCCATTATTGTGCTAAGCACTTTACATTACCATATCTCATTTAATTTCCATAGCTGTCCTATAAGTCACATCCTACTCCATTTTATAGATGCAGAAACTGAGGATCAGAGAGAAAGAATTCGTCCCATTTTATGTAGCTAATGGTGCAGTGGAACTCAAAATTAGTCTGATTCCAGAGCTTTTGCTCATGTCTATCAGACCATACCATCTCATATTTTAATACAGGTACCTGTTAAATGAAGAGCCCCCTCGTGTCTTTAAGGGAACGAAAACTAATTAGAAATTTTCTTAATAACATTTTTGAGATACTACCAATCCAAAAGTAAGTTTTTCTTTTATGCCTAAAGTCAGCACGTAGTCGGTTGTCAATAAATATTTCTTGAATGGACAAATGAAACAAAATTGTGACAGAGTTAATTTAACATAGGGAAAAAAACAACTCCAGTTCTAGTAGGCCTTGGATCTGCTATAAAAATATTGTTAAAACAGAATTGTTTTGCCAGCATAATTCTAGCTATGACATTTCTCTAATTTATCATGATTTTCTTTTTTCATGATAAGAGAAAAACAATCTCTAAAAATAGTTTTATTCTAGACTAACTGCTTTAAAATTGTACACAGCTGGAGACTCATTTTCCTCCAAACTATTCTTGCACTAGTGTTAATTTCATCTATTGATTGGATTTTTTCTTTAAGACAAAGTTTTTTCGTTTTGTTTTAAAGTTTTATTTATTTTTTAATTAAAATCTATTGGGGTGACGATAGATAGGATAATTATATAGGTTTCAAGTGTACAATTCTGTAATACATTATCTATGTATTACATTGTGTGTTCACCACCCAAAGTCAGTTCTCCTTCCGTATTTGACCCCCTTCCCCCTCTTCTACCATCCCTCCGCCCCTGAACTATTTGTAAGACAAAGTTTTGATCATGGCTGAGAGAGTGGCAATTTAAGCCTGGGTAGGAGCCACATTATAACCTGCTTTGAGTCAAAAGTCAGAAGGAAAAGATAAACTTACTGAGCTACAACTTTTGAAATATTTTCTTTATAGGATGTGTAGTATGGGAGGAAGAAGCTTTTAACTTTTTCTTGTCACCAAATAGAATTACCTCCTTATTTCCCCTACTCCTAACTGAAAGAATATCTATTTCTAAAATAATCTTAGAGATGAATAATAAGAATCTATGGTAAATAAGAGATTTTAGAGATTATTTCACACAAGTAAAAGCGTATTTTTTAATATTTTGTGTACTTCTGCCTTTTTCTGAGAAACAGAGACCATTCCTATTTTTAGAATTTCCTTTTTACTTGACAGAGAGGTCACCTTAGCTAATGTTAGATTTCTTTTCTTCCATGTTCTTTATATCAAGTTTATTGGCAGTGAAGGGAAATGAATTATAGTTAGAAACACATTCTACACAGTTGAAAGTGAATAACCAAATGTACCTCCCAAACAATGGTATTTCACTCAATAAGTTTACCTTCTGTAAAAATGCTTTAGAAAATAGCTCTCAAAACGTATTTTGTATAAAAAGATATGTTTTATGCTATTCCATTTGCAATATTTTTTTTTCCCTTTTGCTAAGATTTCTTTTTTGTTTTGTAGATGAGATCACAGCCAGCTTTCGCAGGTTTGGACCTCTCGTCGTAGACTGGCCTCACAAAGCTGAAAGCAAGTCTTATTTTCCTCCTAAAGGTAATGCACTTTAAATGTCTCCACTATCTGCACTTAAAATGTTTCCACTGCCTGCCTTTTGGAGAGCTAGTACAATAATTCAATAAAAGGCAGCTTTTTAACTCTTGAAATAGCTGTTGACTTTTTTCCCCAATTAAGAAAACATTTTAACATTGATCACCTTTTTTGTGCCTTACTGTTTCTACTTGGAGACTATTCCCCCAGAAGCACACTGATTGTTTCACGGCATCTATTTTACTGACAGTGAGAACCTGTGAATCTGTTGTGAATGAGCCTTGTGCTAACTTTTCATTATTTCAGAGAAAGGGTTTTGAGGAATGTCAGCGATAGGAGAGAAAAACATTAGAGTCAAATTTTATTTGTATCCCATAACCCTGTGGTATTACAGATCTTATAAACCCCAAACGTGGAAAACCTAGTGACTGAAGAATTATATTACATGAAATTACCTTTATCCATGTCTGTATTTTAAGCATGGTTATGGGTGGAGAGCAAACTAGCAAAGAACTCTTCATATGACCTTGCTTCCCTTATTTTTGGTAGGTATTTTTTTATTATTTCTGAAGGCATGAAAATATATTACTTTGTTTATAGTTTGTCACTTCTGCAGAATCTAGGGATTTTTTCTGGTGAGAATAACCCTGGGTCTGTTCCTAGATTTATATAGAAGAGTGTTTTTGGGTTAAAGAGGAAGTTTTCTTCTTGTAGATGTGTTCTGTAGATGTGTTTCAAGGACCTCTTTCATCTCTAAGGAATTGTTTTTTGATATGTATTATTGTGTAACATCACTCACCACTAGAACATGGAGTCAAAATACTCGTCCTTCCAGTGCCTTTTCCGGGAATCAAATTGTAGCTTAACCTAGGGAAGGCAAGTGGCTCCCTTTGATGTGTGGTTTCTTAAGTTTCTTTGTTGCCTGTGCTTCTCCCCGCTCTTTATAGCCTATGAAAATAAGTCACTAAATAGTGGGCTGTTTGGTTGCTTTGAACGTTCTTCTGTTAATTCTCTCCAAAAATTCTTAAAGTTAAAAAGCAAGTTTTAGGGGTAGCCAATTAGCTCAGTTGGTTAGAGTGTGGTGTTAATAACACCAAGGTTGCTGGTTCGATCCCTGCATGGGCCACTGTGAGCTGGGCCCTCTTTAAAAACAATAAAAATAAAAATAAAATAAATAAAAATAAAAATCAAGTTTTATATTAACCAGAAAAGATAAAAATCATCATGCTGATTTATTTACCACTTTGTGATGCCTACGACACTACATAAAGGCATGTGTTCAAAACATATTTTTAAGAATGCTAATAATGCATTGAATCAGAGTAGTGTCATTTCAGTGAAGGAATGAGTTCACCACACTCTGCTGCAGGTAATACACTCTGTAAAGTCATATGTATAAAAAGATGTTCCAAAAAGTACTTGTTGCACATGTGAATCAAGACAGTGATATTTCAGTGAGAGAATGGGTCATCACAATGTGGTTCATGTAACATACTCTGTAAAATGACAGGTATAAAATATATTTTTAAGAATGCCAGTTGAAAAAAAAATAAAGCTGGGAAGGTTGTAAAAATTATTCTGGGATAAAAGGTGTCAGAGGATCATCATAAAAAGTAAAAATGAAGATAAGCATACAAGTACATATGATCAGGTCCAAAGAAAATTATCCTAAATCTACCTCTATCAGATATAATCACTGTATACATTTTATAAAATACCTTCTGATACCTCTTTATGAGTATATACATTTACATGAAATTTTAAATTTTACATAAATGGGATTGCACTATACATGCTGTTTAATAACCTGCAATTTCCCTCCAGCAGTATCAATACCTTTCTATAAGAAACCTGTATTAGTTAATGACCTTATTTTATTTAATCAGTCCTACTGATGATGGAAACTTAATTTACCTCCAGTTTTCTCTCATGGATGATGCTTCAGTGAATATTCTTATGCCTTCATCTTTTGGCTCTTTTAATATAATAATTACCACTTAGTGTGAATTTCCAGAAGTCTGAGGTACATGTTTATAAATATTGTCAAGCTGCCCTTAAGAAAAGTCATTCATATTTTATGTTTCCACTAATAGTACCTGATTTACAAAACTCAGTTTTATTGAGGGTCTGGGGATACGGCTCTTTTTCAGTCTTTGAGAAGCTGATGATTGAAATAGCATCTTTTTTGGCATTTTTTTCCCTCCTTACTGGCCATTTGAATTTATTTTACATTTTTACATTGACATCTCATTTCTGTCTGGAATTTATAATGGAGTAAGGCACAAGAAAGGATTCAGCTTTATTTTTCTATATTTATTTATTGTCCCAACAGTCACTTATCGACTATTCCATTTTCTCGTCATTGATTTGAATCCTTAGAGTGAAGTATTGATTGGCCTCTTCTGTTTTTCAATGGAATGCACAAGTGGCTCTAGAACTGCTTTGTCCAGTATCATAGCCACTAGTCACATGTAGCCAGTGAGCACTTGAAATGTGACTAATTCAAATTGAGTGAGATATGCTACAAGTGTAAAATACACACTGCATTTCAAAGATTTGGTTTTAAAAATGGTAAAGATTTGGTTTTAAAAATTACTCAGGCTTGCATCCTCAGTAATTTAGTTTACATGTTAAAATGATAATTTTTGGATATATTGGATTAAATAAAATATATGAAAATGAATCTCACCTATTTCTTTTTACCTTTTTAAATTTAGATATTGGAAATTTTAAAATTATAGATGTGATGCATATGTCCGTCGGACAGCATTCCTCCAGAACAGGCATTGGCAAACGACATGTTTTTGTGTGGCCTACAAGCTAAGGATGGTTTTTATATTTTTAAGGATTGTAAACACACACACAAAGCAGAATATGTATTATACAACAGAGACTATATGTGGACCTCAAATCTCTTTGCTGAAAGTCTGTTGACTCCTGCTCTAAAACAGCCCAGAGAATTGCTCATTTAGCTTCTGTGACATCCCTTGACGAAGGAAGCAGTTTATTTCAGAGGAAGTCTGTATATTTGCAGACCTAGCTAATTATTAAATTTTGTTCTTCTATTGAGTCATATGCTTCCCTGCAGTCTTTACCCATTGGTCAATTGTGGCCTTTAAAGTAAAACAGAATAAGTCATCATTGTGACATTTATCTGGTGGTACTTAAAGGACTGTCAGATTCTCTTTAAGTCTTCTCTTTTCCAAGCTAAATATTTTCACTGCTCTTAGTCATATCTTACGCCTTATGGTTTCTGGACCACCATTCTTCTTGTCTGCCTGTTCTGTATACATATCACATTTACAATTTCCTACTGAAATTTGTTAACTGAAAATTGGAGAGAGGAAAATTGGAGAGAGGTCTGAGCAGTACAGAGTTTAGCAGCTCTGTAAATGCCGTGGTTTTTGGTACCACTCCTATGTAACAGCATCACCATATAGAACTGTAGGACATTAGAGCTGCTGCCTTTATTTGGCTCCGAGGTTAAGTGCTGAGGTAAACCACTGAGAGCCAGGCCGAGAAGAGAATCTGGATCTCCTAAATGTGGTCCTCAGGCTGGCGTCCTCAGAGAGCAGATTGCCTTTCTGGTGCTCGGGGTCAAGGGGGAGAAATAATTATTATGCTATTGACTCCTGTTGTGTTTTGCTCTTAGCTAAAGTCTGAAGGTTGACCTATTTGGGGAGGACCTAAAGAAATTTGGTGGTATTCCAAGATTGAAGTTAACTTTGAGAATCTGTGCCCACTGCTTTGAATGTTGGGAACATCTAAGTAGTTCACCCTGAACTATTTTGTGCCTTCTTACTAATGCCCTCTTGTGCTGCTTATACTTTTCCTTACAATCCTTGGGTTTTAATTCCAGTTTGTGCTTTCTTGGTAATCCCCCTCTTTCCGATTGTACTTTTCTTTAGGTCACCTCAGGTTAGCCATTAGGTACAGTTTTTTTGACCGAACATTTTAGGCTTCCGTGTAAGTAGAGAGGAAAACATGAACCATCCACTATTGAGCCCTTTGACCTTTTTCTCAGAAAGTGTACCCTAATAAACAGAATCATTCATTCATGTATCAGGTTTACCTATATAGATGTGGTATAGGGTTTGTAAAACCATCAGCATTTCAAAGGAGGGCTTAAAATCCACGTAGAGAAACAGTGGCAGGCACATCAGCTGTCCCCTTAATTGTTATTAGATCAACAGAGTGGGAGGTGATAGAGACTGGGGCTCTCTCCAGCACAAGGGCCACTGAGGCATTTGACCAACCATTCGCGGATACGCAGAAACCTCTGGATCAATCTATCTGTGGGCCATAAGCAGGTACTTGCTTGGTGTTCTCCAGAATACCACTGAGGACATAGAAGGCATGGAAGTCAGATTGTGTGTCTTCATGATTTGTTCTCAGCCCTCATGAGCTTATGGTCCTGTGGAGGAGATAAGAAAATAGTCAAATGGTCACGGAATAAACACAGTTGCAAACTGTGATAGTTCTCTAAAGGAAAAATATAGAGTGTAGTGAGCGAGTTTAAAAAGGAGGTATCAGTTTAGATTGGGGATATGGAAATAGCTTCTCTGACAAAACAGTAGTTACCGTGTTTCCCCAAAAATGAGACCTAGCCAGACAATTAGCTCTAATGTGTCTTTTGGAGCAAAAATTAATATAAGACCTGGTCTTATTTTACTAAAATTTAAGACTGGGTATAATATATAATATAATGTAATGTAATGTAATTATAATATACAATACAATATAATACCCCAGGTCTTACTTAATTTTTGCTCCAAAAGATGCTTTAGAGCTGATTGTCCGGCTAGGTCTTATTTTCGTGGAAACAGGGTAAACAGACCTGAAATTGAAGAGTTAGCTAGAAAATGTAGCGAAGCAAGTTAAAAAAGCAGAGGAGTACCATGGGGGAAGTACTGAGTATGAAAAGGACTTGAGTCCCTTTGAAGAAGTGAAGGAAGTGTGGTTGGAATCTTAATGAGGGAAGAGAAAATGATGCAGAAGAAAGAGCCTTGAAGAAGTAGGATTTTTTTTTCCCTTCCCTAAAGTGATCCAGTCCCCCAAAGAGAGTAGATGTGAAGGCATTTGTGTGGTGCTTGTCTTTGGGGTGGAGGGAGAATGTAACTGGGTCAACTAGAAATATTAGTTTAAAATACTTTCAAATAGCTGTGGATAAAATTGAAGCAATCTCGCTTTGTGTTTTCTGCATTTAGTTCTTGATGATAAAAAGAATCCAACTCTAATCAAAATATTGAGGAACAGTTTCCTAAGATTGCATTCTCATGCATTTTAGTTCTGAAATAGTAGCATTGAAATTATGAGTCCTGAAACAGAGTGTCTCCCAAATTTTAGGGCATGAACCAAAGCTCCCATTCATACAGAATATAAATCAACATCATTACGTTTATAATAGCGTGGATGCAGGTAATCTGCAGATATTTGTTGAAAAGGGATGGCAAGAGAACAGAATAAATGTAAACAGAGAGCTTAGGTCCTAGTGCAAATGATCATGCAGCGTGAGGAATGTCACTGTCTAATATTTGTTGGCACATCAGTCTGTGGAAGAGGCTATGTTTGGACTGTGGGGGGATCTAGAGAAGACATCATTCTTGTTGTTGAGAAGGCTGCGGTTTTCCAGTGGAGACACAGAAACACAGATGGTGAAACATTAGGTAATGGTGAAGAGCATGGGTTCTGGAAACAGACTTGCTGGGCTCCCCCACCTATGAGTTGTGTGACCTGAGGCATGCTGTTTAGCCTTCCTGTACCTTATTTTTGTCACCTGCAAAAGAGGGATAATAATAGTACCTGCTTCATAAGGTTGTGATGAGGATTAAAATGAGTAAATCTGCGTGGCATGTTTAAAACAATCCCTGCTTACAGTAGGTATTATGAATGATGCTTATTTTTTTATTAAAATACAGATTAATTTATGGTTAATGACAAATGAATGAACTATTCTAGGCAGCCAGAGGACGGTTGCCTAGAACAGATTACTATGGACCATGGTCTTAAAAGCTAGGCAGGAAAAGAATGGCAGAAATTGCAGGGGCCTGGAATTCTGGTAATTAGTATGGCTAACATTTACTGAGGGCTTATTTTGATCCAGGGAACAACTATTTTCTATGCTTAATCTCATTTAATCTTTCCAGCTCCCAGAAGTAGGCACCCTTATGCTCCCCATTTTATAGAGGAAGAAGCAGGTTTAGAGGAGGGTAATTTGTCCATGGTCGTGTGTTAAATGATAGAACTGAGATTTGAGCTTGAACAGGCTGAGCTCAGAGCCCAAGTGTCTTAAATACTGCACTCATACTGTTCTCATTCGGGTGTAAGAATGGCCCAGAGGTAGGCACGCTCAAGGTAGGCTTTCATTAAGGTGGATTAGCCTCACTGCCAGGCCTAGAACTTGGGCCAGGTAACCAGTGATCAAGATCCAGGCTCTGGAGTAGCTGCCTGGGTTGAATTCCTGTGCCACTCCTTGCCACCACCACAAGTATCGTTGGGCTGATTATTAAGCGTCATTAATCTCTTTTTTAATCTACAAAATGGAAATGGTAACAGTGTCTACTTCTAGTTCGTTATGAGGACTCAATGAGAAAATACACATACACTACTTTCATGCCCAAATATGGAAGGCTTTTTTTTTTTTTTTTTTTTTTTTTTGTAAAGTAAGGGACAAGTTAGGTTTTTCTGTTTGGTTTTGGATTTTTTGTGCAGGGTCAGTAAAACCATTTAGGAGTTTTCTGTAATCAAGCTCATAAGAAGGAATAAGGACCAGGAAAAGCCAAGATATAAGCATTGAGATATTACTACAACGAGGAGAGAAAGGGACCGGTGGTTCGTAGTGACACAGTAGATGATGATGGTGGTAGATTTAATGGCAGGATTGTGCTAAAATTCCTTCCACTGAATGGGAGAATCATGGCACTGCTGAATGCAGGCGAGTCAACAGAGAGAACACCAGTTTGGTGTAGTGACAATTTGATTAAAGACATGTGGAATTTGGTACGTCCTCATCTCTTATCTGAGAGGAAATTCCTATTGGGCAGTTGGAATTGTGGCTTAGGGACTTTGGGGAAAGAGACTGGCTAGAGATCACATCCATCTAGGGTCATCTTTATAGAAGAAAATGAAAAACTATTAACAAGTAAATTTTGTTAGGAACCGGAAGGAAGAAGAGAACATGGCAGTGGAGATGTGGGTGAATGAAGGACTGGGAGTGTGTCTGGCTGTGGAGGCTAAAGGAAGTCAAGCACGTGATCACTGTTATTTCGATTGTTAGCCTAATTCTAGGCCTTAATGTTGTAATGAAGTAGTAAAACCAGAACAAAGCAATCTGGTTTGCATTGATCAAATGTTGTTTTATAAGTAATAAGAAGAATCCTGCCTCCCCTACAAAACCAACCACCATCATTTTTCTGTTTCCTTCCAGTCTTTATTCATATATTTTGTTGTGGGGATGTAATAATAGCAGAGACACAATTTTCTATTCTCCTTCCTCCCATGTTTCTACATAATTTTCATATTTAAAAAAAAGCGACCTAACTTATTGTCGAACCATGATTTACTTGCCTAGTGGTCATTTAGGCTATGATAAATAATGCTTCTGTTAACATATCCTTGTATATGATTTTTCTTTCATATTACTTTCTTTAGGATAAATTTGCAGGAGCTTAACCAGAGTTAAAAGAAATGAAAATCTTAATGATTCCGGGTCTGCAATCACGTGGCTTCCCAAAACAGTTTTCATTATGACGTTTATGCTAATTTGGACAGCTGCAGCACATATTTTGCTTAGTTCCAAGCCAGATAAGTGGTACACTGCAGTTGTGGACTTACCTTTTTGCTTGTGTGTTTGGAAAATAATGGACCCCTGCAGAAGCCAGACACCTCATTAGCATGACTCTTGTGCCTGACGTGTTTAAAGCTTTTCCTCTCGGGTCTTGTCCGTTGAATCTTGGGTTTTCTTTGCCATCACCCATCCTCCTTTCCCTTACCCGCTCTGGCCACACTGAGTTCTTGGCTATTCCTTGAGGTCAGCTGAGTCTCCTCAGGGCCTTAGCACTTCCTTTTTCCTGATGTCCTTATCTGAAATAGCCACCCCTCTATCTTCTCACCCTCTGTGCCTCTTACCCTAATTTTATTTTTCTTCCGTGTTTTTCATGACCTGAAAAAATGACATGTTTTTATGTTTATTTTCCAGATCGGAATGTAAGTTTTAATAAGAGTAGGAATTTTTTATGTTTTAGTCACTGCTCTGTACCCGGTCCCCTGCATACCTGCCTCAAGGGCTGGCTCTCAGATACTTGTTAAATGAAGAAATTTTACCTTTGCAAATGATGAGTTCCTTACTTGCTCAGAGAGTAAAGTCCATCAAATTTTAGTTCCTTAAAGGTTATCTCATTGTAACACAATTTAAACTGAGACTCAAAGACGTGAAGTGTCTTTTCCTAAAAAGCACACAGTGGTTATAGTAGTTTGCCTGGTGAATTATAAAGGAAGTAGTTTTTATTTGTTGTGCTAGTGTGTATCATTTGTGGGAAAGGAAGGAAGGTTTAAACTACATGATCTGATAAATTATGCTGTTATTTGCAAGGCTGTATGCTATATAAAAATTGGCATCTTAAGCTATATGACCCATGGTACACTTTCACAGATATTTAAAAATGAAAGCGATCCTTGGCTTTTTCCTGAATTCTTCTATTCTGTTACTCATACACAGCTGGGGTATTTCCAAGAGCTAGTTCAGGATGAGGTTGTAGGTCTGAGCTATCCTTTAGCTGTAGCTTAACCCTGGGTGCCTCTTGGGTGATACCACACCATTGCTGGATACGAGTGCACTGCTTTGTAGTTGATTTTTTTTACTACAAGGATAAGAGGTTATCGTGTGCTACCTCAAATTGGGGTTGTGGTTATGAGTGACAAGGAAAGCCCCAAAATAGGAGCTGTGACAGAACCAGATGTCATGGAGCTGTGCTATGGGCGGCAGGTGCCAGGGAGCCGAACAGTGGGAGCTGTTAGTTCCTCATTGTAATGTTCCACCATTATCATGACTCAGCTCTCCTCTGCATGTGTGCTCCTCTCTGTTTGTGCTTCCAGGGGGCAAATTGTTTTCATATTTCTAGTTGAATTCCAGAGAGAGGGAATCTGATTGACCCAGTTCGTCTTTTAACACCTGGCTGTGACATAGGCCATCTGAGTGAGAGTGGCCTTAGAATCCCTGACTGCTTAAAAAACAAACCAACAAACAAACAAAAGCAGCTTAGTTCTGCTTCCTTGACTGTGGCAGCTGGGAAGATTACGTTGGGCGTGACAAGCTCCTACGACGATAGATAGCATAGCCTCCTTCATTGCCTCGTGGGAGAACAGCCCGTAGCCAAAGTTGCTGTCACTAGAGGCACAAAAAAGTGTCTGCCCATCCTGAGCCTTCTCCCCATGGTTCCATACTACGCAGCTGCCCCTGACACTGCCAATAGTCTCACCTCTTGTAGTGAGGCTGGGAGCAGGGAGGGGAGCTGGCGTCTCCTGGGCAGTAAGCACAGCTGCAGTACCACTGTTGGCAGAGACCTCCAGGGCAAAGGCAAGGAAGGCGGCCAGCTGCAGATGTTGGACAGGAGACTGGCCACGTGGCTCTGACACTCTATTCAGAAGTCGGCGGTGCTGGCAGTGGAATGGACGAGGCTGCTGTCCTCCTTCCACTTGGGCAGCCAGCTTCAGCTCTGCAGTCCAGGGGCCCAGGTGAACGGGAACAGGAACAGGCATGCACAGTCGTGCAGGAGTGACCCATGCCATGTGCTCTGATGATCCCCACCCACCTCGAGTAAGGCGTGTCCCTTGGCGTGGCTGTTTCTGCTGCCAGTCGTGTATTTCCGCTGCACTGGCAGGCTGGCTTGCCTGCTGGGCCTTGTGACCAGAGTCATGCCGTTGTGGAAGTTTATACAATACCAACATGGTCTGTGAACCTGGCATGAGCCAGGCCTCATGGGATTCAGATCGACTCTGAGCCAACAAGCTAAGGAGATACCGTTTGAAGAACAGGAAAGAAGTCTCTACTTGAAATGGGCAAAAATAGGTCATTGTGAAGCTGCAGTCGGCTGGACTCATGGCTTCGATTTCTCTTTGCTTCAGTTTGTCTAAATCTGGCTTTGGAAAGGAAAGTTTTCAAACTTCACATTTTTTTTCTCTTGTAACATAACTTGAATGGAAATAAGTCAGTGTTGTCTTAGGCCCAGATTCCAAGTTTTTTCCACCTTTTGAGTTACATAAACCGGTCAAATTGAGAAGCTGAGGGATTTTAGCCTGTATTTAACCTTTTGCAGTTTGTAAGCTTTTGAGTAATACTTTGCCCCCTCCCACCACCCTTTAAACGCAGGGTTATAGTATACATACCCTTTGGTGAATCCTATATTTTACTATTTAATCAATTGAAATTTTCATTCTCATGAAGGACTTGTTTGTAAAAACATGGACACTGCACTGCAGGGCAGCAAGAGTGGGCTTTTTGTTTTGTCCTGTTTTGACAGATGGATTGTTGCTATTGTTGCTTTTAAAAGCTTACCACACCCTCAGCTTCGATTGTTGTAGTAAACACTGGCCTCATCTCCACTGTATTGAAGATGAACTATAAGAGTTAGTCTTTGACTTCAAAGCATGGCTAGTTCGGGGGACTGTACAGCAAGGAGTAGGCGGGAGGAAGGCGCAGGCCACGGGACAGCCCGAGCAGCCGCATAAATAGCAGCGACTTCTTGTCGTCTGTCCCGCAGGATCTATTGTGCTGTGCCCAGGCAGAGGTGCGGGAAAGGGGGACAAGCCCAAAGCAGCCCTCATGAGCACTTTCTTTGGAAGAGAGTAGATTTCAGGAAGTGAAATGGAAGGTGCGAATTTGGCCGGCTGAGAGGCAGAGAGAATGTTTCAGAAGAGGGTGTAGCTTGGGACAGGACTTGCTGACAGGAATTGGATCAGGGGAAGGATATGAGCAAGTGAGACCAAGAGACGATATGTCCGTTGAAAGAGTCTGAAGTGGAAAACTGCCTGAGGGAATCTGGTGAAAAATTTGGAAAGCTGGGAGCGCTGGCTTGGGTTGTCTTTCGAAATAGAATGGACAGCCTTGGTCTTGAGGAGAGGAAACGGTGACACCGAGCAGACAACAGCGCTGAGCACTCATTAGGAGCATTAAAGTGCAAGGGCAAGGAGAAATTCGATTGTCAAACTTCAGGCGATATACAAGCAAGGCCAGACTAAAGCAGCATCTGTAGGGAAGCGTCTACTAGGTTAAAATGCAGAATTTGCCAGTTGTATGATGCTGAATGAGAGAGAACAACAAGCAGTGAGGCAAGAACTAGGTATTTATGGACTCAGATGTGGGCACCAGCAGCTATAACCAATATGACATTGAGCAAATTGTTTAATCTCTGAGCCTCAGTTTACTCATCTGAGTTAATAGAGGATTACGTGAGACCGTGCACATACCCACCAATACAGTACTGAGGCTTAGTATGTGCTAAATAATATTAGTGTCTTTTCTTCCCGATGAAAATGTCATGCTTGGTAATAATAAAACTGCCCGACCTGTTTGACCAGTTCCCTCCCACACCCATAATCTGGTCTCAGTTTTCTTGGTCAGGTGCTTGTTGGAACTGACTGTGACCAGAACTGACAGATTGGCAGATTTCACAAGGACCTCTTTATATAAGGAATGTGTGGTTATGTAAAAAGAGCAGACTTTACATCCGAATGCCACCAGTCACTGCCCTGGACTGCAGGACTTAACTTAGAACCCAGGAAGTAGATGGCCAGTTTTCAACTCTGAGGGGGTTCTCCCCATCCGACTTGTTTTCTTGTCCATTCCTACCTTCCCTCACTCCTGCCTGCCAAGCAAGAAGCCCACAAAGAAACAGTTACTAGTGTGATAGAAAACATAAAACAGGCTAGAACCAAAATGTTGAGCCTCAGCCCTATGTAGTAAATGTAGTCAAAGAAATATGTTCATTTCTGAATCCAACTGGAATGTTCAGGAATCCGTGGACTTGGGCTGTACCTGCAGAGGCATCTCTATAGCTTACTTGGAATGTCACCATTTTTTCACGTATATCATACCATTAATGTCTGGCTCATGTGCCACCACCTACAGAAAGTCTTCCCTGATTTTTCTATCCATGTCTTCACTGGAAAAAAAAAATCTATCTTCTTTCTATGAAGTTCCCCTTTTAAAAATACATTTTAAAAAATACTTTTTAGGATCCCTAATGTATTGTTCCTAGATTAGAGTTCTCTATGTACTTATTCTTCTTGCACATTCCTTGAGAACAAGGACTTGCTCGGGTCAGTATTCCCCTACAGTTCCTAGGGCGTGTAGTAAGTGTTCAGTAAATCTTGGAGATCTGATGTTCTCATCCAAGAGGAAAATAAATAAAGAATCCAGTTCAGAGACCTGCAGTGTTCTCCAGGCGGGGGGCGTTGATGAGCGGTTTCATCTCCTCCCACCCACCGCCCTCAATCCTATGCTCCAATAAACACTACTCGCTGTTTTCCAAATGTACTGGCCCTTTGATCCTTCCATGCCGTGGCCTGAGCTCTTTCCTGACCTTGGAATACCCTTACTTCCTGGAAAAGTAATTCTCCTCCAGCTCAGATATGGCTTTTGCTCTGTGGCTTTCCCTGATCTTTGGACACCTCTGCTCCATCTGTCTCTCACCAGTGTTCTGTAGCATATACTCCCAGCCTAGCACTTTCCATGTTGTTTCTTAGTTATTTATTTACAGGTTGAGTTTTTCCAGGGCCCGGTTCTTCCTTGCCTTATTCATCTTTGTAGCTTCAGTGCCTAGTATCATGCCTTATACCTTCTAAATATTTTTGGTTCTATTGAATTGAATCCAAAGAAAAAGACTCCTGAGGCAAACCAGGTAAGTCCTCTGACCTCAGCTCCAAGGTCAGAGAGAACGTTTGAAACAGACTTTCCATGCCAAAAAAAGTCTGAACTCAGGCAGCTCTGGCTGGAGAGGTGCCCTTCAGGTCTCTCTAGGAAGGTCAGAGGAAATCAGGGAGCCTGAATTCTAAGAAAACATCTCACTCTGTGTTCAAACCGTGGATCCTTCTTTCTGGGACCAGAAACCGGCCAGTGTTTGGTCAGCCACTGTTTTCTGAAGGCAGCAGTTCAGGGCACAGCCCTATAAGCTAGAATTATTTTCCCATTGAAGTTGATATTGAAACATATAAATCAGTAAGAGCATTTGTTGATTATAAAAACTATGGGTCTTTCAAAAGACCCCACACCTCTTTAGAGAATGAGAGTGTGTATTACCCTCTTCTTGAGAAAGATCTTATGGTTTTTAATTTTTTCCACAAATTTTCATTTTGAAAATTTTCAAACCTACCAAAAAAGTTGTAAGAATAGTACAAATGACTCACCAGTTGTTAGCATTTTGCTACATTTGTTTTCTCTCTCTTTTTTCTGTTGGTCTGTGTATACGTATTAATACATATACATTTTTTTATGAATCATTTGAGAGTAAATTGTAGACATCAAGACCCTCACTTCTAGTGGAGGAGAGGGGAGAAGGGAGGTGGAAGAAGGGGAAAAAAAAAAAAGACCCTTCACTCCTAAATGCTGTAGCATATGTCTCCTGAGAACAAGAAATACCCAGATTGACCCAGTAATGTTTTTTAAAGTGTTGTGTTTTTTTTAAATCCAGGATCCAAAGTCTAGCTTTACATTTACTTGTCATGTCTCTTTACTCTCCTTTAATTTAGACCGTTTCCTAGGCTCTTTGTTCTTTGTCTCATTTGAAGAGTCCATGCCAGATGTTTTATAGAATATCACTTAATTTGGAGTTATCTGATTACTTCCTCATAATGAGATGCAGATGAAACTGTTAGCAGGACGACCGCCAAGATGCTACACCAAGAGGGCTGCAGTGTGTGATGGACATGGCAGTGATGTCAGTTTGCCCCGTTGGTGCTGCTGTCACGTGTGATCATTTGGTTTAGGTGTTATCCACCAGATCCCTCCATTGGCAAGGTACCTCCTTCTCCCTTTGACATACTGCTCTATGAGGTGCTGCTTTAAGGCTGTATGAGGATCTGGTATCCCCTCCCCACATTCACCCAGTGGTTTTAGGATACACTGACAATTCTTGCTCACATCGATTCTTCCTGTGGCAATGATACTCATTTTATTAAAATCTTGTTTAATTTAGTAGAATCTCTTTAACTCCCTCAAGAGCGTTCATTCTAAATGTACAACTTAAAAATACATTGGAAACCAATAAGCATCTCTACTAAATAAGAAAATTTGATTGACCTAAATAAAGCTAAATCTAAGCTTCTCCTGATTATTTTGAAATTCATCATTTCAACTCTTCTTAATACAGTTTTTGTGGGCTTTAGAGCAAACATATTTACATAGGCCTTCAATTTTAGGAGTGAAGCACAGGTGACCACTTCCTGCCACTAAAACACTTGTTTATTTTTATTTATTGTCACTTTTGTGGCAAGTCCTTATTTGCTAGTGATGCTGAAATTTTTATCTCACCATTTTTAGGTGAGGCAGAAGTTAATGGCTAAAGAATGAAGGCTATGGAAGCTGACCTAAATTTTAATCCCAAATTTAATCTCTACATTTTAATCTGAGATGTCACTAAACCTCTTGGAGTTTCAGTTTCCTCATCTGTAAAATGGTCAGAACAACTGTAATTACCTCATGGCATGACTGCGAGGACGGAAAGAGCTAACAGATGTAAAGTATTTATTAGTGAAGTTCCTGGCACATGTAAGCACTTGGTAACTGGTGTTTGTGGTAAATTGGTGGTGATTGTTATTTGTACTAGGGATCAGTGTAAAACATTATAAAATGAAAAGTTATGTATTTAAATGCTCAGCAAGCTTTGTTTTTGTAAAGTAGCCAAGAACATTTTGGAGGTTGTTATATACTTAATGTGTTCTCAGGTATTAAGAGGAAAAAAAAAATCTTTTAATTAAATTTTCCCTTCAGAAACCTGGCCAAATAAAATGGAATTATCCCAATTAAGCACCTCCCTCTCCAATACCTTCCTGTTTCTCTCTCCCCCAGAGAAGGACATTAGTCAGTCCAGGCTTCTCCAAAAATCCCTCACTGTTCTAGCCTTCTTCCCACCATCTATTTGATACCTGCGGAAAAGCAAGTGATTTTCTGCCATCCATTCTGCATGCAGGGGTGTAAGGTGTGATTTGAGGTGGTGACGGGGGGCAAGAGCTCCCACCGCTTCCTCCAGAGCCCGTATTTCTGCCCACAGACTTGCTCTGAGTTGAGGGCCTCCCACATCTCTGACACCCCCCGCACCCTCCTCAGGTACTTGGGAAACAAGGTCAGCATTTCTGAAACTTGAGGAGCTTTATAATCCTGTTATCTCTTATTGGCTCAGAGGGCAAGGAAGAACAGAGGGAGTGCATAATTTTTTAGCCAGGTTTTTTTATTCCTTTCAAACTAGTAACAGAACCTACCATCATAGTGACAGTTTGACCAGCTGGATTTATAGTTATCATAGACTTTCATTTAAAGAATATATTAAAATCAGCAAATAATACCACATCTGATAATTCTCTCTCCTGGTGGAAATGGCTAATGATATATAATAGCAAACATTCAGTGACTTTATTGTTTGTTTACAGTAATATTAAGCCTGTCATTCAAATAACTTTAATTAAGGTTTTTCTTTAGTATCTAGATTATTGCCCTTTATTCATTAAATGCTTGCAGATGCAACGTAGAAAGTGTATATCATTAATTTTAACTTTAATTTTTATAATGAGACATATGCAAAACTCAACTTAATTTTACATATCACATAAGTAACTGAAAATGCAGTAAGAGAAAAATTGACATTGCGTGATATTTTAGTTTACAAAGCACCTTTACATATATTATCTCACAACCTACATCTCTGTAAGATAATCAGGACAAATACTTAAGTGTCTTCATTTTACAGAGAAAAGAGCCAAGACTCAGAAACTTTGTGAATGTTCAAGTTCATGGTTCCACCACTTACTGGGTGACCTTGAACAAGTGTCTTAATCACTCTGCAATTTCTTTAACTGTAAAACAATTTAAAATAGTGCCTACCTCATAGGGTATGTGTGAAGATGAAACGAGTTACTACATAGAAGGCACTTAGAATAGTGCCTGGTGCGTCGTGGATGCCTTATGAATGTTAGCTGTTAGTTGTTATCACATAGCTAGTAAATGTTAGGACTTAGGCCCAATTCCAGACCTTCTGACCCCTAGTCCAGAACTCTTTTCAGAGTACCATGTGGAATTTGCCTTTTAGTAAATCATTGATTTAATTTCTATCTCACATTGACCTTGTTATTCTTGAAGGGTTCTTTTTGTACTTTATTTATTTTGACCTTAAATTTCTGAAGATCAAAAGGGAAATGTGTTTAAAGGATTCTTCCTGATTCTTTTTTTTTTTTTTTAATTCTTTGATTTCTGTTGTCATCTTGGTTTCCTTGACCTTGAGGTTTCAGAAGGTGTTTTAGTAGGTGAAGGTATCATAAAGTTGTTTTTAGGAGTGATTTTGGATGTTTCTAGTGGATTTTGTTTCGGTCAGAAGGCCTGAGGTGGGAAGTAGGATTGAAGGAAATTGTTAGACTTGAGTCACACACCTTATCTGCAGTGCTAAAAGAATATTGTCATTATTGAGCGTGGCGGCTTGCTGACCAGGGAGTAGAAATGATTTGTTGTAAAAGAGCCATCCTGAAGAAATTGGTAAAGTATAATGGGGCCATTCCCTGGGAAAGGAAAATAAGTTGTTTGTAGATATTTTTCTTAGTAATAATATTGTGGCATGCTTTGACATGTGACTCCCTGTTGTTTTTACTCTTTCTACTGCCAATGTTGACATTTATGACTGTGAGATAGGCCTGAGTGAAAATCGGTGTGTTTTTGTGGTAGCTAGTCAGCTGCTGTGGGGAGATACCTCCCTCTGCTCTGATGCCAACGCTGAACCCAGGGAGGGATTTGATGTGGAAGATTGCAGAGGACAGGCAGGACCGGTGCAGCCAGCCTGGTGGCCTCCCAGAGGCAAGGAGCGGAGAAGCCCAGCTCGCCGAGCACACCCCGGCCTTTTTGATGTGCCTGTACACGGTATATACAGACGGGGTCCTCTCCAGAAACCAGAGATCCTGTGTGCCCCTTAGGACCTTTGTGGCAGAGTTGTACCAGGATTTCACCTGGTGAGGCAGGTTGGAGAGGACATGCTAAGACCTTCTCTTTGTGATAGTTGCATCTCTTAACCCATTCATCTCTAATTTTCTCTTTGGCAAGTGGAATTAATGTTCTCACATTGAATGGAAACACTGACTTTTTAATAGATTCCCTGAGGCTTGTTGATCGGTTGATACTGTTGCCAAAAGAGAGAGACTATGAAGAAATGATATATTAATCTTTTAGTTTTGCAGTTAAGTATTATTTTTCTTGCTTGGCTACCTGCCGAAACCTCTGACCCATTTAGCCTGGGAGCAAAGCCCAGAAAACAGCACTGGGTCCTACCCCATTGGTGGCCTCCTCTTGCAGCGACCTCCCTCTCCTGTGGGCTTGGTGCTTTCCCTTGCGTGCTGGCCTCTGCCGGTTGCGTGGGTGCTCTTGGTGTGCTGGGTAGTGGTTGATCTTTTTTTCCCCTTCTCTGTTTACTTGGATGCTCTGTATAGTAGATGAGGAGTTTGGAAAAAGGATTTCAAAAAGAGTCCCCATTATTTGTTATCCGCTGCCCCTTATTACATGCTTGAGAGGCCTTTGCTTCTAGGCCAGTTGATGAACATCTTGGATGTATGCGAACCTTCTGAATATTTGGGGGTTTTTATTCTTTTCCACCAGCTACATCTCTCTGGCATGCACTGCACCAGAGGAAGACTGTACTGGTGATGGTTTCCTAGCAGGACTGGGAGTGGACGTGACAGCTGAGAGACCCAGCAAAGCTCGAGGGGTTGTGGAGAGGTTGAATACTCAGGCTTAGACTAGCTCATGAGGATCCTTTTTACTCAGCTGCCACTCATGACTGCCAGCACAGCAGCAAGTGCCAGAGTTAGCCCCTTAACTGTCTGTTGTCCTCTGTGATTCTCCCAAGTCAGGGTCCTGGCTGCTCTCGGCTCCCATTGCTCTTTTTGTCCTCACGTATCTCCCTCAGCTTTGCAGCGACTAGTTACTTGTCTAAATGTCTATTTCTTCTATCACATAAATCTCTTGACAGCAGGAACCTAGTTTCATTCATCTCAGTTTTCTCCTAATCCATAGATGGTGTCCCACTTATAGCAGTTGCTCAGAAAATCTTACAGAATTGGACTGAACAAAGCTGGCTGTGTCGATGGAGATCTGCAGCCAGTGTTTATGTTTACAGACCGTATGCTCTGTCCTGAGACAGGAGAGTGTCCTTGGAGAAACAGCCGTATCAGAAGTAACATCAGAAGTATTAGGTTGGTGCAAAAGTAATTGCGGTTTTTGCAGTTTTTAACCTTTTAAACTGCAATTGCTTTTGCACCCACCTACTAGCCTTTTGTTGGGCTTTTTTCTTTTCTTTTCTTTTCTTTTCTTTTCTTTTCTTTTCTTTTCTTTTCTTTTCTTTTCTTTTCTTTATTTTTTGGACAACTTTTGATGAGATACAATTCACATACCATATAGTTCACCCATTTAAAAGGTATAGTTCAGTGGTTTTTAGGATGTTCACAGAGTTATGCAACCATCACTACAACCAATTTTAGAAAAGTTTCATCATCCCCCAAAGAAACCGTGTCTATTTCCTCCAATTCCCCAGCCCTAGGCAACCACTCATCTACTCTTTTTTTTTTTTTTTATTGCTATAGATTTGCCTATTCTGGACATTCCATGTACATGGAATCGTATACAGTCTGCGGTATTTTGTGCCAGGCCTTTTTCATTCAGCCTGTTTTCAAGGTGTGTCCATGCCACAGCTGGTGTCAAGCCTGAGGCAAGGCAGTGTGTGCAGAGCACCTAATATAGTGCCCGGCCCCTGAGGGAGGGTCTCAGTGACTATTACTTCCCTGTGTCCCACTGGAGTTCTCAGACTTTAGCCAGAATTTGCCAAAGGAAAACAATCTCTAACATTTTCATTGGTACTTTGAGTTCTATTTACTGATTCCTTCCCCCACCCTTTTGTTTCTGTTCTCCCCAAGGCTACGCCTTTCTGCTGTTCCAGGAGGAGAGCTCAGTACAAGCTTTGATAGACGCGTGCCTAGAAGAAGACGGGAAACTATACTTGTGCGTGTCGAGCCCCACCATCAAGGATAAACCGGTCAGTAATACACAGCCAGCTGTTGTTCTTCTAGAGCACATATGCAATTGGAATAGCTGAGCGCCTCTTTGTTGTAATGGGAATGCTGGTAACTGGGATCCTCGTACCCGGGGTGACCTCGCTGGGCAGTAGAGCTGGACTGTTGTTGATGGGAAGCTAATAACAAATTACTCAGTATTTCGTTTTATACCTTTGGGACTGCATGTAAACAAATGTGCCCTTGTCTTCCACTTTATAGCTCTTTTAAGCTAATTCCTATTCAAAAACTCTGAATTGAAGTAAATAATGCTCTTAATGGTTTTGGCAGCTGGTTTCTATTATTTCAGATCAAGGACAGGAGTAATTTTTTTTTAAAGATCATAATCGTCAGTGTTTATGTGCCTTTGAATGCAAGGCATTGTGCTGAGTGGTACCCACAGCTTGCTCAATAGAGCCTTCTGGGCCAGGAGCTTACACTCTAAAAGGAATAGCTTCAAACAGGGCAGGAGAGGGGGAGGACAGAGAACATGGACCCAAAACCATAAATAAATGTGCACTTACACAGAGTTTGTGGTCGCTGAACCAGACTGTGAGTACATAAGTCATTGGGTAAGAGAGGAAGACTGCTTCCTTTCTCCTGGCGAAGTGGGTATTGGCGGAGAAGGGGGCAAAACCACAGTCAGAGCAGAAGAACTTGGTGAACGTGGAAGGAGTAAGGACCTGTGGGAAGTTGGGAGAGGTGAGTTTGTGTGTCAAGACTTGGCGCTAGGAGTGGGAAGTAGAGTAAAAATAGTCATGTGGACCGAGGCACCTCTGTCGTGGGGCCTGCAGCATCCCCTGTAGGACTCATACCAGAGGTGGAGCTTGCTTGGCAGCTACATTTGTTCTTTGAAATGTGCATGTGGAAAGAGATGGTCAGACATAGAAGTTAGAGTCGTGACTCTAGAATTTACGTAACTGCTTGGCTCCAAATAAGTCACCCAATTCTTGCTGAATCTTGGTTTCCTCATCTATAAAATGGGAGAAATAATGGCACCTCTCTGGGATGTTGAGAGGCTTATATAAGAGGAAAACGAATGTGGAAACATTTGGTGAGGTCAGGTACTTGTGCAAATGTAGCTGGAGGGTGTTATTAGCCTAACATAGTGCGAGAGAGAGGATACAAGAGAACAAAGTTAGAGCTGATCTACACACTAGCATCTGTTGGGAAAAAATGGTGCCATCTGGAACCGAGTTTACAGTTGGTTGCAAAAGGATGGTGCGGGGACTTGGCCACCGATAAGGAGGAGACTGCAGTATGTAAAGCAGAAGAGGGAGTTACTAAAGAATCGGGAGGTTGCATCACAGTATTAGAAAAATTGATACAGAAGAAGAAGCAAGGATTTTATTTTAGTAAGTGTGAAAATGCCAATCATTTTCAAATTCTGGGGCCATTACCAAATTTTTATAACAACAGTTAACAGTGTTGGATAGGGTAGCTGTACAGGTAGGGAAAAACAATAGGAAACAGAAGGTGGGGAAAAAGAGTAGGCAACCTTCGTTAACTTTGGTCATCAACAGTGTGGAAAGGCTGTATATCACTGGCACTGAGTTGAAGGAGAATGTTCAGTGTTTCATCTGAGTGAAGAATAAGAGACCAGAAATAACTTCTCCAAATCTCTTTAGAATAGTGTGAGATTAGAAAGAGTGAACCCAATTTGGCAGGGTCAGATGTCTGAGAGGTAAATGGTCAACCTCCAGAGAACCTCTGCCACTGGCACCTCAGTAGGAGGGGATGGGGGTGAGATAGGAATAGCTAAGGTAGGATTGGTCATGCACTCTAGAAGAGGATTAGAAATTAGACACACACACACACACACACACACACACACACACACACACACAGGCAGAGGGGTAGAGGTACGCATTGAGATGGTTATGCCCACAGTAGATTAAGAAGCAGTTGAATTGAGAGGAGGTAACTGGAGATGGGCAGATGGGGTGTGTATACCTTGGAAAGGTCGTTACTGGCTCTATGGGAGAAAGGGGGTGATATGCCTTGTCAGGACACGCCCTCCCCAGGGCTGGACATCTTTTGAGAGGGGAATGAGCAGTGGTACCATTACTGGTGAGTGGTTCACTCCAAACACATGTATTGCCCTTGGCTTGAAGGACTTTTGCAAATAATTAGTGTAATTATCTGTTTTGGAAATGTTTACGGGGAAACTAACTTTCATTGTTTGTGTTTCTGCAAATTTCTGCCTTATTGCAATTTTCATTTTTTGAGCTCAAGTGAAGCAGTTTTATTGGAGCTTGGTGAATTCTGAACGGTGGCTGCTGATCACATATTTCTTTGACCCAAGCACACTCAGAATTTCCAGCACAAACAATTTGGATAAAATTTAGGCTAGGAAACATTAAAATCCCCAAACACCTCTAATTCTAATGAACTGGATCCCATTTTGGGTTCCAACTCTTTTGGCTCCTTTTTTGAAACCTTCTCTTCCTATGCTTCAGTGCTCCATCTCTCTCTCCCAGCCTCGTTTGGCCACACTTCCCCACCAGGTTCGGTACATCCACCTCGTTTTGGATGCTCCCACAGAAAGTGAGAGCTGGGTTGAACCTTTGGGGGTAAATGAGGACCTTGGCAATAGCGCAATGTAAAGTCAACCTTTGGAGCTCATTCCCCAAACTCTGAGCTATGGTTCTTCCCCACTTTTTCTCCTTAGTTGGCTTCCTTTCAGAATCCTAGTGCTCTCATTCTGTTGTTTAGTTCTCCCCAATCCTCCCTGAATTTCTCCTTGGAAATACACCATGTTCCAAAATGACCTCACAGATTTTCTATCCTTTGTCCGTCCCCCTAGTCTCCCCCAACCTCCTGCCCCAATCAAACCCTGTTCCCTTTGTGTGGATTAGGTTAATCAGATTGTTTTTCTAATATAGAGCCTGATAGCAAGGTCCCCTCTCACTAATCCTTTCTAAGATCATGTTTGTTTTATAACTCAAATGAATCCCTAATTAATGGATTTCAGGTAGTATCAGAGAGATATTTTTGGTCAATGATTACCTTTCATTAAATGGCTCCATTTAGACTATTCTATGTATAGGTCTGATCCTGAAAGATGGCAGACAACACTGTATTAATGTCCTGATTAATTGACTCCTTAGTCTCCAAGAATGGGAAGACAAATTGGTGAGAGCAGGAGGTATTGCAGAACTTTTAGATCTGTGTGTCTATTTTTCCTCCTCCAGCAAGAGATGTTCCATAGCTCAGATATCACAGGCATCTCAGAGGACAGCTGTGTCCTCGTCCAGGCTCCCAGAGAAGCATGCAGACACTGTGACAGTGGTCCCTTTCGTCAAGGTGACTCTACTTTTTTGGATGTATTAGGTTGGTGCAAAAGTAATAGCAGTTTTTGAAATTATTTGAAATGGCATTTAAACCGCAATTACTTTTGCACCAACCTCATATAAATAGACTGAACCTGAAGGTTCAAGACAGCAAACTGATAGACCAGGAAACCTTGGCGGGTCTAACAGAAATAAGGATGGGAAAAGAGTAACCTTGAAAAGGAGGTGAGAAAGGTGTTTGTGGTTTTTACCTTTTTATGACTCTTTAGCCAGAGACGTGGAATAGCAGACACCTTGAAAGGAAGAGCAGAGAAGTTTCCTGCTTCTTCCTCCTTGCAGTTTATAACACAATCACACTTTATAAATATCCTGAGATATGATAGATTGATTTTGCTATATGTTTAAAAATTGTCTTACCAAACTGAAGTGTGCTCATGGAAGGTTAATTCTTTAGGTTATTGCTTAGGTAACGTGGTCATCCACTTAAAACTTGAAAAATAAAAATTGGGGGAAAAAATATTAGGAGCAAGGAAGTTGGAAATAGAGGATGGCTTAATTCTTTAATTCTGTCCAATCTTTTTATCATTCTGGTTTCTCTGGCCCCCATTTATGTATTAATAAGATCTCTAGCACTTTTAATCACTTCTCTTTAGTTACAAAAGCAGTCCAGATCCTTTTGCCTGGGATTTAATACCTTCCCAAACTGACTTAAAATTTTTTCCAACCTTACCTTTTTCTGCTTTCCTTTTGAATCCCATATTCAAGTAACTGAAATATTTCTGTTCCCATCTTAATTTCTAATGTCTACCCTTATTTTGAGACACCTCTCAAATGCCATCTCTTTCCTGAAGCTTTCACTACACCATCTATACAGCAAATCG
This sequence comes from Rhinolophus sinicus, assembly GCF_057876585.1. NCBI lineage: Eukaryota > Metazoa > Chordata > Mammalia > Chiroptera > Rhinolophidae > Rhinolophus > Rhinolophus sinicus. The sequence goes on from NC_142515.1 coordinate 29,804,165, forward strand.
TACCTGCTATTATAGCTATGTCTCCAACCCACTACAGCCATCTTTTTTAAACGGGGTGCCTTGCTTCCTTCAAACCACCTTTGAGTGTGAGTTGTAGCCAAGGCATTAGTACTAGTCACTATGAATCAGAACTTGCTATGAATCAGATATAAAATCCTGTGTCAAAAAGTTAATAGTATAATGGGTAGATAAAACAAGTATATAAATACACATATCTATAGACTGTGGCACATAAAAGGTTTGCAAATATTTATCAAATTAAGAAAAATAAATACAATGAAGATAAGATGGAGATTAAGTACTTTGGAGAGTTTATATATACCTGGAATGATGAAAGAAAGCTTCTTGAATGAAGTGGCATTTGAACTAGGCCTTGAAGGATGAAGAGAGTTTGGAGATTGGCCAGGAGAGGGGTAGAGGTGCGGAGGTGCGGGGAAATAGACATTCCCGAGAAAGACAACAGTCTGAACACAGGAATGAGAAACTGTGTGGTACGAATGTAGGAGATTTAGGTTGGTTAAATGGAGCACACATGTATGAAAGGGAACAGAGGAAAATTAAGCTGGGAAAAATAGGGAGGGGCTAAGTTCTAGGGCACGTAGAGAGACAGCTTCCGGCCTTGGGTTTGTGGTGTATTTACTCAAACTCTGTCATTCTCCATTTACTACCTCCTAAGACAATAACTATAATTTTATCTTGGCTCAATCAAATCTGGTTTTGTTATATTCCTCCTTGGAAATCTTCAGCAATTCTTCTTTTTTGATTTGTTCCTTGAATCCCTGGTCTAAATTTGTGGTTGGGGCACCTTCCATCATAGGAATTCCTCCAAAGAAAGAATTCCTCCTCTAAAATGAGAGAATTCCCTCCTATTTTTCTTCCCCTGAGTTTCTGATTTTGTGAATGGGTCCACAGTTTTCTTAGTCCTTGAGTCTTTGGAAACGGTTATTCTCTTGTAGGGAGTTCTAAAAGACGCTGCAGTATGCTGTGTGGTATCTAGTGGATAAAACAGCCAATCTATCCCTAAGGGACCATATTCAGTGTTTTCCAAAGTGTGTTTTGAAGACCAGTTGTCCCATCAAACAGATCCTCTTCAGAGGCTCATCAACAGAAGGTTTGCTCATAATAATAATAATAATAGGTGTCATTTATTGAGCACTTACTGTATACATTGTATATCCATTTTCTCCTTTAATTAAAGGTTCCATATCCAAAAACACTCGGGAAACATTGATATATAAAGGTTCTGAGAAGTAAATAAATTTGTGTAATATTGTTTAATCCAGCATATTATATACCTGTTTTGGAATTATACTTGTGAAGATTTCAGTGGAATTAGTATTCCATGAAGCTCCCTCAAAGAATAGGCTTCTTCCCAGGAAAGACTTAGGTAACTTGAACTTTTATGTGTACATTCCTCTCAAGAGTTTTAGTGATCAGCATGCCAGTAGCAACTTCCTTGTCCTGGTACCATGGAGCTGAAAATACACATTTATGTAGACATTGGACAATATTGTATGGCCGCAGAGCACAGTCACCTGAGGCTGTGAACCTGGAGGTTAAAATAGCTGAATATAATGTCAGTTTCTTTGCTAAACCATTTTCTTGAGTTTTACTCATTCTCCTTCTCTCTCTCTCTCTCTCTCTCTATCTCTCTCTCTCTCTCTCTCTCTCTTAAGCTTTTCTAACCCCTAGGTTTGTTAGGTTTAAGGAGAGTCTATTGATTACTTCTTTAATGCATTGAAAATGGGCAGAACAGGTTTGGAAAGAAAAGAGAGGCTAATCACTCACAAATACAAATGCGTTTTGACTCGTGCAGGAGACTATCAGGAAGCGTGACTGGTGGCCAGTAGCTGAAGCACAGGGACCTTGGGGGCACACGATGTCACTGCCGGGGAAAGAGTATATCTAGACTTTGGGTCGAGTAAACATGGGTTTCAGTCCTGAGTTGACTTCACTGTCTTCTGAGCCTGAATTTCCTTATCTCTAAAGTAGGGATCATTCTTACAGCGTAGCAGTTCTGGTGAGTTTAAGTATAACACTGTGTGTGAAATGGCCAGCACTGTGAGGTAGTGTCTGTGCTTAAGAGTTCAGGTTTCTTCTTTCTTTCCAAAGGGACTCCTCTGTCATGCTTGTGCTTTCTGTGTGTTATGGCAGCATCAGCAGTGATGATGAGCACGAGGTAATGCTGATGACGCAGGGGTCACCTGGTGGCTCTGATTAGGCCCAAGTCCGGGGGTGCCCACTGCTGACCAGACACACTGTATTTCCTTGCCCCTGGAGGGTGGCTTTCTGTGGAGTGAGGAGAGTGATCTGGGAGAGAGAAGCGCAGCTGCTGGACATCTTCGTGCAGCACCAGTGTCTGCCCCTCAGGGAAACCTTTGCTAAGTCACCAGAACGCTGATGAGCACAGAGCACTCACTCAGGGTGGCACTGTGCCAGGCCACTGGGACCCTTCAGCGATATGGTCTCAGCCTTAGAGCACCCTGGAGTCCGACGGAGGGAACAAGGCAGGTGAATAGTACGTGAAGTAAGGAGTCACAGGTGCTGTGACAGAAGTCATATAGGGAGGAGTTGGGCTGGGGAGGGTGGTGGCTCCACAGCAAAGTGGTCAGATGTTCCTGAAGGAACCAGGAAGCCTTTTGAGGGAAGGTGTTCCCTTGAACCTTCTGGTTATAAGTACAGGTATTAATCATGGCATTTAATTAATAATGGCTTTATTAAATGAAGCACAGAGCAAGGCTATGCATAGCCATTTTGGGGGCACAGTTTATGCATGCTGTATTTTGTACTGGGTGCCTTTATGAAACAATATACAGAGTGCTGTTTGAATTGTTCAACTGTAACTGAAGGTCCTATACAGGGGGCTGTGAGCCTGTGGTTTCCATGCACCATGCAGTTTGTGCAGCTTGGTGTAGATGGCAGGGGTTTCTTTTCTGTTCTTGGACTGTTTCTTGGCCCTGCTGGTGGACCCGGAGCAAGTTGGGAGAGCATGAAAGAATTTCCCAGGGTGACTTTTGGCTCCCTGTCTAGGACAAGGCTCTCTGGGGCTTGTGATCTACAGTCATGCACCACATAATGACATTTTGGTCAACAATAGACCGCATATAAAACAGCAATCCCATAAAATTATAATGGAGCTGAAAATTATCACCTAGTAATATTGTAGCTGTCATAACTCATTGCTCACATGTTTGTGGCGATGCTGGTGGAAACACACTGTGCTGCTGTCATAAAGTGTAGCACATACCATGTAGTAGGAGGCTGTACCGTGTAGGTTTGTGTAAATGCACTCTGTGACGAAATCGCCTAAGAACACATGTCTCAGAATGTCTCCCTGTCATTAAGTGACACATGACTATACTTGCATCTAAGGAATGGGAGAAATAGTCTGAATGTGGGACAGCTTTTTTGCTTTGAGGCCCAGTGGAGTTCTGACTGGAGGCCCCAGAGCTGCCCAAGGTACATAAGTCTAATCAAGGCAACAACTCTGATCAGCTTTTAGGTTCCTTTCTGCCCATGTCCCCCAGAATATACAGGGAGAGTATCTCCTTCTCTCCATTGGGTGGAGGGTAGCACTTGAGATAATAGGTAGCATCTAAACTCCTAGAAATTACTGACCTTTTTGTTAGGGAGCCATGTGGTAAAACATGAGGTTGAAATGAGATGCCAGATATGCATGTACATACTTTGAAGAGTCCAAACCACAATTATTGCTGTTGTGGCTGTTAGTTTTGGTGGTTCATAATAGTAAATCAGCCCTTATACTATGGAAGAGATAAAGACGTCTCACAAACCACAAACTAGTTTATTTGTGATACTGTGGGACTCTCCAGTCACTCTGTGAAGTCTGTGACACTTAAAATAGAATTGCTGACAGCTCGAGTGGGTCTGAGTTCATTACCACTACAGCTGAGCTGTCGCAGCTGTATGTCAGCAGACCTCGGTTTAGATGACTCATGCTGGTTGTCAGAAGAGCCGGGATGCTGCAGCTTGCTGGGGAGAGCAGTCCTGATGGTTCTGCAGTATTGTTTTTCTGATTCATGTGGATTGAAAGGATTGTGGGATTAGGGAGAGAAAAATAGAGTCTTTTTCCTAAAGAGCTTGAGTAGGAGTTTGAAGGGTACTGAAAAGAGGAAATAGGAAAAGGGAGCGGGGAAGGGAAGGCTTACTCACGTGCTTTAAGGGAAGCAGAACAAATGACAGGGAGGTTGTTTTTGGTCAGGTAGTTTCTGTGCTGGCCACCAGATTGCACTGTTAACTCTGAACAGTTTGGTTGCTTTGTGGAGCTGTCTTGAGATGAACAGATGAAAAGAAAGGCTCTATGCAGTAGGCCGGTCATGTGACAGATGTTCGTAACCTAGGGAGATGACCAGACAAGGAAATACAGAGGGTGCCAAAAAAATGTATACACATTTTAAGCAAGGAAAAAACTATTAAATTGTAATACAATGAATGATGCTAGCGTTCATTTGATTAACGCCATCTTTTGAGCGAACGTCATACTACCACACATCGCTACCGTAACACAACTCAACTTTGAAAAGTAATACATAGATAACATCTCTTAATTTTTTTGGCACCCCCGGTATATAGGGTGAGATGTTCAAAATGAGCTCAAGATAACATTATTTATTGGTAGATGAATATCTAAATTCTAAATAGTGTCTAAGCTGAGAGAATTCTAGAACTGTAGGGAGGCTTGGTCATATTCAGAAACTTGCAGCCCTAAGGCTTGTGTTAAGAACTCTTCTTACTAAAACTGTATGTTTTCTCTTATCCTGTTATTAAAGATACAATCAAATGTATTTTACATTTAACTTTAACTTTTAGAGATTTTTGCAAAATTTCAATGAAATTTTCTTTTTAGGAAATGATGTTATAGTTTCCTGTCAGAATAAGTGACTCATAGTTCTTAATTTTTTTTTTTGTTACCCCTGTTAATAATGAGTTTCAGTTTTAACTAGGATGTAACTTTAGTTTCTATTTAGAACTATAATTAGATATTTTATTCTTTATTGATAGCAAAACAGTCAGACTGGTTTGGTCACATCTCTTTTGTACAGTTTAGTCAGAAAGCTTTCAGTTCTTTGAATAGCTATCTATTTAAATTTACTATACTCTCAACCATTTAAAGTTAATTTCTATACAAGCAACTCTTTCAGAGCAGGAAAAAAGTGAGGAAAAGTCCTGGTTTAGAGTGAAATTTCTACAACATTTTGTTCAATTAATTCAACCTTACTCCATATTTTGATGCATCAAAGTGTGGATATTAATAGGTGTTATGCAAAAGATAGGTTCACTGGAAGTCATTTTGGAAATGCTGGGCTAAACAACATTTGAACCGATTTCTTTCCTGTAGAACTTCTTAGAGCCTTTAATTAATCCACACCAGTGGGTGCTGTGAAACTCCAAGAAGGAAGAGATACCAGCCTAATAGCTTTTCCCAAACACTGCTTGTCTGGTTGGACAGCCTTAGGGGCCTGCACCTCACAGAACACACTTTGGGAAACTAGAAAAGGAAAATTAGTGCTTTTAGTACTAACTCGTTATCATTAATGTTATATTCTTTTAGATTTCTGAAAAGCTATTAAAGTCACTATGTGGCATAAATTGGCATATTTGTAGAGCCAAGCTTCCTGTTTGGTTTGTGCCTTTATCCTTAAAAAGATTTCGTCTTTGGAGATAATTAAAGCAGATTATTCATTGGAGATAATAATTTACAAGACAAATAGTTCAGCCAGAAGTAGGTTTCATGGTCCTCACCAGAGCTGCGGTAGGAATACATCCTTTGAAAAGAAACTAAAGAAAAGCCATTTTGTGTTTTCTCTCAGAAGTGCTTATGGAACACAACATTCCATTGTGAGCTGTGTGGTAACCAAACCTTTCTAACCAGAGATCACAGACTGGGGCCCACAGGATAGATCTGGCCTGCAGATAGTTTTGTTCAGCCTGTACAGTGATTTAACATTTGAATTAGTTCCCAGTATTTAGAAATCTTGAAGTTTCACGTAGAAATCTAGCTGCTTTTGAAAAATGGAAAACTCTGACAGCACATTCGCCAATGATAACTACTTGCCAGAGCTGAGAACTGTTAGCTTCCTTCTAAAGGAGTGGTTTACCCAGTGTGTCGCTGCTTGCCTGCTGACTATTGTCCTGGTGGCTGGTCACACTTAAGCTACCTGTCCAGCCCTACGGACATGTGGTTTTGTGTAATCCCTGCTGTGAGAACATGGCTGAGGGCTGGTGGGTGGTGCCTCTTCCTGGAGTCACCTTTATAAGTAAACATGGTCAGGTGTCTCCAGGAAGGAGAATCAGTGTTGGGATTAATGTCTGGCTCATTTAAGGGAATCTTCACCGTCTGGTGATATCCCTGTATTTGTCCTCTGGATGTTGAGGCTTTTCCTGCCCAGAATATAGCCTATTTGAGAATATACTACAAGAGCTGTTACACACATCCACACATTCTCTCTCTCTGTCTCTTTCTCTCTCTCTCTCTCTCTCTCTCTCTCTCTCTCTCTCTCTCTCTCTCTCTCACACACACACACACACGCACACACACACGCACACGCACACACGCTCTGATCCCTGTCTATGTAAAGTTCTATTGCTGGGGTAAATTTATATTGAATTAGGACAGAGTTCTAATTTCATTCATTCTCAAAACTAATTATTAAAGAAACAAAGATAATCAACAGCAGTTCTTTTGTTTGTGTTTTATCCCTTTCTATAAAATATTTGAGTCAGCTTATAAAATATGGTATTTAAAAGTAGAGAAACATGTGCGTGTGGAAAATAATATTCAAAGGACCAGAAAATACATTCAAAGAGTAAGTCAGATATAGAACATGGGTATCGGACCCTGAGAATAAACCTCAGACAGTGGAGAACATGTCCTGTGTGCGTGTGGGCTTCTATTTCAGAGAGTTGCCAAACTGTGAGTGGAGCTTCTCGATGCAAACAAGACCACAGCATTACTTTTTGCTCAGAGTATAGAATGGCTGATGTTGGCCTATATTGACATTTGTCTGATTCTGCGGTGGTGCCAGCTCTGAGAAGCTGTTTTCTGGTGGTAGCAGGGAAATGTGGGTTTTATGAATAGGGTTAATCCTCACTGTATCCTGAGACTTCGTCCTGTATTTTTACCTAATCTATAATGTCAAAAAGAGGGTAATGGAATGGGTTGTGTGTGATGTAATGAAGTGAGGGTGGGATCAGTCGGGGGCAGAGCTGGAGGTGGAGGAGACAGTCATGAAAGCTCTCAGCAGGAAGGTTTGAGAGCTTGGGCAGAGTTCTTTTGAGCAGCAGGAACCTACAGCGATGATAAGAGGCAGCATTTTTTTGTACCTCTGATTAAATGAAACCAGATCACTATGGATGCACAGGAATTGTTTTCATTTGTAAAACAAAGTGATCCAGGATCAAACTCAATTATAAAGTGATTGGAGTTACCTTACCAGGTCCTGAAGCTGCCTTCACGGCTTTATAAACTAGACGAGAGGGCTCTGTGTAGAAAAAGATACCTCCTACTTTTTTTTTTTATTGATGACGTTAGAATTCTCGTTCTTACAGTGTCAAGAAATTGTGTTTTTAATTAAAAATTAATAATGGGCCCTCATGAAGGCATTTTTGGCTTTATTTTTGTTTTTTTAATTTATTTTCAATTACAGTTGACATACAATATTATATTAGTTTCAGGTGTACAGCACAGTGATTAGACATTTATAGACCTTATGAACGAATTGCCTTGAATGAAGGTGTTTAAAAGGAATGTTTTATGGTATTAGTGAATCTGCCTTTGTGGTAAATGTCAAGGGAATGATAATTTAGTCAGAGCAAATTTTACAAGGAAAGAACTGAATCTTTTTTTTCCCCATGCAGTATAGGTGGGGCCAGTGGCTAAATGTTTACAGTATTGCGAGCAGGTCCAAGTTTTCAGGATCTAGGAAAGAAACAGAGATTTTATGGCCTCTGGCTAACTAGTGAAGGCAACTGTGTCGTAAAAGGCAAAAAGTTAGGTGGGGGTGAATCTTGTAGCAATCACAAGGAATGTGCAGACTGTCTCTGAGCATTGCGTTTTAGAGTTGATTCAAAGTGTTTTGAAAGTGTCATTGGCAGGTTTACTACCTTTCAAATGGGAGTACTCTTGAATGTAAGCCAAGCCACATAAGAAATTTTCTTATGTGTTTCCTTGCATTAAGTGTTGACAGTTGAGCAGTGGGGAAAATGAAGAATTTTGTTGATACTAAGGAAATGAAAATTCAACTGTTTTGTTTCCTATCCTAATTCCACTTCCTAGAGCACATTGCCAGTTACGTGACTGGTTGGTTTTCCAGGCGGTGCTAAAACTCGCCTTTTTTGGTATGGGAGGGTTTTTTTGTGTGTGTGTGTTTTTGTTGTGTTTGGTATTGTTTTAAGCTTCTGTTTTAGAATTCAGTTATGTATTGAAAGGGATATGTTTTAAGGTTCAGATTCCGATGAAATACCTTGTTTTTTATTATTTGATAAAACAGTACAAACTATGGACAGGAAGTGAGATTTCCAGTCCAGAGATATTACCAAATAGAAAAAAAATATGCCATAAAAATATCTTTTTCTACTCTTTGAAAATTTACTTCAATTTCTAGGCTTGCCTTTATTGAACCAGACTTGTTTTGGAAAATCAGATAAATCAAATGTAGCTAACTCTGTGTGCTTCAGTATTTGATATTGCTGGTAATTCTGTGGGAACTTGCTGAGCGCTAATCTATGTTAAATCATATTGCTGAAAGATAAATGTTTTAATTTTAGGGGGTGATAAGAATTTAAAAGCCAGACATACAGATAATTTTTAGAACACATTTCTAATGTTCCTGTTCCCTTCCTTTAGGTGAGCTCTTAAAAAGCTAAGTGCTGTTCTGTGACAGGTTATAAACAATGCTAAAATGGATCTGATTCAAAACCCAGAATCTGTCTCTAAAAGACTGCTTTTTTTTCCTAAGCCACAGGTGGTTTCTGAAGGTTTCATGGTATATGAGTATGTCTAGAGTTGAGTATAGTACCTATAAGTACATACCCCAGGAGTTCTATTGAAAGGCACTTAATGCAGATTACATTAACTAATAACTGGATTTTTGTTTGGGTTGTGTATGTTGTAAAATGCACAAATCAGTGGGTTTGTCTTTAGTCACCTTATTCTCATTTGGGGTTGATGGAAATGAAGTAAGGACCAAGTAAACGACTTTTTTTCAGGTGCAAATTCGACCATGGAACCTAAGTGACAGTGACTTTGTAATGGATGGTTCTCAGCCTTTGGACCCCAGAAAAACTATCTTTGTTGGGGGAGTTCCACGACCCCTTCGAGCTGGTGAGTGGAAATAGTAACACCACAACAACAAAACCAACAACAACAAAATTCCCAATGCATTTAGTCTTCAATATTTTCTAGGTTTCCAGTCATTTATATATATACACAGTCTCCAAAAAGAAGGCTGTCATGTCAGTTTCACTGAGCTGACCCAAAATTAAATGGTTTCTCCCAAAGTGCTCCATTTCCCTCTGGTGCAAGAGTGAATTTCATTAAAATGTTATTTCGAAAGGATGAATTCTATTTAGTGCTTTCCTATTCAACCACGTATTTAAACAATAATAGCAGTACATTTGGCAGTGTGCATTCTTATGCAAGTTAGCATTGTTATGTATGACAGAAAAAGAAGTCCCTCCATCAGAAATCTGTCCAGTGCAGCTGTGTGCCCACTCACTCAGTGACGAGCCAAACCACTGCTGGGAGTTATGTCACTGGGAATCAGACTGAACTCTTTCCAACTGAAACAGGTTCCTATTTTTTTTCTTATACAGTTTGAAAAATGAGTTATGTATTCGAGCATCTTTATTATGACTTTTTATAAAGCTTCCCTGTTTTTTTAAGTTCCTTTCCAATGATGAAAGAATTGTGCCTGCTGAGGTGGGGCAGAATCATAATTGACTAGAGCATTTGAAGTGATGCTGAGCTGATGACTTCAGTGTTTAAATCCAAAGACAAATCTAATCAGTTGTGGATCAGTGTTATTGCCAGGGGAGTATAATAAAATTATTTGTAGGAACTACATATTTTAAGTGCTTAAAGTAATTGAGTTTATTTTTTAAAAGTAAGATGAAAAAAGAAGGTTACCATTGCCACTGTAGTTGCGAAAGTGCAACATTATCTCTGTTATTTGTAAAGTAGACTTAGTTCTACCTAAAAAATAAAAGAAAAAGCAGAGATCATTAAAATCAAGTTGTGAGAACAGAGTTCTAAAATGTAAAATGTACCTACAGCAATTTGGCTCTGTGACTTTGATGAGTGTTTAATTATAAATATTCCTCAACCTTTCTGACATATTTAAATCTCAACTCCAATCTACTAAAAGATAACTTTAGGCCCACATAAAGATATATTCATTATTCCATTTTGAAGGACTTTAAAACATATTAATTGTGACTGTGGAGTTTGTAATTTTGTGGTATTTTAGGAAGTCAAATATCTTTGAGTCTTATTCTCATTTTAATGGAAAACTATGCTTAACGAAAGAAAGCAAAGCAGTAGAGATTCTCCCCACCCTTTTCCACGACCTGCTGTCAGAGAAGAAAGTCAAGGAATGGCTAACTCAAACATGAGCACCAATATTAAATGAGGGCAAATGAAGCCCTTCGTTTCTAAACTACTCGTGCTTTAAAAAAGCAAAATGTGGGCGGGGAGTTGTGGAATATTCCTGACTTTTTCTAACTAGTGTTATGTTTAGGAGTGGAGGGGAAGAAAAATCCCCTTTGATTGTCTTTTAACTACATATGTATTCTACAAAAATGGACATTCATTGCTAATATTCTAGCTATTCTTTTTTGCAACTAACTGCAAGTATAAATTAGTTTTAATGTTATAGCTCCTCTCCTTTTTTCCTAGATAGGAATCTGAAAAAAAAAAAAAAAAATCTGAAAGAAAAAGTCCCACAGTTATAAAAATAGCAGAACTGGGTTTAGCCTCCTATGTCTATTTTTAAGTCACAGACACAATAGTATATAAACTAAATTACCTTTTCTATTATTTACCCTTTATTTTTCCTATTTTTATTATTTGAAAGGATAGGTCATTTTCCTCTGTATCATTTTCCCTTTATAAATCCTATGAAGATCTATTTTTCACTCTTGTTCTAAGATCACACTGACCCCACAGAACAGGAAACCCAAGATGCTAAATTATATTCTTTCTTTAACATTCTGTGTCTGCAAGATATTGCAAGATCAGGATTAGACAAGAATTATATTTAGTTTTCTCATCAGAAGTAGTATTTTGTGTTCCCTACTGTACACCTTTTATAAGTCTTGAAGTTCTCTTTTTTCTTAAAGCTAAGCTAAAATATTTTTTTTCGTTTTAAAAGTTTTGTTTTTAGGGGCGGCCAGTTAGCTCAGTTGGTTAGAATGCTGTACTCTTAACAAGGTTGCCGGTTCACTTCCCACATGGGCCACTGTGAGCTGCGCCCTCCACAACTAGATGAGCCAACTGCCTGACTTGGGGCTGATGGGTCCTGGAAAAACACAAATAAATAAAAGTTTTAAAAAAATAAACCTACAGTGAAATGTATTAAAAAAAAAAAACACACACACACACACAAGTTTTTACAGTTATGTGGATAGTAACCTATAGTCATTTTATCTAATGGAAATGTTACCCCAGGCCAACACCTCCCATGATGGTAGCTAGTTTCTAGATTGCTAAACAATCTCTATCAGCATCTTAGAATTTTACTGTCTATCCAAGACTTCCAGCTTAGATGCCATGTAATCTAAACAGAAAGAGTTCACTTCTGCAGCTTTTACCCATGTGCATAGAATTGGGTTTCTTTGGAACACACTGACTTTTGTGGACTGGAATAGAAGGCTATTTTTTAAAGGAATTCATTGTGACTTTGCTAGACCATCTTGAATTGAATGCAGTGCACTTCACTTGAACAATAAACATTTATTGAGCATCCACTGTATTACTGGCCCTGAGCAAGTACGTGTCATACCAAGCGGAGTGAATATGTCACTGTCGTGTCAAACAGGCCACCATCCGCAAACAGAGATTTCAGAACAGAGGAAAATGAGAAATGAATTAATAGAATGCTAACTCAATTAATTAGATACTAAATTATACTTTTTAACATAATGTTCCTCAAATTTCATTTCTAAATACGTCAGGGCATTTTTTATTGTTTCCAGGGGATGTTGTGGTTATGGAATTCTGAAAAGTCTTAAAACTATTTCAGGCACTATACAGGGTGATCCTGGAGTAGAGATGGGTGACAGTGCTCAACAGGTGGGACAGGTGGGATTGTAAGTGTCCAAATTACTTTTCACCTTGTTCTGGGCCATAAGTGGACTTTTAACGTGGTGTAATGACTAAAATGTTACCACTCCAGAATGATTCCTTTGGATCTTGCGAGGCTTTTTATCTTTGATATTTCCCCCTGTAACACAGAACCTTTGTTACTAATAAATGATTATAAATATAGTCCTTACCCCACGAAACAAATACCCAAACACTTCTAAAGAAGCAAGGCAACCTGTTTTAAGCAGTATTATCCTGAGTTTAGGTTGCTTCTTCTCGTCCTTTGACAAGCCTTCCTTTTTAAAATTCAGGTTGGAAAAAAATCACAGGCCTAGAAAAATTAACCTGATAATGGGAAAGTATCAATGGAAAAATCTAGATGCGTTTGCCCAAAGCTATATTGCCTGATTGTTGGTTTCTCTAGGTCAAATGATATACATTCCTACTGTCTCCTGCCCTTTCCATCACTCCCGTCAGTGACAGTGGCAGTGGCAAGCCAAGGACCGTTTTCCTGAAGTCCTGGTGTTTCTCAGGTCTTGTTCTCCTTCCACTCCTCACCTCTTCCCACCCCCATGCTAGGAAAGGCTATAGGTAGACTCACCATGCCACCATGTGGCTAAAATTTGCATTATTCTTCAGAGAGTCAGTACAGGGAAAGGGGTAGTCTGTCTCATTCTCCACCTGGACGTGCAACAGCCATGTTTTCACTCTTTGTTCAAGTGATGCAAACAACATGTCTTCCGGGATCTCAGTACCGGATTACATATCCCTGTGGCATTAGGAGCTCTCTAGAATGCATCTCTTTGCTCTGAGAGGAAGTAAGTGCCAGGCTTGGGGATTTCGAAGAGGCTACCAGGAAAAAGTGGAACGTGAAGCATTGATCCCTTACTCTCCCCCAGTTTATAAACATGGGTATTCTCTGACTCTAGCTTCTGGGCTTAGACATCTAATTTGAGTGCTACCTCCATGATCCATCTTTGGAACCCACCCACTTCCAACTTTGTTCAGATTTGAAAAACCCTCAGTCGTCCTCTCTGATCAGAGGCATGTGAGCTGTTCTTCCACTTCATGACTTCCGCTGACAGGAAAGACCATCAGTCTTGAGAGATTGCTCATCTGAGTCCCTGGAGCCTAGCTGCCATTTGCTTGTCATCTTTGTGGGTCTCCCGTCTTTCCTATTGCTCTGCTTATTCTTTCCTGTCTTTTTCTCCCCTACTAATTTCTGTAGTGAATCCTGACATTTCCCTCTCTGCCTTTTTTTGCCCCCTGACTGTTGTGAGGATAGCTTTTCTGTGCAGGAAAAGGAAAACTTTTGAAGTAAATATTCAGTGATATATGGCGTACATCCAGAGAACACATGTCCTGAATTTTTTTCAGATATTCTGCACAGACATTCTGGTAGCTCATGCATTAGGAATCACATCCTGATTTGTGATTTAGGAAATAGGAGTATTGTATCTTTTTGTTGTTGTTCTATGAAGTGGTAGCAGGCAGGAAACATCTTATATCAAGTTTCTCAGCAATAGAATCTTCTTCTTTCACCAAGTCCCAAGTTCAGTATGAGTTGTCCCAGATAGACTCCAGATTTGGCATACTGACTTGATCGACTGCATTTAGGTTAAGGATTTTCTAATATTAATATGTGTTTATGTTCCCCCCCCCCAAAAAAAAAAAAAAAAAAGAAAACAAATTCTCCCCTACAGCTGATGCCAAACTTTGCCATATCAGTCTCAGGTTGGGTAGCATTAGCATAAAGTCAAAGTAAGACTGGGATGAGTTGGTGCTTATGGAGCAGAAACCAGGCCAAGTTCATGTTAAGCAAAGATTTATGAGCAGAGTGAAGGACAACCCCTGGACACAACTAGACATTTGAGCACCACTCTGTACTCAGCAGTGTGTTTTCATGAATATTTAATCCTCATGACAACCCTATCATGTTGTAAGTGTGTAAGTGGTAGAATTCATTTTAGAGATAAGGAAGCAGAGTTCAACGGGGGTGATTGGCCAAGGCCACAATAGGTAAGAAAGCCAAGATTCAAATTCAGATCTCCAGAAGTCAAGTTTGGGGCTCGTTGCACACAAGGAAGCCACCTTATCAAAGTGAGATCTGAGATGTTGTCTCTGTAACAGTAGTAACAGTCAAGTCGGTACCAGTCTGATTTTAATCAAGTTAAACACACTATTTCTCAGACTTAGTTGGTTGTTCATGCCGCTTATTTGAAAATATTCATAACTTCCCAACATCTGACACAGAGTGGAAGCTTATGAGCACATTTCCTGCACTTAAGATGTGTGAACTGCCCTTGTGATCCAACTTGGTAATTGTGGTAAACCGAGAAAGTCCACCTTCAACTTGAGCCTTCCTTTCTTTCAGAAGTCCAGACCTCGTCATCGTTCTGAGGTGCCTTATGCCTCTGTCCTGTCTGCTTTGTTCTTATTTCCAAAGAGAAGAAATGTGGCTTCTAGATGCACAGTTTAGAATCTGGAAAGATGAATGTGTTGCTATTTCCCTCAGGAATCCTCATTCCTGCTCTCCTCCCTTTGGTTCTCATAGTATCTCAGCCTTAGACATTGCCTCATGGCTGGCTTTGAAATCTAATTAAAGGATAGGTGCAGAGTGGGGCAGGGTTGGGGCATCATCACAGTTTCCTCTCTGGTGAGCTTCAGTTCCAATCAGGAGCAAATTCAAGAAATCATAATTAGGGTTCAGATTTCACTTCAGAGATACAGTCCCCATAATCCAGAGCAATTCATGAGAATGCTCTCTGCTACACACAACTGCCGTCTTCTTGCTTCCCTCTCCAGTGTGTGGCACAGGGAAGCTCATCGCAAGAGCAGTGTGTGGGTTACACTCAAAGTCGTGTTGCTGTGATGAAAGATTGGTTCATGGGATGATTTGAATTGTCTTAGGAGCCAGAGCATCTTATTCAAAATGCATAATGCGCTTGGATGTAGCTAGCAGACCTGCTGACTTCTTACCCCTGTGGTGACCAGACAGAGCATGTGAACACTGTCTGGATAGGAAGGAAAAAATAAGGAGACTCCTGACTTCCTCGTGGACTCTATCTGTGCCTGGTGTCACCTCCATCTGTCTGCTTTCCAGCCTCCACCAGAATATGCTCGGCTCCAGTAGCTTCATCTTCCTCGGGTTAAATGTTACGGTCCTACTTCTGGAAGCCACCCTCTTCTTGGCCCCTACGGAGAATGATTTAGAATGAGGATGCACTATCATAAGCTTAGTAGGTGGTTTAACTACATTTTCCAGATAAGATGCACCCTTGATCAAGGGCTCACATTTCATGAGCAGAGATGAGATCACAAGATATAGATAAACCCATGAAGGTTTTAGTTGACTTCTGCCTCATCCTTACTGCCTTTCTTCTACTTTTCTCTCCTCACTCAAAATAATAGCCCTCTTCTTGTCTCAGCTTCCCCCACCCCATCAGAGGAAGGGACTTTATATGGCCCTTTCCTGTATTAAGTGATGATACTTGTTCTAAAGAATCCTTTAAAACCTAGTCTCTAAAAGTGGTTGTACATTCTGACATCTGTAGGTGAGTCTGTATCCTCTATATAAATTTTTTTTCAGATTGAAAATGTATAGGACTTGAGGAAGGCTTGTTCTGTGTTTCCGTTAGTCATCTATGTAGTGTGTGCATTAAATTACTTTTTTTCCCCTAAAGCAGTTTTCACCAAGTGGTTACTTTTCTCAATAGACACTATTTTGTACTTAAATGACATCTCTCTGGTGTTTGAGCTTAGCCTACAGGAAGTGTACGTTTAGTGAAGACTTGCTGATTGAGTAAAGGACCAAATACAAACAGCAGTTGTTTGACCATTATTTACTTTTCTTCAAGGGTGATTAGACCTTTGGTAGTTAAAATGCAGATTAGGATAGAAAAATAGGAAATCTTCATACTCTTCCCCCAAAAAACTTCCTTTCGTTATTTTGGTTGTTTTTAGCTTCTCAATAAATTTCCCTACACTTGGGTGAGATTTCGTTGGTTCAAATGTCTGCAGACTTTTTGGTGGCCAAGAAAATGTATATAAACTTACAAGTGGAAATGATTTATTTATAATTAATTTTCATAAACAGCATAAGTGAGTGAGGGTTTCTGCTTCCTATCAACAGTACTTAACTGCCTGCAACATCAGTCATGACCTAATCTTTGGCACATGAAGATGATTTTTCAGCAGCTAGATTTATGAAGTAATAGAATGTTTGTGCTTATGGAAGGCACCTTCTCTGGCATCTGAGGACCCCTAAGATTCCTTTAAGACGACTGTGCTGTAGAGGAACTGTGTATAACTCTCCTCAGCTAGAGTTTCAAGCTTACAGCTGGTATACCTTCTTTCTAAGTCAGATGCATTCTTGAGTTTTTCCCAAGGGTGGAAGACAAGTGTCATTCAGTTTCTTGCTAGCATTCGTCTCCTGGTCATTCACCAGGCTAAGGGAGTGTTTACTCTCTTATTCTAATCCAGAGGAAGCCAGGTTTTGGAAAATAGTGTTTAATTTCCAGGCCCCAAGGTTACTTATTTTACTAAGCCCATTTGACTAATAAGGGAAATTCATTAATGACTGCAATCAATTAATTCTACCTTCAGTTTCTTGGTCTCTGACTGGAATAGCATTAGCCTTATGAGGAGGTCCTGAAGCCATCAGAGGTGGTTGGGAGGAAAGACCCACTGAACTCTGATATTCAGGGTATGTGCACCATTCTTACTGCATTATTTGAAAGAACGTGATTCCTGGATCCTGCCCCAAGGCTGCAGTGAGTGTCTCCTTGAGCTCTCATCAGTAATGGTCCCTTGGCTGGTATGACTGTGTAATTATGATCATAATGGGACAACTGGGATAGCTTTCTGCTGTTCTGTCTTTAATGGCACATATTCTTTGGTTTAGTGATTGCTAGCTTCTTTTCTCACCTTCTGAAAATTACCTGTTTGTTGCAGGTCATTCTTCCTATTGAAAGCAGCACTTAGACAACAGTCACCAATATTAGGCAGGTCTGGTTTGGGGAGCAATTTTGAAAAAGTGAAGTAGAAAGACAGCCATTCTGTCATGGTGCCAGAGCTTTTCTTGCTGCCTCAGCAGCGTCCTACTACAGGAACCCAGTAGTACTTGGCTTTCCTTCTTCTCCTAAAAGTCTGGCGGGGTTCTTATACCATTCAGCCCCTTCGGCCCTCGTACGTACTGCAGAGTTCTTCCTCTGCTCCCCTGCTCGTGCTGCTGTTCTTCTCCCCAGACACTGACTCCTGTGAGCTCGACTGCGTGATGGTCTTTGCACACTGGCTGGGGCCCAGGTCCTCACCGGCCTTTGCTGTCTTCTCCTTTCCAAGTACATATGTAGGTGTTTGATGGAAGTGGGTGCTTGGGTCATTCCCCAGGGGTAGGGCTAAGTCTTTTGGATTTAAACCATGTGAATGGCCTGAAAGGAGTGGTCATACCTGGAGGAGGTGCCGTCCAGTATCAAGTAAACAATTACCTTCAGGCAATTTGGATCGAGGTGAGTAACTGCTACATTTCTCTCCATGGTACCTTTATGGTGAAGATAATTTTAGAATATCAGACCTTCGGAATAGTTCGATTTCCAAATGCTTTCTGTACAAAAGGTATTTTGTAAATATACCAGTATAAAGGTATATTTAGAAAGAATGTGGCAAGGACTGCAGAGCAGACCTGTGGATTTATGGCAGGTGCAGGATGGGTATGCTGTTCCTGCCTTTGGAGCACCTAGTGTTTCCTGGCACGTTGTAAGTGCTCAGTAAATGTTCGTTGCTGCTAATATCATTACTGGTATTATTACTTAGAATTTAGTATGGGAGGTTAGTGTGCAGATTTCTCAGTTGGGATAGAATATACTCAAAAAGTCTTTTTTTTTTTTTTAATTGTAGAGATTTACTTTAAGGCTGTAAATATATTGCCTCTCGCTAAAACAAGAAGTTAATTCATTCTATAGCTTAATTTTAAATATAACAGTGTGACTCTATAATTGCTTTCACTCTTCGAGGTCAGTAAATAGGGCTGCTTCTTATTAACTTGTTAGAGCACTGTGAAATGCTTTGCCTACCCAGGGCCCACTCCAGTGGACTAAGCAGTTAGAAATTAGAAAAGAGGATTACTGACTGATCATTCCCTTTATACTGTTGCTGAAGTTCTGATGATATAAATTCGTGTGTGTGTGTGTGTGTGTGTGTGTGTGTGTGTGTAAATTCTTAATTTTTTTTTTTCATTTTATTTTTAAATATCCTACCTGAGTTGTAAGACTGATGTGGACACTCTTGATGATACTTAACATGGGTTTTCCTTTTTTACATTGTACTGCATGATCCTTAAATAGTTCTTCTCTCCCCTGGGCAAGAGTGCCTTCTAAACATTTATATAGAATTGTGTTTATTTTCTTGCAGTTGAACTGGCAATGATCATGGACCGTTTGTACGGTGGTGTCTGCTATGCTGGCATTGATACGGACCCAGAGCTGAAGTACCCGAAAGGTGCCGGCCGCGTGGCGTTCTCCAATCAGCAGAGCTACATTGCAGCCATCAGCGCTCGCTTTGTGCAGCTCCAACACAATGACATTGACAAACGGGTAAGCAACTGAAAAGAAATGAAGTTTGTTCGGTGGGTCCCTGGGAAGCAAAGCACCTTGTGAGCGTAAGCGAGCAGCTTTCCCTTACATGGCGCTAGTCCCTGAGTCCAGCTAGGCTGCCTGAAAGAGAGCACCCTTGGTATGTGAGGTGTTAATGAACCTCCTACCTCACTCATCCCCAGGGCAATGTTACACTTATGAAAATAACCCTGCAGAATTTCGCGTATCAACCAGTGCTGTTCAAAAGATGATGCCAACAGTGTATTAATGAGGATGGAGAGCTGGTGACCTATTTGATCCATGTGATGCTCTGAAAACAAACAAACTTGGACTAACATTTAATGTCAATGTTCAGGACTATACATCAAATGTTGAAGTTCTGGTTTCTCTTCAAATTGCCAGATCACACGTAATAGCATCCATTGGAACCAAATAGCTGCTGTCCCCTCCAGTCCCCTGTCCAACTCCCTGTAGTTCTGCTCATACCATATATGCATCTGCATTACCTGCCTCTGCTCATTGGTGTTACCTGCCTGGCCACTGGCGACATTCAGTTTTCCTACCTCTGATCTAAGAAGGGGCCGTGAGGTAGAATTATAGGGAGTTGGTGTGCTCATTTGGTTTTATGGACGCACACACGTTTGGGTCCCTTAAATCTCAGCCTTGCCACCGTTTGGAAGCTTGTGGGTGGGGATAGGAGGTGGTAGGTGTTAATCTGGAACCTATGTTAATAGATTAAAAGAGCAAGTAGAATAGCATCAAGTCTGGACCACTCCCTATGCAGTTGTGCAATGGTCTTAACGTTTCCAGCAAAGGATATTCTTGGGGGGATACACTGGACTAGAATAAATAAAGTAGTAAATATGTTCTGTGATAAAATTTCACCTACACTCTGTGGTCAACTTTGACTAGTTTTGTGTAGCAGGTTTAATTTAAATTTCTTAGGAGGTGAAGTCTCCATTAGTGATGGGTTTTTTTTGTTGTTGTTGTTGTTGTTTTTAATATTCAGTAAGATTATGTTTTTATTAAGACATATATCTGATCAAATTATAAAAGCCAGGGCTTAAAATGAACAACCTATTTGCTACGTCACTTGGCTTATTCAAAGTAAGTAGTGTTGGCTGCTTGGTTTTTTTAATTAAAATGAATAAAACTTTTTCAGAATTTTGAAACACCTTTTGAATTAATGGAAACTCAGAGGGGTGATAAGATTTGACTCCATTCCTAGTTTTCGAGCATCCTGAGCTCCCCCTTTTGTAACAGTAATCCCCCCACAGACTGTGTAAGCTCTGTCTCTCTCTCCATTCCCACAGCGTACCCATTGCTTGATATGTAGCTACAGGAGTGGGTACTCGATAAACCTTTGTCAAATGGACAAATGGTGCTACTTGAAGGGCTCTCTTAACTCCTGATGCTCGTGTGGTGGATTTCCTTCTGCCTGTTACATTTGTGAGTCAGATACCAGATTGCATTCCATTTAGACTGCTACCACACCCATCGCTGGTGTCCCCAGCAGGACACTTGACCTGAAGAGGCTTAGGCACTCACCTGTGTGGAAGTAGCTTTCTTTGTTCCCCTCTGAAGCCAGAACTTCAGACTGTGCAGGAGGTAGGTCCTAGAGATGATAAAAGAAGGTTCCATTTCCTCATGCTTCTATCTTCCTTTTGCTCCCATCCTGACAATCTCCTGGCCGCCTCTTTAGCGGAGGGAAGTACTCGGGGGATTATGGTAATTTTAAGCCTCTTTAAGAATCACAGTGCATTCAGATACTATTTGTTTTGTTGCCTACCCCTACTCTCACCCCTGCTGTGCTCAGACCCTTAGGATTTCTCCCCATAAGTTTTAAAACTAAGTCAAAAAAGAGAGAAGTGGCTTTGCTTTTGTTAGCATAATCACAGGCCATGCTATAAAAATGTATTTGGGACATTAAACTTCTCAGGACTCAGGAAAGCCATTGACTGTTTGCTACTCACCGTATTTGGGTTACCCATGCCTTCCAGATGTTAGAGTAGTAGAGTCATCCTTGATTCACATTCAGGCCAGCAGCCAGTTGTAATGGGAAGAGTATGGAGTTTGGAGTTCCAACAGATTCCAGCACATTTAAACCTCTGCTGCACCAGTCACTGGTGAACCCAAGCAAATTAGGTAATGCCAGGCGCCTCTGGTCCTCATCTGTAACTCCCTCCAGGGGACGTCTAAGGATTGAATGGGATTTGAGGGTTGAACAGCCAGAGCTATGGCAGTTGGGTAGATGATTAACTAGTACTTGCTGGTTTACAGTGTTCATCTTGCTACAAATGCACGTAATACTGATGTCGTTAATATTACAAATTTTTGTAGTGAAAAGTTACACTGGTTAGTGAAAAGAGTTCTGGGCCAGAGTCAGATTGCTGGGTCTAGAGCTGGTTTTGTTCCCCATGGGATATGTAACTTCGGGCGGGTCACTTAAATTCTGAGTGTCAGTATATAATGAGGGCAGTAGGAATAGCCAAGTATACTCCACGACATCGTTGAGAAGCCCAGAAGAGATATTGAACAAGAAAGCAGTATACACGATGTCACGCACTGTACACACGCATAGTGGGACTGTTGTGGTCACAAGAATGCCACCTCCAGCCACGTGGTGTCTAAAAGGGACCTGCCCTGTCCTTTAGTGCCCTGAGATGAGTGTTGTCTAAGTGGGAGACTTGGAAATCATTAGAAGTGGCAGAGTCCCTTCCCTCCCCTGCCCCATCGTCACGCTCTTTGTTTGCTCTGACCGATATGGAGACCGGTTTTTTTCCTTCAGTATGAAAGATGGAAGCCAGCCTCCATCTTGACTTGGGCTCCTTTTTCACTATTCTGTGAACATTATACTTCCTTCTCCCAAACTATTCTTCTGTCCTCTTCTTAATTTCTTGCTTTGAACATAGCCAGCCACATTCCCTTCTTGTGTCGTCTCTGGCATTTTGAGCCTCTGTTAACTGCACCCTTCATAGATGCCTTTTAAGGTTCATTCCGAGTTTCGTTTTTATTTATCTTTCTACTAAAGCTTAAATTTGAGCTTCCCAGAGCGCTCCCGTTATGTATAATCACATGACTATTTCCTTAGGGAATGCGCTTTTTCCTTCTCAGGAGCTATGTTCTTGATTATCTACAGCATTTCTGTCCTTAGGCATTCCTTCTTCCCTAAATAATCCCTCCAGGATTTTAGCAGTCGTCTCTTAGCTAAGATTTTGAAACTTGCTGTCCTAAAAGACGGGCGCAGATGTTCACCTGTGTCTACAAATCCTTTTTCCTTGCTATTACAAATTCCAAGATGCTACAGTCTTTTTCTCCTTCCTTTGGGTGTGAGCCTAGAGTTGCCTTTAAACCGAGACCTTGACTGTTTTAAATAGCATCAACCTCCATTACCTTTCTGGTCAGAGGAGCCTCCTTTGCTGTCTGCATCATTATAAATGCAGATTCAATGGAATTAGTGAACTTTTTAAAAAACTTTAGATGGAATTTTAAGGCCACTTGCTTCCTGTTTGCAGCCCTTACTTCTTTCACTGTTTGCCCCCTATGGAGAGTGGGAGCCGGCCACCTGCAGCACAGCAGTGCCTGGAACCATGGAAGTTCTAGAGCTGTTTGAGGTGTGTGTTCTCAGGTAAACTGTGGGAGGTACATGAAGAAGAATTTGGTATATTTCCTTTACCTCTTTTGTGTCCAACCAAATTTTTCCAAAAAGACATCTCTTTAGAGTTTATATTATTGTTATTATTATTATTATTATTATTGCTCTTTGGCTAAGCTTTAGATGCAGTGGTTTATGGGGAAAATGCAACCTTTATAGATTTGATTTCTTCTCACCATCTTAGAGACATTTTGGCTTTATGAATATAAAATAAGGTATGTCAATATGCAACATTTATAGGAACTGTCAACCCTGAAGCTTTGGCATTTTCATCTCTGCTGTCATTTCACTCATCCATTATGTCATTATCTTTAAGAAGGAGGTGGTTTGGGCTGGCCCGGTGGCTCAGGTGGTTGGAGCGCCATACTCCTAACGCCAGGTCACCGGTTCGAATCCCACATGGGCCAGTGAGCTGCGCCCTCTACAGCTAAGATTGTGAACAACAGCTCTCCCTAGAGCTGGGCTATTGTGATCAGCCGGAGGTTGGCATGAGCTGCTGCTGTGAGTGGCTGGCAACCATCGCGAGCTCCCGTGGGCTGCTGTGAGCTGCTGTGAGCGGCCAGCTGACCAAGGAGACAGGGGTGAGCGCAAGGCTCATAATACCAACATGGACCAGGGAGCTGTGTCCTACAACTAGACTGAGAAACAACCACTTGAACTGGAGTGGGGCAGGGAGAGACAGAAGAAAGGGGGGCGGGGAGAAAGAGGTGGTGTTTTTGTTTTTGTTTTTTGTTTTGGTAACAGCTTTATTGAGATCTGTAATGTGTAGATGTATCAGCTCACTCCAGATCTGTAATTCCCATACCATACAAATCACCAATTTAAAGTGTATAATTCAGTAGTTCTCAGTATATTTACATAGTTCCACAGCCATCACCACAGTCAATTTTAGAACACAGGAAGAGGTGTTTTAATGTACAGCCTTGAACTCTGCAATAAGCGGATCAGTTGAACAATAACCGCAGTGCACGTGGGGGGCTGCATTTATTCTTTATAAGTTTACTCAGCTCCTTATAGGGAGGGGATCCTACTTATGTAACCTGTACTCTTTGAAGTCACAGGAACAAGGTAGCCCAGGCTATTGGGGCAAATGTCTGACTCCTGCTTTAGCTATAATTAGGGTCCCTCGTGAATATATGACTTGATGGAGTGAGCTGATACATCTACACATCAACAGACTTTTTGCCACAGTCTGTCTAGCAATGGGAGGACAAACAGAGGTGGAAGGGCTTTCAATGGTAGTTCCTTACAGAGCTGCCAGATCTTGGTTGGCCACCTGTGCCCAGAGGTCTGAATGGGAGTGCTCGGCACATGGGTGACACTCAGTAAATATGTAGAATAAATTAGGATGATAAATGGGAGAGCAAGGGCTGGAAGCCACCATGCAAGTCTATCGAGGATACTGGAGTGCGTCGTTCTCATCTCTCACCCGGACCTAGAGTAGCTTCCCCAATGGTCTCCCCAGTTCAACTTTAGCCCATCCCCAATTCATTCTTGATATGAAAACCAGAGTAATCTTTTAAAAGTCATAATGTCAATAATGCCTTCCTCCTTTTAAACCTTTTGATGATGTTTAAATCTTTTAAACTTTTTTTATCTTGCCCTGCCCTTAGGATAAAGGTCAAAATTCGTAATTAACATTGCCTGCATGACCCTTCATGTGACATCTGTCTTCTGCCTTAGCACTCCCTCATCTTGAACCAGTCACAACTGGCTTTTTTCTCTACTTTTCAGGGTCATTATGCATACGGTTTCCTCTGCCTGCCAATTACCCACTTTTCCTTCAGGTCTCAGCTTAATTGTGATATTTTTAGGAATCCTTTCTTCAGTGGAGCTTATATCAACCCCATAGATCGTTTTCATAATACCATCTACCATTCCTTTGTCACTAAAGAACCTCTGTAATGAAGCAATGCTTGGTTTACTGTCCGTTACCCTGTTAGACTGTACAATCCATGAGGCCAATGAATATATGTCTTTCATTCTGTTACTGTATACTTACTACTTGACACATAGTAGATACACATTAATTATGTATTTTGGGATGGATGAAGGAGTTCTTGAATGAATGTTGACTGTGGTAGCCCAGGTGAAAGCCCTTCTGCACCAACCTTTGGCGTATCCAACTGGTCACCAAAGGGCACTTTGCACAGCTTTCCTTTTCTACCTAGTTAAGAACACTCAAGTAATAAAGAAATTTAGGTTTTGCTGTTTAGAATATCAGAAAGTGTTCTTTGACACTTACAGTACATTAAAACTGGACTTAACCTTAGGCATGACCTGGTCCCTATATTGACAGCACCCCTTTTTTTTTTTGCAACAGAGCAGAGTCTAGGAGAGTTTTGGAGACTCTTAAGACAATTAAGACTGTCAATTAAGAACAGAGCCACCTCTGCTCATGGAACTCCCTGAATTTTGCTGCACAGCCAGGGTCTAAAGTTTCTACAGACCCACTTCTTGCATGAAGTCCTTTGCCTACAGACTTAGGTTAGGAACCCCTGAGTTAGATTATAGGCCCCTTAGTGAGTTTTGTGTACCTTTCAGTATTTCACATAACTTTTCAGATGAACATATTCTGCACAGGACGGAGTATACACGTGGAGTTTGTTATCAGCACTTTCTAGTGTGTCTGTAGGTCGTTTTGAACGTTAACTAAATGAGTGAAATTTTCCTATGCTTTTTTTTTCAGTTTTGCTTTTGATTTTCACTTTTTTTTATGTTGTCTTCATGTAAAACCTTTTTCAAGTCAGTGTGAACCAATAACTTGGCACACACATACATGTGTACACATTTTAAGAAAGGAAAAAACTATTAAAATTGTAATACAATGAAATCACGCTAGCATTCATTTGATTAACGCCGTCTTTTGAGCGAACGTCATACTACACATTGCTACTGTAATTCAACTTCGAAAAGTAATACATAGACAACATCTCTTAAAATGTGTACTTTTTTTTGGCACCCCTGGTATATATGTGGATGTGTGTGTGTGTGAGTGTGTGTATGTATATGTATGTGTATATATATAAATATATAAAATATGTAAATTTTTATATATAATATTAGTGAAAATATTTGGCATTTTTAATGTATGAGTGACCCTTATTATGGAACATTGGTGTTATAAATGACCCAAGGAGTGGGGAAAATAAATAAATGACACAAATACAATTCATGCCTCAGTGTTTACTTCTAAGGAAAAACTGTTAACATCTTGAAATGAATCCTTTAAGGCATATATTATACATATCTTATGGCTAACATTCACCAGTTCTGAGCCAACTGATAATTTGTCCCTAAAATGGCAATATCAAGGTTGTGTAATACCCAGCACTGTGGTTCTCAGCGTTTCTTCTGCCTTGACATACATGAGACATGTGATACAGCCTCATGGGTAACAGGGGCTCCCTAGCACACTAGTAGGGTGGGCATTTATGTGTTGTGACCATAAGTAAGGAGGGGATACATCCCACACTCACTCCAATCCTCACCACCCAGAAAGCCACGCCACAGTGAAAAAGTGTCCTTGGGAACTGGGAGATCTGAGCTATACTCCTAGCTCTTCTCCCAGTTATGGTATGACCTTGGCAAGTTACTTCATCTCTTAGAGGCTTCATTTTATTGTCTCGTAGTATAGGAAGAACACAAGCCTAACTATCTTATGGCTTCTTGCACAGATCAACAGTAATAGATGAAGTGCTTTGGGAAGTTATTAGGCTGTACCGATGTTGATTGTATTGCAGAGCCTGGCCCATTTAAGTTGTGCTGTTCCCAACCATATGTCCAAGGCTAATTGTTGCCTCTTTTTGTCCTCTGAAAGTACCTTCTCAGTTCCACTAGGAATCCTTAATATAAGGATAATGAAATAATTGAAGTTAATACTAAGAAATAAACAAGAAGAAGAAGAAGAAAAGAAAGAAATTAACATAGGTGCCAAACTACCAATGTTCTGCTTGGATGTTAGTTAAGACACACATATAGAGATTCTTAAGTTCCTTTTATAGATATAAACACCTGGATGCATTTACCATTTAAAGAATTAAAGGAGGTTTGTTTTTTTCCTTTAGTCTAGAAAATGTGTTTTTACCAGTATTTTTTCTCTCATAATGAAAAGATTTTGAACCTGAAATTCAGTAGAAGGTTAGGATTAAATTTTGCTTATATTCCTTTGAACAGTGTTTCTGTGAAAAATTGGAACAGTTTAAAGTATTTAAGTACAAAGAGGGCAAAAGAGGGCACCTGTACTCATTCTGTCTGTTAAAATGATATTTTTAGAAGTGATGCCAAATGAACACTTAAAAGATGTGAAAGCTCTGCTAAATCCAGTTTTCTTTATAACTCAAGTCTCGGTCACTTACATATGAAAGATTTTTGTAGTGTGAAAAATGAGATCATTAGAAAATGAGTGATCTTTTTATATAGCCATTTATCTACCCTTTTGTCTACTCTGTGTGATTCTGAGAAGATTTGTAGGGGTAGAATCAGTTGAATCTGCCTTAGTGTAACAAAAACATGTGACTTGACTTATATGAACAATTTCTTTATAAAAATGTGAGGTACCCTCCCCCCATACACAACTATTGTTTAGCACAATTTGGTCCTGTTGTCCCCTAGAAATTTGTAAGTCAGATGTTTATAACTTGATACGCAGCATGTGGTAAACATTGATTATAGTCTGGCAACTCAGCCCAGAGACCTTTTTACTAGTAGAAAGGATACTAAACTAGCATCTGCCAATCTAGTTTAGTCTTAACTATACCACTTACTACGTAGCTGGAAGAAGGATATGTGTATACATGTGTCAATGAAAATGCTTTTGGAAATTGTAAAGCTCTCTGTCAATACACAGTGGCACTGATAACATACTGATTTACGTGAAACCATGAATGGCTAATATTTGAGCTTTTCTGGCAGATGCTTATTAGACAGTTTAATTGAAATTCCGCATGATAAAAGGAGTTAAATATTTCAGGCAAGGCAAGGATAAAGTTGGTTGGTTATTTGAGTTTTTGAACTAGGAGGAGGAGCTCTCGGTACGCAGGGATCCGTTCCTAAAATTAGGGCCCGTCAACCACCATTTTCCTAAATTGTTCCTCATAAAGCACGAGTCCCTGAGGATTTTAATATCTATTCTATAAAAAAAAAAAATCTTTTTTCTAAGTCAAATGAGTTTGGAAAATGCTTTCTTCAAGAAAGTTAAGTAGGTTGCTTTATTCTAGGGCTTCTTAGAATCTTTTATATACTAATCTTCATTATGAAGATCCACGAAGGAGACACTTCAATTTTTCACAAGTTTTTTTGATCATGAACTCTTCTAAAATGCACCATCTCTTGGGAATAATGTTCTCGAGAGCCCAGTTGAGAAAATACTATTTCCAGCTTCTTTTCTTCTTTCATGCTCCAATTCAGAAGTTTAATAAGCGGTTGACTGTTTTTCCCTTCCTCGGTGCCTTTTTACTAAGTGTGTCCCACCCACCATATATTTTCTTTTCTTTTTTTTTCTCATTGTGAAAAAACAACACATGAAATCTGTCCTCTTAACAAATGTCTCAGTGTACAGTTATTATTAACTATAAGCCCAGTGATGTACAGATCTCTAGAAGTTTTTCATCTTGTGGGACGGAAGCTTTATAACCTTTGAACAGTAGTTCCCCACTTCCCTCTGTCCCCAAACCCTGGCAACCACCAGTCTACTTTCTGCTTTCTCTGGGTTTGACTGCTTTAGATACTTCATATAAATGGAATAATGCAGTATTTGTCCTGTGTCTGGCTTATTTCACCTAGCATAATGTCCTTGAAGTTCATCCATGTT
The DNA here is from genome assembly GCF_057876585.1 of Rhinolophus sinicus. Taxonomy (NCBI): domain Eukaryota; kingdom Metazoa; phylum Chordata; class Mammalia; order Chiroptera; family Rhinolophidae; genus Rhinolophus; species Rhinolophus sinicus. The sequence goes on from NC_142515.1 coordinate 29,832,544, forward strand.
GTTGCATGTGACAGAATTTCCTTCTTTTTTTAAGGCTGAATAATATTCCATCATTGTATACATATACCATATTTTCTTTATCCATTCATCTATCAATGGGTATTTAGGTTCCTTCCAAGGCTTGGCTATTGTGAATAATGTTGCAATAAACACAATAGTGAAAATATCTCTTCGAGATCCTGATTTCAATTCTTTTGAATAAATGCCCAGAAGGGGGATTGCTGGGTGTGTATTTTCTATCGATAGAGGGTTGGTGTGAGGCAGGGAAACAGCAGCTGCATATCCATGGGGGGCATTAAAGATGTGATTGAAGTTCTCTTTAGTATTTATAGTTCTCTGCATTTTGATTATTTGAGAGTATTGTCTCTGTCTAACATATTAGTCTCTATATAAGAAGGGAAAATCGTTTTGAAATCAATATGCCATTGACAAATAATATTTCCTTGACTCTGTTTTAGCTTAATGCATAGGACCAGAGAGACTGACTTTCAGTTAGCTAATTTGGGGCTTCCTGATACTTTTATTTAAGGAACATTGTGACAGCTAAGTCATAGTACATCATATTTGCTTTCAATAGCATACTCTTTAGAATAACCCTTTTTTTAAATTTTATTTAATGAGATGTTATCCATTGCACTTTTCTTTGCAAGCACTTCAAGTACTTCACATATTTAACGGTTTTTTTCCTCTCTTCTCTAGAAACATATTAGGCCTGAATTTTAGCTAAAGACTACCAAAGGCTTTATATTTTCAGCCTGCGTAAAGATTACTGTGACCCAGTAACCACACTAACACAAGTGCTGGTAATTCTACACTTTGTCCCTGGCTGCAGCTGGAATACATAAGATGGTTCAACAGCAAAAGAAGTGGGGGTTCTGATGACCTGTTTCCAGACTGTCTGCTGCTTGCCTTAGTCTTGGGACCTCCCACAACCCAGCCTTCATTTTGCTGCTGTTACTGACCCCTGCGTTGATCTGGCTTGAAAGCTTCCCAGCTGCAGCAATGGCTGTGTTTGATTTGACCCTTTGAGAGGAAGCAACTCCCAGAAGTGAATTCAAATATTGTCGGAATTAATCCTACCTGAGCTTGTTTTGAAGCACTGGGGGTCTTAGAGCCTTTGACTAGAAATAGTTTTTGAAATGGAGTTTGGGTTGTCTAAAGAAAGAGCGAAAGATATTCCTTTTCTCTAAATGGCGTGGAAACGTTTTCTCCTGTCTCTCCTTCCTCATCTTGACCTCTGATCTCTCCTGTTCTCTCTTTTTATGTCTTCTCTCTTGGAATTGGAATCATTTTTAATATGAAAACTCTTTAGAGTGATTAAGTGTTCTTTCCTGCTCCTGTTGGAGTACAGAGGCTGTTCATGGGACTACTAATGAAAAAAAGACCATCACCCCCCTTTTGAAGTATTTACCTCAGTAAGACATTCAAGTTCTTTAACCCCAGAAGGCAGGCGGTATCAGTCAGTTAGCAGTTTCTTGGTGAATGCTTATTCTTATTTGGAAGAGCCGGTCCAAACCTCTCATAGGGTAGAGGAAACTGAGGCCTGCGAGGTTGGGAAACAGCCATTAAATAGAGCCAGGGCTCTCTGCCCCTCTGGGCGGGGACGGGAAGGTGAGGCCATGGCAGTCATGCATTTCACAGATTTCTAATGCTTTTCTTAGCCTTCATTCTCCACGTGATCCACTCTTCTGCTACTAGAAACTCCAGCCCCACTCGCAAGTATCATGGAAGGAAACCAGACTGACGTTGAATCTATAGATGATACAGGCTACTGTCAGGGGCCCGGCCTTACATAAGTTATCTTACAGCTAGACAGAGCCCTCACAGACCTCTCTGCGCTCTCTGCGTGTACATAAGCACATTCTCACCTGTGGGAAAGGCAAAGGGTGATTTTTAAATCTTTCTTCCCCTAGCACTTCAAAATAGGAAAACTGGTAAGTCCTATCCTTGGAAAGGTAAAAAGAAAAGACAGTCCAAACCATTTCTCCTATGTGATTTTTAATCTATCCCACATTGCTTTTAGAATAACTGAGTTTGCTAAACCTGGGAGGTTGTAGATAATTTTGTTGCTAAGCAAAAGTTATTTTTCATGTAGCTGCTTTAATTTCCTGGGCATCTGTCATCTGCTTTCTAAATAGCAGGATTCCAGCTCATAGTCAGTTGAAAAACTAAAAATTTTATATTTAAATAATCTTCATATTCGCTGCCAGCAGGCAACTTGCTTTAGCAACTGTAAAGACACCATGGTTAGTGGGAATGGTGACAAGGTCACTGTGGTTTTTAGGATAGATGTCTCTGTGACACGTGCCAAGAAGATTAGAGGTGCATTGTTTAAAAGCTGTGAGCACACCAAATAAAATGATTTTTCCAGGAAGCATTTGCTCCACATGATAAAAAATGTCCTACTGACTTCTGGGCAAGCCTTTATTTCCACCAAATTACACCTCTTTATGTGGCCTCTTTTTCCAGTTTGTCCACCCTGATTCCATTATCTGAAATCTTTGCTTCTATTCAATTTCCAGGCACCTGGAAACATACCTCACCTGCCTTGGGATGGTTAGGTATCTGACAGACTTCATTTGTTTTATTTCCATCACCAAAAGGCACACTGAAGCAGCGACCCGTCTTTAGTGTCCTTTATCTAACCTTTAGCACGTAATTCATGAGCCTGACCTTGGCTTATGCCTCCCTTCTCATTACGACAACCTTTCAGGCCCAAGGACAGGGAATTCTCTACCCGCGAAGACTTTACGGTTTCCCTGGGTATCCCCTCTCTCCACCGAGAGCACTTTAGTCATTGCTTTATTTACTTTGGGAGGTCATTTTGCTGACTGATGTCAACATGAGTGCAGAGAGAAATATTTTCTCTAGCGTGTTAGAAACGAAACAATGTCAGCATTGCGATCAGATTGCTGACGTATGGCTTTCTCTTTGTCTGTCTCATTCTAAATATATGATTCCCTTTATTCATCTTCTTGGAACCACTTGTCCAGGGTTCCACATCAGCCCTCGTTATGCGTAGCGGTTCCCAACTCATCACTAATTACACACAGGCCTCAGCATCCTTGGACACGGCCGTCTCCATTGGGCATGGTGTGAATCCAAGTGTCTCTGTGGGAAGTTTCCATCTCCGGTGCCTGCACAGCCCTCGGAAGCGAGGGCCAGCTTAGTGAGGACCGGCTCTGTGGAGGGCTCTAGTATTTGACTTGAATGGTAGTGAAAGTCAGTAATGGGATTCCCAGTCTCCAAAATGTCAAGCTTAGTGACACTGCAGGTGACTTAGGTGGTTAACAGAGAAACTCATTGTTGTTTTAATAGTTATTATTCTGTGTATTGGGAAAAAAAAGGAATTAATCTGGATAGTGAAGTAAAACGTCACATATTATTAATACAGGTGGCATTAGGATATGGAGAAAACAAATGGTTTGGGAGTGCCTCTAAAACACTGTCAGACCATAAATCATTTTAAGGAAGAAATACATCTTGTTCTCCATTGTATTTCAGTTTTTATTATGGTGGCTTACAAGAACTAGGCACTCCGTAAATATTAGTCAAACAAGTGAATCCATTTGACCACCTAACTACCAATGTCCTTCATGCAGCTACTTCTCTTTGTTGATTTAAATTGTCAAAATTGCTGCCTGACTGTTGCCCTCCGAGAGATGTGGAAACCACACTGCGTGTCTGTCTGTGGATCGTTCTGAGTCGTGGTACATGTCTTATCTTTTGGGCAAGCCGCTCCTTTTTGGATCAGCACCTTGCAAGGAGGTGCTGGAAGCAGCTTCCCAGTAATAAGCGTCCCTCACGCATCTGGAAGGAACCAGGAAAGGCCTCTGAGTGCCCCTAGCAATCCAAAAGCCACCCCCTTTCCGTTTTTGGCTTTATTCAGAGTCTTACTGACTCTGATTGCTGGCATTTAATGTGCAAGTCTTAGCAAACTTGATTCTCTAGTTTTTCAGTCTAATTTAAAATGATAGGAAATTGCAAATTTATAAAGCATCATTGAAAGGTATTATTAGAAGGTAGCAGACAGACAGATTTTGAAGGGGGGGGACAGCAAAAAGTGAAAACTGTCCACTGCATTGTATTACCTGGCACAACTATAAAAGGTATTTATAACATCCCTTGCTTAAGAGAGGGCAGAGTAAATAATACATTTCAGGAAGATTTCCATTTTGAAAAAAATCAAAATTCAAGACGTATTAGCACCAAAAAGTAAAAACGTCTGCTCCCTGGAAAAGTAACTCCTGAGGAATTCGTTATTCCCTAGGGAAGCTGATTAAACAAGGCCCCACTGAGTGCCTCTGGCCTAGAGGCAGGCATGGATGCTTGATGACTTATCTGCTGAAGTACATGTATTGTGTGGACCAGATTCCACAGAACCCTTCAGCTGGTAAGGAGCACTGTTGCCGAGCTCACCTGAAGCCTGAATAGACAGAAGGGGTAGCTTTATTCCTATTACATTTTCAGATATCTGCATGAATATATTACTTGACGTTACATTTGTTTGTTCAGTGTTTTACAGTTTGCAGTAGGTGTTTGTATCCATCATTCCACTTGATCTTAACATCTCCATGCTGTAGAAATCCTTTCCAATCAACTGGTGGAGCACTAATTTCATCTTTTTCTTGACTGCGTGGTATTCCATGGGGTTAGAGGTACCACATTTTATTCAACCATTTACCTATAGGTGGACATTGCCACTATGGGCAGTTCTTCAATAAATATACTGTACATGTGAACTCTCTTATGGTGGTTATATTTCCAAACACTGGGATTACAGCCAACAGTAGGATTATTGGGTCAAAGAGTATACGTATTTTTAATTTTAAGAATTTGATTTTTTAAAAATGTAGTGATTCACATTTCTATCAGCAGATGATAGGCAGTTATCACCTCTTTTAAATGTTTGCCAGTCTGAGACTAAAGTAATATTAACTTTCTTTTTCCTGACTACTAACAAATGTGAAAACCTTTTAATGTGGATTGACTATGAATTCTTATATGGCTTTTTCTTATGTCTTCTATTTTTATGCATCTTTTTCTTGTCAGTTTTTAAGAGTTCTTTGTGTAATATAAATAATAACCTGTAATTTTTTTCCAAATCCATCCATCATTTGTCTACTGACATTTTTCATGGTGTTTTTTGGTCATTTGAATGTATTTTATTTTTACGTAGTCTAATAGATTTATTTCCTTCTGAAGCTCCTAGAATGCTAGTCCTTATTAAAAAGGTCTATCTTGCCCTTAATTTGTACATATAGACCTAGTTTATTTTAAGATTATTTTCTTTTTTTAAGTTTTACATTTAAATAGTTCTTCATGTAGGTACTGTGTCGTTATAATTTGGTTCATTCCAAGGAATTTGTAATTTTTGCTACAATTGCAAATAGAATTTTTCTGTTTTTATTGCTAGAGTAACATAAGGTTACTAGTTTTCTGACAAGTCTTCTTGACAGAGAAATAATATCTTGACTAGATACAGGATTTTGGGATCATGTCCTTTTCTCTCAGCCTAATAGGTAGTATTCTTTGGTGTTCTAGCTTCTAATGTTGCAAATGAGAAGTCCGGTGCCAGTTTGTTTCTTCCTTCCCTTTGCAGGAGAGAGTAACTTGCTCTTTTCACTTGGAAGCATGTAACGTTTTCTCTTTACCTTTGGAGTACAGAAATTTTAGCTAGTGATTTACCAGGATATGCCCCGTGGTATGTTGTTGGGGTTTTTCCCTTATCAGTCTGTACTGGACCTGGTAGTATTTTTGAGATGAGGTTTCAGGACTTTTGTCAGTTTATTACCTTTCCTCATTACTTTTTCTTCTTCCTGAACTTTTATGATTTGTATATTAGGTTCTCCTGGATCTAGTCTAAAATTTATCTTTCCTCTTACTTTTCAAAATTATTGTTTTCTAGAGATTTGAAATATTTCTGCCACCTGATCTCCTAGGCCACTAAACTGGATCTCAACAGTGATTATCTTCTCTTCAATTCATCTAATTATTTCAATTCAGCTTAATTAGTCAAAAAGTCACAGTTTAGATATTTCAGCTTCTTGATAATAAAACAGTTTGAATGTAGGCAAAAGTATAGAGACCAGCATAGTGAACCTCATCATCCGGTTACAACAATTAGCAACATACAGTGTTCCAGTTTCAATAGTTACCTACTCACTCTCCCACCCTCCCCCAGATTATCTTAAGCAGATCCCAGACGTCATATAATTTCATCCTGAAATAATTCAATTAAATAATTCAGTTATATCTCTAAAATAGAGTTCTTTAAAAAACAAAACTGGACCCCACTAAACTTTAATTAAAAATGAAAAAACTGGGAGTACAAGATTTCCTTTTGTGACGATGAAAATGTTTTGGAACTAGATAGAGGTGGTGGTTACACAACATTGTGAGTGTATTAATCATCCCTGGATTGTTCATTTTAAAATGGTTAATGTTTTAGACTTTAACCTCAATTTAAAAAATTAATTTAAGCTCTTAGAAAAACCTGAGGTAAATAAAAATAAAATAAAAAAGCCCACATAGCCACAATAATGCTTTTATACCTAAACGAAAGTAATTGTTTTTTTAAAAATATTACCAGAAAGTCCCCTTTGTACTAGACTTGAATCTCCTTAAATGCTCTTTTCATATTTGTATATATTATAAATGGCCATCGTCTTTGTCCCCCAGTAGCTTTCTTTTGCTGAGAGTGAATTCTGTTTGTTCAGACCAATCCTCTCTTTGACTGCTGGATCCCCCTTTCCAGGCTTACTGGGGCTCAGATCTGGTTGCTAGAGCACCCTGAATATAGGTGTCTGCCTGGTGATAGAAGCAAAGCAGTTCTCACTTGTGGGGTGAAGGCGGAAACGCAGGCTGCTGCCAGGCCCCTGCGAGCGCTGCCTCTACCCACAGCCCCCTCATCTCAGGGCACGGGATTCATTCCTCCATTTGGCTGCTCTTTGGCCTTCAGATGCATGAGATGGGGCCAGGTTAGATACACTCATTAACCAATAGCTCCCTTCCCCTAGTTGTCTATAATCTCTACTACCACACTCTTCCCCGGATGTACCACTGTTGTGTCTTACTCCAGGACTCTGTCCTCAAGTTACTTGAAACTAAGGAGAGATGCCGACCAAGGCAGGACTGTAGTAGGAAATGCCATATGAGCAATATGGCGTGTTTAGTATCATACAAAGGAGCAAGGACAGAAATAGTTAAGGCAGACTGTGCCTCTCCCTGATTTCTGACAAGGCGTGCAAGACCTGCAGTAGGTAAAGAAGAGTCTCTTCCACCAGTGGTGCAGGGGCGGCTGGTGTCCACGCACAAAAATGAAGTGGGCCCCGCCTTACACTGTATGTGTACAAAAGGAACTCACAATCAACCCACCTAACGATGGGAGCTAAAACCACAAAATTCTTAGAAGAAACATAGGGGTAAATCTTCATGACCTTGGATTTGGCAGTGGATTCTTAGACGTGACACCAAAAGGAAGAGCAAAAATTTTTGTGTATCAGTGGGCATTATCAAGAAAGGGAAATGTAGGGGCCAGCCCGGTGGCTCAGGCGGTCGGAGCTCCATGCTCCTAACTCCGAAGGCTGCTGGTTCGATTCCCACATGGGCCAGTGGGCTCTCAACCACAAGGTTGCCGGTTCAACTCCTCGAGTCCCGCAAGGGATGGTGGGCTCCGCCCCCTGCAACTAAGATTGAACAGAGCACCTTGAGCTGAGCTGCCTCCCAGATGGCTCAGTTGTTGGTTGGAGCATATCCTCTCAACCACAAGGTTGCCAGTTTGTCTCCCGCAAGGGATGGTGGGCTGCGCCCCCTGCGCAACTAGAGACGGCAGCTGGACCTGGAGCTGAGCTGCGCCCTCCACAACTAAGACTGAAAGGACAACGACTTGACTTGGAAAAAAGTCCTGGAAGTACACACTGTTCCTCAATTAAAAAAAAAAAAAAGTCCTGTTCCCCTTCCCCAATAAAAAAAAGAAAGAAAGAAAAAGGAAAGTGAAATGTAGCCTACAAAATAGGAGGAAGCATTTGCAAATCATATGTTGATAAAAATCTCATGTCTAGCATATACCAAGAACTCATACAACTCAACAACAACAACAAAAAAATCCAATTTTAAAAATGGTCAAAGGACCATTTCTCCAAAGAAGATATATAAATGGCCAGCAAGCACATGAAAAGTTGCTCAGTGTCATTAGTCAGTAGGCAAATGCAAATCAAAACCACAATGAGGTACCTCTTCACACCTACTAGGAAAGCTGTCATCACAAAAATGGGAAACAGCCAGTGTTGCTGCGTATAGAGAGAAATTGGAACCCTGGCACATTGCTGGTGGGAATATAAAGTGGTACAGCCTCAGTGGAAAACAATTTGCCTGTTCTTCAAAATGTTAATCGTAGAATTTCTGTACATCCCAGCAATTCTACTCCTTCGGCATATATTCAAAAGAATTGAAAACAGGTATTCAAACAAATATATGTACCCATATATTATTCCTAGCAGCACCATTCACAATAGCCAAATGTCCGTCCATAATGAAGGGATAAACAAATGTGGTATATATGTACATATACATACACGTATAATGGAGTATTCAGTCATAAAAAGGAAAGAAATACTATAACACGGATGAACTTTAAAACATTTTGATAAGTCAAAAAAGTCAGGCATGAAAAGTCACATATTATGAGATTCCATTTACATAAAATATTAAATCCTTAGAGACAGAAATAGGTAAATCCTTAGAGACAGAAACCAGATTGGTGGTTGCCAGGGGCTCAGGAGGGAGACGTGGGCTGAGTAACTGCTTAGTGGGTACAGGGTTTCCTTTTGGGGTGATGAAATGTTTTGGACCTAGATAGAGGTGGTGGTTGTACAACATTGTGGATGTATTAAATGCCACTGACTTGTTCACTTTAAAATTGTTAACTTTATGTTAAGAAAGAAAAAGAGAAGAAAGGTTGGGCCTCATTGGGTACAGGAATTGTTGAGTGGGCTGGGTGTTAAAGGAGAGCATTAAGGTGGACAGAACGTGCAAGTGAAAATAAAGACCATGTAGAGTCTGAGTTGGGAATTAGTTAGGAGAGAGATTGGTGCAAATCATGAAGTCTCGTCTCTGGCTTATAACTGAGCCACAGGAGACAGGAAGTACCCTATTACACGATGGCAGCTGGGCTTCGTCCTGTAGGCGCTGGAGAATCGGGAGGGCTTTTGGCCAGTGGGACATAGGGGTAGACGATTGGAGGCCTGGAGCCTGGTGGTCAATGCAGAGGCCATCGACATTGAGCACATCCGGTACATCGAGACGGCCTGGACTAGAGAGGAAGCAGTAGGAATCACAATTATTATGCTCAGTGCTCATGGTGTCCAGACGTGTAACTCACTTAGTCCTCACAGGACCCCATAAAGTATGAACTCTTCTTTGCCTCCTATGTACAGATGAGTAAACAGAACAGAGTGGCTGAGAAACTTGCCTAAGGTTGCACAGCCACTAACGTGGCCTAGATTTGAACCCAGGCAAATGATCCCAGAACCCCATCTGAAGTTTTAATTATGACACAGAGATGAATGTGAGAAAGTTTTTTGAAGCCCACTTACTCCCTTGTCAGGTTGAGGATGAGGAACTAGGAGAAAGGGAACTAGAGCCAGAGTAAAGACCTTTTCCCTCTGGGCAACCAGGAGCTGGTACGAGTCTTCTCAGGTGGGTCTTCCAAGTAGAAATGTCTGTCTGGCCGGTGGACCTGTGGACAAGAGCTTATGGCTGGAGACACAACTCCAGACGAGGCCAGCAAAGGAGCCTTCGGGAGGGAAGAAGAAGCAGGGACGTAGCGAGTCCGATGCGAGGCAGGCCCCATCTTTCCCACTCACCTCCTGCCCTTCCGGAACCTCCTGGCTGCATCCAGAGGCAGCCTGAATGTGCAGGGAGTTCGCTCCTGTCAAAGAATGGTGGGTCCTTGTGGACACAGCCCCTGTGGCCACAGCAGTTGTTCTCCCCAGAATGGCTCTGGCGATCAGTGTGGGAAGGAGCCTGGCATATGTCTTTTGAATATATATGCCAAGGAGCCTGGTCACAGACGCCCCCGTGTGCTGGTTTCTAACATTCAAGATGAAAACATTAATGCCGTTCCTTTTCTGAGGTTCCAGGAAGGAGACACAGGGGAAAACTGTGGTGACTTTTGTTCGTCCTTGCTTTTGGTTCCCCCATAATACAGTGTTGCTTCTTTGGAGTATTAAATGCCCCCAAAGGGCTATGATGAACAGCTTTCCTCTACTGAAGCTTCCAGTCTTGGGAGGAGAATAGGGCAATAAAGTCCAAAAAATGTAAAAGCCTGTTATTAGCTTTTGAACATCTCACTAGTCTCCGCTTTCCTCTCCCGCCCACTGTACACAGTCTGGGGATGTTAGTCTTTTGAAAGCCTTGTCATGGAAACATGAAGCCCAGGGCCTCCTAGTAGCACCGTCCTTGAGCCTTGCCAGCCTCAGTGTGACTTGTCCCCTCTGGCCTGGCTCTTGTCACACCATTCTCCTAGGCTATGTGCTGCCTTTGCCGGCTTCCAGGCTTCGTCCTAACTGGTTCCTGTCCCCGAAACGCTCTTCCTTGTCCCTCATTGTCAGGTGCTGCCCCGCCTTCAGCTCGTGTGCTACCTGTCGTCGTCCTCCCCGGGACCCTTTGCGGTCCACACTGTTAGACTCAGCTTACAGATATACAAATAAATGTGCGCACCCATCTCACAGATATTCAGATAGAGTGCACAGAAGCCGGAGACAGGTAAAGGATTTGCCACAGTCACACAACTAGCAAATGAAGGAGCAGCGTCTGAAGCCCATAGTCTCAGCCACATCCAATCCTGGCCTCTGACTGAGATACCAGTCAGCTATGCTGTCAACACTGGAAACTGAGAAGCGTGAGGAAGCGTGGCTAAACCTTTTTTCCTGTCTTTCCTCTTTGGGTCCAGGTGGAAGTGAAGCCATATGTGCTGGATGATCAGATGTGTGATGAGTGCCAGGGCACACGCTGTGGTGGGAAGTTCGCCCCCTTCTTCTGTGCCAACGTCACCTGTCTGCAGTATTACTGCGAATACTGCTGGGCGAGCATCCATTCCCGCGCCGGGCGGGAGTTCCACAAACCACTGGTGAAGGAGGGAGGCGACCGCCCTCGTCACGTCCCGTTCCGCTGGAGCTGAGCCGGGGGCAGACCCAGCCACAAAGTACTGGAGTCGATAACAGGAGGGAAAAGAGAGGACACTGCCGCAGGGCTTACAGTGTTCTGGAAATCTGTGCATTTGTTCTCGATTTTTAAAGAAGAAATGGGTCTTTTTATTATTATTATTATTTACAGTCATATTACTGAACTCAATGTCCAGTATAATGCAAAATTGCAGAGTGTATAACGGTACTGATTTGCACTTTGATTCACACCTTTGTCGGCTTGGTACCTTAATTTCTTACACCTGATTTGTCACTCGTGACAGTACCTAGACTGCCATTCTCATCAGCGGCCATCAGGTTGATGTCTGTGATTTTTTTGTTTGTTGTTGTGTTGTTGTTCTGATTGTTTTTGAACTGGAGCATGCACTTATTTTCAGAAACTTAGAGAGTTGCCCCTAGGAGAAGACTTACCAAAGGTAATACTCGCGAGTAGGTGGCAGATGTAGCAAACACTTCCCAACAATTCAGCAATCATTAGTTGGGGTCATTTAGAGTAAGGATTACCCTTAATGAAAATAAGCCTTTAGTTGCTCCCTATTTTGACATGTAAGGATACCTCATAAGCTGAATCTTTATTTTTCCTTCATGTTTGATTTTTGTTTTGCTGAGGATTTTGGTTAGATCTTTTAGTGTTATGTAAATTTATGCTGCAATAGCTTTTGCTGCTATTAAAATGGTATTATTAATACCATAATACTCTATTCAGGCTAAGGTATCAATGAAAAAAAAAAAACCAACAACACACTTTTGTGATTTAGGGATAGAATCAGCTGCCGAACGAAGATCAGAATAGACTTCAGAAAGCTTCAACGGAAGGCCACTATGTCTGACTGCATGTTTACTTAATCAGGTTGCTGCATGCAATAAATTTTATATCCAATGTCTAGTATAAAACCTTCCCACAATGCACAAATTAAGAATCTATATAAGCTATAAAATACTGATTTTTTTTTTTAAAAGAAGATTTTTTTTCATTCAAAGAATTGGTAATTGACCGGAGGAAGGCATGCCTCAATAAATGGAATGCTTCTGAAATTAGGAAGAGCCCATAACAGAATGACCTATATTACAACCAATATAAAACCTAGGTGTAGGATATTCTTAAAGCAAATTTGTGGATGGTAGATGAAGTACTTTGCGGTGCTCTGTTATATATTGTGCAATTTATTTTATATAGTAAAGTGATTATGTCTAACTGTGATCAAACTTAACTGTTTAAAGCCTCTGTGTCAGACATTACTGAACTTGACAGTTCATAACTGGTATACTATTAACTAACACATGAGCTCTTAGTTACAATCTCCTAGTGCTTGCACCATTTTACATAGCTTCAGACCTTGTCCAGAAAACCAAAGAGCTCATCTTAGCTTACAAACACTAGGAATATATACAGTATATAGAGCTAAGTTGTCAGATTGACAAACTAGGCACATTTTAAGAAAGTTGCGTGATGGTGATGCTAAAGAAATGTCTGTACCAAATCAGATGGCCTGGGCAGGGTTGGTTGTCTGGGTGAGAAATTAACTACTTAATTCCCTGGATTTATCCTGTAAAGCTTGAATAGAATTAAGACCTGCTAGTACTACCATGGACATTTTCTTAGCATTCACTCTTGGCCTGCAGATAGTAATATATAAACACACACAATGATTGTGAGACTATGTAAATCTTTTTTTTTTTTAAATCTTCCTATGTTTTGGAATTCTGGGGACAATCTGACTGGATATGACACTGCAGAATAGATTTAAATCGCTGTGTTTTATGTGCTGTGATGTCCTTGTACTGTCTTAAGTTAACATTGCTTGTTTTTGTTCTGTTTTGTTTTGTTTCTCCAGTGTTTAGTTGCAATTACCAGCTCTCAAACTATAGTTTGTTTTCAAAAAGGAAAAACAAAATAGTTTTTTACTGGATTAAAAATGCTTATTAGAATTCTCCCCTTTTGAGGTTACCTCTGGGCTTTTTGGTAATAATTGCTTTTGTCCCAGCCCAGCTGTGGTTTTCTGTTTGTTTTTTTCTATGTTTGTGGTTTTTTTCATCTGTACAAGAAATTTTGTTATGCACTACTACTTTTTGTATTCTAGACAGTTTTCAAAAGTTGGCTGAAGATTTTTTGTTTGTTTGTTTTTAAGGAAAAAGGCATGCTTTCTGACTGACATGATCTTTTGCAATACCTCAATTTTGAAATATAGGAGAGAAAATGATATTTTCTAAGTAAGTTTATTCAGAAAAATATATATTAATTTAATTCTGCAAGAAAAATGATTTAACAGATGGGTAACTTTATTTTTTTCATGCTTATTTGTGTTTTTTGAAAATGAAGAAGTTAGAGCTTTATAACTATAATAGTAAAGATCATATCTAACCTACAGAAATCTACCTAATTATGTGAAAGGAGCAAAACTTTTTGAAGAAGCACCCCTCTTTCATGTACTAAAATAACACTGAGATTTAAGGAAAAAAAAAAGCTGGAAGATCGTACAGCGTTCATGCTTAACGTGAAGGCGAAAAAACATTGTCAAAAGAATAGGTTACAAAAACAATAAACTCCATTTGGTGCTGAAAGTTGTGAATAGATGGTGGAAACTACTTTCCCTTAATTTGTATATTTATAATCAAGCGTTGATTGTGCACGACTGACCAGGATTGTGAAAGAGTTCTTCTGTTTGTATTTTTTTAAAGAGAACTTTTTTAGTTTATTAAATTATAACACGTTCCCTTTTGTTTTGTAAATAAATGTGCCCCCAAGTTGTTAATGTTATATTAAAAGAGAGGGTCCTTCAAAAAAAATTATTTTTTAAAACACAGAGGTGTTCTGACCTGCAGCTTGACTGGGAAGCCCCTGGGTATCACAGGTCCTGTTGTGGCCTTTCCTTGATGTGACACTTGAACTAGTCGATTTTTTGAAGGCTATAACCTAACCTCGACTATTTGTTGTTATGTGCAATACTGTTTGTACTGTTTGTATAAAAAATAGAAAAAAAAAAGAAAAGAAAAAAGGCATAAATCTTTATTGCAGATTTATTTTCATTGCAAACTTTAGACATTGTGATTCACTGAAATCATTTTTCTACTGTCAAATATGTACCTTTTCTTCATGCTGGTATTTTTTCAATAGTAATGTAGCCTTTGTACTGAGACAAATTTTCATTGTTATTTTTAGAAAGATTTTTTGCTAAGAAAAAAATTAAACATATTTACATATTTTTCATTTTATTTCGTATTTTCTTTAAGGAGTGCTTTCTCAATCATTAATAGAGTTGTTTCTGGGAGGGACTTTCATATCTGGTCAATGTCATAATATTATTTTGTATTTTTACTTGGAATAAATTAATTTTATGATGCTAATTCTTTAAAAGTTTATTTTTTTCATTTTCAGTTATTTTTGGAGCTAAAACCTTTGTAATATTGTTACTAAAGTGTCTAGTTTTTTGAAATGCAAAGCTTTATGTATTAACTTGCTGATGTGGTTTACAATAGTGTGACAACAATGAAAACGGTTGGTTATGTAAAGTGATTGGAAAATGTAATGAACAATTGGGTAATAAAATGACAGAATGAGCAGAACATGTGAGATTTTGACAAGCCTTTTCCTTTATTACAGTGGTTTAGTGTAAGATTAGGGATGTCACAGTACAGTTCTCTAGGGATGTCACAGTGGATTTATACAACACCAGGTGCAACCAAATCTGTGGCCTGATCAAAGTCACCCCTAGTGAAATACCACCAGGTGGAAAACCTGGCTAGGTCAACAGAATGACTCATTGCTTTTCCCCTCTAACTTCATTATGTCGTGCGCATGTGTGTGTGTGTGTGTGTGTGTGTGTGTGTGTGTGTGTGTGTCTGCCACCAACTGCTGTCCATGTGTGAGACGGTACCTTTCACCAGGCCAGATCTTCTCCATGCACTCACAGTGGTGACGTCTGAGAGTGAAAGGAAGTTGCTGAGAGGACACCGCCTGCCGTGTAGTTAGACTGACTGCATTGTCCCCCCTGAGTTAGCTCCCTGTAGGGCTTGGGTGTCTACCGAGGAAGCCCTCTCAGGCGTCACCACTGTGTATGGACAGTCTCAGACTTCGTCTTCCTCCACCCCACCCCACACCCACCTGCTCCGTGTTATGGTGCCCCTTGTTTGTCCCTTATTGTCCCTTATTGTGGCAACACATCTGGCAACACCCCAAGCATGATCTCTCTGCCCTCCTACCTTTCCAACACCCACCTCACCTTGAAGCTGTGCTGTTAAGGCAGCATGTCATTATAATGGCACCTAAAATTAAAACAAAAAAACTGCAAAACTGGTGTTGCGTAACCAGAACATCCAATGACTTGCTCTAGATGGATGATGTGTTTCTACCAGTCCTTGATGGCCTCTTCCAGTTCCGTTGCCACGGAAGCGGGGTTGTCAATAGCTCGGAGAAACGTGTGTCCAGAGTTGGCTCTTGGGTACGCTCTATGTATTCAGTTTTGTAAATAATATATAGATTAGGTCAAGTTGTGATGTAAAATTTTAACTCAAATTGGGTATTACTGGTTGGAATTTTACATTAACTACAAATAAGTGATTAGGAACAGAAGAAAAGAAATTGGAAAATTCTTGCTTAGTGATATAAAGATTATGCTTAGATTTCTGCTTATATCTTGTGTTTTATAGCTTGTTAGTGAAGCATGGGCTAATGCAGAATGTATCGCATTTATGCAATTAGCAAATAACTGCTAGTTTTAATTTTATCTATTATATTAGCAACAAAATGGTATTTAACTGGGTAAAGCTCCTATCTAAATATTTGAGTATTGTGACATCTCTACTTGCAAGGTTTGAGTGAAAGATTAGTCACAGAATAGTGGGGAAAATATCTTTTTTGTTAAAACTGATTTATTTGTATGGATTGTTGCTTTTTCACCAGTTTGTATGGTATGTCAGCTAACATTCTGTTGTTTTTTTAATAATAACCAAACTTCTCTATCTCAGCTGCAATAGTGTTCCATTTTACCACAGAGTATTTTATAATTAATGCTATTGACTTTATACCCCAAAATGGGTCAAGAAGTGGATATGTGATTCAGAGATGTTTAAATTGGTCTGACGAAGTTAATCGCAACAAGTAGAAAACTCGGGTGCTAATACAGGATAACTTCTGCTCTTTCTTCTCTTCTGGATATAGTTCTGTTGGGGTATAAAGTATTAGGTATTTGTATTTTTGCTGTCAAAATAATGGACATAACTTTTAGAGTGTTCACAGCTAAGATCTCTGTATTTGTTTTTCAACTAACAACTAATGTTAAATGTATTGTATCTTTTATTACCTGTTCTCTTAGATTGTTTTTGCTAGTAACCCTTACTCAGCTTCTGCCTTTGGGGTTTGGACTCTTATTGCTTGTATGGAACTGCAGTACTGTGACTAAACATGGAGCTCAATGCAGCTATTGCTTACAACTGCTTAAACTTTGTAGTTTGGACTTCATTTTTTTTCTGTAATAACAACTTATTAAATCTAGTTGTATGAAGTACTGACACTTGTCATCCTTTGCATTCGCTAGGGTGCATTTGCTTGGCTATGTGGATTGCATCTGGGAACGTTGGTACGTTCCATTTGCTCCATTAGCTTTTGGGGGAGGTGGGACAAATTCCTTTACAGCAGATGACGTACAGCAACATTCACCTTTTCTCTGTCACAAACAACACTCATTGGGGCCGGGCGGGAGAGTGTATCTTTGAAACAGGAAGGTATTTGACTGTTAACACGATGTGCACGTGTTGGTTTTTACTTGCTTGCTACCAGAAACCAATTTTCAAAACCATGGAAGTCGATGAAAACGTAAGTACGCCCCTTTTCGTTTTTTTTACACGAGGCTCTCCGATCATTTCAGGGAATGGATCTTTGTAAAATCCCATAACGACTTTGGATGTGCTAGAAGCTCTCGTACGCACTAACTTAAATCCTTTTAGAAAATGGAGAATCCCCCCGGAGAGCTTTTAAAACACGCAGTGCCGGCATCCCAGCCCCGAGACTGCTTTCATGGGTTTCAGGTGCGGTCTGGCGCAGGTGTTTTTAAACTCCCGGGGCTTTAAACTCCCGGGCCCGCGCGGGACCTTCCGCCTCTGCGGGTCACTTGGGCGCCGGAGGGAGCTGGGCCGTTCGGGAGCTCAGCTGCCAGGAGGGAGGCGGCCGCCAAGCCGGGAGCCCGGGCCCTGAGCCACCTGGCGGCCACCAGCTGACCGAAGGGATGAGGGTCGGCTCGGGGCGTCCACGGGCTCCCTCCGCCTCCAGCTCGGGCCGCGTCCTAGGTTGCTCGGCTTCGTACACGCTCCTTCGTCGCAGGCTCCCAGCCCCGTCTTCTGCATTGCACCCCTTCCTGCGGCCGGTACCCAAATCTGCGTCCCACGTCTGCCCCCCTCCCAGATGGCCCTGGAGTATCGTGGTGGCCCATCCACTCCTCGCTGCAGCCCTGCAGGTAAGCTAACCCGGGCGGTTGCGCGGCGCCCCCGAGCCTGGAGGGGGCAGCTCGGGGCGCCCCGGGTTCCGTCTGCGCGGCCGCCGGCTCCCTCAGCACCGGCTTCCCGCGCGCGAGCCGGGGGCCCCGGGAGCCCGAAGCAGGAGACCTGGGCCGCGGGGGACAGCGCTGAACATTGGGAGCTCTGTATTCCTCTTGCAGCCCCCTCCAAAATGAGCAGAGGAACAGTATGTTTCAGGTCCCCTTTCCATTAGGATTTCTACATATGTATCATACACTAAGCAACAAATGGAATCTTATTTTCAGAATGCTGGTCTGACTTCGGCCCCACGTTTGCCCCTGGAAAACAGGTTCTGATGTCTAAACTCTAGAAGTGTCTTTGTAAGGACCGGTCTGTTATTTCTAAGGATAAAAATCGGAGTCCTAGTGTTTCTGGTGCGTGAGGTTTGTAAGACACTAACACGGAACAGCCGTGAGGGATGGGCCCAGCTTGCTGAGATGGTTCGTGTTACCGTATTTCGCCGAAAATAAGACCGGGATTTACATTAATTTTTGCTCCAGAAGACGCATTAGGGCTTATGTTCAGGGGGTGTCATCCAGAAAAATCATGCTAGGGCTTATTTTCCGGTTAGGTGTTATTTTCTGGGAAACACGGTGTGTCTAGGTACCTTGCTTTACAGAAAAGAAAACTCACTGCCCTCAAACACTGGTGAATGCTCAGCTTTAAAATTGTATTTGGGTGGTTTTTCACCAGACCCTTGGCACATGGGTCAATCGGAAACTCTGAAATTGGAAGGCTTAAAAGTCGTACATTTTAACTGGAGCAGCTGTGTGTGCTTCGTAGGTTGATGGTTGTGTATTGGGAAGAGGGGTGTCCAAATTGATGGGTCCTACTGCTATTCAACGGCTTATTGGGAAGAATAAATTTCTTCCACCAAGTCAGCTTCAGTGATTAGGGCTCTGCGAATTAACTGACAAAAGACAGATTAACAGAAGACAAAGCTCATTCACATGCATGTGAAGCGCACAAAAGTGGCTCCTGAACATAATTAAAGATAGGTTTCCAACCTAACCTAATCGGGGAAAGGGAGGGGGAGAAAAAGGCGTCTATGAAAGGTCAAGTGGTTTCTCTTGACATTGGGCTTTTAGGGGAGCAAATGTAAGATAGGAAAATCTGTGAGAATGTTTGTTTACGCAGTTGTGAGCGTTTTCTCCATCGTGTTGCCAGTAAAACTCTCCGGGAGGGAGAGGGGTTTGATTATGGCCTCTCAGAAGTTTCTGAGATAGTCAGATAAAGGAAGCTCTGAAAAAGCTTTTTACATTTGTTGAATCTGAAATGTCTTCAATTTAAAATCATCTTCATATTAATTATGGGGGATCCCAGTGGGTTCACAGAGATAAATGGCTGGAATGAATCTATCACTGGAACAGATAATTGAGTAGTTACTGTGTTTCCCTGAAAATAAGACCTAACCGGCCATCAGCTCTAATGTGTCTTTTGGAGCAAAAATTAATGAAGACCCAGTCTTATTTTAATATAAGACTGGGTCAATATATCATATACATCATTCATATCATATTCATATATCATATCATATAATTAATATAATATAATATAATTAAAATATATACTATAATATAAAATATAATTGATATGATGTAATGTAATTTATAATATAATTAATGTATGATTAATATAATATATAATTAAATATAATATAATTAATATATAATATAATATACAATTAATATAATATAATGGGACAGAGTCCCAGAGAACAGTTTCCGGGCTCTCAACCTCACGTGGAAAGGTGTTGGCTCGGGTAGTAGATGGCCATCAGCTGTAACCACTTAGCCATTAGCCACTGATACAACTCCCATGGCTACATTGGGGGGGTGGGTTGGCTGGCTGGCTGGCTGGCAGAGAAGCGGATGGCGGATTGTGGGATTGTGTTGATCCTACTTCCTGTGTCTCGCCCGGCTGCCAATGAGATTGGGGTGCAGGAAGATCCCTCGCTGGGGTACTGGCAGATGTTTGCTTTCGTGTTTCAACCAGCTGCCATCGGGAATATAGTGGTATGACTCCCCTATCTGTGGCTCCGTTGTTGTTCCATTTAGGCCTCACCATATCCTGCATTCGTGTGCGGTGAGCGGGAGCTGAGACCCTGCATTACAATAATGTAATATAATTGTCATGCAGGGCGACAGGCGGGGTCTCTGGTCCCACTCCCCACCTAAGAACACAGGACATGGTGAAGCCAAAAAGGAACACCCACGGAGCCATAGATAGGGGAGTCACACCACTATAGTCTCTCTGACGGCTGGGTTGGAGACACAGGAAGCAGGAGCCACATGATCTGCAACCTGCTGTCCGCTTTTCTGCCAACCAACCAAAGCCACTTGCTAACTGCAATCCGCGCTTGCTTGCTAACCACCATCTTCTTGCTAGGTCCATTTTGCTGCTAGCGTAGCCATGGCAGTTACATTAGTGGCCAATGGCTCACTGGCTACAGCTGATGGCCAACTAGTCACAGCTGATGGCCATCCAATCACAGTTGATGGCCATTTACTACCTGAGTCAGCACCTTCCCACGTGAGGCTGAGAGCCTGGAGACTGCACTCCTGGCTCTGTCCCCACAATAAGATGGGGTTTTATATTAGTTTTTGCTCCAAAAGATGCATGAGAGCTGATGGTGCAGGCTAGGTATTATTTTCGGGGCAACACGGTAGAATCCTGTAGAACAAGGTGAGAATGAAGACCTACAAGTATAAGCAACGTCACAGCAGCACGTCGCCCACTTAATGTTGATCAAAACAAGCCAGACTCAAAAGAGCACATAATATATGATTCCACTTAAGTAAACGGGTAAAGGAATAACTGAAAGGGGCACGACAGCTACTTCTGGTGTGCTGGTGACTTTCTTGAGCTTGGGTGTTGAATAAACAGGTGTGTTGTTTGTAAAAATTCATTGAGCTATACACCGCCACCTGTGCACTTTTCTTTGTTTCAGTGGGACTCTAAAACAAACCAGAACGGGCTCTGTGGAAGGTCAAAGCTGATGCTTGGGCCACACAGCATGTCTTTCTTTCCAGGCCAGCTCCGTGTGACTCACAACCACACTCCTGAATACGCAGACCTCTTCCGGCTGGCCTTGGTGCCGGTTGCCCACGTAGACTGGCCTGCTTTCCCACTCCCCCCAGCTCAGTGTCCCTGCTCCCAATCTTCCCCACACCCATCTCCAGGCTCCCTCCTTTCTGCTCTTCCTTAAGCCTACCAACACCCAGGAGGATTCTCTTTAAGTCCGTTTGGAGTTAAAGGTGGAGTAGAGAGATACAATAGAAAAAAATCTCCATCCATTAACTTCAGGAGTTGGTGGTTGAGCATGAGACTGAAAGCCAGTTACTCTCACAGTGCGTGTGCTGACTGGCTTTTGTGAAGTCGTGTTTAATATCCAAGATCTGTGGGCCCCATTTCCACATTATAGTGCTTAATTTTCTTAACATTACTATGTTTTCATTTTGAGATACTTGTAGATGCAGATACTGTTGTAAGAAATAAGACAGATATCCCATGTATTCTTTACCCAGAGTCTTAACATCTTGGAAAATTATGTTAAATATCACAACCAAAATGTTGACATTGATACAGACAAAATAAAGAACATTTCCATCTCCATAGGGAATGGTCATGTTGCACCTACTCCCCGCCTTAATCCCTGGCAGTGATTAATCTGTTCTCCAGTTCTCTAACTTTCTCATTTCAAGAATGGTATATAAATGGAAACATCCACTATACAACCTTTTGGAACTTGCACTTTTCTATCAGCATAATTCTCTAGAAATTCATCTTGGTGGTTGTATGGCTCAGTAGTTCGTTCCTTTTGATTGCCAAGTACTATTCCACGGCATGGATACAGCAGTTTCTTTAACCATTTACTATGGAAGGACATTGGGATTGTTTCTAGCTTGGGGCTGTTACAAATAGAGCTACTGTAAACATTCCTATCCAGGTTTTCCTGTGAACATGTCTTCATTTTCTCTGGGATAAATGTCCAGGAGTGCATTTATAGGGCATTATGGTAGTTTCATATTTAGTTTTCAAGAAACTACCAATCTGTTTTCTACAGGGGGTGTATGTACCCTTTTACGTATCAACCAGAATGTATGAGTGACCCAGTTTCTCTGTATCCTCTCCAGGATTTGGGTCTGTCACCACTTTTTCGTTTAGCCATTCTCATAGTTATGCAATAATATCCCATCATGCTTTTAATTTGCATTTCCCTAATGGCTAATGTTGACTATTTTTCATGTGCATATTTATAATCTCTAGATTCCATTCAGTGAAATGTCGCTTTCTATTTTGCTCATTTTCTAATTGGATTTTTAAAAATCATGTGGTTATTTTTTAAATCATTTTATAAAGCAATTTTAACTTCACAGAAAACTGCTCAAATAATCGCCATGTTCCCCTCCCCCAAGTTTCTCTATTAACATCTTGCATTAATGTGGTACAGTTGTTAAACTGATCAATCAGTACTGATAAATTATTAACTAAAGTTCATAGTTTACATTAGGGATCACTCTTTGTCTTGTACATTTCTATGGGTCTTTGACAAATGCATGTCATAACCACCTAATATATTAATATTAGGTTGGTGCAAAAGTAATTGCAATTTTTAACCTCATAAACCACAATGATGTTTGTACCAACCTAATAATATCATACAGATAAACTGCCCTAAAAATTTTATGTGCTCCAGCTATCCATCTCTCCCCACCCGCCTTGGCAACCACTGATCTTTTTATTGTCTATAGTTTGAGCCTTTTGCAAAATGTCATATAGTTGGAATCACACAATATGCAGCCTTTTCAGACTGGCTTTTTTCACTAAGCAATATGCATTTAAGTTTCCTCTATGTATTTTCATGGCTTCACAGCTTACTTTTTTAGTGCTGAATACTATTCCATTGTCTAGATGTACCACAGTTTGTTTACCTACTGGAGGATATCTTGATTGCTTCTGTTTTGGACAACTATGAATAAAGCTGCTATAAACCCCCAAGTACAGGGTTTTGTGTGGACCTAAGTTTTCGATTCATTTGGGTAAATACCTAGGAGTATGACTGCTGGATCATATGATAAGACTATGTTTAGCTTTGTAAGAAACAGCCAAACTGTCTTCCAAAGTGACTGCACATTTGCATTCCCATCAGCCCTGGGTTCCTGTTGCTCTATATTCTTGTCAGAATTTAGTGTCTCGGTGTTTTGGATTTTAGCCATTCTGATAGGTGTGCAGTTTTAATTGGCAATTCCCTAGTGATGTATAATGTTGAGCATCTTTTCATCTGTTTATTTGCCATTTCTATTATCTTTGACAAGAAATCTTTCCAAATCTTTTGCTATTTTTTTTTTTTTTTTTTAACCTTGGGTTGTTTTCTAATTGTTGCGTTTTAAGAGTTCTTTGTATATTTTTGGTTAAAAGTTCTTTATGTGTTTTGCAGATATTTTCTCTGGCTTTTGTTTTCATTCTCTTCACAGTCTTTCACAGAGCAGTTTATAATTTTAATGAAGGTCAACTTAACAATTTTTTCTTTCAAGGACCATGCTTTTCATGTTGTGTTTAAAAATTCACCAAACCCAAGATCATCTGGATTTTCTTCTGTGTTCTCTTATAGAAGTTTCACAGATTTGTGTTTCACATTTAGGTTTATGATCTATTTTGAGTTAATTTTTCTGAAAGGTGTAAGGTTTGTGTCTAGATTTTTTTGCATGCGGATGTCCAGTTGTTCCAGCACCATTTACTGAAAAAACTGTCTTTTGTCCATTGTACGGCCTTTGCTCCTCCGTCCAAGACCAGTTGATTATATTTATGAGGGTCTATTTCTAGGCTCTATATTGTGTTCCATCAACCTATTTGTCTGTTCTCTCACCAGTACCACACTGGCTTGGTTGCTGTAGCTTTAGATGGTCTTGAAGTCAGGTAGTGTGGGTCCTATGATTTTGTTCTTTTTCAGTATCATGTTGGCTATTAATAGGTTTTTAAAACTTTATATGCAAACTTTAGAATCTGTCAATATCTACAAAATAGCTTACTGGGATTTGGGTTGGGACTGCATTGAATCTATAGATCAGGCTGGGAAGCACTGACAGCTAAACAATATGGAGTATTCTTATCCATGAATATGAAGCAGCTCTCCTTTGCTTTCTTTCATTAGAATTTTCGTTTGTCTCATGTGTCTTGCACATATTTTTTGGATTTATACCTAAGATTTCATTTTTGGGTGCTAATGCTGCTATAAAGGAAAGTGATGTCCTTTTTAGCCTTATATCCTGTGACCTTGCTATATAATCACTTTAAGTTGCAGGAGTTTTTTATTTTGTTGACTCTGGGATTTTCTACATAGACAACCCTATGTCATCTGCAGAAAAAAGAGAGTTTAATGTCTTCCTTCCCAATCTGTATCTTTTCTTTTAAGTGTAGTAGCTAGGACTTTCAGTATAATACTGAATAGGCGTGGTGAGAGGAGATATCCTTGCTTCATTTCCAATCTTAGAGGAAAGCATCTATATTATTAGCATTAAGTATGATATTAGGTGTATGTTGAAGAAATTCCCCTCTATTCCTAATTTGCAAGTTTTTATAATGAGTGGGTATTGGGTTTTGTCAAATGCTTTTTCAGCATCTATTGATAAGATTGTGATTTTTCTTCTTTAGCCTGTTGATATAATATGGATTGTATTAATTGATTTTTGAATGTTGAACCAGCCTTTTATACCTAGATTCTCTCTAATGTATTCTTCATTTCAATTATTCTATTCATCATTTCTGACCTTTTTTTTATGGTTTCTATTTCCTTGTTGAGGCTCTCACTGAATTCATCTATTCTTCCCCCAAGTTCACTGAGCATCCTTGTATTCAGTATTTTGAACTCTGTATTTGGGGGAAAGGGGGTAATTGGGTGGGGTGGGGTCTTAGGGAGAGAACAGTGTTAGCCGGGTTAATGGAGAGCACAGATTTGGCACCTACTGGCACCTGCCTGTGCCTGCTGACAGGTGAGAGCAGAATTCAACAAAGGAATAATGAGGAACTGCCCTATCCCTGCCCCTCCAGCCCTCGCCCTGAAGTTAGTCAATTTAGTTCTTCCCTTATATCCCCGGTACTGTTCAAGCTGCAGCCCCAGCGCCGGAGCTCAGAGCGAGTAAGTTTGGGAGTGAGTCTGTGCACAGGCCTCTCAAGAGATACGTCTCATTGGACATAATCCCTGCTGGTTTTCATATGCAAATGTTATGGGCACTCCTCTTCCCGGGACTGGTGCCCTAGGTTGGGAATTCTGGTGTGAGGCTGAGACCCCTTGCTCCTCAAGGGGGACCTCCATAGCCGAGATATCCTTTCTGATTCCTTTTTGTTTTTAAAGGAGGGCACAGCTCACAGTGGCCCATGTGAGGATCAAACCGGCAACCTTGGTGTTAATAGCACCACACTCTAACCAACTGAGCTAACCTGCCACCCCTCCTTTCTGATTCTTAATTGCCACACTGTGGGTGTGGGACCTGCCTATTCCACATCTCTGCCCCTCCTGTCAGTGTTGATATGGTTTCTTCTCTATATCCTTAGTTATAGGACTTCTATTCAGGTAGACTTCAGGTGGTTCTCACGGGTGGTGGTTGTATGATTTAGTTGTAATTTTGATGTGGTCATGGAAGGAGGCAAACTGTTTACCTACTCCACCATCTTGACAGGAAGTCATTTTCTAAGTCCACTTTTAAATAACACTATAGCATGCCTCATGGGTAATGCAGATACCTTGTGACATTTCTAATTCCTCTCTCCTGTCCCATATGACATGGCAGTCATTCATTTCACTTATATATAAGCTTTACTCATCAAATACATTGTTGGTATTTTTGAAATTATCTATTAGAGCAATTAAGAATGGAGAGAATAAAAGGCTTTATTTTACCTTAATTTTTCCTTTTCATGTTCTTCCTTTCTTGGTGTAGATCTGAGTTTCTGATCTGTATCATTTTCCTTCTTTCTGGAGAATTCCTTTATCACTCCATGCAAGGCAGGTCTACTGGTGACAAATTCCCTCTGTTTTTGTTTAAGTCTTTATTTCTCCTTCACTTTTGAAAGATAATTTTGCTTGAAACGTAGGTTGGTGGGGTTTTTTTCTTTCACCACTTTAAATATTCCACTTCACTCTTGCATGTTTTAAGAAAAGTCTAATGTAATTTTTATCTTTGTTCCTTTATCGGTACAAACCTTTATAGGTAAAAACCTGTATTTTATAGGTAAAAACCAGGGGTGGTTTTTACCCGTCTTCTTGTTTTTGGTTTTCTGCAGTTCAAATATATGCCTGGGTGTAGGGTTTTGTTTTTTGTTGTTGTTTTTTGTTTTGTATTTATTCGTTTGCTTGCTGTTCTCTGAGCTTCCTCGATCTGTGGTTTGCTTTCTGACATTACTTTTAGAAAATTTTCTCATTACCATTTAAAATATTTCTTTTGCTTCTTTCTCTCTCCCCTTCTGATATTCTGGTATGAATCTGTTTGTTAGTGTCCTTCAGTTCTTAGATATTGTTGTATTTTTCATTCTCCTCTCTCCCCCCTTTGCATTTCAGCTCGGGAAGTTTCTATTGACTTATCTTCATGTTTACTGACTCAGTATCAAGGCCACTGGTGAGCCCATCAAAGATATTTTTCATTTGTTAGTGTTTTTTATTTTTAGCATTTCCTTTTAATTCTTATAGTTTCAGTCTCTTGCTTTATATTACCCATCTGTCCTTGAACATTATTCACTTGTTCCATTAAAACCTGTGATACATTAATAATAGTTATTTAAAAATTTCAACATAATTCAAAATCTTTGCCATATGTAAGTCTGGTAGTGATTCTTGCTTTGTCTCTTCAGATTGTCTTTTCTTGCCTTAGTTTGTTTTGTAATGTTTTGTTGAAAGCTGGACATGATGTAATGGGAAATAGTAACTGAGATAGTAAAGAGCCTTTTAGTGTGAGATTTTATGTTTATCTGGCTGTGAGTTAGGCTCTGTTTAATGTCTGCTGTAGCTGTAGGTGTTGGGGGCTTCAATTTCCTCTAGTATCCTTGTTTTTGTCTCCCCTTTTCTTTGGGTTTCCCTAGAAACTCTTTTCCTATACCATATAATTCACCTATTTTTAAGGGTACGGGTTCAGTGATTTTTAACATATTCACAGATATATGCACCCATCACTACAGTCAATTTTAGAACATTTTCCTCACCTCACAAAGAAATCTCTACCCTTTACCAATCATCCACCTATTCCATACTCCCAGCCTTAAGCAACCACTAATTTTCTTTCTCTATAGCTTTCCCTGTTCTGGATGTTTTGTATGAATAGATTCATATAATATGTGGTATTCTGTGACTGACTTCTTTCAATTAGCATAATGTTTTCAAGGTGCACATGTTGTAGCAAGTATCAGTACTTCATTCATTTTAATGGCCAAGTAATATTTCATTGTATAGATATGCATGCAGGAGTCCCCCTTCATCCCTCGGGATACGTTCCAAGACCCTCAGTGGATGCCCGAAACTGCAGATAGTACCTAACTCTACATATACTATGTTTTTTCCTATACATACATATCTCTGATAAAATTTAATTTATAAATTAGACACAGTAAGAGATTAACAATAGCTAATAAAATAGGACAATTATACTGTAATAAAAGTTATGTGAATGACTTGGGGCCATTATTAAGTAACGTAAGTGTTACTTGAACATAAGCACTGTGATACCAAGGCAGTTCATCTGATATCTGAGATAGTTAAGTGACTAATTGGCAGGCAGGTATACAGTATGGATAGGCTGGACCAAAGAATGATTCACATCCCAGGGGGACAGAGCAGGAGGCATGAGATTTCATCAAACTACTTAATACAGCACACAATTTAAGACTTATGAATTGTTTACTTCTGGAATTTTCCATTTAATATTTTTGGACTGTGGGTAACTGAAACTGCAGGTGAGGAGGGACTACCGTACCACATTTTATCTATTTGTCAGTTAATGGACATTGGGGTTGTTTGCATCCTTTGCCTATTATGAATTATGATGCTACAAACATTTTTGTGTGGCCATGTTTTCATTACACTTGGTTAATACCTAGGAATGGGATTGGTGGGTTATCTGGTAAGTTTATGTTTAACTTTATAAGAAACTGCCAACCTGTTTTCCAAAGTGGCTATACCATTTTGCATTTCAAACAGCAGTGTACGTATGAGTGTCCCAGTTACTCTGCATCTTTGTCAGCAGTTTGTGTTGTCAGTTTTTCAAATTTTGAGCCCTTCTCATAGGTGTGTAATACACCACTACACATTCATGTGCTTATTTGCCTTCTGTATATCATCTTTGTTGATGTGTCTAATCAGATCTTTTGCTTGTTTTTAAATTGGGTTGTTTACTTACTGAGTTTTGGAAATTATTTATATATTCTTTATATATAAGTCTTTTATCAGATACGAGTATGTGATTTGGAAATATTTTCTCTCACTTTGTGGCTCTTCATTTTTTCTAAAGTGTCTTTCAAATAGTGGAAGTTCTAAGTTTTTTTAAAGTACAATTTTTTCTTCTATGGATCATGCTTTTGGTACTATAGCCAAGAAATCTTTGCTTAACCCAATATCACAAAAATTTTCTCTGCTGTTTTCTTCTAGAAGTTACACAGATATAGGTTTATCAAGTATGTCCATGATTAATTTTTAATTGAATTTTGTGTAAGATATAAGGTATATTTGAAGGTATTTTTTTTAGCATATGGATACCCACTTTTTGAAAGAATTGCCTTAGCACCTTTGTATAAAATCAATTGACACATAGTCAATTTGTAGTATATTTGTAGGCAATTAATTCTGTTCCACTGATAAATCTTTATGCCAATACTATAGTCTTAATTACTATATGTTTATAATGACTTTAAAAACTAGCAATGTTAAGTCTTCCAACGGTTCCTTTTACATAGTTGTTTTTGATTATTCTAGTTCCTTTGCCTTGCCACATAAATTTTAGAATCAGTTTATTGATTTTAACAAAATATCCTTCTGGAATTTTGATTGGAATTGTTTTGTGTCTACAATCAATTTGGAGAGAACTTAAATCTTAACAGTGAGTTTTCAATCCATGAACATGGTTATGTATCTTCATTTTTCAAGGTCTTTTTGGTTTCTTTCCTCAGCATGTTGTTTTCAGCACACAGACATATTTTGTAAGACTTATACCTAAGTACTTTATGACTTTGGGTGCTGTTATATAAAGTATGTTTAAAATTTTCAATTTCCAATTTTTTATTGCTGGTACATACAGAAATACATTTTTTTTTTTGTATACTGAGCCTGTGAACTGGCTTAACTCCCAGTAGCCATTTTGTAGAATCTTTGGAATTTTCTACAATCATTGTAAGTAGAAACAGTTATCATTCTTATTTCTGAGCTGTGTGCATTCCTTTTATTAACTTATTGCACTAGGAAGGACCTCAAAGATATCTTTGATCCATCTTTATGTCAATACTATACTTACTTGAATAGGAGTGGAGAAAGTAGACACCATGTATCATTTTAATTTCTTGAAACTTGCCAGGAGTTGCATTATGGCTCAACATATGGTCAGTTTGTGTTAATGTTCCATGTAAGCTTCCAAAGACTGCATTCTGCAGTCATTGGGTATATCTATCTATACTATTTCCCCCAAAATAAGACCTAACTGGAAAATAAGCCCTACCGTGATTTTTCAGGATGACATCCTCTGAACATAAGCCCTAATGCGTGTTTTGGAGCAAAAATTAATATAAAACTCAGTCTTATTTTCAGGGAAACATGGTACATGTCAAGCCATAGTGTATTAAAATCATCTACATCCTGCTGTTTTTTCTGGTCTGGTTGTTCTAAGAAGAGGTGTGTTAAAATCTCTCACTGTGACCATGGACTTGTCCATTTCTGTAGTTTCGTCTATTTTTGTCTTGAGGTATGTATCAATTTGGAGTTGTTATACCTCCTGGTTAACTGAATTTCTTATTATGAGATAAAACTCTTTATTGCAAGTAATCCTTTTTGCCTTGAAGCCTACTTTTTCTGAAATTAATGTAACTATACTAGCTGTTGGCTTCAGTATCCTTCCTCCACTGGTCTTTGAGCTTCTCCCATTGTGTTTGGCAGAGTAGGAAATGATCAATAAATGTGCATGTGACTGTCACTTAATTTTCTATTTTTCAAACATGAAATAACCATATATGTGATTCGTCTGTATATCCCTAAAGTTGTTTCATTTTTGCCTGTTTTCAGTCTTTATATAAATGAGCTCAAACTATACCTTCTATTTCTTTCACTCACCCATGTTTTTGAGATTTATCCGTTTTATTACCGATTTTTCACTGCTGTATAGTATTTCATTATATAAATAGTCCCAGGAGCATCTTATTAAGTCCCATACCTTAAAATATGACCTTCCAAATTTGTAACTCTAGTTGTGACCTTTCCTGTGAGTTCTAGATTCCTATCTACTATCTAGAACTTGTCTACTCAACATATCTCTTTGGTATATCATAGGAATCTCAAATTTAATGACCAAAAGATAATTTTTGACTTCTTATCTTCCCTCTACCACTCCCAAATTTGCTCCCTTTTGTCTTCTGTTATCTCCCCAAAACACCATTCACCCAGCTATGCCAGAACCAAAACCAAGACGGAAACACATCTGGTTTTATGTTGAGGTATAAGCAGGAGGACAGACTGACTTGACTGAGGTAAATATGGTGGGATATGACGAGACAAAGTCCGGGAAGTGGGCAGGGGCCAGAACCTGTAGGACTTGTAGACCATGGTAAGGAGTTCAGGATCAGTCTGAGTGTTATAGGAAGCCACCGGAGGATTTGGCAAGCAGGAAGACCAGTTAGAACAGAATAGTCCAGGAGTTAAGATGATGGTGGACACTACAGCGACAGCGGTGGAGATGGAGAAAAGTGAAGAGATTTGGAAAATATTTTGGAGATGTAAAACTTGCAAATGGATTGGATGAAGGGGTGTGCAAAAAATAGACATAACTCAAAGGTGACTTCTTATCTCTTCTCCCATGATATCCCTTTCCTTCCGGACCCCCTGTTAAGTGTACTCATACATTAGATACTCTCATTCCTTTTCCCATGATTTTTGCCTGCTCTTTCAAACTTTCAATCAATTCATCTGTATGCCATTGTAGGTGATTTTGTAAGATCAGTCTCCTGGTTCACAAATTCTCCTCCTCAAATATGCATTGATAACTATCAAATTCTGAATTTCAATAACTATTTTTCATTTATAGAATCTTTTTCAAATTTGCCTAATTTTTTGTTTTCCTTATTTTTATATCTAATTTTTATTTTATGATCTTTCAGATTATTCTATATGCAGTTCTTAAAGAACTAGTTCTCCTATTTGCATCTGCTGACTTTTCCAGTAGTTCATTGCCTCCTGTAGATTTTGTGTGTGAGTATGCGTGTGTAAATTTAATCTTAGAATCTTTCACTCTATGGAATTCTATGAGACCCTATCTGAAACTGTCCCTATGGAGCAGTTTTGTATTTGCTTCTGTTAGGGTCCCAGAATTTAGTTATTTTCTTGATTTGTGGTTCCTACAATATACACTTAGCAGCAACCCAGACCTTAAATCTACCTGTGGTGCAGGCCAGGGATTCTGATTTCTCATAGATAATTTTGTGTTTCTGGGCTCTTGGACAGTTATGCTAGTCCTGTTTGAATCATGAGCTCTTTGTGACTTTATGGAGGGGATTAAGTTATTGTTCAATTTTCTCCTGTAAGCCACGTCTCTTGTCCCAACAGAGATTTTAGGATCTCAGCTCCTGTATTCTTCAACAAAGCTTCACTGGTTTGAGGGAATTTACCAGAGACTAGGAACCCTTTCCTGAGGCAGCAGGCAATTTTTGCCTCCTTAGAGATGATGGCTGACATTGATTTGTGTAACTAGCAAACATTTCCTATTAATTGGCAAGTTTTTGATTTATGGATCCACACTGAGTACTCTGGCACTTGATAACAGATTTTCCTACAATCAGTTTCACTTTAGATCCCAATGATGCCAGCATGTATTCTGGGAAATTGAGGCGGTCTGTCTTTAATCAGGGAGTATAAGATTGTATGGAACGGATGTGTGACGTAATGCTTATTACTTCTCTATAATTTCTATTCTTAGAGGCAACAGTGGGGGAACTGTAAATGGTCACATTCTCAAACAGCTTCATGGGAGTATTTACTTTTGAATATGCTTATTTAACCATCTAAAAGGAATAAGGATACACTATACTGGGTTGGTCAGTCCAAGATCAGAGACGTGCACCCTTGTTACCATTATAATAGCTCTTGCTGAAAGACTAGAATATTTTTTTGAGAAACATTTACAAAAAATTATACTCAGAACCCCCAAATTTTAGTATTTCTTTAGTGCTAAAAACTTAAAATATTCTTATAGGCAATGATAACTCTGATACTCTGAATATATAATTATTTTTATATAATTTTTTATATGATAAATTTTCTATAATAAACTGAAAAGGGGAGGATAGTACAATATGGGTATCCATAAACCCATTACCCAGCTTAACATATTAACAGTCTTTCATGTTTGTTGTTTCCCACATGCATACATTTTTAAAAACATTATCACATCCACAAAATTAACGGCTATAAATTTAATCATATTCACTACTCAGTTCAATTTTCTCCATATATCTATTATTGTTAAGCTGCACTACACTCTAACTGGGTCACTTAATTGAGAATACTTAGTTCTTACTGTTTGTGTTTTACTCTTTGTGTTGTGCTTTATTTGGAAAGCTGGAATGTGTGATTTAATTTTGTGTAACTCAAAAGGTTCTTTTTAAATGTTATATAGTCACACTAAGTCTTCTTTTTACCTCCGACCCTGTTGTCCCACTCAGAGGCAATGGATGTGTGATGGAATGCTTATACTTTTCTATAATTTCTATTCTTAGAGGCAAAACTGTGGGAACTATAAGCGGGCAATTAACATTACCCTGTCTCTGCTTCTAGAAATAGACTGTTCTTAAAATTTAAACTGCTTAAACATCTGACTTACAGATCTGTCCTTTCAATTTGGAAAAAACTTGAACATTTCTTTAATGTATTGCTCCCTACATATTTGTAGAAAATATCAATTACTATGAGCTATGTTAAATAGTCTGGCTTATGGAAATAGCAAATAATAAATAACTTTAAAAATTCAACTCAAGTATACTGGCTCAGCTACTCAGTGCTATATACAGTGGATGTTCTATACGAAGTCAAGAGTTTCTTTTTGGTCTTTTACAATTTGAATATAATTCCTAAACAGTGAAGAAATTAACCATTTAATTAGTAAGAAAAAAGGCACTGAGCTTTTTTAGAACCTTTCTATATGAACTAATAACTTCAATCTTTTGCTTTTTCTAGTGCTCATTTCCTACAAATAACACACAGTTGCATGTTTTACAGTTTCAATCTTATTTATTATTCTCTTGTGGAATGCTAGGTTTAATGTTACAGTATGGTTGTCAAAGCTACTGAAATGTGACAAATGTCATGTCTAAATGCTGCAGAACAGTGTAACTAATGATTTTAAACAGAAAAAAGTTATTTTACAGCTGAGGTCTGATGGTTTTTAAACCAATGCCTATGTGTATGGCCAGCCACAAACCTTGGGGATGTAGATTACCTGTACATGTATATACAAATATCTCCCATACATATATATGCACACAGGCATGTATTAATTTATGTGTGAAATTTATAAAATTATATACATATACATACATGCACATCTATATACATATACCCACCCTCACCATTGAGCTCACTTTTCTAACACTGGTTAATCAGCTTCAGGCCCAGTATAACTACATAATTTTAGTGCCAATACCAAGCACCTTTTCGGATGCAGGATAGGTATGTTTGTGCATATAGTTATGTGTATTTATGTATGTTTGTATATATATAAGGAATTATTTCTCCCAATCATGCATTATTTCAATAAACAGTCCTTTTACCATAGGTTTTGGAACTCTAAACAGTGTAAAATCTACTTCTGGAAAACTGTATATGTTCATAGTTACAAAAAATATATTATATATATATATATATATGACCGAAACCTATTGCGTACATATGTTCTCTGAATCTGGCTATATCCTAGCCATTAGATAAATTAAAAAACACCCTCTTAATAGGATGTTATTATGATAGCTTTAAATAGACCATTACCTGTAGAACAGCTGATATATTTTAAAAGTTGACAAAATGGTGTTAAAGATTTGAAAAACACTACACATCTGCATTAAATATATAAAGGTTTCCACCAAGGGCCTGGTTCAATTCATTGTCAAGGATTTTCATGTTCTAAGAGTGACCATTGTCAGTCATTATTCTTAAAATTATGGCTCATTAAGGCTTTTATACAAAAAAAGCCCTATTTTTAATCATTTATAAAAACAAGTTCTTTTTAAAACAAAAAATGTACATGAACACTAAAGTATGCATGGATATTAATCCTGTACAAAGTGACTATGTAAAGATAGGAGGCTCGTTTCCAGTAGGAACGCCTCATGGTAGCACTTGTAAACCTGGTTTGATTCCTCTGCTCTGCAGCTATTCAGCATGTAAAATTTAAACCATTTCACATTAACATTTAAATTTAATACAGTGCAAATATTTGAGAATAACTTGTTCCTCCCAGTGAAACAAGAACCAGCGTTATGCTGAATATTCTTTGTATCTATTTACACATTGAGCTAAAAGTTCACCATAAACTTTGAAATTTGCTGAATATCAGCAGAAATGTAACTGAACTAGCAGCAACTGCATTTACAATATTTGATAGTTACTTGAGAGAATGCATAAAATTTTCCAGGCTGTACTCTGACTCATATTGCTCTTGATCCCAAAGATCACTCAGGTTTTCAAGAATTGATTTCATACTTGCTTTTCCAGAAGTAGAGGTGTCAGCTTTTTCTGCTTTGCCATCCTTAAGAAAAATTGGCAGAAAGATAAAATGATTAACTTCAGAAATTGTATTTTCCTATAAAATATCACACTTGTTTCTAACATTGCACTTATTCAAGAGTTAAATACTTCAAGTGATGGAGAAGTTCATGATCTCCTAAGATAGGTCTGTGGAAAAACAGAATAAGCTAATAATTTGATTCATCATTTTAAGCCTTTTATTTGGAAGAATTATAAGAACATTACAAAGAACTCATTGTTTATTGTGTCACATTGGCTCTGTCATTCTCTCCCCTGTATATATATGTGTATAAATGTATGTATAAGTCAGCTATATAGTCAAATAATCAGCTTTTTTCCAAAACCATTCAAGAGAAATTTTGTAGCTATGCCCCTTTCTTCCTAGACAGAAATAAGCATGTATTCCTAAGGACATTCTCATAATCAAAGTAGAAAGATAAAATTAAGGAAATTTAATTGATATATTAAAATGATCATATATATACATATATATATACATATATACACATATATAATATATATGTATATATATACACATATATAATATATATGTGTGTGTGTGTGTGTATATATATATATATATATATACACACACACACACACACACACACATATATATACACAATTGGCAAAATTTGACTATGGCATATAGTCAAATATATGGAATATATATATATTCCGTAGTCAAATTTTGCTAATTGTCCCAATAGAATCCTTTATGGCAATAGCTCTTGCTTCCCTGGAACATCCCCGAGCCCAGTTCTGCTCACTGAAAGTCACCCGTAAGAATATTCTTTCAAACAGAATAAAAGCATTTGAAGATAGCAATCCATGTTTGAGTCTTCTTTTTTCTAAGTTACACATATCTTGTTCTTTCAGCCTTACCTTATGACATGATTGAAGAACCTTCCTCCATTCCGGCCATCTCTTGGGGACTTACTAATTTGTTACTGTTTAAAATATAGCACCCAGAAGCAGACATAATATTCTAAATGTGGCTTAGTTCCACTGTACAATCTCTCAGATTTGGACATTACAATTCTGTTATTATAACTACCGTGTTCCCCTGAAAATAAAACCTAGCTGGACCATCAGCTCTAATGCATCTTTTGGAGCAAAAATTAGTATCAGACCCAGTCTTATTTTACTATAATATGAGACCCAGTCTTATATTAATGTTTTCCTCCAAAAGACGCATTAGAACTGATGGTCCGGCTAGGTCTTATCTTCGAGGAAACACGGTAGTTTATCAAAGGCCAATCTCATCATAATTATGCCAAGTGTGCAGTTCATTTTCTGAACCTATATAGGACTTT
The DNA here is from genome assembly GCF_057876585.1 of Rhinolophus sinicus. Taxonomy (NCBI): domain Eukaryota; kingdom Metazoa; phylum Chordata; class Mammalia; order Chiroptera; family Rhinolophidae; genus Rhinolophus; species Rhinolophus sinicus. The sequence goes on from NC_142515.1 coordinate 29,868,555, forward strand.
AAAGCCAACCTTATTAGTTTTACATTATTAGACTGACCAGTATTTCCAGCTGGTGCATCTTTTGATTATGGACTGTTATCTGATATATTAGTTCCATCATCCACAATAACAAGAATGTCTACTATTTATTGAGAATCTATACTAGATACACTTTCTAAATGCTTACGTGTATGATTTCATTTTACCTTCCTAACCATGTAGTAATGTAGGCATTATCCTCCCAAGGGTATAGATGCTCAAAGATGTTAATTTGCCTAAGGTCACCAGTAATAGGAGGCAGGGCAAGAAACACACACCCAGGTGTTTCCAGTGACAGCGTCCTTTAGCAAGAAAGGACTAAGAAACTTGGGGCAAGACAAGGGAAACATCAATCAGAAAGTCAAAACTTCAAACATCCCCTAGTATCCTGGAGCATTTTAGCTGGCCATCAAAAATCCCCTCAAAGAGTTGTCTAGCTGATACTGAAGTGAATACCTTTTGCTGCTCCCTTCAGTACTTTCACCAAACAGTCCCAGGAAGTCTGTAAATGCATTAAAGATAGAGCAAATTGTGTATGTTCTTTACCTTATCAAGAGTAAACAGATCAAGAAGTTGATCTGTCCCCATACTCTGCAAACTAGAATTCTCTTGGCTGATAACTGTATTCGCTATGTTCATCTTGAATTTCTGCAAACCCATTATTTTCTCTTCCAGTGTTCCTCTGGTTATCAATCGGTACACGTTAACCACACGTTTCTGAATGAGAAAAAGAAGTTAAGCAAGTATAGCACAAATAAACTGATAAGCTTAGAGGTTCACAGTCACGGGGCTTGCACCAAGCACTTACCTACTATCTAACTAGGACTGAGCTTAAAATGTTTGCAGAGAATCACAGAATATTAGGAATGGATAGTGTCCCGGTTTTCTTAAGACCAAGATGTCATATTTAATGCATGAGGAAGTGGTGCTACAGAATTAAATGACTTGCCTAAGTGAAACACTTATGAACATCAGAGTAGGAACGTAAACCAAGGCTTCCTGTCTTCTTAGGGGAGCACTTTCCCCAGTTCACAGGTTAACATCTGTTGAGTGGTGACTTTTTACCTGCCCAATGCGATGGGCCCGGTCCATGGCCTGTAGATCACGCATGGGATTCCAATCATGCTCCACAAATACCACTGTGTCAGCGCCTGTTAAGTTAAGCCCCAGGCCACCAACATGAGTTGTAAGTAAGAGAACGTCTATAGATGGATCATTGTTAAACCTAAAAGTATAGATATTAAAAAATCAAATTAGTACATGTCTTTCTAAGGTACCTATATAATAGACATTGGACTATTTAACAGAAATTAAAGGGCACAAATGAGAACATTTCGTTACAAATCCATAATATAGACATCTGTGACCATTTGATGAAACTATCTTCTTTTAATATATATAATATCTTTAGTCATAGAAAGAATGTATTCTGGAACATGTCAGATATTTCTTAAACAGAAGTAAGTCCAACTGGATTGTATTTTAGAATAACAGATAAAGACTAAGTTGCAAAAATGTAATTAAACACTAATTATAATTGAACAAAACCCAACTATGAACCATTAATGTATGGAGACAGAAGAGGATAATGGGGGAAAAGGCTAGACCAGTCAGGGAAGGTAAAGGACGAGGGTGTTGAGGGTTGCTGCTATTGTACTTGTCCTAGAAGATAATGACAAAGGACATCTAGTAGCTTCTAGGAAAAAGGAAAACTAACATTATCACTAACAATATTACTAAGCTACCATTTATTACACTCTCACTCTGAGTCAGGCAAGAGCTTTGTACTTTACATGCATGTTTTTAATTGTTACAATAGCTCTATAAGGATAACATCATTGTCCCTAATTTAGAGACTCGGGCTCTGTGCATGACAAACAGGCCCAGAAAACGCTGCCTAAATAGCACAGTCAGGCATCAAACCTGGATCTGTCTGCCTCTGAAGCTCATTCGTGGACTCTGAACTTTGCCTAAAAATCTCTTGGGGATGCTTGTTAAAAGTGCTGACTCTCGAAGTGAGCAGGTCTGGGACAGAACCTAGGAATCTGCATTTAGAAATATGACATTTCTAAAGCAGAGGGTGTAGGCCACACTTGAGAAACACTGCATTAACCAGTTTTGCTTCCTAGCTGGGCCAGCTTCCAACTTGTTTTCAGCAGAGACTGAGATTAGGCTACAGATCTCAGCTAAGCCACTTGTTTGCTTCCTGCTACACCAACTCCCCAGAAAAAGGTGAGGTGGAAAGTAGTTATCTCTATTTTTTGTTGATGCCTTAAATTTCTTTCATATCCTTCGAAGTACCTTTTCTATATAGCCACACTGTAGTTTTTAACTAAACAAACTATCCAATTATATTTCTGTAGTAATATATTTCTGAAAGGGTTTGGGTTCAATTACACAATAAAACACAGTTGCAGATATTTAGCCAAAGAAAATACTTTGTGAGGCAAACTTTGAAGTAAGTAGTAATACACTGACTATAGCTTGACCTACGAGTTTTAGAAGCCACTTACCGTGAAACAATGGAGTGCCTCTGACCAGGAGGTATGCTACCATCTAACCTCAAGTAAGTGACAGAGGGTAAGTGAGGTTTGAGAAGATCGTGTTCTACTATATCCAGCATACTTTTAAGCTGACAGAAGATCAGTATCCTGTGCTGGGCCACAACAGACTCTGTGCCACTCTCCGAAGTGCTGCCATTTCCCAAACCACAGTCCAACAGCAACTGGAGAAAAAGAATCAATTATTACATAGGAGTTCAATAAAAGTAGGCAACCAAGAGTTTTTCAAGCTGTTCCTCATACAAAATGGTTTCTAGATTTTATTATAGTTATATACTTATAGTGTCCCAAACTATAAATGATACTCAAAATTTGGCCTGACTGATATAAAATACAGTGAAACTATGATGCCCTCATTTTGGCCATTACATTGTTATTAATCCCATCCAAGATTATTAGCATTATTTCCTGGCAACTAATTCACACAGCCCGTTTACACTGAACATGCCATCATATCAAACTCAAGTTTACCCTGTATGAAATGTTTGCTAAGTCTGGCAGAATCTATATTTATCTAAGTGTTTTCTTTTAAAATTGACTCTGCTTATCACCATTAAATTTCACCTAGAGTTTCAGTTCATTCCAGTATACTGAAATTTTTAAATTCTGGCTCTGGCCATATTAGATATTTTTGGCATTATTACTTGCTGATAAACATGTTTCTCTATTTCTATTGCCAGATGTTTAACAAGTAAATAAGATTTCTCCTCTACTTCAGAGAGCAGACATATTTTAGATGAAAGCAAGCAAGCTAGTTCTCTCCTGAGACAGAACATTTATTCTGAATGGCTGAAAAGAACTGAGCAAATAGAAAATAAGGGTTCTGGAATAGCCCTCCTTGAGGGCCATTATTTCTGGCCCTCCATGGCCAGAAATAATCTGGGCCTAAGCTGCAGAGTTCCTAAGCTTTTTAATTCCAGACAGTTCAGGGTAACATGAAGCACTCTAAAATGAGAGATTAGTTTAACTAACAACTGCAGGTAAAAAAGTAATGTATAAAAATATACACTAAAAATAATTTAAAGCCTGTAGTATAATTAAAATGTGGATGAAATTCAATTTTTATTTGACAATACACTCACACTAACACACATTATAATCAAACCATTGAAAGACAAAGATAAAGAGAGACTCTTGAAAGCAGCAAGAGAAAAATGACTCATCACGTAAAAGGGATCCTCAGTAAGATGAGCACCTGATTTCTCATCAGAAACCATGGAGGACATTATGAAGAAAGTGAAAGACAATAGAGAGAATGGGAGAAAGTATTTGCAAATCATATCCGATAAGGGCTTAAGATCCAGAATATAAAAGAACTTCTAAAACTCAACCAAAAGACAATCCAATTAAAAAACGGTCAAAGAACTTAGACATTTATCCAAAAAAGATATATAAATATCCAATAAGCGTATGAAAAGACACTCAACATCACTAGTCATTAGGGATAGCAAATCAACAATGAGATACCACTTCATACCTGCTGGGATGACTATAATATAAAAAAACTGAAAATAAGTGTTGGGGAGGATATGGAGAAATTAGAACCCTGGCACACTGCTGGTGGAACTGTAAATGGTGCAGCTACTACGGAAAACATTTTGACAGTTCCTGAAAAAGTTAAAACATAGAATTGCTCTATGATCCACCAATTCCACTCTAGGTCTTTATACGAAAGAAAAGAAAAACCCAAACAAACACTTATAAGCCAATATGCATTGCAGCATATTCACAATAGTCAAAAGGTGGAAACAACTCAAGTGTCCCATCAACACATGACTAGATGAACAGAATGTGGTATATACATAATAATAACAATAACAACGGAATTCAGCTGGAATATTATTCAGTCATAAAAATGAAGTACCAATACATGCTACAACATGAATGAACCTTGAAAATAAGTGAAAAACTAGCCAGTCCAAAAGGACGAATATTTGAAATGAATGATTCTACTTACATGGAATATTTAGAACACATAAATTCACACAGACAGAAAATAGATTAGAGGTTACCAGGCTTTGGGGGAAAAGGAGAATGGGAAGTTATTGCTTAATGGGGACAGAGTTTCTGTTTCAGTGATAGAAAAATTTTTGAAATAAATAGTGATGGTTGCACAACATTGAATGTAATTAATGCCACAGAATTCTACACTTAAAAATAGTTAAAATGGCATATATTATGCTATATATATTTTACCACAATTTTCAAAAAAGCTATACCCAAACTTTAAAAAGCCAAATTAAAAAATAAATGGTAATCTATTGGAAAAGCCCATTTACCTAGTGTTACACATCAGGAATGTTCAACACACATCTAACATTTAAAATACCTACTTGTTTCAGTGCTGAGAGTTTAGGGGCATGTTGAATGTCATGAAGAGAAGAATTCTGAACTGCCAGTTTTTCAGTAGTACTCTTGAACTCTGGATGTTGAGGTGTTAAGACTAATGCTGGATGGTTGCACAGTTTACGTAAGTACTGTAATGCCTTTTAGGGGAGAAAAAAAGTATACACAAGTCCACTTCATATGCCACAAATGTTTGTATCTCAGTACCTTTCCCCACGCTATTCTGTCTACAATGTCTTTTTTTCTCTTTTCACATACTCCTACGTATTCTTCAAGAAACAGCTCAAGTATCTCATCTGTGATGCCTTCATCTGTGCTTCTTGTGCAGCTGGTATTTTATGAAAGCATTTATTACTTGTATAAATTGTACTGTTTATGTCTGTTTCCTCCACTGGACAATGAGCTTCTCAGGGCAGAAAGAGTATCTTATTCGTTAGCTTCTATACCTAACCCTTTCGCACTCAAAGCGCTTGATAATGCTTGCAGATGCTTCTGGAACCAGGCATCATTTCCCAAAGAAGGGTTTCTCAAACTTAAGTGGTATAAAACTTTCTTAGGACCTTATAAATCTGCAAGTCTCTCCCTTCTACACAGTATTCTGATTCTGTAGGTCTGGTGGTGGGGTTGGGGGGGTGGAGCTAGGTGGTTGTTTTAAGTGATTGTGTTTGAGAATCAGAATCCTATAGGATCTCTTTTTTCTTTTTTTTGATTCAGCCACACCCTTTCTCTTTTGCCTTTTACTTGGCTTATGATTTGGGTCTCACCTTTGGCACAGAGATTATATTAGTAAGCTCCGCTAACAAGGCTGAAGAGACTGCTGGACACTACGATAAAAACTATGGGAGAGGCATAAGCCTTTACAAGCACCTTTTCCCTCTTCTATCTTTAAAAGTGCTACAGTACTTAATTGATTGGTGGCAAGGGGGTGCGGAGGTTTTCTATAGTGGAATATTTAAAAAGGAAAAGAAAAAGTGAATTGACACTTTTCATCTCTTTCTCATCTGCTATTCCCTTGAGCACAGAGGCATCACGTTTCAGGACTTCTGTACTTTTTGTATCCTCTGCCCAGAATCCCTTTCCCCCACATATCTGCATGCTTCAGTCCTCCTTCAGATGTCTGCTAAATGTTACTTTCTCAGAAGTGAGGCCATCCCTGATCCCTCTATTAAAGATCACAACCTTTCCTGACTCCTATACTATATAACCTCTTACTCTGTTTTATTTTCTCTTACTTATTCGTTTTTCATTTCTACAAGGGAAGGAATCTGTTTTGTCCACTACTTTAGTTAATCACTGAGCTTAGAAAAATTAGTGCCTTGTGGTAGGTGTTCCAATATTTTTGGAATGGAAAGCAAAAGATTCTGTCTTCTGAAACCCTTTTTTTCATGTAGTAAACATACTGCATTTTGTACATTTAATTTTAATATTAAATTACTTATAACTAATTATGAATCAGTAAGGAAATAAATTGGTACTTTTATCTATTTTCAAGACTGTATACAATTGAGAAAAACTGAAACAACCCCGTATTTCAGTGTTCTATGTAAAATTTGCTGCACTGAAGAACATTCTCCAACAACATTTAAAGAGTAGATTGTAATCTGTACCTGGAATACATGTCCCGTAGCTTTAAGCTTTGGTTTTTCAGTTTCTTCAGAAAGTGCTGCTGAAGAAACTGTTTCATCAACATCACACTTGGCGCGAGACTTAGCAAAATCCTCATAGAGCTGAACCTGTAAATTTTCCCCCAAGAAAGAAGTAATTTATTTTCAACTGCTGAAAACAACTAGCACAAGCCAATAAGAGGAATAATTTAAATCAACCCTCATTAAAGAAAATAAATTATAATACCTATACTTTGCTACTGATTATAGATTATCCACTGCATTTTGGTAAATTCCTTTACAATTACATTTAGAAAACAAGTATGACATATTAAGTTTGACTGCTAAAATATTAAAAAATGAGTCAAATAGTCCTAGACTCAATTTTTCCACTCTGTTCAGCAAGAGAAATATATTACCAATAAAAGGAACCTGAATCCTCACAAGTAAATGAGAAAATCTCCCTTACATGAAGTTATGTGGTCAAGCCTTGATAGGTACATTCCAAGAGACCAAGTTTTAAAATACTACTACTGCCTAAAAGAGATCTCACAAATATCAAGTTGAAAGCATTCCCCTGGAATCTGGTTTCTGCTTGTACACACTAAAACAACGCAAAGGGGAAGAAAATCTAGAGTGCTAAAGAACAGAAGTCAGAATATAAAAACCCATGAAAGCTAAACAAAGCCAAATGCCACTTCCCTCCACAAGCTCCCTTCCTCCAGACTACTTAAGTGTGTTTTATGCTGATAATCATAATACACCACCAGTATATCACCACTGATTTTCTTTTTTTTGGTACCTTTTCTCTGTACTTACTTTAAAATGTCTTCATCTCATTGCCCATAAAATATTCCTTTCAAGAAATATTAACCCTATTTTTACAAATAAGGAATGGAGACCGAGAGAGATGAGGTAGGTAATATAAATGATCACAGAGTTCTTAGCATGTAGATTAGTGCCCACTAAACTCAAGTTGTACAGATAAATACTCACTAATGAGTTAACTGTCTATACACTGGAGGGGAAAGAGGGTAAGTTTTCAGGGTGTGTCTATATATCTTTTATTCATTTGACCATACTAAACCAACTCCTCATACTGAAATAGAATGATGAATGGTAACTTAGAACATAAACACTCAAACAGAATTCTGATTATAGGCCATGTCTTACTAAGACAAGGGATGGTTTCCCTTTATAAAATATTAGGTTGGTGCAAAAGTAATTGCGATTTTTGCAATTATTTTTAACCTGTTAAACTGCAAGTACTTTTGTACCAACCTAATACTACAGAAGGAAAGGCATACAGTAAATTCCTTTGATAATGGTCTCTATGTATGAAATCAGAACTGTGCACACACCAAAATTTATTGGCAATGAATAATAATACTTTAAAAGGGATGAGGTCCCCACTTCCCAAGATTTGAAACTAAGCCCTGATATATATTAGCTATATAACCTTGAGCAAGTTACTTAACTTTCTCAGATTCAGTTTCATTTGCAAAAACGGGGATTGACAGTATCTATAATGCTCTTGTGAGGATATGACATTATAGGTAGATTTTTGGCCCTTATAAACATTTCTTCATCAGTTTAACCTTATAACTTTTTCAATTAACTAGACATATAAGAAAGCAGCTACAATCAAAATGCACATATCCAAATGTATCCACACATCCAAAAAGATTCATTTAGGTCTTATCTACTTCTGTTTGAAACAATATTCCTAGTCTCAAGACGTAGAAGCTAGGTTAGAATGATAAAGCCAAAGGCTATTCCCATTCAGTCAATACTTCTGTGGCTTATTCAAAGCATTCTACTAATAAACATACTACCAACAACCATCATCACCAGATTCCTAACCTGGAGAGGACTAAGAATACAGTAATAGTCTTGAATAATTTTGGGTGGAAGATCCTGTAAAACATCTTCTTTCATTCTTCTCAAAAGAAAAGGCAGGACTTGGCGGTGCAGTGCATCCATCGCGAGAACACCTGTTAATAATAAGAGAAAATGGCTTCAAAAAAGTTAGGAATCAATTATATTCACTTGCACAGAGTATGTAATTATATCTTTTTCGTACCTGCTTCTTGTTCTCGACTGGAGCTTCGAGCATCCCTACTTGCTAATATAGGTTTACCATATCGAGCAGCAAACTGGCGTTCAGTCCCCAAAAATCCTGGCATGAGGAAATCAAATAATGACCACAGTTCCAAAACGTTGTTCTGAATATAAGAAAGGAAAACCAATTATCTTTCGTAGTGGGATTATTTCCTTATTCTTTAAAAAAATGAAACATTAATTAAAGTGCATTATGACGATACAGATGAGTGATTATCACCACATTTTTTAGGTACACAGTATAAGTCTGCATTTTAATGTGTAACATTCAGGTTAGCATTCTTGGAGAAAATACTTTGTCCTATTTGGGGAGAAATTTTCAAGACGACTCTTCCTGAATAAGCCTTGGTTCATAGTATTTAAACCTTACTGGTGACAAAAGTAGTAAATAGAAGAACTAATTAAGATGAAGATGTTTCTGATTCTACTGACATTCAAATTAACAGCAAGATCTAAGGAATTTGGCCAACATCACTGCTTCTTCAACAAAGGAAAACCTAAAAGAGTTTGGTTATAGGTCACGTCTGCCCCATACTTATGGGTTCCAGGAATAGGCACAAGTTCTTTCCAATTCTGTTGAAATTTCATGAAAAAGCAACAACAACAAACAAACCAGCATGTTTTCATTTTTGATGCTTTCTCAATGTGGTATCCTACAGTACCATCCTACCCTCTTAACCCTTCCAGTTGCCCTCCCCACCCTGCTCAAGCTCTGGCTCATGATGCTGGGCTGCCCTCCCACATGATGGACACCCTTCTAATCCCACTTAGACTCTGACCCCCAACTCTGGGCTCTTCGGTGCAGAAACCCACCTTATAGCTTCAGAGCTAAACTATTTAGGTGAGTAAATGGGAAAGAGAGATGGCCTTTAAGCAAACAAAAAAACAAACAAAAACAAAAACAAAATGTTATGAAAGCAATAACGTATTTAAAAATACTGTGAAGTTTCCATGTAAGTTTAAATGGAAGCAAAGTCTTGATAATTCAAGTCTAAAAAGCCTTTTTTACCTTTTAAAGGTACTTTTTCTTAGTTGTATTAAACTTTTAAATACTTGTAATTAAGTTATCTTCTGTGGTCATTAACATCTGTAGTGTTCACTTAATGGACAGAACCCTAGCACTTATAATCAGTCCATCACCAAAAATAATTTTAAAGAGAACAAATACATAAATAAAAAAAATCATCAATTATTTCAGAGTCAGAGGAACTTTCAAAGGCCGCTTGGTGTTTATCCTCCCACTAACTGGAGAGTGATGAAGGGTATCTTCCCATCAGAGCTGGCTATATACAAGCTACATATGAACATTTGGAACAAATTCCTCTGAAAGATAACAGATCTCTCCTAAGTACCGAAAGACATCTACACTCTCACCCATCTCCTTCCTTTTCCAAGATAAACTTCTGCAACCTCCTCCCTTAAATTGTCTCTTAACCTCAGGTATTCACGCTTGTTACTATACGATGATTCACCTTTGAATCAACACTAGCTTTTTCAGTGTTAAATCAGACTGTGGTGTAATACTACAGAAGGAGAATAGCCAGTGTGAAAGAGTCTGGCTAATGTCTCCCACACTTTGGACATAAGACTTCTGTTTACATAGCCTAAAATTATATTTTAAATATGACTTTGAAAACCTAGTTTGCTCAGATCCTGTTACATACCAAATGAACCATTATAAAAGCAAAATAATTACTGGAAATTATCATTCCTATAAACTAAAAAAAAACCTCTTATTTAATTCACTGCCAAATGCCAAACCTTCTCTTCATGTGGCAAGAAAAAAAAAAAAAGGAGACTAGTAAATAATTACCTGTATTGGTGTTCCAGAAAGAATAATCCTGTAATTAGCAGTCAGTTGTTTTACTGCTTTTGACAATTTCGTTTTTCCATTTTTAATGACATGGCCTTCATCAAGAATGCAGTAGTTAAATTTAATATTTCTAAGGGAGAATAAACAAAAAATTTTAGCATCTTTTACTGTATGTTGAGAACTATATGAGGAGTTTTTGAGGTAGGAAAATATTAAGTTTCTTCAAATTTGGTACTAAGTTTTTCTTTAAAAAAATTTTAATTCTTACCTAAAGAAATCTATGTCATTCCTCACAACATCATACGAAGCCACTATCAGATTGTGCTTTTTTACTTGATGCTGTAACCTGTATTTAAAAATAAGTAAGATTAGGAACAGGGAATCCGCAAAATCTGTAATACAATTTCAAAGGAGAAACTACAGCTACCATCATGCTTTCAATCTGCCTACTAAGCTCAACATTCCCTTCTATTTACATTTATGACCCTGCTACGTAAAGGCCATTCTTCTTATAAATGGCCATATTGCCCTAACTTATTCTGAAGAGTAAAGAGATGAATACCTGACTCAAAACGTGGACATTTCAAGTTTATTTGCCAACATCTCTTCTTTGGAGGCACTATCCCTCTACTACTCCATGTTGTGATGGGGAGGGGAGTAGAGGGAAGCTGTCAATCACAAGTCCCCATAATCATGAAAGAGATAAAGCATCTGAATCAGGTTGAGCCATTCAGAGTGTTTTATTTCCTGACCACAAAGGGCTTCCGGTCATGACACAAACAAGGTCAGTCAGTCATCTCCAGAATCAATATGTTCATGATGGGAGACAGAAAATTTGTTTACTGTCATCACCCAGCAGGATAATGTGGGTCTAAGACTGCCCACAGTCATCTTATCCACCAACTGTAGACCAAAGTCCAGCAGAAGCCCATAGAACAAGTTATGTATGAGGAGAAAGAGCAAATGAGAGTAATCTAGATGTGCCTGAAACAAGAATTCACCCCTGCAATTCTCAATTTAGTGAATTACTGGATTTCCTGTTTGCTTAAGCTAGTCTAAGTTTTTATCACTTGTAAATGAATGAATATAGAACAGACCCTACAGTAAATTCCTTACTTGTGTAAGCTGTTAAAGCTGCCTGTATGCAAATCTCACTCTGCTCATTTAATTAGTGGAATGACTTTGGACCTAGATCCCATGTCTTAGACTCCTCATCTACAAATTTGGAACAATAATATACCTATACCTCATAACGTGACTGTGAGAATACACAATATATTTTACATAAATGTAAAACTGCTTAGAACAATGTCTGGCCAGTAAGTGCTCAATATATGTTAGCTATTCTTAATATAGAAGGGCAGCAAATCTATGGACTAATCAGCAATCTATGACTATCCGAGTTTTAAAAGGTGAATTGAAATCAACAAAATTCCCTCTTCTAAATTTGTATTTAGGAACATAAGAGATGTGCTAATTAATACAGAGAGGGGAAAGCTAATAGAACTCTAGCGTTGCTATGGTATCAGGGAAGCTAGAGCAGTCACTGTGGACCAAAAGCACTTCTGGGGAGAGGAAAGGAAGAGAGAACGCTTAGGTAAAGCTGGTAGAGAATGAGAATATTAACAGAAGCACCTAGGAGATGCTATGATCACAAAGCTCCCAAGAAGGACATGGAGAATGGCTTTGGTTCCTAGATCCAACACTTACAAAGCCCAACTGATTGTTAGCAATGGCTCAAGTCCTTGAATTTCGATGAGTCTTACTGATTATATCTTTACAGTGTATGTATACTCACCTTTCTTACATTTCTATGTCTGACAACAAAAAAAAGCTAAATTCATTTTTTATCAACTTTATTCTTCCAAGTTACTTAAAGCAAAAGTTTAACATTTTTGGGTTGTACAGTCCTTACCTTATTCTTTCAGTAGGAGGTCCAGTATAATGCAATGGATTGAGATATTCTCTGGAGCAAAATTTACCTACTTCATCCACCCAATGACCTGTTAATGTTGGTGGACAAACTACCAAGGAAGGAAGTGGCATACATTCTGCCAGTTTTGATCTTGCGTATTCCTGGGCCCTTTACAACAGCAAAACACAGTAAATTAACCAGCTTATTTACATTTCTCAGCATCTGGAAGCCTTCTTTTAAAATAACTTATATTACCTGTGACAGTGATCTCCTGCTAGAATGCAGATGGACTGTAAAGTTTTTCCTAAACCCATGTCATCGCATAGAATTCCATGAAGTTTATACTTATTAAGAAATGCTAACCAGTTCACACCATCCTGAAAGGTTGAAAGACAAAAATTATAAATATGAACAGATCATAAACAGCTTTTTGTCAAAAATGTTTGCACAGACCAAAAATCTGTATTTTTATAGGCAAAAGAGGAGTAAATGAGTATAAGACACTAAATACAAGATTTTACTAAATGAATTTTAAAAACTCTTCAAAGTACATTTGAAAGGGATCATCACTACTTATATTTACAAGGTAAGTAAAAAACCTTACCTGCTGATATTTTCTGAGTTCAGCATTGATTGGTACTGGAATTTTGTAATTTTCTAATTTCTTCCCATCTAGCAATTGTTCCAAAAAGTGTCGCTCCTTGGCTTTCAACTGGATTAATTCTTCTGACATATTTGGAGGGTCTGGAATGCCTGCCTAAAATGATTTTTTAAAGTGTATCAAAACTATTTGCTCATAATTAATTTTTCATCCTATTATGAAATAATTTTAAGTCTTATCAAAATATAAATACAAAGAAAAAAGTAATTCAAAAATAGTATAATTTTAAAGACTGGAAGATAGACTTTAAAGAATGTGGCAGGTATTAAAATGCTATAATGAAACTAGTAAACAAACACATTTGAGGTATTTTAAAGAACACACCTACAACTTACTTTTTCCCACACCATGCATTATTTGATAAAGAGGCAATTAAGTTGTATGGCTTATTTTAAGTGAAATGCTGTTACTGGAGCTTCTCAGTTTCAGTTATGATGTCCCAGGATATTGGTTCTCAAAATGTGGTCTGCAGACCCTTCGGGATCCCTAAGACCTTTCAAAGGGTCATTGAGGTCAAAACTAGTTCATAATAAAAGAAAGATACTGTTTGTTTTCTTCACTGTGTTGATATTTGCACTGATGCTGCAAAAGCAATGATAGGCAAAACTTCTTGTACATCAGAAAGAATCAAAGCAATGGTACCAAATATACCAATAGTCACTGTATTTCTCACAGCCATGCACCAGCATTATTTTTAAAAGCTGGTTTCACTTAGGAATGTCCTTGAAGTAGTAAAAATAATTTTATTAAACCTCAACCCTTGAATGCACATCTTTTTAACATTCTGTGCAACGAAATGTGAAGTATACGTAAAGCACTTCTGCTCCATATCAAAGTACAATATGCTGGGCCGGCCCGGTGGCTCAGGTGGTTGGAGTGCCATGCTCCTGCCAAGATCACTGGTTCAATTCCCACATGGGCCAGTGAGCTGCGCCCTTTATAGCTAAGATTGTGAACAACGGCTCTCCCTGGAGCTGGGCTGCTGTGAGCAGCCAGAGGTCAGCGTGGGCTGCTATGTGCTGTCACAGGCTGCTGTGTGCTGCTGTGGGCTACCGTGTGCTGCCAGGAGCGGCCTGTAGCTAGCATGAGCCGCTGTGGGCTGCTGTGAGCAGCCGACCGATGACCTGCCTCAGCTGGGGGAAGCGCGCAAGGCTCATAATACCACCAGCATGGGCCAGGGAGCTGTGTCCTACACAACTAGACTGAAAGAAACAGCGGCTTGAACCAGAATGGGGTGGGAGGGGGGAGGCAGAAAAAAGGGGGGGGAAAAAGTACAATATGTTGAGGAAAAGCACTCATGAGATTGTTTAGATTGAGCTAACCTAGCCATTTTTCATAGAGCAATATTTTACTTGAATGGACTGATATAAACTACAGGTATTCTGACTTGGGTATTTGACACATTTTCTCAAAAATAAATTTATCACTTCAAGGAAAACAACTGATATAACTTGTTGCAAATTTAAAAATTCAATATTTCAGGAAAAACTAAGCACTGTGAACTTGAAGGCTTCTGGATACAAGGAATTTTCTGTTGATTATATTAATGAATCTGATTTTTTGCTACTGTATGGTGGAAAGTATCAATCTTTAAAATATTTATTTACATAACTCAGTGAACCAATACTTTCCAAATGACCAATGTTACAAAACATGTATAGGTAAAAGACCTAATCAAAAGTATCAGATAAACCAATTAATTTTAAAGTAAGAGATAACCTATATGTTGACATAATTTCGGATTCTACATTGCAAATAAATTTAACAAACTTTCTCTTTTTGAGTTTTGTTATGCTATCAGATTAAAGAATATACACAGTTATTTTAAAAGGCTGTTAAAATACTACTCACTTTTCCAACTACCTATCTCTGAGGCTGAACTTTCTTCATATACCTCAACCCAACGAACAAGTTGCAACAGACTTGAATGCCCAAGAAAATTCAAGAATCCAGCTATCTATATTAGTCCAGGCATAAAAGAGATTTGCAAAAAGGTCAATGTGATTTTTCTCACTAACTTATTTTTGTTTTAGAAAATATTTCTCATTAAAATGTTACCTATGGTAACATCTAATTGGTTTATTATTTAAATGAATTACATTTTACATTTATCAGTTTTAATTTCTATTACAGAAAATATGATAAACAAAAATTCTTTGGGATCTTCAATTTTTAAGAGTGTAAAGAGGTCCTCAGACCAAAAAGTTTGAGAAGTACTGCCCTATGCCGTCTCTTAAGAAATGTAAAACTCTGGAAACAGCATTTAAATTAAATTAAAATACATATTCCATATAACACCAGAAATAGTATCAGAGGAGTGAGGTATGTACACTGAGTCTTAAAAATGACTGCATGCTATATTTTCAAAAGGTTTCGGAATTAACTTTAGAGTAAGATAGAAACTAACATTTTAGTGCATCTAATACCATAAAGATAATAATTAAAATGAGGCCTTTCTGTATAGTGCTTTACAAAGAAATAACAAAATCTTCAAACATTTATTCTCATGGAATTTTTAATAAATGACAATCAGATATAAGGCCATATAATGAGATCTTTTCCCTAACAATGAAACCCTAGGTCCAAGAGTCATAAATATTGTTCAGTGCCAGGAACCCTTCCTGTTGTAAGTATAAAATCAGCAAGAGTTACTAATAGTGAAGGGAATTAAGAGTTTCTGTCAGAATCATTGGTTGATATTCCCTAAATCCTTGACAGTATATATTTCAGAAAAGTACAAGATTCTTCCTATGAAGATGTAACAAAGGAAATCAAGATAAAGTGTTAACAGGAATGAACTGCATGACATTCTTGTTTCTATTACTATGTCTTCAAACTCACTAATCTTTTCTTGTGAAGTATCCAATCTATTAATCCCATCCAGTGTGGTTTTACAGTCATGCATCACTTAACAACAAGGATACATTCTGAGACATGTGTCCTTAAGCAATTTTGCCATTCTACACAAACCTAGATGGTACAGCCTACCACACACCTAGGTTATATGGCATAGCCTATTGCTCTTAGGCTACAAACCTGTTCAGCATGTTACTGTACTGAGTACTGTAGCAATTGTAACACAGTGGTATCTGTGTATCTAAACATAGAAAACATATAATAAAAATACGGTATAAAAGATAAGAAACGGTATACCTGTACAGGGCACTTACCATGAATAGAGCTTACAGAACTGGAAGTTGCTCTGGCTGAGTCAGTGAGCGAGTGGTGAGTGAATTTGAAGGCTGAGGACATTATTGTATACTACTGTAGACCTTATGAACACTGCCCCCAAGCCCTTCCTCCCCCTGCTTCCTTCTTACAGGGTCAGAAATAGAATATTGAAGCTGTCAGCAATGCTCCATGAATAGAGATGTGGGCTGAAATGACTGGAAACACTGAGGAGAAACTGGCTGGGTAAAGTGTAGATCACTATGGTAGTGACTGTCAGGAGGCAGTGAAAAGATCAGCAGGAAGAAGAAATCAAGATGGAGAGATAAAGGAACATAGGGGATTGTCACGACAATGTGGTTTTGGCAACTGCATGTTGGAACAGTGGTCAGATTGAGGAATTCTGTGGTATTCATTTAAAAAGAGGGTGTTTAATATGGATAGGGTGCAGAAATGAGGACTCAATATTTTTACTTTGAAAATTTGTTTTAGGGTCCACTGACTCTATCTGGCACAACAGGCTAACACTGACATGGAATTGATGAAAGAAATAAAATTTATCTATACTTTACATCACTATAACCTGAAAATATTTCCAAAGTACAGGGACAGGATGGCTCTACACTACTACAAAAAGCTTTTAGTAAACGTGGCAGTGGCACTTAATTCTTATTAAAGTAGTTCCTGTGGACCTGTGCCCTTGTACAGGATCTCAGGTCCTCAACAAAGAATTTACAGGAATGTACTCTGAAGACAATCAAGCCAGATCTGGAAGGGCTGTAGCGCCCTCTGAATACGTAGTGCTGGGAGGACAGGCTCCCCCGTGCTGAAACAAGTAAGTGGCTGAGTGATTGGGATGTAATCTGTACACTCAAAATTGAGGTGCTATGAGTGAGAAGGAATCTATTGTCAAAGCACCATAGATATTGCTCCCATCAGAGGGAAAAAATTCCTCCTGAACCACATATCCTTCCTTTTTTTACAGGAAATTCAGCTCCATTATAATCTTATTGGACCACTGTCATATATGTGGTTTACTGTTGATCAAAATGTTATATGGCACATGAACATGACTACTTTTTTCATCTCAAGTTCAATTTGAGTTGTTCTTTTATCTTCCATTTTGTTCATTACACTCTTGCTTTCCTCTATCTTCGTGAACATATGGAGTGTATTTCAATTTCCTTGTCTATTAATTCTATTATCTGAGTCATTTCAGGGTCTGTTTCTATTGACTGACGTTTCTGTTGGTTATTGGACGTATTTCCATACCTGGTAAATTTTCTGTGGATGCTAAATGTAAGTTTTATGTTGTTAGGTGCTGAATTTTTTTGGTTTAAATATTTTAGGTTTTCTTTTCTGGGGTGTAGTTAAGTTACTTTAAATCAATTTGATCCTTTTAAGGCTTGTTTTTGATTTTTGTTTTTTGTTTGTTTGTTTTTGATGGGAAAGAGAGAGAAATTTATTATAGATACGGCTTGTTTTTAAACTTTGTGAAGGTGGGTCCAAATCAGCCTTTTGTCAAAAGCTAATTTGGCCCCAGTACTCAGGCAATATATTTCTAAATACCATACTCAATGCTTTATATGGTAGAAGGTTTTCTGACTCAGCTTGGTGGACATACAAACTATTCTTGGCCCTGTGTAAGCTCAGGGAATTCTTCCACCTACTCCTTTCTATGATTTTCCTCCCTAGTCTCAAACACATATTCTTATACATATGCCCAGATGAATACTCAGCCCTTATGGGGACTGCTGGAGCCTCCTCTCTGTACAGCTACTTTCTCTTGGGTACTCTGCCTTGTAAATTCTAACCATCTTGTCCTCCCTGCACTCTGAACTCTGACTCTTCAACTTGGTAAAACCACTAGACTCTGTTTAGGTCTCACTTCTCAGTCTGATAGCCTGGAAACTCACTCCAGGCAGTAAACAAGTGTACTTCATTTGTCTCCCTTTTCTCATGAATCACTATCCTGTGCTGCCAGTTGTTCAACATCTGAAAACCACTGTTACATTTATTTTGTCTGGTTTTCTAGTTAAGGTAGGAGGAAAATATGGTCCCTGTTCTTCTATCATGGCCAGAAGCAAAATATGCATCACATTCTTGTAATTTTCACATCAAAGGGAACCTTACTTTTTTCTATCTCTAAAATCAAAATCTCTTTTCTTTGCCAATCTGTTATTAAATACTGTTATTCTCCCTTAAAAAAAAAAAAAGTTTAGCTCCTTTATCACCTCACAGTGGATCTGGGCTGATATGGAGGCACTTTCATTCTAATCTACATTCAAACAGAAATTAAATTGATTTTCCTACGACTCTGTTTTGAGCGGTTAGACTAATTTTCCTAAAACACTGCTTGCATCATCTATCTACTCCTTTGCTCAAAGAACACATGATGGTTTCCCATTACTCATTGATTCCAAAGATAAAAAGAGCCAATGGGGCCTAGTATAACCAATTTAGTTTACACATAAAATGATGCAAGGCCTTTCAGTTGGTTAGAACACGAGCTCTGAACAACAGAGCTGCCGGTTCGATGCCCACATGGGCCAGTGAGCTGCATCCTCCACAACTAGACTGAAGACAACGAGCTGCCGCTGAGCTTCTGGAGGGGTGGCCGGATGGCTCAGTTGGCTAGAGCGCGAGCTCTCAACAACAAGGTTGTCAGTTCAATTCCCACATGGGATGGTGGGCTTCGACCCCTGCAACTAAGATTGAAAACGGCAACTAAACTTGGAGCTGAGCTGCGCCATCCACAACTAGATTGAAGGACAACGACTTAGAGCTGATGGGCACTGGAGAAACACACTGTTCTCCAATATGCCCCATTAAAATAAAAATAAAAGAAAAAAATGATGCAAGGCCCAAGAGTTAAAGGATATGAATAAATCCTAGGAAGTAGAAGATGAAAACAATTCTAGAAATGACGCTTGGGTCCTTTGATATAGTAGTGTACTTTTTGTCATGGTGGTTATTTTAACATTTTTATTGTGAAATAAAATATCTATGTAGAGAAAGATATTAAAAAAAATGTACAGTTTAATTATAAAACAAATGCCTTTATAATCATTACCAGATCAAGAAAAATAGCCCTGCCATCACCTTGTAAGATCCCATATGTTCATTACCAGTGATAGACAACTCACTTTCATTTCCCTAAAAGGTAATCACTTTATTTACTTTCACAGCAATTTCCTTCTTAACTTCTCTTTATACCTTTATTACCTAAGTATGCATCCCATATACTTTTGCCTATTTTTGAACGTCATAAAAAATGGAATCTTATGTTGTTGTATATGTCTGTACTTTATTCATTCTTATTACACTATAATAATCCAGTTAACATATCTACTCTACTGAAGATGAGCATTTGAGTGGTTTTAGACTACTATACATGATGCCATAATAAATATTCTTGAAGATGTGTCCTGGTACACATGTATGAATTTCTCTAGGGCATATACCTCGGATGGATTTGCTGGGTCATTGGCATGGGAATCTTCAACTTTTCCAGATAGAGCCAAACTTTTTTTCAAAAAGGCTATCCAACTTATGCTCATACTTAGCTGGTAGGAATGTAAAATGATTCTTAAAAAGTTAAACACCACATGACCCAGTAATTCCATTCCTAGCATACACCCACATAAAAACTTACATATGCATGTTCATAGTATTACTCATAATAGCCCAAAGCTAGTAACAGTTCAAATGTCCATCAACTGTGGAATGGAAAACACAATGTAATATGTCCACATAAGGGAGTGCTAATCAACCACAAAAAGGAAGAAGTATTGACACATACTACAACATGGATGAACTACGTATCTACTTAGTTCCTGAGTTACAAAAATTCCACCAAAATGCTTTAAGTGGCTTGGTGGCAGGGTTCTAGCTCTTCCTTTGCCTCAAGCCAGTTCTATTTTCTGTATTGGCCACATATATTATTTCTGCCACATGAATATACTCCAAAATTCTCCAACTTTTCTAGTCTGCTTTCTCCATACTCCCACAGACTTCAGTTGCTTTACACTTCAATTATCATCTCTCAAATTTACTTTTTTTTTTTGTTATTGCTCACAATTTATCAAATTTACTTTTCATGTAATCTTCAGTATGGATGTTACAGGGACACACAGGAACAATTCTATTTCTAGAATTGTTATCAATGAATTATCATTCTTTTAGGAACCACAGTTTTACTTAAAACTCAGTGTTAAAACATTACCCATTAAAGTATAAAATTCATAATGCTGATAACATAAACATACTGTCTTTTTAATAATCTGATATGTTCTTTAAAATGGGTTACATTTATTATGAAGTTATAGAAAACATTAAGTCCATAAACCAATTATTTTCAACTTACCTCAAGTGGCATGAGTCTAATTAGTGTTGCAAAGCACTGCGTAGCCATGAATCTTACACTGTCTGTCTGATCGCTCATTCTTCCCAACACAGGCACAACTAAAAGGACAATATATGGAACGATACCAACATCCAGTTGTTCCATTACACCTGAGTAAGTTATTAAGGAAATTTCCAAATGGTTCTGAGGTAGATGTTTTTGCAAACAAACTGATACACCAAGATTGTAACTTCTAAAACAATTCTGCATTTCTCAACTGTATTATGAGGAAATAGAGTGACTGTCTCTCAAGGTCTATGATTAAATTATAACAGCATTTGCACTGTTGCTCCTTTGTAAATATTATATAACTTTCTCATGCTTAAGAATATAATGTTTTTCATCTGAGGAAGGCTGGAGGAAGTTTTACTAACAAGATTTTTTTCATTCCTAGAAGTTTCTAGACTTCCAATACCAATATAAAGTGAGTCACATCACAAGCAAGGGAGCACAACTCAATGTCACTCAAAGATTAGTTCTAAATTTCCCACCAGGATCTTGACAATCATAAACTGAACATAGCAGGCAAGTTCGGTCCTCCTGCAATCTTCAACATTTCTGAGCCTGAGTTTCTACTGATTTGATCTCCATCAATCTTTCTTGCTCTTAGAAATATCTTTCAGGTACTTCAAGTTACAGAATGTCAGTGGATGCCACACCCTTAGCAAAGAGCTTGCACGTATATTTCTAGTATTTTAATACATTTAGTCATTTTCCACCCAAGTAATGAACAAATTTTAGAAACATAATATGTTTATAATATAAGAACTACCTACACAGTATCTGACTAATACTAATAAAACATTGATTATAAACCAAATAAATAGATCAGTTATTACAGTTCATAAAATACATAAAATTACTTTTGCTTATTAAAAAGACCTCAAAATTAATAGCAATTCTTCAAATTTTCTGTTTAAAATTTTTAATAATAAAATGTATATTTATAATATATTTATAATGTAATATAAAAATACTTCAAAATAAAATGTAAAAGACTAGTTTTCTTTTTGGAACAAGCAGGTTATTTATGTGCATACTTGAATAAATCAATTTTATTTCAGTCATCCTTAAATAAAATGAATATAATTTCTGAATAGCTTGTCAAAACAAAAAAGGATACAGGCAAGTGCTTCAATTGCACCCTCTTGTTTGATATTGTCATCAATTGCTCCCAGCCATGGAAGAACCTTCTCCAAAAAAATATTCATTGTTTCCATGGTAGCTATTTTGCTCATGATACCTACACAACGAGCAGCCATGTGCCTCACTGCAGTGCTGGGGTACTGAAGGCACATATAAAGATGAGGCAAGTGCTGTACCAACTGAAAAAAAAATATTTAAGACAATCAGAATACTAATTAGGAACTCTAGTGTTTAAAATATAACTATAATAGCAAATACTCAGAGGTTCTCAATATTCTAAGTGACTCAAAATCCAAGGGTATCTCCAATTACCTCAAAACACTGTCAAAACAGCCTCAATTAAAAAAAACTAATCTAAATCCAAACTAAGGTATTACAACTCTTCAAAAAATAAAAACAAAAAAGCAAGCAAGCTGCAGAACTTCTTCCCTGCTCAATATCCTCTCTTAGGCATCAGGGAACACTTAATTCATTCCAAAACTAACAGGGAACACATCAAAAGGCACTTGCAAGATTGTCCTACTGATGCTGGGAAAATGACACCACACATCACCAGCCCCCTCCAAATCTGGTAGCACCGGCATAGGTTGAGGTACATACTTTTTATTCCCTGGATTGAGTGATCCTGATTTTGTTCTAGGTACCCTGTGGTAGGTGTATTTTCCACTTTAACTTCCTGGCTTAGCATAGGCATTATGATCACAACAGCACGACATATCCCATTATTAAATGCCTGCTGCATGAAACGCCAGGATTAATGTTGATGAGAACGAGGTACCTGCTCAACAGACTAGCCTTACATCTCAGTTGAATGCATGTTGTTGATCATACAGGGTAAAAGATACGGATGGATTCTGTTCTTCTTTACTAATGATAAATCAACTCTCCTGGATTCTCCCTTTTACATTAGATATGAAGAGAGAATTGGAGCTAGCACCCTTCCCAACACTATAAATTGCAAAGAGCTTCCTATTGCAGTTATATGGAAAGAATAATACTTTCTTTTATGGAAAAACTAGATAATTCTCTAGTCTATTTTTGTCTTCCCTTTGTCTTATTTTGTAAGAAATATTTTAATAGTCAAAAAACACAAACCAGTGTTCTATCTTTGCCATTAACTAGTTTCATCCAGGGCAGGTAACTTTCTTCTATCTTTACACTTACCTTGGGAAGATGTTTTGTTATACCTGTGCTCTTCCTTTGTTAAAGCTATATTATTAAAATGGTATGAATGAATAGGGCTGCAGCTTGGTTTCCTGTTTATAACTGTCATCAGAGCCCTGTCCCCACTGCCCTGTATGCTAAGGTCCCAGAATGGGTTTTCTATCATTCATGCAACCAACTCTGCCTCAAAGCCCAGACGAGTAGTTGTGTCAGTAAAGGAATCTAGTTATACTATATAAAAGAAAATGCAATTAATTACTAGGGATGACATCAAAGTTGCGTTTTTCAAGTCTTACTATTTTTCAATAAGACCACTTGTTTTACTAGAAGAAAACTACATTTGTATTAGTTACCAAGGGATGAAGCTCAGAATCCATTGAGGCTGCTGCTGTTTCAAAAACTTGCAGAGAATTCACCAATTCTTGGGCAGGGCCATCTCCCTTTTCCAGGAGAGACTTTCCATCTATTAAAAAATATTGATTTAAGTGCATATCACTTTGCAAATAATTTTTCAAAGTCGAGAGCCCACAAAAAATTTTAGCACCTCCCCAGCTACTGTGGGAAAGTCTATTTTGCTTTTCTACAATAAATTTTATAAAATTAAATTCCACGTCCTGAATTTAAGTGCTGGTGTACTATACTTAAAGCAACTAAAGAAGTTTAATATAATTATCCACTTCAGTATTCCTTTCTAGATATGTAATAGAAAAAATAAAAGGCAAAAAATATACAAAATGACATGAATATAAATTAAATGTTTTCACCAACCTTCCATTTTAAAACTTACCAGCTGCTCTGGGATAAAAAGGCATAGGCATTTTTATTTTATAAGAATATGTTTAATGGAAATACTCTGAAATTTGTTAAAAATCCAACTCAGAAAAATATATACACACCAAAATTGTTTATGTCGATCATATTCCTCAAGGGACCAACCATAGCATCCCAGAGATGTGGCAACTTCACTGCCATTTCACCACCAAAATGTTTCACTATAGTTGTCAAGGCAAATTCAGCTCCTCTCCGTTGTACCAGGTAAGGTTTCTGGGCCTAAAATTAAATGTTAGTTGAAAACAGAATTTCAGAAAAAAGTGTTAATGCATTTGAAATTTCATTAAGGGATTATATAAGTCACCATCTAAGAATTCATAGTGTTACCATTAACCAATTAAGCAATTATTGAATATAGTTATTACAACTATAAATGTTTTTCAATAATTAAACTTACAGGTGAATAAAATCCCAAACTAGATTTTTACATCCAGAGTAAAATACTTTTTGGGGTTGGGGATAAGGAATAGAAGAATATGTGCTGTTTCTAGAGAGAGTCCTAAGTCACCTGTTTGATTTTTCTCCCTACCCCAAAGAAACTTACCAGGTAGCAACAACATTAGGAGATAAAATGATCTGTCCTTATTTATATTTAAGGGATAGAATAACAGCATCTATTTAATCTCACCACAAGATTAATAACTTCTTACTTAGCAGTAGTTTTATTATAATACAATAAACTGCCTCCTTCCAGATACATGCATATATATCTTACAAATTATATTTAAGTGGAAGAAGAACTACATAAACCATAGAGGTATAAATATCAAAACCACAGTAAATTTTTGATTAAAATTATTATGGGAAGAATATAATTAGTGAAAAAGCCTTCATTCATAGAATAGTTTAAAAGAAGTATAGACAATTAGTTAAGATTTTGATTTAAAAACTTAAAATAGGCCCATGT
Source organism: Rhinolophus sinicus (assembly GCF_057876585.1). Classification (NCBI taxonomy): domain Eukaryota; kingdom Metazoa; phylum Chordata; class Mammalia; order Chiroptera; family Rhinolophidae; genus Rhinolophus; species Rhinolophus sinicus. The sequence goes on from NC_142515.1 coordinate 29,893,215, forward strand.
TTATAGAAATATATTAAACAAATGTCTTTTAACACTGATAGTTTACTGTTGAACTCAAGTTACATTCCTATGTCTTGTAACCAAACGAGCTAGCTAACATTCCATTGTTAGTAATGTGACAGTAAGATTTTTCAAAAACCACTTTTTTGTCATCTTTAAAGAATATTGTACTGTAGAAAAAGTAGACCAAATAGATCCTCACATATATGAAGTATGATATATAAGAGGTGGCATTATAAATCAGGGAGGAAAGGATTCAATCTGGCTTCATAGAAAATAAATTTAGATCCCTCACATTATACATTTAATAAATTCCAGGTTGATGAAAAGTCAGGTAGGTGACAATTATTTGACACTTAAAAGCTTATCCTCTGAGGGCAGCCAGATGGCTCAGTTGGTTAGAGCATGAGCTCTGAACAACAGGGTTGCCAGTTTGATTCCCACATGGGCCAGTGAGCTGCGCCCTCCACAACTAGATTGAAGACAATGAGCTGCCACTAAGCTTCTGTTGCCAGTTTGATTCCCACATGGGCCAGTGAGCTGCGCCCTCCACAACTAGATTGAAGACAATGAGCTGCCACTAAGCTTCTGTTGCCAGTTTGATTCCCACATGGGCCAGTGAGCTGCGCCCTCCACAACTAGATTGAAGACAATGAGCTGCCACTAAGCTTCTGGAGGGGCGGCCTGATGGCTCAGCTGGTTAGAGCACGAGCTCTCAACAAGGTTGCTGGTTCAATTCCCGCATGGGATGGTGGGCTGTGCCTAAGATGAAGGGCGCAACTAAGATTGAAAATGGCGACTAGATTTGGAGCTGAGCTGCGCCCTCCACGACTAGACTGAAGGACAGTGACTTGGAGCTGATGGGCCCTGGAGAAACACATTGTTCCCCAATAAAGAAATTAAAAATAAATAAAACCAAAAAACTTATCCTCTGAGCATAAACAATAATTCTTGAGAAAAGTTAGCTTTCACTGTTACTTAACATTTCTGCAGTCACTGCTGTAAGACTGAATTAGTTTACACTGATGAATGACTTATGTAGCCACTATCAAGAGGTGTTCTTGCCTGGGGAGATAATCAGTGTTAAGGTGGTAAAAATATGAGGCATGAGAAATTGTAAGAAGTTTGCAGTTTTTCTGAAACATGTTGCTGGAGTATTCCAAAGGCTATTAATCCCAGTTCTTTCACGCAAACCATAAAAATATAATTCTGGAAGCAGATATGACAATTTAGCTCTCAACCTGAAAGATATTTGTTTAAAAATCAGAGTACGCAAAGAAAAAACTATTTACCTCATCAAGTTCAACCAGGATATTTCCACCGCTTCCTGCAGGAAGATCTGCTATTTGAGCTTTTACTGCTTTGGGGGTAGGACCTCGCCTACTAGTGATAGCAAAAGCAGCTTTCTGATGCCTATAGAGTGTAATTATACCTCTGTGCTTGGTGACAGTATGGTGCATTCCATCTTTCTCAGAGTTGGATCCTAATAAGAAAGTTAAAGAACCTTTTAAGCATAATGCTTCCTGCTCCAAAATAGAAACAACATATTCAACTGTCCTTTAAGCCTCAATTTTTATAGGTAGGCTGAAACATTTTCTTTAGACAATGAAATGGGAGTGAAACTGTCAGTAATTTACAACATTAAATGTTTTGATATCTGCATAGGTCCATACTTAATACAAACTTGCAGAATTATGTTAACAAGAAATAACATATGCAAGAATGATTGTGCCTTCAAGTTAAAGTATATTCATTTTTAAAAAATGATTGTTTCTATGCATAAAAAGAAACATTAAAAATATTGCAAGCAAGTTCTCTCTATAAGAAATGTCCATAATTACCATGCATTCAGAAACAATGACCACCGCAAAATATTGCTGCCTCACATAGCACTGGGGATGGGTGGGATTTTTTTCAAAACCTATATTGCTCCGAAGTTATAAGTCTATTACCTTTTGAATAGTTTGCTTTTCCAAGATCTCATTTAGAAACAAAAATCATATAGGACTAAGGCATATGAAGGAACACCGGTCCTTGAGACCAGCCTTGAGAGAGCAGTTCTTATTTTCCATATAAATTCTCCAGATAAAAACAGATAAGTTGGTTAAGCATTATTTGCCAAAGGTAATAGAGTTCACTTATTTCATAAGACGCACTAAATTAGAGAAACCAGAGTTTTGTAGGAAGAACTTTCATTCAACATTTGATACAATTAAGTTTTCTAGCCCAGTTATCCCTATCATGATGGTCTTGAAAGAGAAGGAAAGGATTAACACCTATCTCAGATTTCAGTTTCATACATGAGATACAAGGTCACTTATGAATAGCTTATTTGGGTATAGAAGGTTGTGATTTGATTAGCAATATGTGCAAATTCTCTCAAAGTGGGAGAAAGCTTTAACATAATTGGGATTTGTGCTTAAATTATACCTATAAGTAATGAAAATAAATTTAAAAGGTTAATTCTTTCTCTACCACAAATGAAAGTTTAGATATATACCTTTAGAATTTTCCTGGCCACTTTGTGTTGGTACTGGACATGTGACACAAGGAGTTAGATATGGGTCCACACAAAGTGAGCTACAAAGGTTTTTAATAATTTTTGAATTGGGACAGGGCGTCCTTGTTGTACACTGCTGAAGTAGTTTGGCTATGCAATGAGCTGCATAGTTTTGCACTAGTGTATTCTCTTCCTTTTTAATTGTCTCCATTAATGGTTTTATGATAGGATTTAATTTTTCTGGAAGCTGCTGCAAGCTCACAACTGCACATGCAGCAAAAGTATGCACTCTCAACTGCAACACTTGCCACTCCTGGTTGGTCTCTGTAACTGTCATTTGGACCTGCTGTCGTTTACTATCTAACTGCTGTGACACTTGAGGATTTAAATCGAAAGATGATGTGACTTCATTAAAAACAGTAGTGACCTATTAAAAAAAGAGAAATTAAAATCATTAACGACATTAACCCGAAAATAGTCCATAAACTCCTAAAGAACAGACAACAAGATTTCTGTTTCAATTTTACATTTCACAATATCTAGTATTACTTTAGTATTCAATAAACTAAATAAATGTCTAAAAAATCCCAACTACACTTTACTCTGACTTAACGTTAGAATTATAATTTTTAAGAAAGACACAGTTTCTTGAAAAGAACAAAATTACCTATCCCTTCCCTTAAGTGTATCTAGTAAGTATGAGAGAAAAATCATACTCAACGCCCACATAGTACTTTGGTGAAATAAGAAAGATATAAGCAATATTAACAAACTGTTAATTAAGGAATTGCAAAATTCATGAACTTTCTTTTAGGGAAAAATATTCTTCTCAACCCCAAAACTTGTAGAGTAGCTGTTAATAAGTGGTTAAGTGTTGCTAACTGGATTATTTTCATTCTTTCTTTGTCTTCCCTTCTGGTGAAAATGTCCAAATAATAGGAGGGGACAGGGAAAAGAAAATGATGCAATAGTCATTAATTCTTTAATCACCAAGAGCTGCCTAAAGTTATAAAACTGTAGCATCAGACTACTTTACAAGCCCCATTAAAAGACTATTCACAGAGGGTAAGGAGGGTGGGGGGTGGGAGATGAGGGTAAGGGGGATCAAATATATGGTGATGGAAGGAGAACTGACTCTGGGTGGTGAACACACAATGGGATTTATAGATGATGTAATACAGAATTGTACACCTGAAATCTATGTAATTTTACTAACAACTGTCACCCCAATAAATGTAAAAAAAGACTATTCAATACATCTTTTTTAACAATGCTATTCATATATAATTCATATACAATACACCCATTTAAAGTATACAATTCAATGGTTTTGATTATATTCACAGAGTTGTGTAACCACTGCCATAATTTTAGAACATTTTCATCATCTCCAAAATAAAACCCATACCTCTTAGCAATCATTCCTCGTTTTCTCCCAGCCCCAGTATGTAATCACTTACCCACTTTCTACCTTTATAGACTTGCCTATTCTGGATTTCACATGAATGGACTAATACAATATGTAATTGTATTAGTGACTGGTTTCTTTCATTTAGCATAATCCTTTGGAGATTCATCAATGTTGTAGCATGTGTGAGTACTTCATTCCCTTCTTTTGCTGAACAATATCCCACTATTGTATTTATCCATTCATTAGCTGATGAACGTTTGGATTCCTTTTTAGCTATTATGAATAATGTTGCTATGAATATTTATGTACACATTTTTGTGTGGACTTTTTTAATTACCATCTAAAGATTGGCTGATGGCTTACATAACAAACCTAGTCTTCTTGTTTGATAGGTAAATACAATCATAAAGAGTTCTACAGATACAGTCAGAATAATATTGGTCAGAAAAGCCTGTAACACTGAAGAACCTAACTTTTTCAAAAATGGCAAACCTAATTTTTCAGACTTAGAAATGATCAATTGTATTATGGACATGAGTGATAATGCTGGCCTCTTATTATGAAAAACAAAATAGGCACACAAATAAGATCTTCTCTTATCATTATAAAATACCAAAGACTTTAAATTGAGCTGTATCTGCTTGACCTTGTCAATCTGCTCCCTGCAAAGGAACACAATCACATACCACTTCCGACTCATACTTTCCATTTTGTTTTATTTATTCAAGTTCCGCATAAAATTTATTTGAAACTGATTTTCACTACTACTAGAAGTTTGTAAACACTATCTTAAATACACTATTCTTCTGTCAATTTTCAATGATTCTAGGCAGCTAAGAAAAGCTTTCCAATTACCTCAAATTCGCTCCATTCATTCATCAAAAAATATTTATTGAGCAATACTAAAAGATGTCTTCATACACTCAAAAATTGTAGAGACTAATGTAGAAGGTAGATACAAGACAACATAACATATAACTAGGTAAGTGCAAGTTGCTGTGGGAGCACATGAGTTGCTTAACTCTTCTTAGGAGACAAAATTAGTGGACACTTGACAGGAGGTTAACACCTGTGCTGGGTTTTGAAATAATGCGTAAGTTAAGTGTTGTAGGGACCTTGGCAAATAGAGTGAGGTAGGGGAGTGGAAAGGAGAACATTGTCCAAGGAACTGAAAACAGCTTATCATGGCCTGAGCACAAGGTGAAGATGGAGGAATGTCAAGAGATGAACTTGGGATGAGCATAGACGGTTGAGGGTAGGGAATTCCTGGCAAAGGAAACAGGAGCTTAGACAAAGAAGTGACAATGAGAGACATACAGAAAGTGAATGAGTGTGGTGTATTTCTGCAAGAAGAAAGCTAACTAGGTTTAAGTGGAGGAAGTCTGAGAAATAATGAGAAAAGAGATGAGGAATTTAAAGAAGGTGCTGAAAGTAAGGAAAAAACCCTAAAATCAAGGAAAAAGAAAATAATGTTTTTAAGGAGGAGAGGGATGTATTTAGAGTGACACTAAAGTACTTTACTAGTCTGGCACAGTATACAGAATGAAATCGACCAAGACTGTCTAGCAGCTTAGAGATGAGTCAGGATCCAGTCATAAAGGACTAAGGCCTTTGACTGAGTTGTGGCTATGGAAACAAATAAAGGATACACATTATGAGCCTTTTTGAAAGGAAATGTTAATAAAACTTGTGACTGTAGATAAAACTGCTATTTTTCTGTAAAAAAAAAAAATTCCAGTTTTAGTTGTGTTAATTTGAAGTGATAGTGAGATATCAAGTAAAAATGCGTAATAGAACATATAAAAGATGAATAGAAGATAGCATAGCACATACATAAGAACTAATTGTGAGAATGTTGACAAAGGAAGACCTTAGGGAAATGCCTGTATTGATAGATAAGAGAAAGATAGGGATTCAATGAAAGATACAAAGAGTAGTAGCTCTTAGCCAAGGCCAAGACTAATCTTTTAAAACTGCCCTTCCCTCAATACTCTTTCTCAGACATTCTGATATCTCAGGTCAAAACCACTAGACTAATGAAGTTGAAACAGAACAGTAGTTTCATTGGGGAGTTAAGAGTGTTGAATAACAAAAGCTTGAAGAAGGGGCCATTTGATAGCTTGAAAAAGAAAAATTGCCAGAAGTAGCAGGAAGGGAAACCAGACCATAAAAAAGAAATTTGATATTTCATTCCAGGCAGGCATACAAAGGGGAGAAGGGAGGCAAAAGGACAAATTACAGAACAATCAGAAAAACAACTTTATAAGAGAACAACACAGAAAAAAAATAGCAATTTTAGATTTCTCTCACTGGTGAGAACAAAAAAACTATATAATTTTTTAATTAGAAAGGGGGATAAAAAATGAAGATTGCTATTTCACAGGGAACAACACAAGTGAAGTGACTCAGTTGCTGATCCTATAACTCAAAACACAAAACAAAAAAAACCCTCATTTACACTATCTAATCTCAAGGACTTACTAAGTACAAAGTTACAGTAACCAAGACATTGGTGATAGTATAAGGAGAGGCAGATAGGTTGACCAAATAGAGCCCACATAGAGACCCACACTTATATTTCAATGAATTTTTTACACAGGTGTCAGAGCAATTCAATGGGGAAATCTTTTCAATAAATGATGCTGGAAAAATTGGATATCTTTAACAAAAACAAACAAAATTCAATCTCTATTTCACACTATACATGAACATTAATTCAATGTGGATGATAAATCTAAACATAACAGCGAAAACTACAAATCTTTAAAAGAAAATGTATGTGAATACTTTCACCACTTGTGGATAAGAAAAGGTACCTTAGGTCACAGAACACAATAACCATAAAAGAAAACTGATAAATTAGACTTCATCAAAATTAAAAATATCTGCTCATCTAAAGACACCATTAAGAAAATGAAAAGGCAAAAAAAAAAATTAAATTAAATTAAAAAAAGAAAATGAAAAGGCAAGCCACACACTGGGAGAAAATACTTGGAAAGCATCAGACAAAAGATTGACATCTGGGATATATAGAAACTATACCTCAATATAAAAAGACAACCTAATGAAAAATAGACAAAAGATTTGAACAGACACTTCAGAGAGCAACACCTACAAATGGCCAATATGACATAAAGTGTTGAACATACTAGTCATCAAGAAAATCCAAATTAAAACCACAATAACACTATCAAACAACCACCAAAATGGCAAAAATTAAAAGGAGTGAGCACACCAAATGTTGGTGATGATGTGGAACATCCAGAATACTCACATATTGTTGGTTAGAATGTAAAATGATATAGCTACTTTGGGAAAAGGTCTGAAATTTTTAGAAAACTGAACAAATACCTACCCTATGACCCAGCAATTCCACTCCTATGTATTTACCCAAGAGATATGAAAATATATTATCTACAAAGACTTGTACACAAATGTTTATAGCAGCTCTCTTCATAATAGCCAAAAACTTTGGAACAGCCCATATGTTTATCAACAGAAAGACTTATACTAATTGTGTTATATTTATACAATGACATAAAACGCAGCAACAAAAAAGAATGAATTATTGATACATATAACAACATGGATGAATTTTAAAAACATCATGCTGAAAAAAATCCTTACACCAAACCGCACAGAGTATTATGATTCCATTTATATGAAATTCTAGGACAGGCAAAAGTAATCTATGGTGGAGAAAAAAAATCAGAACAAAGGTTACTTGAGGCAGGTAAAGGAAGGGATTGACCAGGAAATGGTGATGGTACTGTCTGTATCTTCATAGGGGTTGGGTTTCATAGTAGCATTTGTTAAAATTCATCAAATGGTCCATTTAAGAGTTGTGCACTTCATAATATATAAATTTTAACTCAAAAAAGAACAAAAAAATGAAATATTGAATTTTAATTTACATACATGCTGAAGTGTACTGATATCTGCAACTTAGAAATACATCAAAAATATAAGATGGATTCATGGTTGGATAGAGGGGTAGACAGCTGCATACATATGTGATAAAGCAAATTCAGTAAAATGTTAACTGGCAATCTAGTTGGTGGGTACATGAATGTTCATTGTGTAATTTTCTTACCTCTTCTGTTTGAATATTTTCAATATAAGTTAGGAAAAGGGAGGAGAAATACTCAAGAACATATAGAAGCAGTTTTTTCTATACTTTGCCAGTCTTAAGCAAGATTGAGAAATGACAAAAAAATGTAACAGCTTTTCTAATAAAAGTGCATTGGTTTGTCAGAATCTGAAACTTGAAAACAAATTTCTTCCCCATCCTCTATTTCAAAAAAAGTCAATACAATGACTTTATAAAGGGTACAGATGATAGGATATCAAGCCACAGATGGAGGCAAGGAATTCATGTTTTTGTGGTAAACATGATATGATAAATTCCTAATCTTTATTTCATGCTCTATATAAAATTAAGAAAGTTACTTTACTCACCAGGTCATTAGCTTGATCTATTGTAAAAACACTGTTGTTTACTCTATCACCAACTTCAATCTGTGCATCAGCTAATGATGAAATAAGCTGTTTACACTCATTCTGCATTCGTGTGAATGGAACGGCAATTTCATCATAATATAAATGTTCTGAAAGGATATCAAGTAAACGTGGCTGCACAGCTAGGGTAACAGCTTTACACTCCTAAAATATAACAGACAACAAATATTCAGGGCAAATATATAAACATAATTCTAGAGATACATAAATCTTTACTTGCCAAGTTTTAAATTCCTATTGATTTTTGAATCTATGTTCTGTTATCTCCCAGAACAACACAGTTAGTTGCACAGAGAAAAGGTATCACACTCAAACTACTCTAAAATGTAATATGAATATCTACAGAACATGCACATGGAACTATTACATTCCATTAAATTTAGCGCCTAATTATTCTTATTTTACTCTGAATTTACTACAAGTTTACATATATATATATATATACACATAGCACAGATTTTAAAATATATAACTAAATTAAAAAATATATAACTGTAAAAAGGAATCAGTCAGATAAGAACACTTAGCATGCACTAAAAATGTTATTTAAAAACTCATTATTAGATTTCTTAACAGTAGAACCCATAGCTTCACATGCCATACTGTAGAAACAGATATATAATTTAAAAGCTACTTACCTGCCCCCAAATTTAACTAACCCTTCCCACTCTCTCTGGTTGTTGCCTGCCCCAACCAGAGGGGGAATGGCCTCAGTGGTGAGCCATGAGGGGTTCTGTGTGATCTGGGTGATCAGCCTGGGCTTCACAGAGTAAGTCCAGAGAAGCTCTGTGAGGGTCCAGAAACCGAACTGTCAACACTTGCTGCTGAGTCTGAGAGGCACAAAAACACAGCATCACTGCCTCTCCAGCACACCGAGTCCTGCCTAAAAACAGATGAGCCTTGCTTCTTTCCAGAAGCAAAGCTGGGGTCTCAGTTGCAATAGAGCATGGCTCAATTACTTTTAGACACAGCTCTGACAAACTGCTAAGAGGCAGTAACAAGCAACTCTCACAGCAAGTGCAGACAGTTAAATTTCCAGAATTCCAGTCAATGGAATAAACAAAGCCAGCAGGAAGTTTCTTTAATTTACAGAAGCAAGTCTTATACAAAATCATACATATTACTAGAAGTTAAAGTTAAAGGGGCTACAAGGGCATGGCTTATTTGAAAACATAAAGACTTTGATTTAAATGTGCAGATTATTCTTCCTGTGACCAAAAATTCTGCCCTTGCTAGACTACCCATATAAATGGATCTCTAGTAGTACTCAAAGCCTCTTTGGTAGTTTTCAGTGATAATCTGAGAGAGAAATAAAGGAATAAACGACCAACAGTTTCTGGACTGCTTCCATACATACACGTTTTTTCAGGAGGCACATTTCTTAACAGATTATAGGATCAAGATCAAATATTAAATACAGTAGGCATAACTAGTAGTCTCAGGTACGAGACTAGGGTTTCTAAGAAAAAGGTCCAGGGTTAAAGGCAAATGGGAGAGAAACAATGTTTCAATATAATTTGGAGTGCTTTTCTAAAACTGTTGGATTTTTATACAGAGAAAACTTTCACTTTTCCATTTTTTAGAATATAATTAAAATAATCCTAACAGCTAATGAAAATTGGTTTACTTAATGTGATTTCATTACTTTTTGGGCAAAATCTTACCTTCTGTAAAGCAGCCCATTCACAGATTACCAAAGCAACACTAATTCTCTGTAAGGCAGATTTGGAATTCAAATGGAAGAGTAGTAACTGGCCAAGGGATTCAGCTGGTTTAATTTCTTGGGTTACTACATTTACACCTGGATCACAAATACAGCAACAGAGTGCTCCTAACAACCTAAGGGAGAGAAAAGAAGAAGTTACTATAAAAATCACTTGAAGTAGTTTTCTCCTAAATTGAAGCTAAAACTTTTCCCAAGGAAGAGATAACTCTAATCTTATCATTATAAAAATATATAAATCCTACTTAAAACTTCAAAAAATTAAGTTTTCTTGTATTTTAATTTTTTCTTACTTTGTAATTAGTGTAATGGAGGAAGAACTGACAGACACATTACAGGAATCTCTGGATAAACGACTTTTGAATTTATGTATACTCACTTGGCTGCCATCATTCTGGCCCGCATAACCACAAAATCCCTGGTGGCAGGCTCTTCCATGATGGTATCTGCACCTGCAATGTACTCCTGAAGTACTTCTTTACTCTGGCTTTGGCCTTGGCGTACCTTACCACCTGTTTTTTCCTAGAGGGAATAAAGGAAAAAAAGCCCAAAAAAACCACAATAATTAAAGATTAATCATTAAAGTTTAATAGCAACATAAAAAATACTCTTTGTTATTGTCTCAGTAAAAAACAGTTATTTTCACAACATTTTAACAGATAAAAACTACTATGAATTTTGTCAAGATCCTAATGTTTTCCTTACATTAAATTAATGAAATCACACCTACAATAAAGCGATACAGATTTCTTACATGGTTACCATATTAATAATTACAAACTGAACATACAAATATAGTGCATCCCTATACATTTACCTTGGCTCTAGCTTTTACTTCCAGCAACATATTTAAATCAATGGGTAAATGTGAAGGCTGCATCATTAAACAAAGCCAAGCACCCATCCATGGACAAGCAGCTGCTACCACGTACTGAACTGAAGCCTTGCTCAACAATTCCATCCAAACCTACAGAGTGAAAGGGGAATATGAAAGTGAAATGTTTCTAGTAAGGGCTAATAAAACCATACTTAACACTTAGGGATACTGAATTGAAAAACATAATTCAGAAATAGCATAGAGATTAATTTTAAAATTCAATATAGAGGCCTATTTTTAAAATACTGTTTTTGGTAGGTTTGTATCCTAAAACAGGTAATAAAAAATAAAATTTTTCAAAAAGGGAATACAAAGAATTTTCTTCAGTATTTTATGAAAGGCATTTAAAATAAAAGATACTCATACAAATACGAGTTGTCAAAATATCATTAAGTTACTGAAATCCTTTATATATATCATAAAGCTCAATATTAATACAGTCCTATAATCAACTTACACTTTAAGATATAACAGCTCCTGATAAATATCCTCTGCTAACTAAATACCCCAATAAATATCGTAGTATAAATTAAGAACAGTGTAAGTCTTAATTCATGATCTTACTCAGTAAGGTACTTCTCTTGATGCCAAGCATTGAATGGCCTAGGACCAGCAAGTAGAAATAACACCACTGCTAATCTAAGGCTGTTATTAATACCAACGAGCCACCTCAGAGGCCAGTAATTCTAGACTAACTTAACAGGTTAAGGGTACGACAATGCCATTTACTCCCATAAATATTATTAACTATGTCACATGGTTCTTCTTTAAAGATTCCAACACATACAACCAATCTTGCTAAGGGGGAAAAGCACAAATTTAAACTATGGAAATCAGACTTTATATATTACCAATAAATCTCTGAAGATATTTTGCAGGATCAATAAGCATTCTAATAAATAGCAAAATGAGTGATGGAGAAAGCAGACTTTCCTTCATTTTACTTTCTGTATTGCGGTTATCAGAAAGTGCTTAAAACACTTGCACAGGTCACATAATAAGAGACAGAAGCATGGCCACCCAGGACTTAACTATTATATTGCATACAAAACCTATTTTCTTGTCTCACCTTGCAGATCTCCAGACTTTTCAAATCTCTTGAGTGATTTCTAATTTCTTAAAATCCCTGACTAACAACAGTACAGCAATTATGAAAAATTTTAAACTACCAAGTTACTGGGGAAAGTACAGATACATTCACTGTGTACCTTGTGAATGAGGTCCAGAATTTCCTGGCTGCTTTCTAAGACACAAAACTGAAAAATGTGTCGCAGCATATCAGGCAGGATAGGTATAAGCCAAGATGAAGAGTTCTGAAAACAAAAACAATCAAAGCTATCACACATGATTCTTGGGTACTAGCTTATGTGAAGAGCTATAAGTCAAATAAAATTATTACCATGAAAACACTATATAGCTTTAAAAGCTTCAACTAGTGATAAATTCTGATAAGATTTAAGAGCAACAACAGTACCATGTTTATCATATTAGTTTGGTGCAAAAGTAATTGCGGTTTAAAAGGTTAAAAGTAACTGCAAAAACCGCGATTACTTTTGCACCAACCTAATACCAATGGCTTGGAGAAACTTAACCGGCATATAATTGCGGGGAAGCTGGAGAAAGTCTGATTATGATTAACAACACTAAATTTTCCTTCAAGTAAGTTTAAATCATCCTCCATATGGAAGCAAGCTCTATATATATATCTCTGCTTTGTCAGAGAAATTTGAAGGATGATCAGAGTAGTGTTTTAGTTCTATTGTACTCTCCAATAATGCAAGTAAGGAATTGTTAAGATGATATCCAATCTAGAAAATTCTACTTTGAATTCACTACAAAATTAAGGTTAAAGTTCTTAATCTATTTTGGGTCAGGGACCCTCTGAAAATCTGATGGAAACTATAGACACTCTTTTTTCTACAAAAATACACTTGTATACTCATACATATTTAGGTATAACATTTGGTTTTCAATTTCAGGGGGTTCAGGGATTCCCTTAAGCCTAGGTTTAGCACCTCAATCTAAGGAATTTTTCAACAGTTCAAAAGTCCACCCAAATTAAGCAATCAAATAGTTCTTAAACAAATATCTATTGTGTACTCAGGATTCTCAGAAAAGGAATCTCACATGTTGTCTATTGTTCAATTAATTACAGGATCACTGAATAAGACTAACAGAAAAATTTTAGTAACCAGTTCACAGTACCTATCACTACACCCCAGCATAATTTTTTTAAGCTATATAGATAGATAGATAGATAGATAGATAGATAGATAGATAGATAGATAGATAGATAGATAGATCGATAGATAGATAGATAGATAGATCTAGCTATCTATATAGATATTATATATAATGTTATCTGGAAGCAACTGAAATCTGAAAATTTTAACTGAAATTCCAGAAAGCCAAAAGTTCTAGGGATAATGTGTAACTTAAAAAGCTACCTATGGGCTGGCCTGGTGGCTCAGGCAGTTAGAACTCCATGCTCCTAACTCTGAAGGCTGCCGGTTGGATTCCCACATGGGCCAGTGGGCTCTCAACCACAAGGCTGCCAGTTCGATTCCTCGAGTCCCGCAAGGGATGGTGGGCTCCGCCCCCTGCAACTAAGATTGAACACGGCACCTTGAGCTGAGCTGCCTCCCGGATTGCTCAGTTGGTTGGGCTCTCAACCACAAGGTTGCCAGTTCAATTCCTCAAGTCCCGCAAGGGATGGTGGGCCGCGCCCCCTGCAACTAAAATTGAACACGGCACCTTGAGCTGAGCTGCCTCTGAGCTCCCAGATGGCTCAGTTGGTTGGAGCGCGTCCTCTCAACCAAAAGGTTGCCGGTTTCGACTCCCGCAAGGGATGGTGGGCTGTGCCCCCTGCAACTAGCAACAGCTACTGGACCTGGAGCTGAGCTGCGCCCTCCACAACTAAGACTGAAAGGACAACAACTTGAAGCTGAACGGCACCCTCCACGGCTAAGATTGAGGGGACAACAACTTGACTTGGAGAAGAGGCCTGGAAGTACACACTGTTCCCCAATAAAGTCCTGTTCCCCTTCCCCAATAAAATCTTAAAAAAAATAAAAAATAAAAAGCTACCTATAATTTTCTAGCCAATGGAAAACTAATAAATGACAAAGATAGGGTTATATGTTCTCAAAATAGTTTTAAAGAAGTTTAAAACAAACAAAAACATTAGCTGGGGGAGCCTACTCACTGATTTGCTATGCTTTAACTACTTTTCATTGAAAGAGAAAGGGAAGTTGGGAAGAAGAAAATTCTCTTTCTTTTCTCATCAGAATTAGGGACAATCCTAACAGAATTAAGAAAGCTATAATAGCAACCAGCAAATAATTTAATATTCCTCTTCCATAATCTCTTCTCACTTATTATTTTCCCTCATCATATTTACCAACTCTCTTAACCCATCCCTAACCCCATTATTGGAAATCCAAACAGTTGCTTACAGATCCCAAAGCCATCTGTATGGAAAATTGTCTCCCTTATATTTATAAACAGTGTGATATAAATTGTAGTAGTCTTCTCAGGCTACACACTTACTCTAGTGAATTTTACTTTACTTTATAATTATTAAAAACAACGAGGGGGAGGAAAGGATGAATAGGCAGAGCACAGGGGTGAGGGGGGAGGTTCGAGAAACTATTCTATACGATACAATGGTGAAGAAATGTCATTATACATTTGTCAAAACCCACAGAATGAATGTACAACATCAAGAGTGAAACCTAGTGTAAACTATGAACTTTGGTTGATAATGATGTGTCAGTGTTGGCTCATTGATTGTAATAAATGTACCATTCTGGTGTGGGATGCTGATGGTGGGAGAAGCCGTAAATGGGCACTCTGTACTTTCCATTTAATTTTGCTATGAACCTAAATCTGCTCTAAGAAGTAAACTCAATAAATAAAACAAGAAAATAAAATTTTAAAAATAAAGACAAAACAAAAACAAAAATCCAACCGAATGAAAAAAAACCACCCCAGAATACACAGGTCAACATCATCACAGGAATTAGTATTTGAAAAACACAGATTCTCCAGTAGCATAGCATAAAGTCTGGTTATTAGAAAATCTTAGGTTGGTGCAAAAGTAATTGTGGTTTTTACAATTATTTTTAATCTTTTAAACCACACTTCCTTTTGCACCAACCTAATATAAGGTTGGGAAAACATGTACAGGCCAAATCAGTCCACCTGAACAACTGTGCAAGTATCTCCTTTTAGATGTGGTTGCAAAAAGTAACAATGGCTTTACCTCACTATTAGTACTATCATAAAGATAACAAGGTATAGTTTGGCCCATCCAGGGTCAATGTGTCCATTGTAAAACTGAAAGCAGGCCCACCTATTTTCATTAATTTTGCACAGGTCTTCCAGGAGGCACTGATTTAGGCAGATAACCTAGTGCTATTGCTTTGTACTTATAGGTTTATTTAACTGAATGGGTGAGGGAACAGGGCACAGTAGGGAGTGTATTATTTTCAGCCCTTTAGAGATTATACACCTCCCCCTCAAATTTTTAAATAGTTCATGGACTTCTAGTGTGCTACTAAGTAGGACTCTACTAATCAAAAATTTCTTCACTAATCTAGGCAAAGTCTGGAAAGCTTTGGTGAATGTTTAGTATTAATCTAGCACAGTATGAACTAAAATACAGAAAAATTCCTACCACAGACTATTTAATTCACCAGGTTTAAACTAACTATAATCTGGACCACAACACAAGTTGTAAACAAATTCATGTTTTAAAAGGGCTTTATTTTTTTGGTTTGTGTTCAATAATTAACACAATATTAGCACTTCATGTTAGTGCTAAATGTAGTCCCCATTTGTGTAATTACTCAGGGAAATGACTGGCAGTTAGTGTGACACGGATGGGGAAGTCTCTTCCTAGCTATTTTATTCAGATTGACGTTTCCTCCTGTGTTCTGCCTTCCTGGAACCAAGAATAGGAGACTTGGGGACAAACAGGAATAAGTTATCAGCTGTCTCACTGTACCTGAAAATCAAGGTGAAACTTCTAGCCATCTATATACTCCCTCACACTATCGTCCAGCCAGGCCAATTCCTTTCACCTCTTTACTGCCATCATGCTCTCTCCTGCTTTCAAAGTTTCACATACTGTACCTTTCTCTGCCTCTTACACTGCTCTTCACCTGGTTAAATTCTACTTATCCTTAAGGTCTCAGCTTAAACTTCATTTTTAGCAGGATACCTTCCTTGATCTTCACTCACCGCACTAGCTAAGATCCAATAGCACCATCTACTTCCCCTACCAGATACTTACCTCATTATGTTATCAGAGCTTGTCTGTCTTCTCCTGTCTTGTTTAGTTTCCTATTTTAAGCTATAGAAAAGGAGACCTTGTGTCTTACTGATCAGTATCTAGAAAACTGTAGGCACGTAGTAGGCACTAAAATATTTGTTGAATAAATCCATCTTTCTTATGGAAAATGGTCCAAAGTCACAGGGAGTAATTGGTAATATAAAAAATTTCCCAAAATTGTAATTGGCAATACATCCCTGACTGGCAAAACTGGCATCTTAGGTGGGGTGAGAACTTGCCAGTACCCTTTTGCTATGGCTCCTCTTTTATCTTTCCACAAGCATTCCCACAAAATGGGTGGATGTGGAGAAAAGCAGCAATCAGATCACCATTATCATGAACACCTGATTCCTGCTTAAAGGCAAATTAATCATAATTTCTATCTCCACAATAAATGAGTTAGGGTTGCAGGGAAGAAGAACTGGAAAAAAGCTACAACAAAGTGATGACTCACATGGAATTCTTTTGCTAACTTGGCATGAAATCCTATTTTGGCCCACTGCCACACACACACACAAAAAAGATAATTCTGTATTTAGAAAACTTATAATGCCTTGTTCTATTTATATTTATTGAAAGTCAGCTAAGTATTTACACTTTGTTTCCCCTTTTCATATCTTCATAAATTCTGACCAAACCTAATTATGCTAATGTTTTCTAAAGCCAAAGTCTTAGTCAAGTCTATTCTTTTGGTCTTTCTTTCCTTCACTACATATGCATTATGTTACATTTTCTTACATTCTGGATTAAGTATGCCTCAGATTCCAACTCAGTCTCATGTATATCTTCCTGCTAAATATAAGTGTCATGCCAAAGCCTGCCTTTCAAAAAAAAAAAAATCAATGCTGTATGTGTTAGTAACTGAAATTTTGAAATGACTCAAAGTGACTGTGATGAAAATGGAATGGAAAAATTGGTCCAGTCAGCAGAACATGGCTAAACAAGAGATTAACGTACAGAAGCATACCTTCCTATATCGTGGACTCAACTCTGACTACAACAGTTAGTAGTTATCTACACTAAAAATCTAGATACTTCAGTAAAGTAGTTTACTAATAGACATACACATTCACAGATATACTCTTGCATGTATAAACAGTCATAGACTAAAGAGAGAATACAGAAAAGAAAAAGAAGTGGTAAATTCCTTCACTTTGATTGCCAAGCTGCTAGTTTAGCAAAAAAAGTTACACCTTGATTTTAAGTCATTACCAAATGAAACTAGTTTGGTTTCCTTAAGAGTTCTTATTTCATGATCCCCAAGAAGCCAAGCATGCAAATACTTTTACTTGTTAACATCACAGATAAAGGCACAGGGATGTGTCACAGAGAAGTCCAATGGAAATAAGATTCATAAATAACTGTATTAACTGTAATTCTATTAAAGGACATTTTAGAGATATACATGCCTGCATACATACTTATGATGGAATAAATTTTAAAATTAAGGATATCTTCCTTATAAAGTCTTCTAGTTTTATAAAGCAAAACAAAACAAAAAATTACCGAAGATTAATACTGTAATTTTTTTTAAATAAAATACTTTCAAGGGAACAGAGTCATCAGTCTTTATGAGGTATTGATGCACTGAGCCACAGCCAGGCTGAGCCTCATCATATTACCCTGGAATTATTGAGAGGAGTAAGTTGAGAAGTTAGAAACTAAAACCAGAATAGAGCTACTAGTAATTTAGAGATGAAGTTCATTTTTTCATTTTGTACTTAACATGACTTCAGATTTAAAAGTAGGAAAGCAATTCAATAAGACACTTAAATCACTTTGTCTCCATGTAAAATTAAGAGTTGAAAGTTAGCCAGAATTAGTTAGATCCGAATCTGAGTTGAGCGCTTACTGTGAGCTGTGCAGCTATGTGAGCTTGGGAAAGTTTCTTAAGTTTTGACCATCAGCTCCCTCACCTGAAAAATAGGAATTGGAGTAGCCACCCCACGTAAAGTGCTTACCAGTTCACAGTGCCTAACAGTTCATAGCATATAGTAATCCCTCAATAATAGTTTGGACTATTATACTACAATTCAGTATCATTCTTATACCCAGAATATAAGTAAGATTTCCAAATTGTTAGAAAAGAATTCCGAGAAGTGGAAGTGTTAGTTATTGCTCTTACTATCTGTACTATTAAATATTTATATTTGTACACTATTAACACTTTTAAAGCACTTTCATATACAATTATCTTATTTGGCCCATAGGACTCTGAGAAAGGCTGGGTAGAGATTATCACCAGAAGGGTTAAATAAACTTGACCAAGGTCACAAAGTGAACTAATGGTAGAGCTAAGGTTAAAACCCCAATTCTCTGTTAAGTGATCTTTTCATGGCAAGTTGAAGTAAGAGTAGAGTTTATCATCACCACAGGTCTATCATCTCTGGTCCAAATTCCCTGGAGCCAATGTGTTTTGAAATTCAAATAAGAAATCATGGATTTGGATTTCAAAAGAGTTTGCTCGTGGTTATGAATCAATCAATAATGATCTGGCAATGCATGGAAAGGAATATAATAACAGATAAAAGCATCAGACATGGTTTACTCTGATATCTTTGCAGAAAGCAAATAACGTTGGTGGGATCACAAGATTAACAATAACCATTAAATAAGTAAGTGTTTCACTGAATAATGACTTTAAGCAATGGTTCAGATAAAGAAAAATCAGTGAGTTGCAGAAGTTAAAATAGCTTTGTGGCACCAGAGATTTGATGTGTTCCCTGAAGGAAAGCTGCAGAGAGGAAGAAAGGGAACTAATATTTAGGAAGGAGGGTGGGGGCGGGGGGGGCAGGGTGCGGGTGGTGATAAAAAGGCAGGTAATGAGTCATATGCAAAGATAGTTTGATCAAATGAACATAACATGGTTACAGTTGGGATACAGGGATACATTCAGGAAACTTTGACTCCAGGTTATATATTAGGAAATAGTAGGGGAAAAGGTTAACAAGAGCCAAATAATAGAAGACCAAAAAAGACAGGAATTCAATTCTAATATAGTAGGCAGTGACAAATTACTAAGAGTTTGCAAATAACTGAGGCTATGATCCTCCAAATTATCCTGAGACTTAACTCAAATTCTCCCCTTACAGAAATTCTATGACTGTGTTGAAACTAAAGATACAAAGCCTGATTACAAATCCTAAGGAGTAAACTACCAGGGAAAGGAAGACAGTATTTTCAATATATAGAATGAAGAGTGTGAGCAAATTAGAAAACAGGTAATGTTCAAAGGGGATAACTTATTCTTAATATTCTGATTATAGAAACTTGAAGCAAATAAGACATAATTATAACAAATGCCAATTACAGATGGTGGATATATGAATGTTGTTTTATAATTCACTGACTTTTTTTTCTATTTAAAAAATATCCCAAAATTAAAAAAAAAAAGAAAAGGAATTAGGTGGTAATAGTAAAAAAAAGTTTTCTAAAAGGATTTGACTTTGTACTATTACTTGAAAAAGCAGAATACAAAAATCAAACAAAAATAATAAAGGATTTATGTTGGAGCCAAAAGCAAAAGGTATTGAGACTGGGTGACAAGTGCCATGGTTATAGTTTTTAATGGTGAGGATACTGGAGAGCAAGGCTCAGGGCAGTAACAAAACACAAAATAATCTATTACACATCAATATTAAGTTTTACAGACAGTAGGATTTTCAGTAAGGAGATACAGTGAAGATAAAGGCTAGATAGAAACAAGGGGGAAATTTCCTTAGTGATACCGTTATAGGGAGAGAGAAGGGAAGATTCGGGTTTTTTTTAAGATTCGGGTTTTTTTTAACCTTATCACCTGAATCCTCTTGATCTTTCAGCACTTAGTCTAACCTTCAATGCTGCTTCCTGACACCTGTCATATTCTGGTCTTTCATTATTTAACTCTTTGCAGAGGTTATTAAACTTATAATGTAAGAGTCTTATCACAATCGTACTGTAAATTTTTCCAAAGAACCACAGAGGATTTTTTTTTTAATTTCCCAAAGCACCCTGCATAGAATTTTATACAAATTTGTTTAATAAATATTGAGGGCCTATGCTTAAGTGGTGACTGACAGGCCACAAATCACACACAAAGACAATAGAGTTCTGGTATGAAAAATAATAGTCATCATCATCAATTCTTTATATGTGCTATGGCCAAAGTCTTCATTTAAAAGCCAGCAAAGGCAAATTCAAAAGACAAAATAAAACGCCAGGGATAAGAAAAACAACATAATTCAGAACATAGATGTTTTCACAACCATGTAATTTTAATAGCCAATATCAACAATCATTGAGGGACTAAAAAATTTGAAATGGGATTTGGAACAATCTTGTGATCTTATCTAAACTGTAAAAATTTTAAAACACGGGAGGAGACATCACATTAGAAGACTAACAAAAGTGAGAAATCACAATTGACAGCCGAGAAAACTAGGAAAAAGCAACTGAAAAAGAATAATTCAATCACTGAGAGAAGTGACTCTTACGTATCTCAGTAGTCCCACAGTATACTACATTATGCACAGTATAAAAACTAATGACCAATAAATAAGACTGATTCATCAAAAAATATTATCTTATGTTTAAAATACTTTAAGATGATGATCAGGTGTGCAAATCATTTTAACAGTCAACAACTATTTTTGGTAGCAAGAAAAAGCATGTTCTAATTATTTATAAAATTCATTTATATAAAATACCTTATTCCCTAATAATGTAAATAAAGTTGACATTACTAAATAATAAAAAGTCACAAAAGTAAGTTAAAAGACCCTGAGGTGGTTTAATCAACTTAGAAAGGCTAAATAAGAACAATGTGGGACTCATATCCAAAACGTACAAAGAAATCTTAAAAGTCAAGAAGAAGACAACCCAATTTAAAAATAGGCCAAAGATCTGAACAGACACTTCACTAAAGAGATACAGCTGGCAAATAAGCATATGTAAAGATGCTCAACATCCTATATTAGGAAATTGCAAATTAAAACAATCACACACTTATTAGAAAGGCTAAAATCCACAACACTGACATCAAATGCTGATGAGACTCTGAAGCAACAGGAACTCTTATTCACTGCTGATGGAAATACAAAATGGTACAGCCACTTTGGAAAACACTTTCTTATAAAATTAAACCTAATCTTACCATATGATCCAGCAATTATGTTCCTTGGTATTTACCAAGTGCACTGAAAATGTATGCCTGTACAAAAACCTGCACATAATGTTTAAAACTTTATTCATAATTGCCAAAACAAGAAGCAATCAAGATACACTTCAACAGGTGAATAAATGAACTGTGGTACAGCCATACAATGAAATATTATTCAGTAATAAAAAGAAATGCAGGCCAGCCCGGTGGCTCAGGCGGTTAGTGCTCCATCCTCCTAACTCCCAAGGCTGCCGGTTCGATTCCCACATGGGCCAGTGGGCTCTCAACCACAAGGATGCCAGTTCAATTCCTCGAGTCCCGCAAGGGATGGTGGGCTGCACCCCCTGCAACCAGCAACGGCAACTGGACCTGGAGCTGAGCTGCACCCTCCACAACTAAGACTGAAAGGACAACAACTTGAAGCTGAACGGCACCCTCCACAACTAAGATTGAAGGATAACAACGTGACTTGGAAAAAAGTCCTGAAAGTACACACTGTTCCCCAATAAAGACCTGTTCCCCTCCCCCAATTAAAAAAAAAAAAGAAATGAGCTATTAAGCCACGAAAAGACCTTAATTTCATACTGCTAAATGAAAGAAACTAATCTGAAAAGACTACATACGATACGACTCCAACTATATGACATTCTGGAAAAGGCAAAACTGTGGAGACAATAAAAAGACCAGTGGTTGCTAAGGGTTTGGAGGGAGGAAAAGAGGGATGCACAGGTGGAGCACAAGTATTTTTTAGGGCAGTAAAACTATTCTGTAGGATACTCTAATGGTGGATACCTATCATTGTACATTTGTCAAAATTCATAGAATCTACAATACAAAGAGTAAACTCTAATGTAAACTATGGACTTGAGTTAATAATAATGTATCAATATTGGTTAATATTGTAACAAATGTACTATACTAATACAAGATGTTAACTATAGGGGAAACTCTGGGGGGTGCATGCAGGCATATGGGAACTATATACCTTTTGCTCAATTTTTCTGTAAACTTAAAACTGCTTTTAAGTAAGTCTATTTAAGAAGGAAGAAAAGAACAATGCGAAGGGAAGAAATTTGATAACTTCAAGAGGACTATCCAAAGTAAATTTAAGAATTTAGTACTTATATATAAAACATTTAGGCAAAAACCACAGAAGTAAAACAAAAATGAAGTGAAAATTCAGAACAACCTATGCTAGTTTTGTTGTATCAGCCCATGCCTGATCAACTGAGGATTATAGAACAGACCTGATAGTTTTTCCTCAGGAGACTCTGACTAGACAAAAATTAAAAAGATAATGCAAAATAAAATTCACAGATGTTGATCCACAGAAGTGCAACACAATATCATGCTGCAAATTAAAGTCTATGTGGAATATGCCTAATTCACACAGAAATGCATGGTTAGTGAACAGAAAAGAGACATTTATTCATACTATAATCTGTTGTCTAAAAAAGTTAACCACTGCTTTTTAAAGAGCACTGGTTCAAACTGTAGTACCTATAAATAACAACATGATAGAAGAACAGATTCCTTATATTTCCCTAAAATCTGGTATTTCATTTGACCTATAGGATTATTTGAAAAATAGGAATGTGAAGCCTTTTATAGACAGGGCAAGGGCTCCGAGGGTCATCACAGCTTCCATTCACACACACATTGATTATTTTCTGAATGATTTCCGTAGGCATTTAATGTGTGACTCCTGAAGTATACTATCCTTGGAAATATCATGCTTTTAGGATTGAGTAATCCTTAAGAGGAGGCAATGCCTAACAATGTCATCATCAGTCTTTACTTCTTGCAGAGCTTCAAATTCAGCCTGCTAACCTAGGACAGGTTCTGTCAACCATCCAATTACTAACCATACAGAGTAAGCAAAGACAGAATAACAGGTCTTTGAAAGGAAGGGACTATTCAATCTTTCATTCAACAAATATTTACTGAGAGCCTCCTATAGATTAAGCACTATTCCAAGTGCTAGGAATACAACCTAGAGCAAAATATTAAAATATTTTTGCCCTCATGGTGATTCTATTCTTATGTGTCTACATGGTCACCATATCATTTCTACCAGGCCCAGCATTCTCCTGTCTTTGGAAATGTAGCAAGGGTAACTTGGTGGTCTGATTTATTTTGTAAAATTTATATAAATTTCAAGATTACTATATAGTTATTACTTCTTACCTGGTCCTGTGTTGACAATAACGTAAACAGAGTTTCCAATGCTGCTCTTCGAACAGAGGATATAGTGTGATGCAAAAAAGGCCAGACACGTGGAACTAAAACTGTGAGTGACTGCTGAATACTAATAAAGAAGATACAAGTTAATCTTACTCATTCTCAGTTGAAACTCTGTTGATACATTATTTAAATATCATTTCCTTGTGGAATTAGTATCTTTTTTGATGAATAAATTCCTAACAGATAATACAGTTTTCATATGAACATTCATTTAAAACCCTCATTCAAAACTGTTATAGCACAAGAATAGCTGGAGCAAACAGTCATAAAAAGTAGTAGAAATATTAACATTAGGTCTGTCTGTGGTACTAATGTCATGAATTACCTTTATCAAATTAGAATTTTCCAATATAACTGCCCTTATTCTCAATCTGTTCTTACTTAGGAAAATGGGACATGTATCTTACGGGATTACTAATCCTTACCCCTTTCCCACGGCTAACCCCAATGGGTAGCCATTAGATGCACATAACTTACACCCCCCTTTGAGGCCATCTCTGCCACGTATCTAATGAGCAAGAGGTGGTGTGGTAGTAGCTTTTAAATTTTTTAATCCTGATTTAGCATTACTAAGAAAACTCTTCTTTCTTACAGATTTTAAATGGGAAAGCAAGCATCTAGGTTAACAACTTGGACCTGAGGATTCCTGTCACATCCATGAGTAATTTGTAAAAGTCACCTGGAATTAGGAAATGACTTATAAGTGGGATGTGAAATATACACACTTCTGTAGAAGAAGATATGAATAAAAAAGAATATGTCAGTATAACTATTTATCTATTCTTTTGTGGTTCCTCTCAGGAGGCCTACCTTTTAACATTATTTTCATTACTTGAAAGTTTGTATAAATATCACTTCTTACATTAATTTACATATTTAGTACACATGCACATACAGACAAAACCGACTCAAAATATATAAAAACATTATAACAAGGTCTTGTTAGTAGTATAACTGTTCATGCTCCAAAAGACGTGCTGCATTTCTTTTTACATAAGCTGGAAAGTATCTACCAAATATCACAATGTATGAAGCAAATTTTCTAATAAGGCAATTTTGAAAAACAAAATCAAAATCTACATTATTTCACATTGCACTAACAGAATTTTCACTACATTCTTTCATTTTCTTACATTATGCAGCTTTCCTGACACTATCTACTTGGCAATTTAAAAAATAAAAAAAAAATAAAAAGTCCTTTATTTAGAGCAGGTGTCAACAAACTAAGACCCACAGTCCAAATCCACTCTGCCTGGTTTTTTAAATAGTTTTATTGGAACACAGGCACATTCATTCCTTTATTTATTGTCTATGGCTGCTGTTGTACTATAATGGCAGAGCTGAGTAGTTTTGACAGAGATTATATGGCCCACAAAGCCAAAAATAACATCATCTGGCTTCAAAGAAAAAAATGTGCTACCCCCTAACTAAGGGTACTTAAAAACTGTTGTATTTTGCAACTTGAGTAGGGTTTCACATAGATTAACTCATTTATTCCCTAGAGACTTTATTATTTATGAAGGCATCTGAAAATTAGGAAATCTCATATATATACCACCACCTCAATTTTTCTCTTCATTTGCGTTCACAGGCACTTATTTCGCTCTTCCAACTTGTGGGCTGTCCAACTAGCATAAATTTAACATTGAAGTACTACCACTACGTTAGTATTATTTGAAACATTCTCTACATGTTTTTCATGTATCTATGCTTTTCGTTGGTAAAAGACTCATCTACAGAGCCAGAAATCGTTTATAATCATAATCATATGAATATTCACTGAACACCCTCACTAGGCTAACAACAGTAATTAATTTTCCCATCTGTACTTTTTTTTTTTTTAAGTTGCATATGAATTTTTTCTTCTTTTTCTCCAAGGATACTATTAATAGAAACAATAACATTCAGGAGCCAGTCTAAAAGACATTAATCAATTGAGCTTCATTTCACATATCAGGTCAGGAAAATAGGTTACACTTTAAATGTTTTGACTTATGTTAGTGGCTTTACCCAATCTCTGCCTTTGGACGTTACATTATTATGCATTCCCTTCCTGATGAGTAATTCTTGAAATCAAGAAGAGTTGAAATGAACATTATAAAGAGAAAGTTCACAGAGCAGCAAATTTTGGAAAATGTAATGCTGATGCTCAATGATAATTCTGTTAACTAAACGTCACTAAATTAGGTTAAAATTCTATATTCTAGGGGTGGAGGTGAAAATAATATGCAATAATTATATTTCTAAAGTCAACTATTATAGGAGGACTAAGATGAAAAATTCTATAACTGAAGTAAACCAAGTGTAAAAGAATATGACCTTTTAAACTCCTGCCTCAAATGTGCTGGTCATTAGATAGTAAAGAAGAAAAGGCCTCCTGAAAATAGTAGTCTGTGCCATCCCCAACTTACAATAATGTTCTTAAAGGGGCTAGACTATTGTACTTTAAGACTTAATTATTTGGAAATTTATCTAAACACTTTTTACTTTATTCCACTAACTAGAAATAATTACCTGCATTGTTGGACCTGAGGATAAGTTAACAGGGATGAAAGAAGAGTCATAATGCTATTTGTTGAAGCTGTTAGATCATCCAGTTCCAGAAGAGCATCCCATAATGTATTTATAATGAAGGGTACCTATTAAGATCAGTTATCAAGAAAAGTTATTAATTTTACACGAAATTGTATCCCAGAAGTCACTATTGATTCAACAACACATATAATCCCAATGACCTTGGATAGTGCCAGTTGTGAGCAAAGTTAAGGAGACACTATTTGCCTTTAACAGTCCCCTACCCCTCTTTTTAATGTCACTCACCATCTACTCTGCACTTCCCTTCCTAATCAGACGCATAATGGGAGGGAGAATTCAGGACATAAGATAGTCAATACTTCACTTTATGTAAAAAACTAAACTTTGAAAACAATACAGTATAGACACACAAGACATGACCCTATAATTTTAATTTATTTAAAACAGTACGAATCATTACAAAAACAAATTTCATTTTTTAAATACTACTTGCTGCACTCCCAAATATATGTATTCGGGTTTTGATAACACACAGGAAAGTCAGACCTTAAAAGATGCACTTCAAAAAAGGAGACCAGATTTAAAAACCAAAATCAAAACAAAAATCTCGTATGTCTAAAAACCAGGAGTAAAATAAAGAAGAAATGTTTGCTTTCTTCTCAGGGAAGTTCCCTACATACTATGTACATGAAGGAGAAGTAGATTAATAGACACATTCACTTTTCCCAAGGATAATGTATAATCGAGATCGCACACATCTGTCACAAAAAAATGGAGGATGAAGGAGAAAAAAGTACTCAATGTTTTTCCTAATACTCTACACCCCAAATGTAAACAAGCTTTAATGGAAGAATATGTAAAAATATTAAATTTACCTTTTGTGTCTGAAGATACACAAGGCTTTCTACCACAGGTACTAATGATGCTGCAGCAACAGCTCTGACATCATCATCAAGGTCCTGGAGTCCTTCAATTATTTTAGTTAGAACTTTAGGCAATAAAGTATTAATCACATCCTATAAAACAGTACATCAAAATAGATTAATTTTCCATAGGACAAATGTTGTGCTTAAACATTTTTTATTAAATTTGCCATATGAAAACATAGATTCTAATCTTTATTTAAAAAGAATCACAAACAGAAAAGAAAAATAACATCAGAAGACTATGCAGTTAATCCTATTTGACAAAGACTACAACAGTATTACGTACATTATTATTCAGTGACTTAAAACATCAGATCATCCTCTCAAGGTAAGACTATGAATTCCCTGTGTGAACACACACACGCACACAAACATACCCCTGGTACTAGAACCTTAACTTCTATTTCTCATTTAACCCCACTGAACCAAAAAGGGTATGAGAGAAGAGGGAAGGGAAAGCCAGCCCCTTCCTGGTTCTCGTTATTCCAATCCACTCTCTTTTCAAGTTCTCCAACACAGTCTGCCTACAGAGGCCACTCCTGTGATCACAATGGCATCTCACCTAGAATTGGTCCTGCTAAGAAACAGGAAAAGGTTTCCAAACCTAATTACTCATCTTTAGATTTGTACTTAAATTCTTATTAGCAGCACCTATCTCTATGACACTACCTCACGAAGGCAAATCTTGAAGGGCTGGCTTATCTGTAACACAAAGTATCTAAGGCCTTTTCATGTTATTAATGAAAATAAACTAAGAGGGGAAAATATTCTCCGTATATGCTTCAAAAACTGAAGTGTTTACCTGACGAACTGCCAAGGCATATTTTATTCCCAGTAGACCACCATGTCTAACTTCCCATTGCTCTTGTGTAAGTAACTTAAGCAGCACATCCACAGTCTTATGAACTCCTGTTTCATTCATGTGTTTTAACACCACACCTAATGTTTGGGCACATGTTTCACGAACTGGTGCCACAACCTACAAATGAGAAAGAAAGAAAACTCCTATTTACAAAAAACTTATTTTGTTGAATCTGAAATTTGGTTGGGCAAAGCCTCCCTTAGGTGATACTTACCTCATCAGAAACAAAGTCTCCAAATCTGTCTAATGCAAAAACACAAAGGAGTCTAATAACCAAGTCTTCCAACCACTCTTGATGCTGCTGAATCATCTGTTAAACAATCAATTTTTTGTAACAAAGATCACACTTTGTATTAGGGGTTGGAGAAACATATTAGGTCCAAAACAGAAACTAAAATATTGGGATGGATTATTTTATTAATAGCTATAGGAACAACAACCAAAATATATTAGAGTCCCAACTTTGATTATTAATTAGATTCACATATACTACAGCAAAATCTTTAAAATTCATGAATTCTATATTATTTGAGCTCCAAGAGAAATTAAGAAACTTAAGGTTGCTCTAATATCAATTCTATTTTTCATTTATCTATTATCTATCCTATTACCAGTGTCTCCACTGCTCACTGACCTCTAACCTACCCTCTTATACCTCTTACTCTACTTTCCAATCCATTATATCCTGCTCAAATACTTCTGCTTATACATTTTTCCACTCAATGTGTCTGAATATATCTTTTCCCTGAACTCATTCTTCCCGTCCGTAAATAGATTTCTTCCTAAACTTTTTATTTTTTTCTTCATAATTACTTTTCCTCATTTCTTCTTATTTACCTCTCATTTCTATTTCATGGCACATGCTCTGTTACTTCCCTGTCTTGGAAAAAGAGACCAATAACTGAAACTTGGCGATAATTGCTGCTTTACTACTTACCTCTTCCAAAGTGCTATCTCCCATTTTACCACCGCTTTTACCATGAGCTTTAAGGATTTCCCTAAGGCCAGTGCCTGCACCATGTCGAACCTAAAAAGAACCAAGAAGCAAATGTCAGAGGTTAAATGCTTAAGAAACTGAGTTTAACTTCAATTTGAAAAAGGAATTATTAGATTTTTAAGAAATTAGAATAAACTAAGTAGCACTTCACAAGAATGTCTTTTTCTTCTATTATCCAAGAAGAATGACATATATGAATCTTATAATTTTGCTTATGTGGAACTTTTTTTTAATGAAGCAAAGAAAAATAGCTATTCTAAAATCCTCCTGAGATATTACCCATTTGGCTGTCCCTCCTCTACTGTCTACTTGCATTTAGCATGTGATAAGCAAAGGAGCAGAAAGAAAGTATCATATATTGTTCTTTACAACCCCAGCATCAATATTTTAGAAATACATGCATCAAAGCTAAGTTTTAAAGCTTCCAGTGTTATGTGTCAAAGGAAGACAATTCAAATAAAATATCTTATGACTAATACTTCACCGAAGCCCTATAGCCTTCTGAAGTGTCATCTTGAGGGAAGAAACAGGCCACTGACACTGCACCAACTTATTCAAGACCCCATGTTGAGTCGAGACTTGAATAGCTTTAAGTAGAAGTACATCAACGAGCAGGAAGGCTACTAAAAGGTATTCCAAACTAGTGTTTTTTTCAATTACTCAAGGGCCAAGTGAAGTAGGACAAAATAGTTTGAAACTACCAACTCTCAACTTCAATCAGAGGAACTTCACTTTCATCTCTTTTACATAATGGGACCTGTTAAAGGTTTTCTTTGAAGAAATATTTCTGAGGCCAAAACGCTGGTGTGGAAACTAATGCTTTTAATCAAAACTGTCTACATCTAAAGGAAATGTCTGTCTGGGAGAGATATTATAGCTAAAAGAATGAAACAAACAATTCACTAAAGAAATACACCAAAAAGGATATGAAAGGTGAAAATCAGTCTAAAGTTTTCTACTTAGAAGGTGAGTGATATTAAGTACTCTGACCAGTGATCCTGAGGGACACAAGGGAAGAGTAAGGACCATGAAAAGATAGGTTGTGCCTGACATGGTTCCCTTCATGAGCAAAGAAAATAAAGCTATCATTGCTAAAAAATAAAAGTCACCATTTAAAAAGTAAATAAGGATAATGTGAACCACAATGAATGTAAGAGGATCTACTATTTGAACAAATGTTTTGCCATATTCATTTATATGGTTTATTTAAAATTTCATGTATCAAATAATTAAGATTAACCACTTAATTTCTGAGCAAAATGTATCTTACTACTCTTACTGATGAACGTAAAACAGGTCAATGAATTCTTGCTGATCAAATTAGAGAGAATTGTAATGAAGAAATCGTACCTCCCAGGAGGGATTAAAAAGATCATTGCAAAGTTCTTCGCAAAAGCTTTCCAAGGGCCATTCATTTGTCTGAATAAGAAAAACAATATTACTACTAATTCAAAAGGTCTATTTTATGCTAATGGTTTAATTAATTTTAAAGTGTACTTATTTGTAGGTCCAGTAATAATAATCAGGTTTTTAAAATTTTTAATAACTAATATTTTTACTAATGAAGTAAAGATGCTTACAAGATTTTTATAAAATTTCTTTCAATTGACAGATTAAATACTATCTACTAACAAATTAATATGAAAAAATTATAAACAATTTCAAAGGACACTTTAGAACATTTCAATAGTACCTCTTCAATTAAGGAAGAACTGTCTGGAATATTATCAATCAAGACTTTGGAATCATTTGCAGACTGATTAATAACAACATTCGCTATTTTTCGTCTCTTTTCTTCTGGTTCCCCATCAGTGCTATCATTGCTAAAAAATAAAAGTCACCATTTAAAAAATGAATAAGTATAATCTGAACCACAATGAATAAGAGAATGCATTGTTTGAACAAATGTTTAGCCATATTTGGCTTATACGGTTTATTTAAAATTTCACGTATCAACTATTAAGATTAACCACTTAATTTCTGAGCAAAATATATGTTATTCTTATTGATGAATGTAAAATAGGTCAATGAATTGTTGCTTTCGAATTAGATTTCAAATTTAACAAGTCTTTTTTTCTCTTCCTCTCTACAATCAGCTCCTCTTTTTATTTTAAATTCCCTTAGTCTAACAACCTAAATCAGGCCCAGGTATAATTTTTTTAGGCTGTTGTACCCTGGTGAACTCTAATATAGTAAGTGATACACTATAACCTTCCTAGTTCTTGAAAAACAGAGATAAGCCAATAGAAAATTGAAAACTATGTCTAGAAAATCTGAGGAAATGATATTTTATGACTAAAAGACCAAAAATATTGAGGCCAGTCTAATAAAATATTACAAAGGAAAAGACAAGTAAAAGTATTCAGAATTAACAGAAAGGAATAGTTAGCACCGGTAAGGTATATACAGCATTATTTTCTATAAATATTCCCCCCATCTCAATAGTGTAATTTATTTGGCCAACCATTTTTTCTATAAAGTGATGAAAGAAATCTAAGCCTCTAAGCCTTCCTAATCTCACTCCCTATTATTTTTACCCTATTTCTTTCTAATCTAGCCACACTGGGCATCTTACTGTCCTTGAACTTGTTTGGCATGTTTCCACTTCCAGGTATTTGTCAGATACTCACAGAGCCAGCTAGCCTAGCATCCTCACTTCTTTCACATGTTTATTGAAAAGTCACCTCTGTGAACCCCTCTTTGAACAGCCCACCTAAAATTTCAAAGTCTCTACCCACAAAACATTTCACATGTTCATTCCTTGCTTTATCTCTTTTTTCCTTCTTACTCCTTATCATTAATATGCAATTTACTTATTTATCTTGTTCCTCATCAATCTTTCCCTCTAGAATGTAAGCTCCACAAAGACAGAAATCTTACCTATTTTACTCACTACAGTACCCTGAGGGCCTAGAATAGTATCTGGCACACAGACTGTACTCAGTAAATATTTGTGGAATGAATCATAAACTCTGAAAAATAAAGTCTAATATTTCCAACATTCAAATATTTGAGTAAAAGTGCTTATATAAATAGAAGCCAGGAGAAACACTTACTAAGTAACTCTATGATCCTAATGAGCAGCTAACTTAAAAAACTCTATAGTTAACAAGCTCAATCAAGTTTTTATATTTAAAAAAGCCACAAATAAAAATTTATACCAAGTAGATGTTTATTATTTATCCCTCTTTGTGCTTAGTTTTTAAATAAACACTTTTCAGCTTTATATGAATGGAAAAACAAAAGTTTCTGTCATCTGCAATAAGTTTATTTTCATAGGCTCCCATGTGTTTAATTCATCAATTACTCAAGCATTTCTTGAATACCACTACAGATTCTGATTTAATAAAGATAAGTGGCCCAAGAATCTGCATTTTAACAAGCCCCTCAAAATGCTTCTGAAGGAGGGTTGTTCTGAACCACCTTTTGAGAAATGCTGCTCCAAGCCATACACAGATACCACTTTTATTAACTCATTACAAAAGTGAGGACGGTGACTTGAACCAGAGTTCTTTCCTACAACAGGACTAGGTAAACAAACCTGGATCATCACCTGTTATTTGGTTAGCTCCCAGCCTAGGGAACAGGTGATGCAATACTATAACAGTTCTCACTTTAAGAGTACAGTATTCTTAACTGGTGGCCCTTGGACCATCATCTCTCTGACTTCACTCTTTACTACTCTCACTTCTGTCCACCCATCCTAGCCATATGGCCTTTCTTTCTGTTTCTTGAATATTCCATGATTAAGGCATTTACATTTGTTCCCTCTGCCTAGAATACGCTCCACTTGGAAAACCTTCAGCCCTCACTGGAGCTCATAATTAGCAAGAAAAAAATCTGCATATGTAGATTTTTCTGTGGAAATTGTCCTACTCCCTAGTAATAGTAAATGCTCTGAAAATCGGGCGAGACAATCCAAATGGTATTCCACAGTTAAAGACAAAATGTTTTTAGAAATCAAGCAGACACAGATTTAAGCTATGCAGCATACTGGTTTAAATGAATAGGCAGAAAAAGATTACTACCTCTTCTCATTAGTTTCCACAGCATCCCTGGATCTCTGTTTTGCAAATAACTTGGCCATTCTTTTAGCTTTGTTTTTTTGTCTATTGCTCATTCCTGCTCGAAATTCTGAGTCAATCAATTCAGCTGCCTGGAGAGTCTGAAAGAATAAAAGAAAAAAAAAAGTTTGACCTTCAAAATTTAAAATAAATATCCGTAGTCTCAGCCTCATAAGAGGAGTAAGTCTATAAATTCCACTATATACAAATTGATCATTATTTTTGACAGCTTAATTCTATTCTTCCTTTCCTATTCTTCCAGTTCCCAAGAGATGCTCGTGTGTTTCTTAACTCTTCTTATGTCACAGGTGTGGCACAAATGTATGATCCTAACTCACTTGAAGAGATGAGATTTCAAAATATCCATAATACCAGGCAAAAGAAAGAATGTCAATGAAAGAAACTGATCATCATCTGCTGAAAAAAATAAAAAATATTACAGCCAGAATTGATCCAGCATCCTATAGTCAACTTAGCCCATAAGCTCCCTTCCTCTTAAGCACTCATGCCTACTATTTTTTCTCTTTTCTACTCATGGGAAGACATTATAAAAGCTATGAGATAGAAATGCTCTGAGCCCAAGCTTAAAAGTCCTTTCTGCCCTTAACTGATTAAGATTCAAGTGAAATTTACAAGCTACAACCAATTAGGGTATAGATAGCATTGGTCTAGATAGCATTGGTACACAGATAAGGCAATTCAACAGTGATAAGCCTATGGCAACAACTAACCATAGGTTAGTTGGGCCTATGACAACTCCTCTCAAAGGTCCACGACAACCAAACTTGGATCTTGCGAACCCTAAATTGGCTGTTGCCAATCCATATCCAACTATTCTTTATATAGACTATTTTCTCTAATATACCTGCCCATTCATTTTCTTACAACATGCCCAATTACCATACTGTGATCACATTACTACATTTTTGTTCTTCTTTATTTTATTATATTTTCTTCTTCATTTTTTATTTACTTCTTATGCTTCCCTTTGTACCCCATTTCTTTGCATTCCTTCTTGCCATTATATTTTCTGCCTCTTTACTTTTTTTTTTTTAATTTAATTTTATTAAATTTATTGGGGTGACAATTGTTAGTAAAATTACATAGATTTCAGGTGTACAATTCTGTATTACATCATCTATAAATCCCATTGTGTGTTCATCACCCAGAGTCAGTTCTCCTTCCATCACCATATATTCGATCTTTCTGCCTCTTTATACTCTTCTTTTTCCCTTCGGTATGTGCAATTTTTTTTTCTTGTCTGCAAAAGTTATTTATCATCACACACACTCCAACCCTAAACAATGTAGTTTACAAATCTAATGGTTTAGAGAACAACTATTATGAAGGCCCATTTTCTACTTAAGCAACAGGAAAGCCCAAGGGAATGAGAAGGGTTTCATAATGACAAAGCAGGAATTCTAAATGGGCCCCATGGCACCCTAAAAGGATATTGCAGGGGCAAGAGGAAAGAGAACTGAACAGCTTGAAAGGGAATATTTCACTTGCATGTGAATTTTTCTGAAGAGAAAGCCACAGCTTTCACTGGAGCTTAGAAAGAGTCTGGGGCATAATGAAAGAAACACATAGCATCCATTGGGAATTGGACGAAAACAGGAAAAAGAAAGAACACAGAGCAAAATTATGGTATAGCCATAAAACAAAATAGCATGAAGCTGTCAAAAAAGAATGTGATCAATGTGTATGTATTTGGAAAAGGTAAACATGGTTTAAAAGGACACATATACGTGTGTACAATTTCAGGAAGGATGTACAAGTAACTCAAAAAGGGTTACCTATGGGGTAGGGGACATGGGTGTCCATCAATTGTTAGAAAGAAACTTCTTTTACTTCATATTTTATATCCTTTTGCATTGTTTAAAAGTCTTCTTTTTATTATGTTACTTTCTCAAATAAAAGGATGAATCATAGCTCTAAAGATTTCTAGTATCATTATATCTGACTGTGATACTATCTCCCACTCTCTCAGTTTCTTTTCCTTTAATAAAGAACAAAGGAAACAGCAACAGGTGCCACTAGGCTCTCTCAGTACTGTGGCTCAAAAAGATCCACCACAGCTTTTATCTAACAGTCCAGTGTCTATAGGTTGAACTTCCATCTCAGTAAAATCTGTCACCAGAAATCTAATTTATGAAGACACTAAATTATGGTGGCACTAAGCAACAATAAGCAGAATCAAGGACAGCAGTTTGTTTTTTTTAAATTGCAATTGCATAGTAAAATGAAGCAAGCCCTTTGCATTACTTTCAGTCAAACAAAGGTTTTACCTACAGGTTGTTTGTTTACAAGGGCTGCTGATGTTGGAGTATAATCCAAATCTTCATCATTGAAGAGCTCTTCAGTACTCATTCCAATGGCTTCTCCCATATTAAGGCCAAGTTTCTTCTGTAATAATTTTCGCTGGCGTGCTATCCTCTCTTTAGGATCCACTTCACCTTTAAATAGAAAAGAAATACATTTACTCCACATCAGTTATGTTTTCTAATACATGAAGATCAAACTCAATTAAAATGAAAAATAAAAAAATTAACTATTAAAACACCCCTCCTGGCAATAAAACAAACCATGCTTTCAGTCTCTAAATGTGTCATAAACTATATTACCTAACCATGACTGGAACAGTGTTCTAGCTAACAAAACACTCTAAGAGTTTTCACTGAGACTCCCTCATTTGTCATACTGTCAATTATCAAGTTTATATAAAATGAGCTCCCAGTCCTATGGAAATAAAAATCTTATTTTATAGGTACACCTTGTACGTTCTCTGAAAGCTCTAACCAAGCTAAAAAAAAACAAAAAAAAAAACTCTAGATTTTATTCAACAGAAAAAGAGCTCAACAAATACATGTTTATTCCAAATGTGGCCTTGATGAATTCTGAGATGATGTAGACCTAATAGCCCAAATAACAAAGATAAAGGCATAAAAGTAGATGGATTTTGAATGTCCCAAGTAAAACCTGTAACTACAGTGGAAAACAGATCAAAAGGTATTACTTTAAAAATAAAAATTTGGGCTTAAAATAACTAAGTTGCAAGAGACAGTTCTACACTATTGGGAAAAAATTTAACATTTTAAAAACAATAATGATCCTCCTCTACCAATGGCAGAGTAAGCTCTAATTGGATTAAGTGCTTCTTGATTTTAAAACTTACCAGAAAGCCAAAGTAATGAGGTGTTGGCATAAAGACAGATATCAATGGACTAGAACTAAGAGTCCAGAAATAAAAGTATGTGTCTATAGCCAAGGGTGCCAAAACAATTTAGTAGGGAAAGAATAGTTCTTTTCAAAAAATGGTGTTGAAACAACAGGATAACCAAATGCAAATGAAGTTGGATCCATAACATATATAAAAATTAACTCGAAATCAAAATGAATCAAATACCTGATAGTAAGACCTAAATAAAGTCTATAAAACTCTGAGAAGAAAACAAAGAGGTAAATGACCTTAGATTTGGCAATAGTTTCTTACATATGACTTCAAAAGCTTGAGAAACAAAAGAAAAAGATAAATTGGACTTCTTCAAACTTAGTAAGTTCTGTGCTTCAAGGAATACCATCAAGAAAGTGAAATGATAACCCGCAGACTGGAAGAATGTATTTGCCAATCAAATACCTAACAAATGGTTTGTATCCAAAATATAAAAAGAACTCTTACAATTCAATAATAAAAGAACAAATATCCTACTTTAAAAATGGGCAAAGGATCTGAATAGACAGTTCTCCATTCCTGGGATCTGTAAGTCATAACCCTTGTGGCTTTATTTCACTTGTGTGAGTATATTGAAAGTGTGCCTTCCTTCAAAACAACCCTGGGGTTTTCACTTCTGCAAAGTGGGAGCTCATATGCTGAGGGAGCTACTTTCTGACCCCATGTGGGTGGCTTCTGCCTCCTCATTCACCAGGTCATAACCTGCAAATTCTTAATTTAATATACGAGTTATGAGGCCCCCAACACAGCAAGGATATGGAGAAACTGGAAACCTTGTGCATTGCTGGTGAGAATATAAAATGGTGAAGCCACTACGGAAAACAGTATGACAGTTCCTAAAAAAATTAAGAACAGAATTACCATGATCCAGTAATTCCACTTCTGGGTATATACCTAAAAGAACTGAAAGCAGGAATTCAAACAGAATTTGTATACCGAAGTTCATAGCAACATTATTTGCAATAACGAAAAGGTAGAAGAAACCCCAAGTATGCACGGATGGATGAATGGATAAACAAAAGGTGATATAAACACACATCGGAATAATATTCAGTCTTAAAAAGGAAAAACATTCTGACACATACTATAATATGGATGAACCTTGAGGAGATTACACCAAGTGAAATAAGCCAGCCAACAAAGGACAAATACTGATTGCACTTATATGAAGTACCTAGAGTAGTCAAATTCATAAAGACAAAAAGTAGAACTGGTTGCCAGGGGTTGGGGGGAGGGGAAAGGAGGAAAGGCAATTGTTTAAAGGGTATAACATTTCCATTTTGCAAGATGAAAAGAGTTCCGGAGATTGGCTGCACAACGTGAATGTCCTTAATACTACGGAACTATACACTTAAAAATGGTTAACATGGTAAATTTTTTGTTATCTATATTCTACCACAATTAAAAAACAGACATATCCTATAATAGTAAAAACTATTTAGGAAAAAATGAAATAAGTACTGATATATACTACAATATGGCTAAACCTTGCAAACATTCTGCTAAATAAAAGAAGCCAGTCACAAAAGACCACATATTATATGATTTTATTTATATGAAATGTCTAGAATAGGCAAGTCTATAGAGACAGAACGTTGCTTAGGGCTGGGAAGGGTAAGCAAGTAGGGGGATAAAAGAGTGATAACTAAAGGATATGAGGTTTCTTCTTTAGGCAATAAGGTATTCTAAAATTGACTGTATATATCTGTGAATATATTAAAACCACTGAATTATATACTTTAAAAATGGGTGAATTGTACAAAACATGAATTTTATCTAAATAAAGCTATTTTTAAGGCTGCTTTACCCAGAGGGAAAAACACTAGAGATTCAGAAGTGAAGACTGCTGGATCCCAAGTCCAGTACACTTACAGAGAGCCCACCGTTAGTCCTCTTGTTCCACAGAAAGTCCTACTGGAAAAAATAATCTACACAGCTGCAAAGGAAACCCAGACCAGCACCTACACTAATCAAGTATGTATTCTTTGTATATATGAGAAAACAAACACAGATGAGCAGATAGTTAAAAAAAAAAATTATAGGGTTTTAAATGAGCACTATTCAGCATGCTGTGACTTACCAGCATTTAAAACTGAGTTCCGAAAAATTGGGGTTTCCAATCCTGGTTACATATTAGAATCACAAGTGGAGTTTTTTCTTTTAAATACAATTTCCTAGAGCTCTCTACACATCTATTAAATCAGAATCTCTAGGATAAGACCCAAACACATTTTCTTTTTTTAAATGACAAGGGTGACATTGACTTTCACTCCTGGATTAGGACCACAGATCTCTGGTAATGTCCAGGGATGCCCTAGTAAGATTATAGTTAAGATAAGTAAACTTACTGTTTAGAGATAAGTTTTTTCAAATTGGCAAGTTCTTGAAATGACTTCTACCTTCCTTATTAGGAAAACTATGCTTTTATGGAACTTAAATTTCCCTCTTAATTTTCTCCAAAAACAATTAAACTAGATCTAGAAACCATATTGAGCAAGAGGAATTGAATGGGTACTTGGCATTTTTTTTTAAATGTACAAATTGAAGATCATTTCATTAACTTTGCTAGACAGATGTATTTTGAATAATGATTAATTTAATTAGAACCAAAACGAAACACTGTTCTGTTTTTGTTTTAGTCACGAGAACTTATTTACTTACAGAAATCCATTAAAAACATCAAGATTTTTTCCATTCAAGGCATCAGTCTTGAACGGCCAAAACATTTACTTTACATCCAGATAGATTCTGTAAGTTTAAAGATAATGGGACAACTACCTACCCAAGATTTATTTTTCATTTTTACTTTTTGCTTTGGTCACCAGCATGAGTAGATCCAATTATTTACATATTTAAAACATACAATAAAAAGAAAATTATCATATAGTCTCTCAAATTTCCAGAACTGTGAAAACACTACCACAATCTGCACTAATACTGGATGCTAAAACTATTCAACCGAGGCTCTTGGGTAATACTATATAATTCCTATATTCCACAATAAAATGGCTGCTGAAATATTAATATGTATCTCTTATCAACGCATATAGTAAATACTCACTTAAGGGAAGAAAAATACTCATAGGGTAGCTTAAACCAAGTACTTCTGCTTATCTTCTACACACATAGCACCCCCAACCCCCAACTGCAAAGTTCCATTTATATTTTGTGACATGTTAGATTTTGCGTGACTGATACATAGCATACCAAGTAATACATTAGTTTGAACAAATGCATTTCAGACTTTCTTCTATAGGACTACTACATACCTGACTTTTCATCCTGTACTTCAAATTCTGCACCAGCAGATCCCAATAGTGATGCCCCATGTTGTAACAATCTACATATATCAAATCTGTCAAAATTCAATCGATCTGTAGTAGATGAATCCTCCATAGCACTTTCTGAAGTAGGTTCTAGATGAGGTTTAAAAATATTTAATTTGATCATAGAGTCAAAGTGTAAAATGAAAGAAAATAACATCACTTATAGTGTATGGGCAATATTTTAAGAAAAGTAAAAGGTGAAGGAAGTAGAAAAGCTACTGAGAATTTACTTACGATCAGCTTCTAGTTATTTATGAATAAACTATTTAGTTGGTGGCTCCACTCCTACAAACCATCAGAATGTTAGTGGGTGTATGTATGGCTGTTTTTTACTACAAAAGCATGATGTTATATGAAGAAATGCATCCCCATGTTGAAATATGTACGTAAATATCATGCTGTCTCCACTTACTGTCAAATTGTTTTAAAATACCACAGTAACAGTATGAGTTTATTATAGTGCTAAACTGGAAGATAAACAATTCACATAACATATTTATAAACAACATTAATAAGCATCATCCCTCCCTATACCTGAGGAATATCTAGGACACAAAGCAACTACTCATTCAATAGAACTCACTTCTCATAATATGAAGCAAATTACAATCTCCTGGTAAACTGCTAAAATTATATATCCATCTGAGGCCTAAAAATAGCTATAAAATGTTCTGTATTCCTACCAAAAAAAGGTTATGCCATTATAAATTTCAAAATATATTGTAATTGTCCACAGACTTAATGGTTTGTTTAGCTGGCATTTACATATAATTCATCTATAAAGTATAATTGCTTGACTTAAGGAGAACTGCCATAGGTATTTTAAATTTTCTAGTGATGACAAGCAATCTTACTATAAATTTTAATGCTAGTGTAACCTATTTAATAAAGTTTTGTAAAAAAAAAGAATCTGAGTTATAATATCTCTATATACCAAAATAAGCACAGATAATAAGCTGGAAAAGAAAAAGCTCTTTTCTAAAACAAGTTATAACTTCTTCTGGTTATGTATTTCATTTGATGAGAGAAAAGACAAATTAATATAATCACTCAAAATAATAGGTGCCAGCAAATTAAAGCAAAAATTTTAGACAAGCTAAGACTTATAAGTGGTATTATCAAAGCAACTTGAAAATGAAACCCAGTTGCACCATATTAAATTTTCAGTTAATTAAAATGTGTACCTTTACACATTTTTAAAAGCATACACTCATTTTTAAATATCATTAAAGGCAGTAAGAAAAATAATGTCTACTACAAGATATCTAATGGAAACATAAAAAACTAAACACTGACCTGTTCATATATCTATACATGATTGTACTTAAATTTAGAAAATAATTACACTATTCTTTCAGCAACAACAAAAAATAGACTATTTCTCTCTTTTTTTTTTTTTTAAGTAGACTATTTCAAATATTTATTTTGTATTGATTTAATTTCTTTTTTAGGACATAAATTCCTTGAGCAAAGTAATAATCTCTATAATCAAGCACGCTGAAGAATTAATAATTTAAAAAGTATATATGAAAACGTTTTGCCTATCTAGTAGTTTTTTAAAATGTGGTGAAAATCACCTTATTCAATGTCATTTCCTGAAAAGGCAATACCTAAAAGCATGAAAATTAAGCCTTTAAATTAAAATTGAAACATTAAAATATAAAATGTTTTAATTTTATGTACAGTTAATTCTACAGCTAGGTTTTTACTGCAAACAAGTTCTCCACTTAAAAGCACCTTGTTTGGTTCTTGGCACTGGATTCCACTCAGGTACATTTTTCACTATAGCTTCAACAGCTTGTCCTGCTGCAATCCGGGTATCCCAATTAGTACTCCGTAAGTACATCAACACCTTAAAAAATTATGAAATACAATAGTTATATACTAAAAAAATTGTTCATTCAATGTAGAAATGAGAAATACAAGTTTACTTGTTATTAATTTATAATTTAGCAGCCCTCGAATTTATATAAAACATCTTGAAATTATTAAAATCATTTATAAGATCCCATCATTCACAGGAAATATGACACCTTTAAAAATGAAATAGGAAACTTTTAATCAAAGAATGCTTAAGTGCATTTGAAAAATAATATAGCTTTTAACACACTAAAAAGTAAAGTGTATATTATTAAGTCCATTATTTAATGCAAAAGGTTATAAAAACTTGCAGAAAGAATGAGTTCAGCAAGACTGAAAGATATAAGATCAACATACAAAAATCAACAGTGTTTCTATAAACTTTTAATTAACAATCTGAAAATAAAATTAAGAAAACAATTCCATTTATAATAGTATCCAAAGCATAAAATACTTAAGAATAAGTTGAACAAAAGAAGTACAGTACTTGTATACTGAAAATTACAAAAATTCAAAAACCGTTGAAAGAAATTAAGTAAGATCTAAACAAACAGACACCTCATGCTCATGGATCAAAGACTTAATACTGTTAAGATAGTAATACTCCCTAAATTGATCTACAGATTCAACACAATTCCTCATTTTTTTACAGAAATGAACAAGTTGATCCTAAAATTTATATGGAAATTCAAGGGATCCCGAATCACCAAAACATCTTGTAAAAGGATAATAAAGCTGGTATACTCACACTTCTTGATTTCAAAACTTACTACAAAGCAACAATCAAGACTGTGTGGTACTGGCAAACGGAGAGATATATAGATTAATGGAATAGAATTTAGAGTCCAGAAATAACTATGTCTATGGTCAACTGATTTTCGACAAGAGTGCCAAGACAATTCAATGGGTAAAATGTAGTTTTTTTCAACAAATGGTGTTGGGGCAACAAAAAAATGATTTTTGAACCTTTACTTCACACCATACACAAAAAATTAAATGAAAATGACCATAAGTCTAAAAAAAGAGCTATAAATTATATAATTCTTAAAACATAGGGATAAATTTTTGTGATGACCTTAGGCTAGATAAGTGTTTCTTAGATATGACCCCAAAAGCACAACTGATGTAAAAAAGAAAAAAAAAAAATTCAACTTCACGAAAATAAGTAACTTTTGTGCTTCAAAAGACACCATCAAGAAAGTGAAGACAACCCACAGACTGGAAGAACATATTTGCAAATCAAATACCTGATAAGGGGCTTGTATCCAAAATATATAAAGAACTCTTACATTTCAATAACAGAACAAATACCCCACTTTAAAAATGGGCAAAGATCTGACTAGTTCTCCAAAGAAGATATATAAATGGTAAATAAATACATGAAAGCATGTTCAACATCATTAGTCATCAGGAAAATGTAAATCTAAAATACAATGGGATTATCACTTCACACTCATGAGTATGGATATAATCAAATATAACAGTTAATAACAAGTCTGGCAAGGATGTAGAAAAATCAGATCTCCCATACGCTGCTGCTGGGAATGTAAAACAAGGGAGCCAGTTGGAAAAAAGTCTGGCAGTTCCTCACAAAGTTAAACATAGCCATACTCATATGATTGGGCAATTCTACTCCAGGTATATACCGTGTTTCCCCAAAAGTAAGACCTAAACAAACAATCAGCTCTAATGCGTCTTTTGGTGCAAAAATATAATATGATATAATATAATAATGTAATATAATACCGGGTCTTGTACTAATTTTTGCTCCAAAAGACGCATTAGAGCTGATTGGCCGACTAGGTCTTATTTTCGGGGAAACATAGTATGTCCAAGAGAGATGAAAACATACATCCATATGAAAACTTGTAAATGAATTTTCATAGCAGCATTATTCACTGTAGGCTAAGAGGTGAAAACCCAAAAGTTCATCAATTAATGAACAGATAAATAAGATGTGGTATATCCTATCTATACAGTGGAATATATTTGGCAATAAAAAAGAATGAAGTAACGAGACACGCTAAAATATGAAGGAACCTTGAAAAATACTACTTTAAGTAAAAGAAACCAGTCACACAAGGTCTCACATTTACAGAAAATGTTCAGAACAGGCAAATCTATAGACAGAAAGTAGATTAGGGTTGCCTAGGACTGGGTATGCAAGGGGGAGTGATGGAAAGTGACTGCTATTAGGCATGAGGCTTCTTTGGGGGAAGATAAAAATGTTTTAAAATTAGATTGTGGTGATGGCTGCACATATCAGTGAATTATATAAAAATCAATGACATACACTTCACATGCATGAATTCACGGTATGTTAATTATATTTCAATATAGTTGTTTAAAAAACAAAACTGAAAGGCAACATGAAAACACTGAGGGCAGAGAAAAGAGAATGGCAGGTAGAAAGGTGCTAAAGACAAACTTTGCCTCTCTTGGAATTATTTGATGGCAGCCTTGTACGCTGGGGTCTGAGTTACAAAGACCATAACTCACTTGGAAAGCTGGAAACCTTTCCTCAGTTCAGTACAGAACAGTCTCACTCATTGTTTAAA
The DNA here is from genome assembly GCF_057876585.1 of Rhinolophus sinicus. Classification (NCBI taxonomy): domain Eukaryota; kingdom Metazoa; phylum Chordata; class Mammalia; order Chiroptera; family Rhinolophidae; genus Rhinolophus; species Rhinolophus sinicus. Next base: position 29,937,320 of record NC_142515.1, read on the forward strand.
ATTTCAGCTCATTCAGTCCTCCTCTCTTCCCTTGGGATGAGAAATGGGTATGCTTCTCTATCCCTCCACCTTACACAGGAGTATAATATTGCCTAATATGCATCCTTCTCCATTCTGAGAACATGGAGCCTGTATATGTCAAATCACTATCATTTCATCTACATCTTGGTTAGAAAGTTCTGATAATATCTAAGCAGGGAATATGTTGGAAAAGAGAGTCACTGTTAGCCCTTATGGTAGGAACCATATAGTACAGATTTGTATATATCAACAAAGGGCTTAGAACTCCTACTCATATGAATCAGAGAGAGACAAATGAAAATGAAAGGAGTGGGTAATATGGCAGTAAAAGAGGCATCTTGGGGCTTCCAACGTCTGGGCTATCATATTGCTCCCCCATCCTATCTCTATTCTCCCCACCCCCAAAGCACTCCTGTTTTCACTGTGCATGCCGGAGAATGAAACATGTGGAACTTGCTGCTCACTATCATACAGGCACACTTCTACAAGCCCAGAGAGTTCAGTAAAAGTACAGCCACTGCTTAGGGAAAGAACATGGGCTACGATTATGAAAACACTGATCCACTAAAGCAGAAAGTCTCCACTTTCAAAAAGCTGATAACTAAGAATGTAATGACAACCAGCTTCTCACACATTTTAATCACTGCCCATGAGTACTCATCCATTTGAAGACTGCCAACTATGATATAATTATTAGCCGTTAAGAACAAGTTAGACCACTAACAAACTAGATTAACAACTTAGTTCATTACCAAATTGGGTCAGATTCAAATTTGTGCCATGGGTAAAAGGTTCTACGTTGTCAAATCCCTTAAACAATTAAACTTGATGCAAAAACCAAAATACTTTAAATCTCGTGGCAAACTAAATAAATAAGAAATAGCAAAAAATTAAAAATATCTGGAGAAATGTGAAGATATTTAATGGAATTTGAAGACCACATGTTGTCACTAAAATAAGAAATTTCTGTCTTTAATTTTATGTTCTTATCCATGGACAAATTTCTACAATTGTATTATACTAAAAGAAAAAGAAAAAAGTTCTTACTTTAGATAAGAGATTATTTAGTTCATGGGGATGAAGCTTCACCACTTCTCCAAGTTGCTGTGCAGCAGCTTTTCTTGTAACTGGAGTAGTGCCAGTATCCAGTAAGATAAAAAGACGGTCAAGCCTAAAATAACAAAAATATAGTGGTTACTCTGAAACTTGTTTTCTCACATGTATAAGTTTGAGTCAATAAATGTATTGAGTATCCGTGAAAAAGACCGACGCTAGAGATGCAGGAGAATCTCTACTCTCGAGGGACTTGCTGTGGGAGGTGGGGTGACTGATTAAGGCAAATATACAAATAAGTAGAATATAGAGTACAATAAGATACATATCGGAAAAGACGCACAAAGTGCTTTAAGGAGCGGGAACAGAGAGAGCAAATACTATATACTAGTATATCCTCAACTGTGTAATACTGAAGAGGCTTCATAAAAGAAATGGTGTATGAGAAGGACTTTAATGGTAGAATAAGATTTCAATACTGGTGGAGTTGAGGTGGCGATAGGGAAAGGGGGACAGACATCTGGAAGAGCAAATAACAGCAGCACAGAAACAAGAAATGTTTAGGGAAGTGAATAACAGCTTGATTGCAATTCAGGGTACACATAAGAGAACAGTGGACAATATCACTACAGAAGTAGCTAGAGCCCTACCGTGAAGACTTTTGAATGCATAGTTCAACCATGAAGGTCTTGGGTGAAGAAAGTGATGGGACTGGAGTTATGTTTTAGGAAGATTAATCTGGCAGCGTGAAGCATGAAGTAAAATGGAAGGAAACTTTTAAAGAATTTTAGGCTAAAAGTGCAGACCTGAACTATAATCGTGGCAACAAGACTAAAAAGAGGTTGGGAGAAATGTTGCAAAGTAAAACACACATGGTACAGTAATTAAATATCAAGGAAAGGGAAGGATTCTGAGACTCTGAATCCTAGAGAACAAAAATGTCATTAAAAGAAATGGGAAGAACTAGTGAGGAAATGTTATAAGAAAAGACGACAAGTTTACTAGTGGCAGAGATGGAATAGCTAGGAGAGACAACAAGGATAGCTGGAATAGATATCGGAAGCTCAGGAGAAAGTGGAAACTAAAGGTATACAGGTCTATGAGTCATTTGTGTAGAAGTGACAGATATGGCAATAAATAAGATCTCTAAGGAAAGAGTTTATAAAGGCATATTGCATAATGTCACAAATTCCAGAACCACAGTACCACGGTTCAAATTCCACCAATGAATAAAGTTTGGAATTAAGTTACAATACCTTATAAGTGGGAAGAAATGGAAAACCATGTTACTTTGCTTTTGGGATACAGAAAAATCCTAGGGTTTTAGAAATGCAAAATCCCAAGTAACTACCCCCAGTTGTCCACATATCATGTAGACCTGGCCTTCCCATAACACTATTAATCGGGCTTAATGAGGCAAACAAATAATGAAAGGAAAATGGGTTCATACATGGACTAAGTATGTACTTTAAATAAGACGGAGGGTGACAAGTGGCAAGGTTATATTGACTGTGCCCAATCCTATACAAGGGGAGATTTAGTGAACACACCTTCAAATTTTATCTAATAAAGAAAAGCAAGCAAGGTCCTAAAGCTAATCATGGGCATTAAGCATTAATAAACTATAAAGAGGCTCATATTTTTGTGAGATTCTTTTTCTTTCATTAAGAGCTTAAAAAAAAAATCACAAAACAAAGCTCTGAAAGCCGTTTATAAGATAAACCTATTTGGGGGGGCAAATTAAATAGGCAGGGTTTTTTGTTTTCTTCTTTTTTTCTGGTAGTATTTTTCAGACTAGCCATTCACTAATAAGTACTAATGAAATCATTATAACTGGTAAGAAATATAACTAAAGCAGATCTTTTTCAGTCAAAGCTCAGGATACTATGAAAACTTTTCAACTGCTTTAGGACAAAATACTAAAAGGCAAGATTCAAATTTTATAGTTAAAGGTATGTAAGAAGGCCATATATCAATAAAAATATCTGATGTATACCTGAAACTAATATAATATTGTACTTCAACAGTAATTGAAAAATAAATTTTTTAAAATTAAAAAAAATAACCTAAGGCAATTAAAGCTAATGACATAAAGTAAAAAGTAATACAACACAGTTTTTGCTTGTGATATACTGAATGGCACAGTGATTATAAAGAAAATTTTTAATTAAATTTATTGGGGTGACACTGGTTAAATATCTTTAAGACATGCAAAAATTAATTTACTTTATACATACACTATGCATAGACACATCCCACATTATTCATTCAATATCATCTAAATATTTGCCTTTACCCATTCATTCATCAGTTTTTGCTACAGGATTTGGTAAACAGTGACTCAGAAAGATAGTGGGACAGAAGAAAAGGGAAAATAAATTTTTTCTGACAGATGGTGTTCTTATAAAGTTCTAAGAAGTAAAACCAAATCCCATACCCAGAAAATGACTTCCCTCATACATCCCATACCTAACTCTCAGAATACCCCTTGCCTTATTTTCAACTTTAAAATTAGTTGTAATGTCCAGGTTTATGAGAATTCTCTCTGAACATTCACAACAAATTCTTCATAGTGCTATAGCCATATGATTTTGAATGCCTATACTCAATGAAAACAAATGTGTGAAAATTTAAACATCTATGAACAACTTTCTGTAAGTATCCAAACAAATATTCATTTAAATCTTCTATAGTCTATGACAGGCAACATTATTAAAAATTAAATTAAGTTTTACTACAAAGATAATAGTCTTAGATCAAATCTATGCTACAGTGGACTTATAACTGTATATGCTGCATGTATTCTTTGTAACAGTATCAGGCTCTCTCGTATGTATACAGTTCACATAGATGCGCAACTTCCCTATGGGAAACAGCGGCAAATAGAAAACAAACGACTGGGAATTAGGAGACCTTTAAAGGCCCTACTTCTGTCCCTTATTAGAGGATTCAGGAAAGCTCACTTTGCTTAACCTCTGATTTTGGAGGTAAAACTAGATAATTTAGCCATATTTTAGAGCTTCACCTAATTGCAATATTTTTTGTAGTTTTTTTCCTTATATAACATGTTTGTCGTATCTTTGACTTATTAAATGCCAAGTTCCTTAGACTGAACCTCCGCAAGGATTTCAACGACTTCATAATTCCTTTTCCATCATGGAGTTTCTGCTTTTTCATGACCAAAAGCAAAGATGGCTGCAAAATGAACACTCTAAGGAAGTGACAATATTAACCTGTTTATAAATCCACGTGTAAAAAGTTAAAAGAAAACTGACACTTTTCCAAGTTTGCTCCAATCATTTCCATGTTCCTCAAGCTCCAATTACCATTCCCTATGTCTTCAAAAGAAAAGGACTACTTCACTGAGTAGATCTCTAGGCTGTGGAACAAAAATGATCTCAAGTTCTCTTCTCACTACTTCTGAAGATTGGTCTTTACACTTACCCTCCCTTTCTATTTAAGGTGAAAAGACAGTCCTCGCTCCTCATCAAGACTTAGATATTATCCCACTGTTTTCTTGATACCATTCCCTTCTATCCTCATTCAATTATCCTTTCTCCAATATCTCAAATCATTGACTTATTAATCCATTCCTTCTGTCTTCCAATATGCAGAGGCCTGTCTCCAACGAGAAAATAAACTGTTCGACCTCCACCTTCTAGAACACTTTCTTTGTACTGTCAAGTATGGTGAACAAGTGTTAAAAATCACTTCTTTTCTTTCCTCATCATACACAATTTACTCCTAATCAGTCAAGTTTCTATCCTTCTCTACTACTAAAATAGCACACCTGAAAGTCACCAATGAACTTGTAAGATCCAAATCCAACTTTTTTTGTAAATCCAATTTTCTTGACTCTTCTAAGACATCTGATTATCAGCAAATACCCCATTCTTGTAATACTTTCCTTCCTAGTTTTCATATTATGTTACCCTGTTTTTCTCTGAACTAATTCTTTCCTTGGTTTCCCTACTCTTACCACTCTTAATATCAATGTTCTCCCAGATTCAATCTTTGGCTGCTCATCTCTCACCAATTTCTCCCTTAGGAGACTGTAGCTGTTAAAGCTATAACTACAAATAATCCCCAAATCTGGCCCATCTGGAAGGTCGAGTGCCACACTCTCAACTATCTGGTAAGTATAACCCCATACTAATATGATCTTATTGCCAGATTTACTTCCTAAAGCACCCTTTGATCAAATTACTACCTTACTCAAACTTTTAATGGCTCACCCTTACCTATCAGATATCAATCACAAACAAAAAAAATATCTTTCAAACGTGAGCCTTCTGATGTCCAAAATTTGGCTATACTGTTTCCTCCACTTGCAATGTCTTTTCTTGGTTCAACTCTCCAGCTAGCTCCTATCCACCATGATTTAAAGTCCTTTACCCTCTTGAAACCATCACAAACTACTAAACCATACAGATTACTTCCTCTTCTGAAATCCACACGAATTATCATCTTGAATAGCCATTTTGGTATTTATTATGCCTTGTTTTGTGGCATCTCTTACACAAAGTTATCACATGATGCCTTATGCTCATTAAACTTCACCTCCTTCAAGGTTCTTTTTGTCACCCACAGTACTTTGCGCAGTATCTTTGCACAGTATTCAAATACTTGTTGAGCAGTTGGTGTTTATTATAATTAAAATTATAAAGAAAAGTTAAAGTTTTGGGTGGACAAGTTTAGGCACCATTTTTAAGCAAAAAAAAAAAAAAAAAAAAAGTGTGCTATATTACTTTTTTTTTTTGCTTCCTTTGAAAAACATCCTTAATCTACAACAGACGTATTACATAAAAACAAGTTATAAAAATAACAGAACTGATACTAAGATAATGTTTCAGTAAATGAAAAGATCAACACAGCAGTACTTCAGCACTCTGAAAATCAAGGCAGTTATGTCTGCTCCAAACATCAAGTGAAGTGGATACTGTATTCCTTCAATAATTTCCACCCTTCCTAAACTTTCCTTTAGTTCCCTGCTACCATCTTCATTAGACTCACACTCCTTCCCCAAGACTTTATGCTCATCTCTAACCTAATGCTGATTCTGTCTCACAGCCACATAGCTCCTCATGCCTCTCCTTTCTGCAAAGCCTTGTATCCCAATGCCATGTCATGTCACCTCTGCTCCTTCACCAGCCAACTGCCCTGAGGGTAGGAGATCAGCTCACTCATCTAATCTCAGGCTTGTTTGTTCTCACATCTTCCAGTTTGGTGGTAACCAACATGTCTCCCTAAATAGACGAATGGGGACACAAGAATGCGTCTTTGGTCCTCTTGACTCAAAGTCCCTTTCGGAGTTCTCCATTTCTCTCTCCAGGACAGCAGATTAGACACCACACAAAAGGAAGACTAAAGAGATGCGCAGAATGGGATCTGACAAGAGGTAAGTCTGACCTGTTACCCTAGGACAGAAAGCTAAGAGGCAAGCAGGCTAGGCAACAGGGCCAGGCCAATGGAAAAGGCTGGTATAGTAAACTGATGGGATGGGGGAAGGGGTTGAGACAGGATCAGTATTATGTTGGAAGGCAGACGGGGCCCTTGGTGAGGGAGAAGTCCTGGAGAAAGCTAGGCAGTCAGCAGAGAAAGGAAGTTAAAGGAAGACCTGATTGAGGGAACACAGTATTTACCACAATACTACTTTTGGCTAAACTTTCTTACAGAACAACTAGTAGGGAAAAAAATGTCATTCTTCATTCTTTGAAGGACAAACAGATGGAGAAGAAAGAAGTAACAGATGTTCAACTGAATGGAAAGTACCAAAGACTATATAGAAGAGTAATTTAAATAAAACATAAGGCAATTATATTTGACAATATCCACTGCTTATTGATGATAAGAAATCTGGCCCATTGTCAATTTGGATTTCAATTCAGAGAGATAACTACAGAAGACATGATTCATGTTTTGTTTACCAACCTGTGATTTCAGGCAACTGCTCTAAAGATGGCCCAGAAAAAGGAAAGAGTACACGGAATTTTGTAGAGGTTATGTTGGCAGCTGCAATCTAGCACTCTTCTCTTCAGCTCTTTGCATTGTAATTCATAAAGACATGAAAAGAAACTGAAAGAAATCATATGCATTTTGAACTGTGTCCTAGTCACTACTTCATCATTATTAAACAAGTATATGTTGCATTTCCACCCTTAAGCCATTTAAAGATGAAAAGGTATATAACTTCAACCTACTTCCAATCTCAATATTCTCAGAATAAATTTAATCTCTGAAAAATTGTGGAAGGTCAATGGACAGAATACCTCACAAGGACGGTTTTGTAACCTTAACTAAAAGAGAACGATCAGTCCAGTTTGTCCATTTTGTTATGCATATTTTACATTTAGGAAAAGTACAGTAAAATTTAAAACTATTTGAATTTTTACTTTTCTGTTACATAGAGAATAGAGAAAGACAATATCTGATACGAACACTGTACTAAGTCCCACATATTATCATTAAGCAAGAAAAGTTATGGTCAAAAGATACAACTTCCAAGAAATTCTGTAGACTGGTGTTTTAAAATGCCTATTTTCTAGTTCATATTGTGGGCAATTTGAAACTATGTCATGTCCTTTAAAAACGAAAGCAGATTAATTTAAGATACCACATAGAACACTAAGAATCAATATGACGATGTGAAACCACACAAAGGCAGGTGCAGGGCCAGGTGCATGCTAGATAAACTACACTTCCCTGACTCCCACCCTAGAACACAAACTCCATGGCAATGGAGACTCCATTTTTGTTCTCTGCTATATCTCCAGCACCTAGAACACAGAAAGCATTCCATAAATACTTGTTAAATGAATGCTGAAGAAAATAGAGCCAAGCTGTGTTATCTCCTTTGGGACTATTTTTTCTTACTTCCACCCCATCCAATAACCCATAGCCTTTTGCGTGACTATCTCTTAAAGATAAAACCTGGGTTCTTTAGCAGAAATATCTCTGTTTTAAAACTTCATACAAAATTGTACACTTTAAAATGGTTAAAATGGGGGAGCATCTGAGATCTTGCTCCGCAGCATGTAGTCAGTTTGACACAAATAAACTCATAAAAATTCTCAAAAAGAAAAAAAAAAGGTTAAAATTGGTGAATTTTATGTTGTATATTTTATCACACTTAAAACAAAACAAAACAAAAAATACTTTATACAAGTACTTCTAGTAATAAACCAAAAAACAGGAAGGAATTACAGTAAGGATTGAAATAGAGAAGCTTCTATAATGCATCCTTTACCTTTTCTGGCTTTTTTGTCCATAGATTTGTTTAAATATGAAATATCTGATATACAGTTGCTCCTCAGTATCTGACGGGGATTGGTTCCAGGACATCCCCAACCCACCCCTTAGACATCAAATCTGCAGATGTTCAAGTCCCTTATGTAAAATGGCAGAGTATTTGCATATAACCTACATACATCCTCGTATATCCTTCCACATACAGCACGTCCTCGAATAACATCATTTTGTTCAACATTGTTTCATTACAACGTTGATGAGATGATGTGATGCCACAGAAACTTATTTCTTGTTTATTAGCCTAAGGTAAAATTGGTTTCGTTATACATCGTTTCCTTTCACATCTCAGATCCTTTCAACAACATTAAGTGAAGACTTACTGTACTTTAAATCATGTCTAGATTACTTATAATATCCAATACAATAAAAATGCTATGTAAATAGTTGTTATCCTGTATTATTTAATGACAAGAAAAAAATGTCTGAATATGTTCAGTACAGACGCAACTATCGTAGGCCTCACTACATAGTACACATCAGCAACAACTTTTCCGATATTCAATCTGCAGTTAGTTGAATCCACACATGCAGAAACTATGGACATGGAGGGCAGGCTATATTGTAATTTACAGTAGTATCTTCTGTCAATCCTATAATGAATTGAAATTAACAGTAAAAGAGGAATGACCTAGCAAACACAAGAAACTGATGTTGTCCTACAGGTAATTAAGATCATTTGAGCATTTTCCGTCATTAGGAAGGATCTATTGGAACTTGCTCCGTATCAAGAAACTTCATTTGGGGGCCGGCCCGGTGGCTCAGGCGGTTAGAGCTCCATGCTCCTAACTCCGAAGGCTGCCAGTTCGATTCCCACATGGGCCAGTAGGCTCTCAACCACAAGGTTGCCAGTTCAACTCCTCGAGTCCCCCAAGGGATGGTGGGCTGTGCCCCCTGCAACTAACAACGGCAACTGGACCTGGAGCTGAGCTGCGCCCTCCACAACTAAGACTGAAAGGACAACAACTTGAGCTGAGCTGCGCCCTCCACAACTAAGATTGAAAGGACAACAACTTGACTTGGAAAAAAGGCCTGGAAGTACACACTGTTCCCCAATAAAGTCCTGTTCCCCTTCCCCAATAAAATCTTTTAAAAAAAAGAAACTTCATTTGGCAGAACAGATCTGCTGAAACAATGTTTCTGTGAAATATCAGCAGTACAGACAGAAAATTAACAAAGTTGAGCAAAGTTTTGTTCATATGTAGCAATTTGTTTCTTCCATAAGAAGGTCTTTTCCAGTTTTTTACTGAATCTTTTCTGAACACTGCATCATTTTCAAATGCAAAAGTATGTCATAGACCTAAGGTATAGCTTCCAATGCAGTCAAATCATAATGACTGTCTAGACATTTTAGACATGACCTTTATAGCTTAGCTCACTGAGGAAAAATTCTCTAAATTGTATTTTAATTTTTTTGCATATGATCAAGGAAAAACTATGTGCATATTAGCCAGTCAATGTACAACAGTTAGCTGAATCAACTGTGGCATAAACAGGCAAAGGTATTGAAAACAACCTTTAAAAAATCTGTATTAAGCCATGGAACCCAACAATGTCACATATTTACCATATTCTGTAATTAGCATAATACGCCTTAACAATCCTTCTAAGGTTAGTTAGTGGCCCAACCACAACTACCGTATTTCCCCGAAAATAAGACCTAGCCAGACAATCAGCTCTAATGCGTCTTTTGGAGCAAAAATGAATATACTTATATTATATAAGTATACTTATATTATATAAGACCCGGTCTTACCTTATAGTAAAATAAGACCGGATCTTATATTCATTTTTGCTCCAAAAGACGCATTAGAGCTGATGTTCCGGCTAGGTCTTATTTTCGGGGAAACATGGTAGGTGACAGATGATACTGGGAGAAAGGCAAAACAGCAGTTAGTATTCAAAGATTTAACAACTGTGATTTCAATTGTTTGCAAGCAACACTGAAAGCTGTAATATATACTAATTTGTCTTTATGCTGTAGTTTTGTGGGAACAAGTCAAGTACCTAGTGAGTGAGTTTAGGTGACTTTCCAACATTCACATCTTAAGGACAACATTGTTCTCTACTCCTATATTTGTATACTGTCTCTTTTATTAAAAGTCTAAAGGAGTCATACGTTTTTCAGTAATATTTCACTGAATCTTATGGAGAACTTCAAATGTTATCATTGTATTTGCAATTTTAGAGAGTCACAGAGTTTACAGTATGTTTTGTTTTTTGCAAAATTTAACTCACCCAAGCATCAAGAGTTGACCATGAATTTCATAATTTGCCACACTCTTATAATTCAAAGTACAGTAAAACTAGGCCTTTATAAAACTATAAGCAAGGTCTAAAAATGTTGCTCATACAAAATACACGGTTATAGTATATCCAATTTGCAGTTTAAAATGCCATGCTATCAAAGAATTGCACTATATTATAAACTTCTATAAATAGTTCTGATAATATTTATTATGTTTTTAAAGTTATAAGCCTGGCCAATATTCAAAGCTATGGTTGAAGTTTATCTTCCTGACAAAAAACTGTAGCTAAAATCAGAAGTACTCGCTGAAAAACACTGGGAATAGTCTACTGTGTGTGTGTGTGTGCGCGCGCATATACGTATATTATATACACACACATATATATCAATTATGGTAAATTATGACAGGTATTAAAACAAGAAACAAAATCATTCACTTATTCATTTTTAAAAAATGTATTGAGCACCTACTAGGAGCCAGGCACTCTGCTGGGGATAGAAAGATCAGACATATTCCCTTCTCTCACAGAGTTTATGTTAAACCAAGCAGGAGAGAGAATAGATAAACAGTCAATTATAGAGTATGATAAATATTATGACTGACAGAAGTATACAGTGGTGCAAATAGCTCAGATGAAGTAAAACCCTCTCAGGGAAGGCTTCTTGAACAAAGTGACAATATTGGCTTAGATCCAAAACATAAATTGGGAATTAGCCAGGCTTGGAGAAGGGGTGGGGCACAAGAAAGAAATGTTCCATTGATAAAGATTAAGAAGAGGTAAGAGCACAGATTCAGAATGAAGGGGAATGGGGGAGAGATGCAGAGAACTCGACACAAGATGAAGCTACAAAGGTGAAGTAGGAGCCAGATCACAAAGGATGTGGTAAAATGTTTAAGGAATTTGGACTCTACCCTAAGGCAATCGAAAACTAGTGGGTTATAGGCAGAAAAATGACCACACTAAAATTTGTATTATCAGCAAATAACATAGCTGAAAACGAATTAGAAAAAGATGCCATGGGAGGCAGGAAGAGCAAGGGCTGCTGTTGCAAATGTCTTGGATTAAAGATGACGATAGGATGGAGCAGGATTGTGGTAATTGGTATGGAAAGAAAAGACTGGCCAGAAAAAGATTAAAAGATTAGAACTGACAGAATTGGGTTTGGTGACTGATTAGATGGGGACAAAAGCAGGGAGGGAGAAGTCAAATATTATTTCTGAACCTGGCAGTTGAAAGAATGACGGTATCAACTTACTATTTCCCCTCTGTAGGAAATATTTACGAGATCCTAAAAATATTACAGTCTCTTTTCAGTTATGCACATTGATATAAACAAAGCAAAGATATTTCAGATTGGATTCTGGCAAATATGATTTTTATCTCTTGAACCATCTTCCAATTCTGCATAAAATAATATTAAAATGAGTGTATTTCACAACCATACACCAACAGGAGAAAACGGAAATTCAGTTAGTAAAGAAACGTGCTGAGCACATGGAGAAGGCCAGCTTGAAATTAAAGTTTGCTATTCAGACTGAATCCACAAATGAAAAAGGTGAGAACTGACAGTATCCTCACACACACAAGTCTCAAAACTGTTTTCTTTGAACCTATTACTCAAACAAACACAGGGGTAGCTCTTTCATAAAACTATGATGGATTTTTTAAAAGAAGAATTTAATATAATTTTTGCAAGGCAAATAAAGAATCTACAGAAAAAAGGGCACAACCCTTTGAAATCCAATGCTGAGAACAAAAGGCGGTAGCTTTCGAAACCCAATCATTCATACAGAAATTAAGGTGCCCTAAACTTCTGTAAATAGATTAGCACTGGCCAAACCGATTAGGCTCTTTTAAACACTTTCACTTTGTCTCTATAATACTGTATCTAATGCTGTGAAAACACACACAGTCAGCTGTAAGAATGGAATTTCAAGAGCCACTCATTTCCTTAAACATTAGATCTATCACCTGATAAATGAATCTCATATAAACTTATGTGTCTATGTGTTTATAATGTATATATTTATATGGGAGGTAACAAATGGGAAGATACACTTTTCTGTATTTGCAAAAAATTGAAAATACCACTTGTCTCTGAAGTCACTTTTATAGATCACAAAATAAAGATTTCCTCACACTGAATGGATTCAATTAATCTATGAAATAAATTACCCTTACTCTAGGTACCTAGCAAGCCCCTTCACCCAACTCCCATGGGCTTCTTCCACAGACTATTTCATCATCAGTTATCTAGGGAGTCTGTGAGTGATGGGTTATCCTTTTTCTTGTGTAACAGATAACGTCTGAGCACATATTGTGCTCAAGGAACGTGTTCAATTATGCAAAACGGATGAAAACTATTTTTCTGAACTATCATTTATCCCTTCAGTCTCTGTGATAGAAGGACCCCCTTCTCATGAAAACTTAACTCATCAACTCTAATGAACTTGGTGAATCTTTCTGATTGCTATCAGAGGGACTATCCCCTACGTACATGACCATAGGTCCGCTCAAATCAAACCTGTGACAAAAAGTTTTCCCACCCTTCTAGCATACTGCAGAAAATGATTTTCCTCCTGTAGCTATGTAGATAGATGTCTTGTTCGTTTTCTTACAGTTTTCCTAGACTTTTCTGTTCATAGGCAGCATTTTTACCTAATTTAAGCTTTGTGTTGTAACTTTCACGCCTTAGTTAAGGAAAAGGGTACTAACACAGTAATTTGCCAAAGATTACAATGCTGACGACAGAGTGTTTAGTGCGAAACAAAAGGAAAAATTCTACTGTAATGTAAGAAAAAAAGTCCTCAGGAAAGACCATATCCATAAAGCCGTAAATATAAAATGTAAACGTGCTGAGAAGGTCACGTACTCAAATCTCCCTGACTTAAGACAGTTACTGCGAAGTTTTCCCGTGAAATGGAGGTTAGGGATCAGCCTTAGAATACTAAGAAAGATAAAAGGCTCTCCTAGAACTGAAAGAAGGAAGAGAAACCAGACAAGAGAAACATGGTGAAGAAAGGCAAACACGAGCTCTATCGTGGAAAGGGGTCAATTCCACAAGAAAAACGACATTTTTGAACGGGATTTACGAGTAACCCGAGCCCAAACCCCTGCAGACTGAGAGGCGAATTCCGAAGTCTGTGGCAGAAGGCGCCCGAGCCCAGTGACAACGGGAACCGCTCATTTCTAGGAGTGGGGGCACCGAGAGGAGACGGTGCCTCGCCTGAGCCGCCTTCCCTCCGCTCGTCAGGAGCGACACCCACCTGGAGACCGCCATGGCCGGGCGCCGGCGGTTCGAGGTTCCCCGCGAGCTAGGGGCCGCGACGCTGAGGCGCTAGTTTCCAGGGAGCAGCGAGGCGCAGGCCCAGGCCGCGGAGCAGAGGGGAGCGGCCGGAGCGGCGCGGGGCGTCCTGGTGCGGACCCTCGGGCATCTGCCCCACCGCCTACCCGAGCTCGTCCCCGCCGTGGCCCGGGGACAAGGGTCTGAGACAGCGGCGGAGGCGGCAGTCCTCCGACCCGCACGACTTCAAACCCGGTGCCCCCAGCCCCGCTCTTTGCTGACGCAGGCGTCGGCACGCCGGACTGAGCGTCAGCGCGCCGGAAGTGACGTCAGCTCACCGAAAGGGGCTCCGTTCCTCGGATGAGGGCGCGGAGTACGGACTGCGTTGGGCTGACGCCGCGCCCGGAAAAAAGACAGTCTCTTTGTGCTCATCTGGAGAGGGATGTTAGTCTTAAAACGAGGCTGGAATGGACCCCTTATTTTCTAGAGAAGGAAAAAAGGCGATTTAGCCAAGGTTCCTGAAGTTCAAAAACTTGGTTTGTAATTCTTTATCTTTCCATCCTCATCCCACCAGACTGCTTCTAGAGAAAAGAGATAAGACTAGCATGCACTAGTCTAGGTAGAGATGACAATGGGAGGGATGAAATTAAGAAAGATCTGCAATGGCACTTAAGACATGGCTCAAAGGTTTGCTATGTTTGCCCGAAGTTCTGCATAGGTATTGGAGGGAAGGTCTTCTGGCAACCATTTGCCAAGTTTGATTTCTTATTGTTGGTACCATCATTTTCTCAACCAGATGTGAAAACTCCCAGCCTTTTTTCGGGTGGCGGGGGAGGGGGGGGACTTACATGCCTATTCAGTTGCTTAATTAATTAGGCTCTCAAACTTTGTCACCTAGTGCGAGCCCTTATCACCTTAAACTTGATTTTAATGATAATAATCAAAGTAATATTTTTCCACCTTCTTCAGTTGAGTACATCTTATAGGCCACCAACAGATTAAGCTTCAAAAACCACTGCTTTTATTAAGTCACTACTCTGCTTGTAAAACGTACATTGGCTTCTCATGACCTAAAGAGGTTATGTCTCAAACTGTGAGTCTGTTTTTCATCTGTAAAATGAGGCTAATGAGAAAGAAGTACTATAGAAGGTTATGGAAATAAAATGAGGCCATGTAGCTGGAAGAGCTTACAAGAGCTTCATAAACCATAAAGTAGAATATAAATGTAAGGGGAAAGAAACTAACTTAAGTACCTGCTATGTGGTAGTCATTTGGCTTGCATTATCTCATTCATAGGCTAGCACTGTAAAGTAAATTTTAATCTTCACTTTATAGGTGAGGAAACTAAGCTTAGAAAACTTTAATTTGCCCAAGATTCAAGCTACTAATACTATTTACTGTTGTTCATTCATTCATCAAATATTTATTTGGCACTTATGATGTATCAGACCCTCTGATAGACACTGTTTATACTATTAGACAAAATCTGATTCAGCTGATGTTCAAATGTCTTCACTTTTCACAGCCTCCTACCTGCCTTCTCAATTTATATCCCACCCCTGAAAGTAACCAGCAAGTACTATTTGCTGACTGGGTAGTACATTCATTTATTCAGCCAAAATTAAGCACCTACCATGCGCTAAGCACTGTACTAGAGATTAGGACTTCAAAAGAAACCAGAACAGACTAGGTGCTCACTCTGGCTGAACTTACATTCTAATGGAAGGAAAAAGAGTAAACAGATAAACAAGAAAATATGTTTACATGCTATGTGAAACAATAATGAGACTGAGACTCCAGATTGGGTAATTAGGGGAAAACCAAGGAGGTGCTTAGGCTGAGGCCTGAATGACAAAGGGGAGCCAGCTGTGTGAAGACCTGGGGAGCCTTCCAGATAGAGGATACACCTAGAGTAAAAGCCTAAGAGAAGTCAGATGTGTTGAGAGATAAGCTGTGAGAAATAGAAAGGGGCCATTGCAAGGAATTTGGATTTTACTCTAGATGCAATAGAAAGTCATAGGAGGGTTTTAAGCATGTAAGTAAAATGATCTTATATTTTAAATATCTTACTCTAATATCCAAGAGATAATTATATATATATATATATATATATATATATATATATATATATATATATATATAGTTCTAAATGACATTTAGAAGACAGGAAAGGGCTGATATTACAGGTTTGTAAGGGATAGTGTAATAAATATGTTGATGTTAGGCTGAATTGCTTTTAAATCCTTTCTCACCACACTTAGCAGCTGTGTGCCCAGGGGAGTTGTATAACCTTTCTAAGTTCCTTCATCTGGGAAATGGGGGTAATAATAGTACCTCATAGGGTTGTGGTGAGGATGAACTGAGATAATGAATATACAGCATTTAACCAAATGACTGTCACAATAAACACTGAAAATATTAACTACATTACTTATTCTTTTTGTTAACAATGCAACCTTAAGCAAATGATTTAACTTCTGTGTTTCCATTTCCTCAGCTGTTAAATGGGGATAATAATAGCATTGGTCCACAACCATTACCTGAACCCCTGCCAGATGGTTTTCTGAATTTAGAATTCTTTCAATTTTGAAAAGTTATCCAATGCACGTACCTTGCCTATGTCCCCCCATCAGCTTCTAGAGCAGCACCCTATAATCAAATATATTTATAGTTCTGCCGCACAATGTATGAATAGCCATACTAAAAGGAATAAATAAAAGACTGTAAATAGCTCCATGCCAGTTCAGTTCAGGTTTTGCTGCAAAATACATTTTTTAAAAGTATAGATTTCAGCCCTTTTTCAGTTTCAGAATTGTAAATAATGATTACTGTTGTAAAGTTGTAAGGATTAAATCAGTAGATACATGACACCCTTAAAAAATGTTAAATACTAAGTAAATATTAGCTATTATTTTTTTACCACCAGAAAGGTGGCTTCAAAAATTAATGGCAAAAGACAGAACCATTGAGCAAAGAATGTTGGACAATTGGCTCTCCATGTGGAGGGAAAAACCATATTCCTACTTCATACCATCCCTAAATAAATCTCAAATGGATTAAAGATCTAAAAATGAAAAAAAAGATAGAAAAAAAAAGAACTCTTGAACTATTAGGAGACTGTGTTGAAGAATATTTTGGCTTTGGTAGGAAAGGATTTCTCAATGACAAAAAATATTTACATTGAGGAAAAACTAGATAAACTTGAACCCACTAAACTGTAAAACTTGTATATTGCAAAAGGAAAACATCCAAGGGAAGGTGGAGGAAGATTGGCTTTCCATGAGTTTCTTTTAAAAGCAGGGAAGAACTTTCTTACAAGCTGACAGCAAATTTCACAAAGTGTGCAGAATTGGGTCACACACCCATAACTAAACCAACCACTGGCAATGGGGATGGAATTAGCTTTAGACCAACCAGGAGATGAAAATAGTCAGCTTCCCCTGAGATAAGCTCTCTGGATTGTTTCATTTCCAGGCATCAGACATCCAGGAAAACTAAGGAAAAGGAAGGAGTAAGAGGCAGTGTTTGTCTCAAAAAAGCAAAAATTGTCCCATTAATTCTTAGCAGACTTATATATCATTGGCCAGAACTGTGTCATGTGGCCACTACAACTGCAGGGAATTCTGGGAAGATGGTAGAATGATACATCCACTAACTTTATCCTTCTCATATAATCAAAGGAACTTTGATATGAACATAAAAGTACAAATTATGAAGTTAAATTATTTAGACTTCTACGTCAAAGTTATTAGACCTACAGTTATATTGTTTCCTCATGCTAAACACAAAATAAATTTTAGATGATTAACAGAAACTTTAAACATAAAAACTTAATATAAATATAAAGAGTATATACGAGGTGCCAAAAAAATGTAAACAGGGGCCGGCCCAGTGGCTCAGGCGGTTGGAGCTCTGTGCTCCTAACTCTGAAGGCTGCCGGTTCGATTCCCACATGGGACAGTGGGCCCTCAACCACAAGGTTGCTGGTTCAACTCCTCGAGTCCCGCAAGGGATGGTGGGCAGCACCCCTGCAACTAAGATTGAACATGGCACCTTGAGCTGAGCTGCCTCCCAGATGGCTCAGTTGGTTGGAGCACGTCCTCTCAACCACAAGGTTGCCAGTTCAATTCCTCGACTCCCGCAAGGGATGGTGGGCTGTGCCCCTTGCAACTAGAAATGGCAACTGGACCTGGAGCTGAGCTGCGACCTTCACAACTAAGACTGAAAGGACAACAACTTGACTTGGAAAAAAGGCCTGGAAGTACACACTGTTCCCCAATAAAGTCCTGTTCCCCTTTCCCAATAAAATCTTAAAAATAAAATGTATACAAGTGGACACTTTGGTCCACGTTGCTCAAGCAGTAGTTCACTGTAATCAGAAGTGTCTGGACGCTGATGGTAACCACTCTGAGCACCTCTTGGAATCGCAGAAGTCAAACGTGACTTTGTTATCAGTACATATTGAGTATTACAATTTTAATCCAGTTTTCCTTTCTTAAAATGTGTATACATTTTTTGGCACCCTGTGTATATTAAATATTATGTATAAAATCTCAAATGAGATTTGATGTGGACATGAACTGTTGCCTTTCTATATAGTCAAGTAAGAGAAGGGCAATTATGAAAGGAGGTGAAAAAGGAGGACCAGCCTAGTAACCCAACAATAGGCCCATACCAAGGCCTATGGTTGAGATAAACCTATGGAGGAAAACATGCACATGCAGGTTGAGGTTCTTGAAATCAAAATTTTAAAAGTCTACTTAGGCCTATACACTTCTTGAAGTTTCAGGGTATCCTCATGGGTACATGTACTCCAGTTTAAAGACCACTGCTCTAGGGAAACACTCTGTAGACAAAAAGATCTCTACATGTGTGTTCACTACAGCACTGTTTATCATCTAGAAATCCTAGAAATGGCCTCAATGTCCATCAGTAGAATGATGAATAAATTAAATGTAATACAGCCATATGATGGGATGCCAATAGCAGTAGTTAAAGTGAGTTAACTAGATCTACATATGCCAATATGGACAAAACTCAAAAAACTGTAAGTTGAGTAAAAAAAGCAAGATGAAAAACAATATTTACAATATCATACAATTTCAATAAATTCTAAAAACTATATGTACAAAGAAATATTATTTCAATTTTTAAATTATGGATTATTTTCAACATACAGAAAAATATAGACTAAAATCCACCCACTTACTCACCCCAGGTTTAAAAAATATTAATACTTACCATATTTGCTTCAGATAAAATTTTAAGAAATTGAAGGTGAAACTGGAGTTTTTCACTCCTCTCTAATCCCATTCCCCTCCTTACCTCCCCAGAAATAACTATTATGAAGTTTGTGTATGTACTTCCTGTACATGTTATCATTTTGCTACATATGTGTATCCATAAACAATGAAAATCATTTATAAGCTTGTTTTTAATTAATTAACATGTTTCCAAGATTTATCCCACTGTATGAAAATCCATAATTTATTCACTCCTCTACTGATTGATATTTAGATTTTTTCTAATTTATCATTATTATTATTATTATTATTATAAATAAAGCTAAAATGACTATACTTTACATGAGCTTTACATATATTGCATAAACAAGCATAAAATCATTACAATAAATATTGTTTACCCCAAGGTGGTAGTGGGATGGGGAGGAAAGTGGGATTTGAAAGAGGTAATGGAAATGGAAGAGTTATGTGACACTTTTTCCTTAAAAAAATTATGAAATACCTATGATATTAGTGTATGTTAATTCTTAATGGTACGAATATAATCTTTAAATTATGTTTGTTTTTGTTATTTTCTATTTTTTCAACATTTATTATGAATATTTTCAAAAACAGAAAAGCTGAAAAAAGTTATGCAGTGAACATAATATGCTTACTGTCTAGATTCTACAATTAATTTTACAATATTAGTTTATCACATATCCACTAACTCATTTCCCTCTATTCATATCATACTTTTTTTTCTGCATTTAAAAAAAAGTTGCAAACATCAGTACACTTTACCCCTAAACATGTCAGCATGGATATCGTTAACTTGGGTTTAATCATTTAGAGGTTTGGCTTCTTTTTGGGATAAAATTTACATACAGTGAAATACTCAAATCTTAAGGGTAACCCAAATTCTACTAAGACGTAATGTATTGCCATAACCCCTAGGAAGTTCCTTTATATCCCTTTCTGGTCAATACAAACCCCCAGTCATCCCCCAGAGGCACCCCTTTTCTGATTTTTTTCCACCAGTTTTGTTTGATCTAGAACTTCATATAAATGCAGTGATATAATATGTACTCTTAGGCGTCTGGCTTCCTTTGCTCAACATTATGGTTTTGAGATTAATCTACTTTGGGCATGTTGTAGTAGTTCATTTATTTTTATTGCTGAGTACTAAACAGATTGTATCACAATTTGTTTATTCATTCACTTTTTGATGGCTAATTTGATTGTTTCCACTTTGAGGCTATTATGATGAATAAAGTACTACGAACATTCTTGTGCCTGTCTTTTTGTGGTCATATTTTTTCATTTATTTTGGGTAAATACCTAGGATTCAACTGGCTGGATCATAAAGTAGGTGTGTATTTAACTTTATAAGAATATGTCAAAATTTTCTGAAATGATTTTACCATTTTATACTCCTACCAATAATGTATGAGTTTAAGCGATCAACTTTTTGCCTTGAGCACTGTATTAGCTACAAAAGAAGTAAAAAAAATTATCCTTGTCTAAAAAGCTTACAGTAAGTAGTATAATTTGTGAAGTTAGGCTTCTACACATTAAACAAAGAAAATTTGAATATTAAACTTTTCAAAATGTATTTAACATGCAGAAAGAATTATGTAGTCTTAAGTAACCAAGAGGCAGAGGTTCCCTCCCCCTACCCAATTCATCATAGAAATTTGTTGGGTGAGATGCTGCAGCTAACTTTCTCCAGGGAAAGAAGGGAAGGAGGTGCTACAGAGACTTTTCCTTATACGACGATTTTTTTTCTTTGTAGGATTAACTAAGCAGTTAATCACTGAAACAATCAAGGAATTTCACCCCATTCTAAAGTATTAGGTAGTACATGGTATGATTCCAAACAGGCCTGTTGAATCACTGAAGCAAACAAGATTATTTTAAAAAATCAATATTAAGATAATATATTTCATGCTTTCTTACACATCTCACATGACTTTTTTTTTTTTTAGTTTTTGTTTTCCAAGTCAAGTTGTTGTCCCCTCAATCCTAGCTGTGGAGGGCGCCGCTCAGCCCCAAGCCGTTGTCCTTCCAGTCCTAGCTGTGGAGGGCGCAGCTCAGCTCCAGGTCCAGCCGCCGGCGCTAGTTGCAGGGGGTGCAGCCCACCATCCATTGTGGGAGTCAAACCAGCAACCTTGTGGTTGAGAGGACACGCTTTAACCAACTGAGCCATTTGGGAGCTCAGCGGCAACTCAGCTCAAGGTGCCATGTTCAATCTTAGTTGCAGGGGGTGCTGCCCACCATCCCTTGCGGGACTTGAGGAATTGAACTGGCAACCTTGTGGTTGAGAGTCCATGCTCCAACCAACTGAGCCATCTGGGAGGCAGCTCATCTCAAGGTGCCGCACTCAATCCCAGTTGCAGGGGGCGGAGCCCACCATCCCCTGCAGGAGTGGAGGAATCGAACTGGCAACCCTGTGGCCCAGAGCCCACCGGCCCACGTGGAATCTAAACGGCAGCCTTCGGAGCCAGGAGCATGGAGCTCCAACCGCCTGGGCCACCACCGGCCTCACACGACATTTTTTAAAGTGTTTTCCTTTTAAAATTTAAAATTTCTTTGCATCAAGGGATGATATGAACAGAGTGAAAAGACAATCAATGGAATGGAAGAAAATATTTGCAAATCATATATCCGGTAAGAGGTTAATATCCAGAATATATAAAGACTCCTACAACTCAACAACAACAACAACAACAACAACAACAAAACAACCTGATTAAAAAATGGGCAAAGGACTTGAATAGACATTTCTACAAAGAAGATATACATATAAGATATACCAATAAGCACACAAAAAGATATTCAACACTAATCAGAGAGAAATGCAAATAAAAATCATAATGAGATACCACTTCAAACTTATTAGGATGGCTATTATTAAAAACAAAAACAAGCAATCAATCAAACAAATAAACAGCAAATAACAAGTATTGGCAAGAATCTGGAGAAATTGGAACCCTTGTGACTGTTGGTGGGAATGTAAAATGGTTCAGCCACTATGAAAAACAGTATGGAGTTTCCTTAAAAAATTAGAAACAAAATTACCATATGATCCAGTACTTCTAGTTCTGGGTATATACCCAAAAGAATTGAAAACAAGATCTCAAACAGATATTTGTACACCCATGTTCATAGCAACATTATTCACAATAGCCCAAAGGTGGAAGCAACCCAAGAGCCCATTGACAAAAGAATGGATAAGCAAAATGTGGTATATATATATATATATATATATATATATATATATATATATATATATATAAAATGGGATATTATTCAGTCTTGAAAAGGAAGGGAACTCTGAACACATGGTTGAACCTTGAAGATATTATGCTGAGTGAAATAAGCCAGTCGCAAAAGGACAAATACTGTATAATTGCATTTACACGAGGCATCTAAAGCAGTCAAATTCATGGAGAAAAAAGTAGAATAATGGCTGCCAGGAGGTGGAGGGAGGAAAAACCAAGGAGTTATTATTTAACACGTTGCGTATGGCGGGGTTTAAATCCCTCATACCCCTCTGTTCCGGCAGGTTTTTAAAAGAAACTACTTTAAAATGCACTCTTCTCTTTAAAGCGTAAATGCTTCTATGTCATTTATTATTTTTCTATAAATAATAGATTCTACAAATAAATTATTCTATAAATAATTATTCTACAAATAATTCAATAAAATATGCAAAGTAAAAAGAGTCAACAGTAAAAACGAGAATTCTCATTATTCGTCCTTAACGCATGGCTCAGAAAAAAACGAAGATTCTCGTGATCCGTACGTAACGTGTGTATAGCTTCAGTTTTGGAAGATGAAGAAAGTTCTGGAGATGAATGATGGTGATGGTTGCACAACAGTGAATGTACATAATGCCACTGAACTGTACACCTAAAACTGGCTAAAATGCTAAATTTTATGTTATGTATATTTTACCTCAATTTATAAAAAATAACTTCTGGTAGGAAGTTACCCCTTCTAACATGGCACAGCCCATCTGTGTGTCCTTACTGTCTCCTCTGGGAACAATGTTTCTGACAGAAAGCATGGTCTCTGGAATATATAATTATGACTTATCAGATAATAAACTTTTTCATTGTAATTAGTGCAGAATGTCATAAGATGTCACTCTTTAGCTGAGAAACTATTCCAAATTGGTTCAGTAACTGATAACAAAAAGCAATACCAGAGCAACAGACAAAAGTCTGTAATTACTTATCATCATTGCTTTACTCATACAGACACGGTTTCCGGGGAAGAGGTTTTCATCTGCAAAGTGTATTAAGAATCTACTCTTGTTTATGAAATTTATGTTAATATTTGTTAGCTTCATAGATACCAATTGCTTTTCATTATATATCAAATTGGTGTAATTAAGACATAACTAATTTTGAAATAGATTGTAGTAATTAATACAAAGCAGAAATGCAAACAAACATCATTGATCATTGAAAGTCAGGTGGCTTATAGTTTTATCACTCAATGATGTGTGTTTTAGTCAAGTAATTTAATCTCTCTGATTTCACCAGAGTGGTAAAAAACGTCCTTTCTTAGGTCAATATACACTACGATATATTTAATATGTGGTAATACATATTTAAGTACATTCTTCTAATTTAAAATATTTTGGTTTTATAGTAGTTATCAAATTATAACTGTTCAAATACAACACCAATGGGAGTTCAGTAATAGAAAATACTGTCCACAAGAAGACATTAGGAAATATGAAATTTCTTGACATCTTGGGGAAGTATTTTAGAAAAATATTCACATGTGTAAAACAATTATAGTCAGAAGTATAAACTCTTGAAATTTAAAAAATCATTTATTACCAAGAACATTTTTAAAAAGATGATGGAATATCTTGAAGTATATTTTAGCGATGCTTAAATATAGAAAATTTCAAGATTCAAGAACATGTTAAGTCTTAAAGATTATACCATATGAACTGGTAAACCTTGCAACTATAACCCAAATAAGTTGTTTTTTAAAAAAACTTCTAATTTTTATAAGAAGTTTAGAATTGATTTGTAATACCTAAAAATAATCAAAAGCCTGAATGTTCATCTGTGGGTGAACTGCTGAACATTATGGTATATTAATAAACTAGAATATATTTTATTAGTAACAGTTATTAGATTAAGTTATTAGGATAAAAAGCTGTGGGAAATGTTGGGTGAAAATATAGACTTCAGAACGATATGAAAAATAGTGTAAGTAATGCCTGGTTTAGAATATTCACAGTTTTTGTTTCATTTTATTCTAACTCTTAAAACGTAGATCTTTCTGTTTAACTTTTATGTTCGGATGATTAAATATGTGAAAGGAAAGAAAATAATGACTTTTAAAAAGTCGCGTGATTATTTTAAACATTGGAACTAAATACAAGATTTATGTTTCCTGTTACAGTGCCACTTCTATGATACATCTGGTGTGTGTGTGTGTGTGTGTGTGTGTGTGTGTGTGTGTGTGTCCCCGGGTGGTGGGAAACCTCCCAGTGTGAAAGAAATCTGGGAGGGGCATAGTAGGGGAGGCCCCTTCTGTCCCATTGATATAACACGTTCATTCACTGGGAGCTGGCTAAAACAGACTAATCTCTCCTGCAGTCATTCCCTCTACCCTAATAAGGCTCCGCCACCTCTGCTAGAACTCGGTAAGTTCAAAGCGCAGAAGTACATGTTTCCAAGGAACCTTCTGAAGTGATTTTGCGAGTAGTGTATGCAAGGATGCGGAAGGGAGGGGGTGGAGGTGGTAATTGTCAGGTATTGCTTTGCTTTCATATTTGCACTAGGTTTCAGAAGTATTTTAAAACGATGATTTAGACAGTGATTTTCTTCCAGGAGTACTTTTCAGAGGGGCCCCTCCCAGGCTGCTGCTGCCCACTGGAAACCAGCGCTCAGGAAGTCTGGGGAAAGGGATTCGCAGGTGCATGTGCTGGGGCCAAGGGCTGCGCCCGGGTCAGTCAGTAGCAGTCTCTGCCTCTGTCCCCAGGTCTGAGGGATGCTGCTCTCCTGGCCCTGCCACCACTGAAGCACCCAGGGGTCCTGGAAGAACCGACCTGAGTGCAGACATCGCGGGCTATGAGTCCTCTAAGGCTGCGAGTGTCGCTTTTGTTGCTGCTGTTGCTGGGTTGCTGCCTCCTCGCGGCCGCCGGGAGGAACGAGGGGGCGGGAGGCAGCGTGGCAGAATCCGCCCGGGTTCCCGCGGGCGGCTCCTCCGGTCGCTTCCTCAGCCCCGAGCGCCACACGTGCAGCTGGCAGCTCTTGCTGCCCGCCCCCGGGCCGGCGGCGGGCAGCGAGCTGGCGCTGCGCTGCCAGGGCCCGGACGGGGCGCGCCACCAGTGCGCCTACCGCGGGGAGCCAGAGCGCTGCGCCGCCTACGCCGCCCGCGGCTCGCACTACTGGAAGCAGGTCCTGGGGGGGCTGCGCAAGAAGCGGCGGCCCTGCCAAGACCCCGCGCCGCTCAAAGCCCGCCTGTGCGCAGGCAAGAAGGGCCATGGTGCGGAGCTGCGTCTGGTGCCCCACGCGTCCCCACCCGCCCACCCCACTGCGGCGGGCTTCCCTGGGTATTTCAAGCCCCGGGCCAGGAGCCGGGGACGGCCCCGGGAGCCTGCGCTCGGCTTCGCCGCAAGGGCCCCCATTCTCCCAAGCGCGCTGCCCAAAGGGAAGTCCTCTAAGAAGGCTAAAGGGAGCAAGAGGAAGGTGGCCTCGGCCGCAGACGAGGAGCGATCCTTGGGGGCCAGGCCGGATCCCGACGGGCTGGACGAGAACGCGAAGCTCACGGAAACCTACTGCGCTGAGAAGTGGCACTCCTTTTGCAACTTCTTTGTCAATTTCTGGAATGGCTGAGGCTGCCAGCCTAGGGAAGGACAAGGCGGCGCCGGGGCTGAGCAGCTCGGGAAGGGAAGCGTAGAGTATCTTAGGCCAAGAGATACAGGCTAGAGAGTGGGAAGGAGTCCAGGTTCTAGAATGGGGGTGCAGGGGTGGGCTTGGATGAAAGTGTAAGCGGTATGGAGAATTTCTGCGACACAAGAGAAGTTAAAATTTTTTAAAGAGTCTCGACCCTGATTAAGAGCAGAAGAAATAGTGGAAACAGAAGTAGGCATACCTTAAACGTGTGAAAACCATAGACTGGGGAGAGAGAGATGGGTACAGAGGCTAAAAACATAAGGGGAAAAAAGTGACTAAAGTGACGTGAATCTTGTATGGAAAGCAGGATACAATGTATAGTGTTGAGCACATTTACATTAAAACGTAATCATGAGCAACTGATAGCCTGAGCCAAGCTGAACTGTTTAGTGTCTTCTCACTTAATCAGCTGACAAGATTACCAACTTTTTTTCTTTCTGAATTACAGTAGTGTTCAGGGTGTTACTTGGTGTAATAGATGACCTCTACAGGGATAGAAGCCATTATTGGTCAAATTGACTCCAATGAAAAGATTTTCAAGATGGTCAATTGCCCTTGAATTCTTTTAGAAGTGCTACTTTTAAACAAAATGCTGCCTAATGTTCTGAAACTTTCCCATTAACCTTCTAAATTCAGAAGTGAATTGTAAAAGTTGAGTGCTTCAGTAGGTTTTAAAAAACCAATTCTTTTTATAATTGACATTTTAAAAAAACAGCTAAAATGTATGTATCTCAGAGTCATTTGAACCCTTATGGAACTTGTATTTCTGTTTCATGTAATTAATTGTTAACATATTTCATTTTAAACAAGATGTAATAATGGACTTTGCACGTTAGGTGCTCAATAAAAACTGTATGGATAGATTTAAAGAACTGGCAGGGTAATGGAAATTCCGACTGCATTTGATCTAGTTGTGAGTGTATCTTGAAGTAAGCTCCTAAACACGTCTTGAATTGTTGAGAAAAGACAAGAAAGAAGAAGTCTGAATATGTTGAGTCACAAACTGGCAAAACCTGGGTCCTATCATTGTTCTGTTTGGCCTGCACGTGGTTCTTTCGTTTTTCCTCTCTTCCTCTCTCTCTCCCAACTTGGATTTGTTGCCAGCATTTAAAAATTAGATAATTTCATAGACAAATCCAGATTTTTCTCTTTAAAACTCAGATCTAACAATATTGGACCCACTTTCCTGCATGGCAACAATTGGTTCACACAGAATATTGCCTGCCCCCTTTACACTTGGCATATTTTCTAGAATCCTCCACTGTTCCTACACATCTTACCAATCAATTTTATTCATTCATATTACAGATCTGAGCCCACGAGACATTTAAGCCACTGCCCTATATAAGGTTTTCATCTTTTTTGCTGACCTTCTGTTCCCCCTTTAAAATCATGGTAAATGCAGCAATCTTACAGATACTGAACATCTCTTGAACTCTTTCCTCTTTTGACCAGCCTCTAGGAAATGCAAACGGTCTTTTACCAGTTCTGTACATTCTTGTATTCATACAGTTGGTAAAAACATGCAGATTGCTTAGTCCAGGTTTATGAGGTCACATTCTGAGTAATATTAACCATTAGCTAAAATTCATCTTAGCCAAGGAAAGGAGCTCAGAGTAGCTGGAAACTATTCCCTAAAGATAGGAACCAATGTATACTTTCTCAAAAGAGGTTGGCAAAATGTGGGTCTCATCAGAAAAGGATATTGGAAATGAAACAGCACTGTCTAGAATCAGAGCAAGAATCACAGTTTTAGCTCTCTATACAAAATGACTGCCAACTCCTTCCTGTGTACCCTTTGGCGGGCTGTTGAACTTACCTTGATGGAAGAGGGAAAGGCCAAACTCTTTAGGCCCAAGAACAGAATACAGGCTGAGTATTTGCTCTTTAAGAAGAGCTTTACTAAGACTTTCTCAAGAACAGAATACAGGCTGAGAGGGGCCAATTGCTTGCAGTGGAAGGGAAATGAACAGACCCTACAATCAGCTTCTGGAGTGACTTGGGTTAAATCCCAGTGTCTCTGATATGTAAATTGAGGGAGGGGAGTTGAGCTTGGTTAAATCTGAGGTCCCTAAGTCACACTATTAGCCTTATAGAATCTTATATGTAGCTTTGCTTAGAGGTGATAACATGTGAAAATTAACAAGTACTATGTTTAGAGTACTACATGTTATAACCCAAGAAAGTTTATGGAGTTAGAAATGGTCCAAAAAAAGACAACTGAAATGGCCAGGGAAATAGAGAAGGCTTCCATACTTGGAGCATCTAGAAAGATTTGGAAGGTTAGGCTAGAAGGACAAACCTGCAGGTGGGAGAAAACAGGATCAAAATCTCTAAAGTAATGAGGAGGATGGACATGGGGAACATGGGAATTTTCCCTGCAGGTGCCATTTGGAGTGAAGGGAAAGTTGCCAGGGTATATATACCCAGGTGAACTGTCAGAGCTGAGATCAGCAGGGGCTCAGAAATAGCAAGTCATCTGTAACTCAGTCTGTGGGAGACAGAATTTATTAAAAATATTGCACCATTTTATTCTGGTTGTGCTTCCCAAGTTATTTAGCAAAGAGCGGACAGGGAAAAGTGGAATTGCACTCCATACTCAGTTTGCCTTTCTGAACTCATCTCAACTAGGCAAAATCTTTCCAGCCTTTGAAGCCCTCCCGTCCCTCTCTTTTTCAGGTGGCTCTACACACCACCAACATATTAATCCTAAAACGACGCTTTCTGCCAATGACTCAGCTTACAATTTTACATACAGACAGGATCAGTAACAGTGCTGTGGGAAGCTATATTGGAGCCTGGGGTAAAAAGGACAATCAGGAATAACGATCCTTTCTCTTTCTTTAAAATTTTATATTTTGTTCATCATGGATTGATGTGCGTTAATTTTTATTTTAAAAATATATTGCGTTAAAACATTATTTATGTTGATTATTGAGTTTGTTAGTATTCCCTTATATTTTGCAGCCTAGGCAAGAGCCTCGCTCCTCCCCCTTCCTCCTCCTACCCCTGGCCCTAGGAGGCAGTCCTGTGATGTGGCCCTGCACTGGTTTTGGCGTGAGGCACGGCTGGTTTGAGGACTAGTTCGGCCGGCAATTTACTCTGGGTTACGTTGAGAAGGTTTCTTAATCTTTCCATGTTTCTCTCTCTTCTCTTGTTAAATAAGATTAATGGCCAACTTGCAGGGTTACCATGAAGAATAAATTACATGACACATTGGATACTGCCCAGTATCACACAATACTTGGAATATAATAGGAACCCAATAAATATTACCTCTCCTTCCCTTGCAGAACAGTAAATTCAAAAATCAATTGATTTACTTAAACAATAAACAAATACGTTTTGATGCTGTGCCAAATGCCCTGGCTCTGTTTGGTGCTAAGCGGGGTGAAGAGGAATACCCTGACATAATGCCAGCTTTCAACAAAGTGGAATATAGGATTACATCATGAAACCACTAGAAAACAACAATAAGAACAATAACAATAAAAATTAGGTTTCTACATGTAAGAGATTAGAAAGCTGAAAAGTGAGTGTAAGTCTGGTTATCTGGGAAGCCTATCTAGGAGATGATAGCTTGTAGTAAATAAACAGGTGTGGGGGAGAAAAGAAATGATGTAAACCTAAAATTCTTGGGCCAAGCCCCATTCTACCTCTAAGTCTAATTCTGAGCAACTCATAAAAATTGTTGTGCCTCAATAAGGCATACTATGCTGCTGGAAGGCTCTAGGAAACAAATATTCTCATGTAACATTGGTGGAAGCATAAATGAGTACCTTTCAGAATTAGAAACATATCTTTGGCATCTTAATGATACTTTGTGGTAAACTGCCAGTTATTTACCCCAAATCTAATCTCACTTTCTTCTTGAGTGCATGCCACCCAGCCAGACACATTTTCTAGCATTCCTTGAAGATAGATATGATCAAATGATTAAACTTTTGCCAGTGATGTGTGCAACATCAATATATATTTTTAATTGTTTACGTTGGACTTTCTCTCCTTTTCCCTTCTGGGAGGTGGAACATAGATGTTCTAGTAGATTAATGTTAACCACGAAGAAGAATACAATACCCTAAAGGATGGCAGAGCAACAAGATGGGAAGAATCTGGGCCCCTGAATAACCTTCTGGAAAACTCCTCATTACTCTATGTGGGTGAGACTTTTACATGAAGGAAAAATAAATGTACAATCAACCTTCATTATTCGTGGATTCTGTATCTTTGATTTTCTCATACTCACTAAAATTTGTCACCCCAAAATAAATACTCATGGCATTTTTTCAGTCATCTGTGAACACATGCATGCACAAAGTGGTGACAATTTTGAGCAGTCCAACAAGCGTGTTCCCTGCTGAGATATAAAAAAGTGACACTCTGCCTTCTTGCTTCAGTTCTTAAACTGTAAGCAAACTTCTTTTTTGTGGTATATGAGTAGACGACCTGAACGTTTCACCAACAATTCATGGCTCTTGCATCACAACAAGGTATCAGCTCACATGGCACTCACTGTCTGTGAGAGAGTTTTTAGCCAGTAAACAAATAACTGTATTGGAACACTCTCCCTAATCACCTGATCTGGCCCCCAAAGACTTCTTTCTCTACCTGAAGATAAAGGAAATATTGAAAGGGAGATATTTTGATGACATTTAGGACATCAAGGTAATACGACAACAGCTCCGATGGCCATCCCAGAAAAAGAGTTTCAAAATTGCTTTGAAGGGTGGACTAGGTGCTGGCATCGGTGCATAGCTTCCCAAGGGGAGTACTTCAAAGGGGACTGTAGTGATATTCAGCAATGACGTATGTAGCACTTTTTCTAGGATGAGGTTGCGAACTTAATTGTTCGCGAACTTAACTGGGTAACTTTTTCACACAGCCTTTTCAGCACTTCCAAATAGTAAACTTGGTTAACTGTTTGTCCAGTTGGTACAAATTCATAATGAATAATCCTTCTGATATCAAAAAAGGTTAGCAACATTGTTGCAACAAGTTCGCGAACTTAATTGTCAGACCTTGTATAGTGCTATTGGCCATGAGTTCAATGTTAATGAATCAGCAATATAGATTAAATAAGGTATCTTCTTAACAGAAACACAGATAAAACAAGGTTATGTATGGATCAACTGATGAGAATGTTATGGACAGAGGCTTGCAGAAACCTAATCCTGTATTCTCCCTAAGAGCAATGGTTTAGTATTTACTAATTCTGTTCTCACACCAGCTTTATAGAACATACCTATTGCAAATTACGTAAATTGACTTATTTCTTATTTAAGCCTTATAGTCTGAGATTAAACTTTACCTTAACTAATACAAGATTCTAATGCAGTTTCTCTTAGTAGTTGGAAAGAAACACATTTATAGATTCTAAAGTATATATTGTATCATCAGTGTTCCTATAGGAAACACACCACACAGTCAGAAGGGGGTAACAGAAGAGTTTAATTAAGGAACTATTAGGTTGGTGCAAAAGTAATTGCAGTTTAAAAGATTAAGAATAATTGCAAAAAAACACAATTACTTTTGCACCAACCTAATATTTATAAAAGTGTGGAGTAAGAGCACTGTACTGGGTTAAATAGTGTCCTCCAAAGATTCATGTCCTTCCCAGAACCTGTCAGTTTCATCACTGACAGAAATATATTAAACACCATTTTCCATCTACTGTACAAGTGAGGAAATGTGTAGCAAGTGAAGACTATATTAACGATGTGGCCCAACTGACAGATGAATATTTTATAACCGAGTGCATGTACATGTGTCATGCAGGGTGTCATACGGGGTCTCTGGTTCCGCTGCCCACATAAGAACACAGGACATGGTGAGGCCAAAAAGGAACACCCATGGAGCCATAGGTAGGGGAGTCATACCACTATATTCTCGCTGGCGGCTGGGTTGGAGACACAGGAAGCAGGAGCCACATGATCCGCAACCTGCCCTCTGCTTCTCTGCCAACCAACCTCACTTGCTAACTGCAATCTGCCTTTTCTAATCCGCAATCCACAATCCGCGCTTGCCAGCCACCATCCGCTGCTAGTGTAGCCACGGCAGTTATATTAGTGGCCAATGGCTCACTGGTTACAGCTGACAGCCAACTAGCCACAGCTGATGGCCAGCTAATCACAGTTGATGGCCATTTACTACCTGAGTCAGCACCTTCCCACGTGAGGCCGAGAGCCTGGAAACTGCACTCCTGGCTCTGTCCCCACAACATGCTAAACTGATCTGTTGATGCCTGGGCTAGAGGACAAGCTCAGGGCCCATAGCATGAATATGACACTTGTAACCAGTTTCATTGCTGCTCATTTCTGACCAGACTATGCCATATGTCCCATCCTAGGGCAACGAGAAATATAGAAACTTTGAAGAGTGTCACAAAGATGATAATGTCTTTGAGGAAAGGTACAGCAAAGTGAGTCCTCTAAGAATTAGATGGTAAGACTTACTGGGGGAACTGCCTGTATATGATAAAAAGAGAGAGGGCAGGGATAGGTGAAGAGAGTCTCTGAGTCTTGCACAGGGAGAACGGGAGGAAGGAGGATTGAATAGAAAGACACTTAACTCTGTGCTGCTGAGGAAACCTCAACCAGGCTGGTGGGGAACCCCGGCACAGACCAGGGAAACCCCAATTTGGACAGGAGTGGCCTGGTCCCAGCTCCCTTGCAGACACAGTCATTGGCTGGGAGTGGCCCAGGGAGAGCATGTTCATGGTGTGAACATTCTGGTGGTTTCTGAAGATGCTGCGGCTGGGCACTGTCAGCGAACTACACCACTCAGAGCGGGCTCTCACTTCAAGGGAGACTTGAGCAGAGCACTCCCACAGCTGCCACAAACGTTTAACAAAAGACTAATGGTTTAGTTTGGCTGAGGCATAATTTAGGACTTTTTTCTTCCACCATCACAAAAATATATTATAGCTAAAAGCTACTAAGAATTTAGGTGACAGAGACCAACATGCATGGGTTCAGATCTTGGTGTTACCACACTCACCAGCTGTGTGACCTTGGACAATTGATTTCTCTGAGCCTCAGTCGTCTTCTATGTAAAACCGGGAGGAACATAATAGTAATTTCCTCATGGAGTTGTTGGGAGGATTAAATGAGATGCTCGTGTAAAAGCACAGGGACTGGCACATTGGAAGCATGCAATAAATATATCCTTAGTGTTCCTATTTCCTTTAGTATACCAATGCAGGCAACTTTCCACCTTAAAGGACACTTACACAAAATGGTGATCAGCAACTCTGCCTCTCAGCTGGGAATAGCACAGAAAGAAATGAGCAAGAAATGTGTGGTTGTAGAAAAGAGATTCATCTGGTGATGAGAACAATATACAGTGCTCTCATCCTCAATGTGGAAGCAAGGGGGTATGTGAGATATCCTTCAATGAGGACGACTTGAAAGG
This sequence comes from Rhinolophus sinicus, assembly GCF_057876585.1. Classification (NCBI taxonomy): domain Eukaryota; kingdom Metazoa; phylum Chordata; class Mammalia; order Chiroptera; family Rhinolophidae; genus Rhinolophus; species Rhinolophus sinicus. The sequence goes on from NC_142515.1 coordinate 29,970,796, forward strand.
AAAGGAGAATGTTTTTGGTCTTGGAGATGTGGAGACACAGCTGACCTCCCAGCTCCCGGGCTTTCTTATAGCTTCAAAGAGCAGCTCTCCTTACTCCCTGGCCAACACTTACAGCTACAGGATTTTGATGAATTTACTCCTAGTTTGTCCTTCCTGTGACCTCTGGCTCACCACATTCAAACTCTTCCCTATTTCAGTTTTTAAAAGCAGGCATAAAAGCAGACCAAAGCCTCCATCACCTTTTTAAAGCAAGAAGGCTGCTTCAGCCATATTAAAATTATTGGGTGGTCATCATACGCAGACAACAAGCTATTAAAAAAGATAATAATAGCAACACAAGGTAAAATACCTACGGATAAACTCAATAGGAAATATTCAAGTGCTATATGTGGAATACAGAAATACTTCTGAGGGCAGATAAGAAAGACCTGAATAAATGAAAACATATATGGATATTATTGCTATTATTATCATACAAGAAGTCTTAACATTTAAAATTTTTCAATCTATACATAATCTATACATTTAAACATGATTATGATCAAACTAAACAGCAGGATTTTGGAGTGTGAGAACTAGGCAAACTGATTCTGAAGTTCTAAAGGAAAACCAAAATGAATTTGGGGGTTGGAGGAATGCAGGGCTGTAAGTTTCACAGAGAGAAAAAAAAAGGATGCTTTCATTAAGGGTACAAGTTGAAATGGCTAAACACAGAATCTCTCAAAGGACTGTTGGCAGCACAGTGAAGGCAATGGAAATGACGTGAGGGGACTGTTTCTAGGTAACCACAGGGACTGTCCATGAAAAGCCAGAAGCTTCCAAGCAGCCCTCCCCAATTGACAGTTGCCTCCTTTGAGCTGGGTGGTCATGTGATCATGGGGGCACTGAAGACCCTAAGTCTTTGATCCGTATGTTCTTTTGTTCCTGTGCACAAGGATTACAATGACAAGGATTCTTCTCCAAATCCAGACAGGGATACAGCCCTTATGCATTGGTTTCAAGATGTGGGGAGAGAGGTGAAGAGAAGATAGCCAGTGTAGAACCCCCTGGAGGGTAAGATGTCATAGTTTGTGTTTAACCATGTATAAGTATTGCTTGGCAGTGCCCTGGGATGAAATATTTACCAGCATTTAGAGGCAGTTATTTACTCTTCTCTCTTTTTATCCTTTCTGATTACTGCCCAAGGCTCAGGGATGCTCTCAATTAAATTTAAAAAACAAACAAAAAAAGGCAAAACAACACACAACACAGCAGAACACACACACACACACACACACAGACACATACACACACACACACACACACCCAGGATTGCAGTATTTTGAGAACTTACCAGCAGCAGTGAGCCTAGAGGAAAGATGTTTAGGAAAGTCACATCCTTAATTCCTTAGTTCACACCAGTGGTCTCAACCATGTGGGTATGCAACCAATTTCTTAGGTGGGTTTGGATGTTCCTGCCAAGCCCTATTAAAATCCACAATGTAAACCCTCAGGAAAATCTGTAGGATGAAACCACTTTGAGTAACTGTGAACGGCTGGTACCTACAGTGTTATAAAAACTTTCAGTGAATCATGCAGAATAAAGAAGGACCTCAGTGTTAGATGACAGCATGTGTGCCAAAAAGCAAGTAGGCTGCCTGACTCAGGCTGGCGACAGATTGAAGGCTGGAGAACTGAAGTTATTTGCAAGCAGGATAATTAGCCGACTGGGACCAGCTGTAGAGTTTAAAAGGGGAGAGGCAGGAAGGGGCCAGCAGGGGTATTTATTTGGCTGCAGCCTGAGGTTCCTAGCAACCTTAAAAGGTGACTACTGCTCAGTGGCAGATTTGTTCAAAACAGCAGAAGAGGTCTCTTTTAATACGCTGCAGTTTCATTTGCCATTAAAAAATAATAACAACAACTATTTTTTAATGACTAAATGATCTTGAATTTTGAAAATAATTTAGAAAACAATTTAGACAGGATTGGTGTGTTATTTTGTTAATGCAAAATTACAAAATTCAATATCAATAACATAAAAGGGCCTTCCTTTGTCATTTTATTGTTTATCTCAAAGTTTGCCATTAGATCCTCATTGAAATTCATAGACTTCCTGGTACTTGCTAAATATTGAAATTGAGAGCTCAGTTCTAAGGGTGAGAGGGTCTCTTATGAGATCTATGAGCTTGTGTTGGTGGCCTGTTCTCAAGTCTGATCTGTCCCCAGGTTTGAATTCTGCATGTGGCTGGGGAGAAACTGCTGCTGGTTTACCTCCCAGGTCTAACAGTTAGTGGGGATCAAAGGCACCAGCCTACGATAGGTGGGGTTGATCTGATTTGCAGTCAAATCCCCAGGAAATTGTGCTAGGTCCCCAGAGAGTGGTAGGCTGCAGTAAACTGAAGAGGACATCCCAAAGATGTTTTGTCCCACTAGTAGCTTTTCAGAGACTCAAGAGGGAAAGGGTGATACTCCAGGGGAAGCCACCAGGGGAGGTAAGGGATTAGTACTCAGTGCTGTGGAAATAGGGGTGACCAGTACTCAGATTATTTAGCCAGAGACATCACACCGAATAACACTTGCCTCTTATGTCTTCCTCCAACATTCGCAGGACCTGGGGCAAGAGTTTCAATACAGGAAAGTTCACATATCATATGTCTAAATATTAAATAATCATAACTCAGGCTAATAAATATATTCTATCCTTCTATCTTGACTATACCTTCAAACAATGAAAATTTAAATACATGCATATGAAAACTATGATTTTTATATGAATGGGAGTGGGTTAAAAGATCAAAGACAATGAAATTTAATGATCATGGTGCAGGTCTGGTGTTCTGTTGATGGGCCAGTGAATGTGGGATGAGTAATAACGACATGTATAATTCACAAGGTATATATTTATCTTTTGTCTTAATTTCAGCAAAATTGCTAATTATGCTGTTTGCATTATAACGGTATGATTTGTGCCATTTGCCAGAAATGCCAAATTAGATAATAATTTGTGAGTCGTTATAATTCTTAGGTGTTTTTTTTTTTTTATTAATTTCAATTTTGAGATACTTCATTCTGCTGAGGCAGTAGCTACTGGATTTGTCAATAAATTTCTCTGATTCAGAAATGAACCCTAAATTTTACAAGTTACATTCAAGCATTGTATTGGAATTGCTTATGATAAATTAATATTATTGCAGAAAACATAAAATATTTTAATATATTTATAAAATATTTTAATTTCATCATATAAGTTGCTATCACTTATATTGCAATGTTTCATGCAAACAAAAAATGTTTACCTTTTTGGTAAAATGATGGTGTTAGCCTATATGGGAAGTCCCAAAGTCAGTTCATCATGAGGGTTATATTTGTCTACCATAAAAGGACAATATAGTGAATTTTGATATAGCTGAATTTATCAGATTAAGGATTATTCTTTATTCTGAGATTATGTCCCTCCTAATTTTTTTGTAGGCGTGGAGAGACACAGGTTTTATGAAATAATGCTAATATTATATAGATGGTAATTTAAAAAATTTAATATTCACTTGGAAAAGTAACAAAAAGTGGACCTTATGTCTTTCCCCAAAATGTGTAGGGGGTTTTAGTGGTTTTGGAATTCCAGCCATTGGGACATGGTTTAGAGGATGGCTTAATAGTCTCTGACTCCCAGGGGTGTCACCAGTGGTGTTCTGTGGCCTCAGCAAGCCAACAGCTAAGCTGATATGGGTTCTCCAAATGTCATTTGGTTAAAATGTTAGTCTTGTGCTCAACACACAGCCTTAGTATATGAGTATCACCAATTTCTACTGAATGACCTATAAAAATAGTGACACAGCAAAGTAACCTGATGGATAAAATAGCTCCCAATTATATAGGTGCTTTATGTGTTGAGTAAAAGGAAGGCTGTAGACATGCTAATGTCTTAAAGTTAGTATGTAGTGTTCAAAACATGAACTGTAGTCAGATAGCCAAGGATCAAGTCCCAGCTCTGTGTCTTGCCATGTCACACCCACTAGACAAATTACTTATTCTAAACTTCAATATCCTCATCTTTAAAATGGAGGTAATATTAATGGTGCCAACTCTATAAGATTGTTCTGAGAAATATATATTCATATATTATATATATGTGTATATATATATATATATATATATATATATATATATATATATATGCTTAATATAGTGCCTGGCATATAGCAAGCACTCAACACACATTTATTACAGATAAACCAGGAAATAAAGGCAATAGGACTGTAGGAAAAGAATTCTGAGGTCCACATATGGGATAAGAAGAGTGACAGGACTTAGCGGAAATTCTAAAATATTTTTTTTAATTAAAATTTATTGGGGTGATAATGGTTAGTAAAGTTACATAGGTTTCAAGTGTACATTTCTATAATACATCATCTATATATCACATTGTGTGTTCACCACCCAGTCAGTTCTCCTTCCATCACTACATATTTGACTCTGTTTACCCTCATCTACTACTCCTCCTCCCCCCTAAAAATGTTTTTAAAGCTCACTCAGAAAGACAAAATATAATTGTTAATTTGGGTTTGATCAGAGTTATCGTAAAGCAGCAAGGAAATCATGAATCTAAAAGGGAGGTAAGAGAAAATGGAGAGACTCAGAGCCTTTATAGGACACTTGGCTCTGAAAGCAAGAGCCTAGGAAAGGGAGCTTTGTTGCATCTGGGTTGGGTCAGACCCCAGGGCAGGGAAGCATGTTGGTCTGCATATGAAAACCACAATTTGTACCAGAAGCTTAGCAACAAAGGATTTCTGTCAAAATCTTGGCTTAAAAATGTGCTAACTAGCCTTGGGCACAAGACAGATCTGGAATAACCACAGTCCCCAAATTTAAACTCCAGAAATATGCCATGCAGTCTGAAAAATAACAAAAATCATATAATAATATTACCATAAAAAGTAAATAACATAACTAGATGAGATGCAATCCATCTTTATTGGATGTGGATGCTGAATTAAAAAAAAATTAGTTAAAAGGCATTTTTTGAATAAGTGAGAAAATTTAAATATGGCCTATATTTTAGGCGATATTATTTAATTAGGGTTAATTTTCTTCGGTATTATGGTTATGAAAGGAAAAGTCCTTGTTCGTAGTTGCTGCATGTGAATTATTTCAGGGCAAAATGTCATGAGATCTACAATTTACTTTCAAAGAATTTAGGAGAAAAAAATCTATACGGAAAGTTGGTAAAGCTAATATGGCAAAATGCTAACACGTGGTGGATCTAGGCTCGAGAAATGTTCACTTGTGTTATTGCACTACACTTTCAACTATTTTGTAAATTTGAATATTTTCTAAGTAAAAAGTCTGAAAAACTAATTGGAAAAGGATCACGCCTCTACTCGTATTTACCAATACAATAGTTGCGGAAAAGGGGAGAAAAGAAAAAGAGACAAGGCCACTGACTGCTACTCCCCTCTTGCAAAGTGTGGAGGAGGAGGCTGCAGTTCCAAGAGCTTGTCTGGGCGCTGGCTTCCCTCTTCTGGGCGTTGTGCTGTGACCGCCAGCGAGGGAAGCCACCTACATTGCAGTGGCTTCCTGGGCCCCTCGATGACCTTAACATGTTTTCTGAATAATTTGAATTGTAGTGAGAGTATGTGGTTCTGGTGAAAAGTAATTATGGTGATTAAATGGTGAGGGGGAAAAAAGTGAACAATACCAAGAGGGCCACATGTACACGTCGGGAGAGGAAAAGGAACTTGGCAAGTGGCAGCCCCGCAGGCGGTGCTGAGACAGCACGCGGTGCTTCGCGCGCCGGTTGATACTCAGCGCCCTGGGTGATGCTCCGCCGCGGGCGCGCACAGGGTTAAGGCTGGCAGAGGGGCCCGCGCATCCTTCGCCCGCCCACATTCCGCCACTGAATGGAGGCGATGGCCTGATGCCGGTGGGGTGATGTCGCCGCTCCGCGTCCGAACTTCCCACTGGCCAGGCCCGCGCCGCTGCCGAAACCCCCACCCCCACACCCCTACCCCCCGCCTCCCCCGCGCTCCGTGGCCACGTTACTTTCGCCACCATTCACTCGGCCCGATGGGGTTACAAAGCGGGACATTAAGAAGTCTTCGAGCGTCGCAGAAACTAGAAATGTGGGGCCCAGAACGTGGAGACAATTACTGTGGTTCGGAGTCTCCCCACCCACCCCATCCATCGCCCAGCCTTGTAATCTGACCCTTTCCATGATGTTACAGGGGGTCTGTGTTTGCAGATCTGTTTCTTTGTCTGAATTTGAAAGTAAAGCATGGTACAACTTCAGAAATTGTGTGTGTGTGTGTGTGATGAATCCATATGAAACGAACAAAATGGAGACACTTTTACTGATATGCCTTTGTCTAATTTTATAAAACACATCTTATAAAATATAAACTTTAATAGGAGAAAGAACAAGTTTTAAGTCTACGGAAACCTAAGTGAACATACATATTTTCATAAAAAACGCTCCTAAACCAAGTCTAATCATTTAACCTTCTCTTGTGACAAACCACACTTTTGGATCTTTAATTTGAGAGCTTCAGCTGGCAATATTTCCTAAAATATTTTACAAGACATAGAAAACATAAAATAGTGCAAATGCTTCATTTTTATTATCCAATGACCATGACAAAATGTGAGTAAGTGCGCTATACTCAATGACATTCATGATCACCATCACAATATATAATGACATTTATTAAATCGGCATGAAATACGAAAGGAAATATCCAAATAGAAAATTAATTCACTCCTTCGACTAGTACTAAGTGGGACACTGGTCCTGCCTTCAAGGATCTCCCAGGATTCCCAAGGAAGGCTGTTGAGTACAGTGGTCAGTACTATGAAAAGGTAAGTAGCAGTGAGCCTACAGAAGAACACCCACAGGATCGGGGTCATGGGTGTGTGTGGAGGTGAAGGGAGAGGGGACTCAGGGAAGGCTTCTTGAAGGAAGAAATTCTGAGCTGAAATCTGAAGAACAGAAGTTAGGCTAGTGGTTCCCTAACTTTGCTGGACATTACACACACCTGAGGAGCTTTTAAAAATCCCTGTGGACAGGTCACACTCCAATTAAATCAGAATGTCTGGGAGTGAGAGCCTGGCATCAGTATATATATATTTAAGATCCCACGTAATTCCAATGTATACTAAGGTTTGGGGAACTACTATGGCAAAGGGAGGGAAGCTGCTGGTTTTCAGTTTTCTGCAAGGAAACATTTGCGGAGCGGCATGTAGCAGGTGCTAGTAATTGCTCTTTGCTCCCCCCTTCTCCTGTGCACTGCCTTGCCTCTAGTAAGCATTCTGGACATGTTTACTGAAGTTGGAGCAAAAACTAATCAAACTCTAGATATACAAGAACACCAGGTCTTCCTAAAGACTGCCCTTTAGCACTCACTGAACTAACTAGGGTGTAAAACTCATCATGGCAGGTCCTCACCTAAAGAGAAGGGAAAAGGCAGCATTTTGACAACTGGGGAAAAAAAAATACTCTTCTCTCAATTCACCTCCTCCATCTTCAGTCCCATGCTATAGTTGTCACAGCAGAGACAACAGTGCAAGAACTATTGTTTCTATCTTCAAATGGCTTCCCCCTCTTTATTGAAAAAAGCACAAGACCCCCCAAAATTATGAGTACATTAATCACAACAGGTCAAGAACAGCCTAAGGAGGAGGCTAGATGGACGAATATTCCTTCATGTTAGTGGAGGCAAGCTGTGCAAGCTGGAAGCTAAGGCTTTCTTTGCCCTGGGTGTGAAATGGCCTCTTGCAATATATCTCTTGTTCCAAATGGTAGTTCCAGGCCTATAGGCACTTTAAAAGGAAGAGGGGAAAGAAAACTTTTTAATCCAGCTGAGGCAGACTGCATTTTTACTAGATCAGAGACAGAGAATATGAACTCCTACTTTGGGAGCAAGAGGCTCACTGAAGCCCTTACTAAACAGCATGATGTCACACCACTCACGGAGGGCAAACCCCACACTGGCTCTATCGTATTAACCTCTAGGAACCTTTGCATCTCTCTGTAGGAAAGTGAGAAGGCAGATGCCAGGTGTTTATTCCTTTTCATTGGTCCTCCCATGAAGCACTGGGTGCAACTGTGACCTCATAGGATTAACAAGGGCACTTTTGTGACCTAGGTTCAAGCCACAATGTCACTCAAAATTCAGGGGAGCGTGAGAGGACAGGGCCAGGAATGGGTCTGGAGGGAAAATACTCTTCCTTAGTTCCATACTCAATGCGATAAGTAGTCTGAGCTTCTGAAAACAACCAATTAGCACAAAGCCCTGGAACACAGAAGCTGACCTAAAATGAAGCCAGTCTTAGGCAAAGCCCATTGACAAGGAAAGAGTGTGTTTAGTGGGAAAATAAGTATGGATTTTGAAGCAGCCTCCCCAACAGTAGCTGGGAGTTTCTGCTGAGCCTTGAAAATAAATCAGGCTCTTCCAAATATCTTCTCTTGAGCACAATGAGGTAACACCTCCTTACATTTAAATGCAGCTTATACCGTGCCGAGTATTTTCAAAGACATTACCTTATATGAGCCTCATGGCCCTGTGAGTTTGGCGGGGCATGGACGACCTTTCTCCTCATTTATCACTGTGAGAAACTGAGGCTCAGAGCGAGTAAGTGTCTTGAAGTGAAGAGCTGCCCCCTGAACCCACGTCTGACTCTAATATGCTCCTTTTACTCACTGGTACTTCTTTAAATCTGGGCTGAGCATTAGCTCTATTTGAACACCCAGGGAGCTGGTAAAAATACAAATTTCTGGACCCCACTCTGACCTTCTGAAAGTGACCCTCTGCAACAGCACTTGGGAGATGAATTTTTAACCTGCAGATTGCCCAGATGATTCTAAGAATTAAAATTGATAACTACTATGCAACTGACCTACACAAGACCCAGGAGTGTTTACTTTGATTCAAGGTTCTTGTGATCTCTTGGATCTAGCATTTCCTTGGTGTTGTACCAATTAGACCTGTGTGCTGCTGGAGAGATCAAACATCTATCTACTGCTGCCTTCCCCTAATATCCTTCCTATGGTTCTGCCACAATGTCTGGAACGTCCACTCTATAAGCAGGTATTTGGGTTCAGGTGGGGTGGCGATCACATGCACAGATGTCACCTGGAGAAGCCAGTTAGATGCTCCGTTGTCAATTTAGGACACAAGCTGTCCTGGGAAGGTGGATGCGGATCCTTGCATGAGGAGAGAAGGACATGGCATTGCTTGAGAGACCCTCGTTCTAGTTGCTTATATTAATTGGGTGGCTTTGGGTAAGTTGTTCAACCTCTCTTGACCTCATTATGCTCGTTTGAAGTCCAAGGGGGGGGTATATCAGACACAAATCCTTATTTCTAACATCCTAGGCTGATCACCGATGTGTAAACCAGGTGAAGGCTGAATGGGGTTGGAGCCCTGCAAGACCTGGTATGACAGCTTCCTGGAGCCCACCAGGACTTAGCAATGTCCAAGAGTGCAGAGCACGTGGGAGGCTTCTGAAATGGTTTTACCTTTCCGAGTCATCTTTCTTCCCCCAAATCATGGTTCACTGAGATATAAATGCAAATAAAACAAACACCCAAATCACACATATCTTAAAAACAGATGTAACCTCTAAAAGTTGTTCCAACTCTGTGAGAATCTCGTACTTGAACTAAATGCTTTCTAGCTGGATGAGAAAATAAAATAAAAAGAATGAGTATAAGGACCACAGTGGCGTATAATTAGAAAATTCCCCCTTAGATTGAGGCTATACATACTGACATGGAAGTATCTTGGAGATGTATTGGATACATTGTGGAGAGAGAAAAAAGCAAGTTGTCTTGTGTCCTACTATTTGTGAAAAAGAAAAAAAAAGGAATAAGATAAAAGAAACCCATATATACATATTTGATTATGCACAGAATCTCTGGAGAAATACACCGAAAACTGACGATGCTGGTTACGTCTATAAAGGGAACTGAGCGGCAGGGGATGGTATAGGAGGGAGGCTGTCTTTTCTCTCTATACCCTTTTATACCTTTTGATTTTCACTACGTGCATTTTACTTTTTTAAATTGCACTTTGGTTTCCCCCATCACTTCCTCTGACATTTTGACCAGCAATTCCCCTTCTGGGAAGTGATCCAACAGATATACTTACACATATATTTAAAACATGACATGACCATATAGTTGTTCACTGAAGCCTTTTGTTGCTGTTGTTGTAATGACAAATGTTTGAAACGTTGTCATTGCCCATCAATAGGAAACTGATGAACTAGATTGTGGCATATTCACAAAATGGAATGCTGTGCGTGTGTAAGGAAGCTGAGGATGCTCTCAATGTACAGGATGGAGAGACCCACAAGATATGTTGTCGAATGGAAACAGGAAGATGCAGAATAGTGTGTATAAGATGAGTTTAAAAGGGGGGGTTAAAATATGTACATTCATATTTGCTGGTATATGCATTAGACTCTCTGGTAGGTACACTAGAAACAAATAATAGCACTTATCTAATGTGGGAGCATCAGATGACTGGGGAATGGGGATAGAAGAGAGACTTCATTGAATATTTTTTTATATGTTAACAGTTTTGAGTCATGTCAATAAAATACTATTCAAAAAGTAAATAATTACTGTTTCAAAACAAACAAATATATAAAAATAACACTTTGGCTTCCCCTTCTTTATGCCAAGCACTGCCATTACCATTTTGCTTCAGGGCCAGAATACAAAACAATAGACTCTTTTAAAGAAGCCAGCGCTTGGGCCTCACTTTAGCCTTTCAAATAGTGACTTGCAGAAAATCCAAAGCAGCATCTCTTCCCTTTGTCTTCCTAATCTTTGAAACTGTTCAATGCCAGTTTTTTATGGCCCCTTTCCCTATCCCCACCACCCCAACTCAATTCTCATCAGTCTTCCCTGGGCCTCCCCTCTGAACACTGCTGTAGCCGCCAAAGCTCTGATTTATAGCACAACTTCGTGCCTGGAATCATAGGATAGCAGACACATGGCTCTGGACGTGGGTGACGCAACAGCCCTAGGCTTGGCCAACTCCTGTCTCTGTTGTGAACTCCTAACCGGCCCACATCTCACTTTCCTCATACAATTGACATCCCAGGGCCCTTCAAGGGATAAATCATTGCCTTTCACACTGAATCAGTCTTCACTCTCAAGGCCATCTGAACCTGCCTCCAACCCTTGTTAAATCCTCGCATATCCTGGTACCTATTACATGCTTATCTTTAAATACACCCAAACTTGTCTCAGCCCAGTTCTTAGAGCCTCCAGCTTCCCCAAAAGACATTGGTGGGTCTAAATAGACTACCACTCAGGGCTGAATCAATGAACTCCAAGGGCATCATTGCATTCATTTAATACTAATGTCCCTGGCTTTGGGCTGGACGTTGGGAAGACAATCATGAACAAGACTGATGTGGTCATTGTCTGCATGGAGCCAGCAGCCCCCTTGGGAAGGCAGTTTAACAAAAGATCGAATACTATGGATCTCAACTCTGGCTGCATATTAGAATTTCCGAGGACCTTTTAAGAAATACTGATACTCCAATCCACTTCTGATCAACTGAATCAGAATCTCTGGGGGTGAGGCCCAAGCAGCAGTGCTTTTAAACCTCTCTAGCTTATTCTAATGACGGCCAGCATTGAGAACCCCTTTCTAACACAATGGATTTAAAGGCAACATCGTACTTAATAGTACAGTCTAAGCGATTCCCATGTGATAATTCTTAATTGAATCATAAAAAGTTACTTCCTATAGGTACAAGGCTAGGAACTATGGTACTGCTCCGAAAGCCCATTTCATATCACAAACAAAAATTTAATCCTGAGACTAAAAGGCAAGAAGCCCAAAGACATGCTTTAAATAATATCCAAGAGACAGGATGGACTACGTTGGTGGTTAGAGCTCTGCAGAATCAGCAACGCATTTTCCAACCTTCTTGATTCATAAGGTTTTGGATTTCTTAGCTCTATTCCATTCCTTCGAGGGTTCCCATGGAATTTCAATTATATAAATAAAGTTCTACCATTCCAGTCATCCCTTGCCTCTACACGTGGGACCCAAGTATGTGGTGATAAGATGTGACTCTTCAGTCAGTGGGGCCTTACAGCATGGAGTATCACTCCTTCCACACTCCTTGTGGGCAGTTCTGAAGATTTCAGAAGGCAGTTAAAGACCTGTGAATGAGGATTTTCCTCTACACTTTCTTTGGGGTGTCATTAATGCTTTTAATTTATTATATGTATTGAATCTAATCAGGTCAAATGGAAAAAAAAAACAATACATGGGAAACAGGGTCAGAACAATTAAATATATACTGCTTACAAATATCTAACCCTCCCATTTTCTCATCTGTAACATGGGCATCAATACAGATGAAACCACATAGGTCTGCTACGAAAATTAATGGTGATCACTTTGGTAAAGAATCTGACATATAACACCACACAGTAGATGATATGTTATTATTTATTTTAATATCTAAAAAGGCTGGGAAGTGCTATTTTATGATTTTATGTATTACAGATTTACAAATTGCCCTCCAGGGGGCATCACTTTACACACCCCCACTAGCAGTATATGAGAGTGCCCATTTTTAGTACCTCTACCACAGAGATTTCTTCTTAAAAAAAAGTTTTTTTTGCTAATTTGATAAAGTTGGTACTAAGTTGTTTTATCTTTCATTCATTTTATTAATTCTAAGGTTGAACTTTTTTCTTGCCATATCTCTGGTCTATTTTGTAGTTTTTTTGTAGTTTTGTATTTTTTATATATCAAATTAACACTTTTTAATGTGATCATATCTCTTAATCTTTTGATTTTCAACCTCTTTTGCTTTCATGCTTCCTTATCTTGAGATCATATAATACTCACCTTTATCATCTTCTGGTTCTCTTTTTTTTCTGAATTTGACTTTTTAATCCATTTGGAATTTACTATAGAATATGATGTGAAATAAGGATTTAACTTAATTTTAATTTTTCCTTAAGCAGTTAATCACTTATATTAGGACCACTATTTATATAATTAATTCATTCCCCATTGATTTGAAATACCATTCCATTTTTTGTTTCAATAATTTTCACTGTCTCTTCGTATAATAATAGCACATATTTTAATTATTATAGTCTTATAATATGCTTTAGTATCAGGCAGTGCAAATTCAGGGGGAGGGTCTTAATCCTGCATCTTGTTTGTGTGGCGCAATTACTCATGCACATTGTCCCCTGAAGCAAAACACATTACTTTGGCTAATGCAACCGTGGGGAAGAAAAACAACAAATTTTCCCCCCCACCTTCTAAGTTCTTTTGGCTGGGTTAACAATCACATTAACGGAGACAGGTTAGCAGGAGAAAATCAAATTTTAGTTACATACCTACTGGGAATTCACAGAAGCATGAAAATTCCAAAGACAGTGAGGCCACATTGGGTATATATGACATTTTGGACAAAGGAGAAAAGGTGGCGACAGGGTAATAGATTTCAGAAGTGAGGATGGGCGATTAACAGGTAGTTGAGGAGAAGGGGAACACACATGACAGGCCACTTCTTGCCAGGCAACTCAGAAACAATGGGACACAAGGGGTAAACTAGAAAACATCCTAATGCTAGGGTGAAAATGCTTAAGATGATTGATTATGCCAAGGTTCCTATCCTAAAGCAGGTTTTTCTATCTGAACCTCTTGAAGAAAAAGGGGAAGTAAAAAAATCTTCCTGAGCTTGTTAGGCTTTGATTGACTACAGGTCAAAATAATCTGCCTGCCAGGATGGCACATTCCAGGGACACTTGTTCTTGACCCCCACACAACCTAAGTTGAGATATTATATTCTATATGATGGAACACAACGCAGTCATTACAAATAACCTTTTCCAATAAGAAATATTTAGTAATAGGGGAGAATGCTTTGGATATAGTATTAAAAGATTCAGGTTAAACAATATGATCTGGCTTTGTTAAAACAAAAACAACAAATTACCTGTCTCTCTGCATAGAAAACCGGTGGTAAATAAGTACACCAAAAATGTTAATGGTAAGCTATTTCTAAGTAATGGGATGATGGGTGCTTTTTACCTCGCTGTATTTTTTAACCTTTTCAAATGTTCTATAATGATGTGCTTTACTGTTACAATCCGTAATTAGTATTACTTAAATGGATGTTCTAAGGCTCACCCCTAGCACTTTTCAGGGCACTTGGAGGAGTGAATCCCATCCCAGAGAGAAGCCGGCTCGCTCTTTCTCTCCATGAGGAGTCATGGACGGGCATCCAGCCCTCAGGGGGAAATGCAGTCACCATTTAGTTTCAGTCCTTTTGAATGGGAGATGCTGCCATTAGATGGTAAATGCCAAAGTAGCATCATCTGGAATCTCTGGTGACCCTTTGTGTTGCCAGCTGGAAGAGGAGTGTGTGGTGTCACCTCCTACTCTCCCTCTCCAAACCCCACCCGGAAGAGCTGGGAAGACACAAAGATGGTGTGCTACATCAGGGAGGTATGCAAATGCCAGCTTGTCTCTGACCCTCTAATCCTATCAGGAATGCTTAGCGTGTTAATTTGACCATCTTTCACAGTTCATAAATCTGCTTGGGGGCAAAGCTTGAGCTGTCAGACACCATCAAGCAAAACTTCTTCTGAGGCTGGCAGTTTGAGTAAAACAGCAGGGATCATGCCTCAATCAAGTCCAATAAAGAGCTTTGTATGTGGGGGACTGGAAAGCAGCTTCTCACATTTGGATACAATAGAACAAAACAGTGGGAAATGTGAATGTCTGATTATCTGGACTGGTGGTCTCCCCTATGCCCTGCCTGCCCACTGAGCCATGGAGCCTCCTTCATTCACAATTCTTTGCACGCAGATGGATCTATCTTGCTCCCAAACAATTGCGTGCACAGACTCCCTTCGGATTAGTTTATTTAATCCCTGTGTGTAAATACAAATTGACTATTTTCGCTTCCACTGGAATCTGCTAGCCTTTTCATATTAAAATCTTTTAAATTTTAGCCAGGTCATTTCTGCCTAGATTCATTCTCTTTATTCATTCAGCAGTCAGAACAGAAACATTCTCTTTCTGGGACACAACACGCTACTCCCTCTTCACAAATATGTATGGTTGAAAGCTTCAACAGAAATCAGTTTCAACCTCTGGATTACAGCTTCGTCCAGAACGATCTGTTCGTCTTTTGGTCAGTTTACAATTTAGCTGAGTAGAAATTCTAAGTTAAAATACCCTTTCCAGCATCTAGTTCAAGAGGGAAGGCACCGAGGCAGGCAGTTTGATTTTCAACTTCCTCCTCTGTCCAAGCCTCTTCTAAGGCAAGTCGGAGTGGTTTTCTGTCCTAAAGGACCTAAAGCTCCTCTGACCGAATCTGCATGCTGACTGAGGTGGGAGGAGTGCTGGCTCCAGGAGAGACAAACGGCTGTTACCACCCAGGACCTGAGGCTGGAAGCACCAGAAAAGTCAGAGACCTACCCATTCTGCATCTCCCTATGGTACAGGCACCAAATGACTCCTGTCTCCTCAGGCGGGGCTGATTTACTGCTCCCAAGGACACAGCAGATTTAGGAAGGTTGAGGAATTTAGCAGAAAGGGAATCCGAAAGACTTAGCAGACTTGGCTTTGGGTGAGATTAACTCTTGAGTTCTAGTTTCCTTACCTGAAAGAGAATCCACATGGGATTGTCTGGCTCATAGTGCAGGCATTTATTACATGGTAATTTTGATGATTGATATAACTGAATGAATTTGATAACTGTGATTATTGATATTATAATTAGGAGTGAGTTTGAAAAATGATAACTATGATAGATGCTATTACTGGCAGTGAATAGGGTACATAACTATGATTACTGATATTGTTATTGCTGGTAGTGAATTTGATAAAAAATGATGTTATTGTTTACTGCTGATAATGCCATCATTAGCTATTGCCGTCTCCGTGTAACGAGTAGACTTTAAAAGAACTGATTGAAGATCATATAAGCCTACTCACTCACTTTAATCAGTGCTTGTTGAGCACCATCTATCTATGCACCAGGCACTGTTCCAGGCACTGGGCTCCATCTTTGCGAAGTTTACCTCTTAGTGGAGGGAGATGGACAATACATATAATAAATAAATTACGTTGAATTTAGAACTTTAGGCAGTTTAGATTAATAGGGAAAAATAGAGCAGGGTAAAGAGGGTGGGAGTGAATTGGAGGAGAAGGGGAAGGATGCGATATAATTTAAAATAAGGTGGTTCTGGAAGGCCTCTCTGAGAAGGCAGTATTTGAACAATCAGGAAGTGGGGGAGTAAGTCCTGGGGAAAGCTGGGAGAAGAGCATTCTAGGCAGCAGAAAGAGCACTGCAAAGGCAGGCGTGGGGGTTGGGGGTGCTGAGGAGGGGGTGGAGTGGGGTGGCAGGGGAGCATGCCTGCGTTTTCAGAAGGCTGGAATGGCCAGGGGTAGAGTGAGAACTGGTGTCACAAGGGTGCAGAGGCCGGTCATGTAGGTTAAGTTGGGCATTTTAAGGACTTCAGCTTTTTATTGCAAGTGCAGTGGTAGTTTAAGATTTAATAAGGAAACTATTTACAAAGATATAGACCGGGTGAAGGGAAATAACAGGGACAATGCAGTGGAATGAGGCTGTTACCACCCCTAGGCCTGAAGGCATAAGTGGAGGGAGTGGTACTGAAACCTAGAAGAGTTATGTAAGAGGCAAGACCATTCTGCAAAGAGCACTGACTTTTCTTAGTTAAGGGGACAGCTAACCCAGTGGTTCTCATCGAGGGCGACTGTGCCTTTAAAGGGATTTGGGCTGTCACAACGTAGGGAAAGCTGTTATTTGCATCTAGTCGTTAGAGAGATGCTACTAAACATCCTACGTTGCACAGGACAGTGTCCACAATGAAGAATTATCCTGCCAAAATGTCAATAATGCCATGGTGGTCCTGAGATGACTGGGCAAGATGCAAGCTGGGGAAACTGCTCAAATCTCACTCTCTTCCCTCTCTCATATCCTGCAAGGATCCCCCTTTGGCAAAACTCAACAGGAAGCCGGATGGCAAGTGAATCTGTCCATGTGGTCCATAAAGTATTCCAGGGCAGAAAGGAGGGTGAAGTGATGAGTGAATTAGGATGGCACAGAGTAGACAGTTACATAAACATCACTGACACTAACGCTATGTATTCTTTTACATGCCTGCTGGAGCCCCAGCACAAAGTTTTTTTTATATATACCCAGAAGTAGGATTTTTCATCTTACCAGTAATGCCAAATTGTTTTCCACAGCGCTTGGACCCACAGCAGTATGTAAGAGATCCATATCCTCTAATACATGCATTGCCAAGTTTTTCACTTTTGTCAATTCTAGCAGGTGTAAAATGGTATCTTATGGTACCTACTTGGAATCTCCCTGATTACTCATCAGGCTGAGCGCTTTTTTTTTTTTTTGAATGCCTAGTGGTCATAGGAGTTTCCCAATTTGAGAAACGCTCCTTTTCTGTTGTCTTTTTCTTATTGTAGTTTTTAATATATCCTGGATATGACTCCTTTGCCCTTTATATGTGTTGCAAATATTTTCTCACTTGGTGACTTGCCTCTTTACTTTTTCACGGAGGTCACTGGATGAACAGATGTTAATTTTAATATAGTCAAATTTAACAATCTCTTCTTTTAAGGTTAGCATTCTTTGAAGCTCAGTTAAAAGTTCTTATCCCCAAATCACAAAGTCTTCTATATTTTCTTCTAAACATTCAAAACAGTTTGCTTTTCATATTTAAGTCCTATATAAAATCCATCTGGAGTTTATTTTTGTGCATACATCCAGATATATCTTTTTTCTATATGAATAACCAGTTGTTTCACAATTTATTGAATAGTTCCTCCTTTACCATGACCTGTAATGCTATTCCTGTGGTGTATATAAAAATCGTACATATACTCTGGTTCAGTTGGTCAAATGAATCTTTTCCTGCAATACTACACTTAGTTATTACAGCATTAATGCCATTCTTGATCTCTGGTCCTCCTGCCTTATTATTTTTCTTCAGGAGTGTCTAGCCTATTCTTAGGCTTTTGTAGACATTTCCTAGTCACTCTAGATTCTTTCATAACCTTTGGGGGAAAAACTTCATGAGTCACCTGTTACTTCCGTTTCTAGTGTTTTGTTTTTTTTTACTTTTTTTTAACCTTTATAGTTCTATTCTACTCTTTTAAAATTTATCCTTAAAAATTTAACAAGCATACTTAAACTCTGGAGTTCATCAATATTTGGAAGTTTCTCCTATCTTCTATATTATTGTAAAGCAGTACTTTAAATTCCACCGTTTTTAAAATCTCAAATCTATTTATTACGTCTCCAGTATTTTTATAGACAATGTTTATAGTGTTTTATTTAAACAGATAAAACAGTCCTGTTACAAAATTCAAAAGGACATAGAGTGGAAAGTTTCTATTGCCTCTGTCCCCCTGGAAACCAGGTGTCCTCCCAATAAGTTTGTGTATCCTGGAGGTATTTTATGCATAAAGCAAATGCATATTGTACTTTTTTCTACTTTACACAAATAGGGGCAAATTGAACATATAGGTCAACCTCTTTCTTTTTCGTCTTGAAGATTATTGCACATCAGTTAATAAAGCACTTAATATTCTCTTTTAACACACGAGTATGTTTTCAGTTTGTTTGCAAACATGTTTACTAATTTCTTTGTTCACCATGCTTCTTACACGCCATTCCTTCCTTCTGGATTCAATTGCCTTCTTTCCTGAAGAATAATCCTATGTAAGTTTTTTCAGTAAAATCTGAAAATGTTTTTCATCTTCTCTTGAACACCAATGTATCTATGTATGGAATTCAGGGTTAACGTCAATTTTTTTCTCAGCACTTAAGAGGTATTTTATTGTCATCTGCCCTACACTGCTGCCAGTGAAAGCCTGCTGTCAGTGTGATTATTCCTTTGTAGGTCAAGTTTTTTCTCTTTGGCTGCTTTTCGATTTTACTCCTTTTGCAATTGTCCTACATGTCTGGAAGCAGACTTGTTCTTATTCCCCCTACTAGATATTTATTATCTCGAGGATTCACATCCTTCATAAACGCTGGAAAAATCTTCAAACCTCTTCTATCCCCGTTCTTTATGTTGGATCTTCTCGTTCTGTTCTCTGTGTCTCTCCGAGTTTCCCACCTCCTCCTGTTATAATCTGGTTATGTTCCTGATTTATCTCCTAGTTCACCAATTCTCTCTTCAGATACACCCAATCTGTGATTTAGTCTGTTCACTGAGTTCCTAATTTCATTAATTATATACTGTTCAGTTCCAAAAGACTTAGCTTTCCAAATCTACTTTGCTATTTTCATTGTCATCTTTTCTAATGGGTTTTATGCTTTCTTCTCCCCTCCCAATCATTTTAAACATTCTTATTCCACAGTAATTCTATCTAAGTTTATGGGAATGCTAATCCTTCAAGATTGTGCCTGCTGATTTGTACTCACAACACATTAGTTTGGATTCTTGATCATGAGTCCATTTGAGTAGGACTTGTTTTTTCTTTACTGTAGGAATATGATACAACTTGGGTTTTGGGTATTATCTTCCTTCCCCAACCAGGCTGCCATAATATCTGGTGCTTTTATCAGTAATTTTCAAGCTGAGATCCTCAGGTACCTAGGGATTTATATACTTTACATTTTGAGCTTCTTAAGATTTCATTTGAACAAAGGGATCAGTGGCTAATCTTGCTGCTTTCAGATTCTATGTTCTATGTCTCCACGACAAGTGAGAAAACTCAACCACTACTCCTGGATAATTCAGGGAAATAATATGTGCCAGGATGTGCTAAGTGATGAGTCTAGTGGTAAACAAACAGATGTATTTCTTATACCTTTCAAATTATCTATGAGGGACCAGTTTTTTTTCCTTTTAATTTCCAACTTGCTGCAGACCAATATTTTGCTTAAAAAAATTAAAAACATTGCAGCAATGTTAAACTGTTATAACAGTTTCCCCCTGGTATTTTCATCTCTTCATGGGTTGGTAATGAATAGTTTGTAGACCAACGCCACCTGCAGGCCATTTTTGTGTAGCACTGCTCTGCAGTATCTATTGGCAGACCATTTGGGGTTCTGAATATTTGTGTGATGGGGATGACAACTGTAGGTAGATTAGGAATCAGAGATTAGGAATCAGATCATTCCTTCTGATAATGGTCACTTGTATGTGGAGAGCAAGAACCTTCTAAGAGGGTGTAATTGAGTCTTTTAGGTTATAATCTGCCTAAGCTAGTAAGCATGAAAAGGGGAATGGGGCGGTAGAGATTCAGGAGATAGTAAAAAGGCCACATTATGGTCTAACAGTTCTCCTGACGAAAAATGGGTATTATAATTTGCCTCCTCTGTCACTCTAGTCCTCTACTAGGACACGACAGTAGGTAAAGGGCCAGTCAGGAATACTAATCACAAAAGCTTAAGGAAATTTATTTGCATGTTTTCTTTTTTCATCACCCTGTAAACAACTGGATCACATTCATATACTAGAATGCATGTTTAGGAACTAGCAAACACTTTGATGTTATCTTAACTGAAGCAGAAAGATAAAGCTGCTAAAAAATATTTCAAGCCATGACTTAGGGGTTATTTGCACCGTTACTCTTATTATGGAAAGCAGGGAATTGATCACACACATGGATACTTAGCATACTGAAATCCAAAATACATACATTACTATACTTTCTTTTAAGAGTAATAAATACCACTAACTTTAAGATTTGAAACATAATTTTTTTTATATAACACAGAAAACAAAAATATATTCCTCTTTTTAAGTTAAGAGATACATTTCCCAGGAATGAGCTTTCAGGTTTGCCAAAACTTGTGTTGGATGGACTAAATGTCTAGAAGCATCTTATAGCTACATTCATTTTAAAGCATCTGAGCAACTATGGTCACAACATTCAATATTTCAATCTTTAAACAGCACTCTATCACTATTAGACTCAGAAATACATTGTTTTCCTGCAATTGTAGTTTATTGTCATCTTAATTCATTTTCTCAAAGACCATTCAACACATTTAGACTATTCCAGTAATTACCATGCTACCCAGAAAAACAAGTGAACAGTTTATTAAGAATTAAATGAGGGTATGGAATGTGATAAAGTACAATGAAGACAATCAAGATGGGTATAATAGTACTACTCACACAAAAAGTTAAACCTCATTTAAAAAAAAATTCATAAAAACAAAACAAAAAGCAACTCCATCATTATAAAGTAAAATATTTCATGCAAAAACTCCAAAACAATCCCCTAACCTCCCAACCCCCCAAGCTCCCAACAAACAAAAAGCTATTTGAAAATATAGCCATGCTAACATATTAACCACAATATAATCATTCATAGAAAAACAATATACTAATTAAGCAATGGGTTAGATGAAACAACACAGGCTGTAATATTGTAAATTCATAGACCATGATAATTTTACATGATAAGCAATTCAAGATTCACTCATAGGGTGAGAATTATAGGCTAAATGTATGTAAATATAAATTCCATTAACTCATCTCATTATCTTCTAATTATAAAACCTGGAAGCTTCCAGAACCTGAAAAATTATATAAAATTTGGCATACTCCATTTGAGTTCCAACAAATAACTTGAGGATCACGTTTGCAATGATTAGAGAGTTGTATAAAACCACTTCAAGGTCAGGAATCGACCTCTTAAATAATAATCACAATTTACACCATAGAAACTCCAGATATGCATTTACTCTGATTAATTCTTACTCAAGACAAGAAACATGATTTTCTAGCACTTTATGTACAAGTTACTGTAAAAGGCCAGTTATTTGGAGACTGAATGAAATGTAAAACAAAGGCAAACTGCTAGAGAGTGAATGGGAACACCCTCATTTACAAAGATTTAAGTGGGTAAAAATCTTGCCTTGGCTTCTGAGGGAGCTCAAGTCAACAAACAGACTGCCTAATGTCTCTGATGCGTTAGCATATTTCATGGAAAAGATAGTTAACATTAGAGAACAGGAACGGCATTTTATGGGACAGCATTCCCTCCACAGCTGCCAAACCAGCCTGGTCACCACGCGGTGCACAAACAAAGCATGTTTCCAACTGGATGGAACGTCATGATGAGGCGACCCAGAGCAGAAAGTGCCCATCTCACTGCAAACCTGCCCATTCAGGAGGCCAAGAGAGAACTGGGATACCCACATTTCATGTCCTGGGGTGAGCTTACCTACATATAGATTGACTATAATAGTAAGGCCAAGGGAAAAAAATGGAAAAAATACTCAGGACAAAAAAAATCACGCACTCCCATTTGCTATATTTTTTCCATTTAGATTTAAGATAATTAGGACATATTGGAAAATTATTCATGCTTACCCTTCCCATCTCTGAAGTTTAACTTCCTATTTATAGTCCAAGAAAAGAAAAATGTAATTGTTCAGTAACAGGATTTAGCCTTTCTAAAAAATAAAAGCACTTGCTCTAATTTTCACAAAACGATATGAGAAATTTTTCCAATGTGAACCCAGAGTTTGAGGCCAGTAGAGAAGCGTCTTTAAAAATCAGGACTATTAATAGTTAGAGCTCTTTGGAATGACTCTTATACATACAAAGGTAGCACAAATTAAATTCCCGGAGTATTCATGAAACAGATTCTTAAATGGGAAAGATTTCTAATGAGAGATAAATGCTTCCATAAGCGCATTAAATGTGATAAATCAGTCTTTCCTAGTTGACAAAAGTCCCTGCTTACAACTCAACGTAGTCTCTGAAATCAAATGTAAAAATCAATCATGATGATGCAAGATGAAGTGCAGATGAGCGGTGCACATGAAAAAAATTTGTAAACCGCTGCAGGTCTAAAGTGGTAGATTTATATTACAAAGCAATGTAAATAAATATTGGGCTAGTACAAAAGCTCTTATTTACAGTTTTACAAATGAAATCGTATTCAGTGTAAATGCTGTGTTTTAAAGAACACAGTACTGTATTAGTAAAATGAGTTCTGTTGAGGGGATTACAGTTTCTGTTAGAATCAATGCATAACGTATAAAAGATTCAAGTTAACTCTGTTTATAATTTAGTACAGACAAACCCAGCTTAACCTGGAATGGCATCTGTTAAAGTGCTGAAAAACAGGAAATATTTAGAAAACACTGTACATTATTAAAGCTTTATCAAGTCAGAATGTTAAACTTCTTTCACATTTTTTATCCTTTTGCCACAGGCTTGTGAACAAGATGATTTTTCTCAGCAAAGGAGTAAAAATTAAGAGGCCACCAGCTGCTTAGATGACTTTAGATTCAGTGGAGTTAGTTTCCTAAAACAATTATCCATCGATCATACCTTCAGGCCTCATAATCTGGTAAGTAATTAAATATTCAGGATAAGCCTGGAAAAGAAAGATTAATTCAAATATTGGCAAGCAAATTTTTGAAAACAGACTTACCATAAGTATTATTAATCCTTAGGGAAGAGGTTCAAATTTAGTGCTGTGGTTCAGAATCAGGTAAGAGCATGTTCTGAAAACATCCTTACCCTGACTCCAATCACTGAGATTCTGAATCAGCAGGTCTAGAATGAGTACTAAGTATGTGTTTGCCTGTTTTTAATAACCTAGGATAATTCTGATATATATCCCCAATTCAGAACACAGGTCTAGAGATGCTTTTAACTAGATCTGTGTCATAAGAGCAAGAGGGAATTATACATATCTCTGTGATAGAATCCTAGTAACTATTAAATATAGGATTCTGATTAATTATATTTTGGAGAAGCTAAAAATAAAAATCCAAGTATAACTGGCAAAACCTGAATAAAGTCTGTAGATTTAGATAAATCAGTGGTACTTTCCTGATTTTGGTAATTTTATGAGTGTCCTTGTTTTTTAGGAAATACACATTGAAGTACGTACTGTGTTTCCCCGAAAATAAGACCTAGCCGGACAATCAACTCTAATGCGTCTTTTGGAGCAAAAATTAATATAAGACCCAGTATAATATAATATAACATAATATCTGGGTCTTATATTAATTTTTGCTCCAAAAGACGCATTAGAGCTGACTGTCCGGCTAGGTCTTATTTTCGAGGAAACGTGGTATTTAAGGGTGAAGAAACATGCCTATGTTCCTATCATGTAGTACATGATTATTATATTTGTGTACACACACACACTCCCCCCCCCCCCCGCCCCACACACACATTGGGGAGGGAGAGAATGATAAAGGAGAGAATATTAAAATGTTAACATTTGGAACGTCTGGGTAAAGGGCATTAGGGAATTTTCTTTACTATTTTTGCAACTTTTCTATCAAGTCTGAAATTATTTCCAAACAAAAGTTAAAAAGAAATCCAGTTCTTAAGGCAATATATATGCCATGTCAATTTAGAGATTAAAGAATGATTCTAAAGCAGTTTTGAAGATGAATAAAACTGAATTACCTGTTCTCCTCTGTAAATAACATATTCAGCTAGTGCTAGGCCATTTACACTGGGCCGACCAGTGACTGAATGATGTCCTGGAGGAGAATGTGCCATTTTCATTGCACTGAATTGCAGGAATGACTTTCCCAAAGTTACCCGGCAAAAGAGCAGCTGCCTATAACATTAAAAGGAAAAGATCTACCTGAAGACAAGGTAGTACATGATAATTATACTTGTGTACACTATATAGGCTTTATAATGCATTTATACATAACACTTATGATTGTTCTTATCAGTTCACCCTTAAGAACTTTGTAAGAATGTCTTCTACTATTCTCATGAAAAGAATTTCTCAATTTAATTAATCTTTATTTTAACTATAAAACCTAAAAATGTAATATAACCTTATAGAGATGCAGACTCTGCCATCCTGTTTGTATCCCAGTAAAAGCACAAATCACAGCCCAAGTGGGAAGGAGGAAGAGGAGGTTTAAAGGGCTTCTATGAAGTGGCTTGTGAAGAGGGGCATTTGTCCAACTAAGTGCAGTTGATTCCAACTTCAAAATATATTTGAAATCCATTCTCTCCTCTTAATTCTTCTCTTAATTCTACTGCCACTATTAAGTCCAAATCACCAAAATTTTTAACCTGGACTGTAACAATGGCCTCTGACAGCCTTCCTGTTTCTACTCTAATTCCTGTCTAAACTATTTTCCATCCAAGCAACCAGTGATTTAGGGAAAAACAACAACAACCCCCCCCCCCCAAAAAAAAAAACATAAATCAGATCACATCACTCTTCTGCTTAAAACCTTTTAGAGGCTGCTCATTGTGCTTAAAGAAAATCCAAATCCCTTACCATAGCTCCAAATTCTCTAATCCTACACCTTGTGTTCATTATGCCCCAGACACATTACCTTTCTTCCTTCACAGAGGTTAAACTTTCTTACCCCATGGCCATCATACACACCATACTGTTTCCTTTACCATCTGGAACCACTCTTCAACTGGTTGACACTCATTTTTCAGGTTTTGGTTGAAACGTTACTTCCTCAAATAGGTCTTCCCTTATCAGAATTTTAAAGGAGATTACTCTCCCAATCCCCTCAAGCATATGATTGGCCTTCCTTAGTTCCAAACAACCCTCTCTCCCACTTCTAGTTACTTCATTGTTTCCATTTCTTGTTTTCTTTTCAGAGAGAACAGGAGATTTTGGTGGACCAGTTGATTGTGCTCTACCAAGAAGAGAAGCTATCTATACTTTTTATTCTAAATATGCCCTTTGGAAACCTTAGCATTTCTAATAGATTTTCTATTATAGTCACAATCAGTCCCATGATAATCCAGAATAAAGAAGTCTTAAGTTTCCTAACAACCAAGCATTCTGCTCCAAAGACAGTTTAGAAAAGGTACTAGGAACATTGCTTATTACTAATAATCAGAAATATTTAGCCTCCAGATAACAAGACAGGTAAAAACAGCAGTGTTCAATTTATAGAATCTCCAGAAACTACAAGCCTCCTAACCAGTCCAATTTGTGATCTAAAATAGAAGTAGGTAGAAGGCTGACTTTAGACACCTATACAAGTCTAAATTTAGGGGGGGAAACAACAATAACAACAAAAACCCCAAACGTTGCTTCTCTTCAGGACTATAGTTCTCCAGTTGTGTTGCCAACCTTTCAAAATCAGCTGGGAAGCCTTTAAAAATCCTAATGCCTGGACCATACCCAACTATTGAATCAGAATCTCCGAGGGTAGGACACAGGCATTAGTAGATTTAAACATCCCTGGGTGATTTCAATGTGCTGCCAAGGCTGAGAACTACTACTCTAGGGTTTTTTTTTCTAGATCCGTGATCAGAAGCTTCAGTATCACCAGGGAACTTGGTAGACATTCAAATTCTAGGGCCCCACCCCAGACCTACTAAATCAGCAACTCAGGAAGTAGGGCCTAGGAATGTCCATTTAACTAGCCATTTGATGATTTTGAAGCTAATGTTTGATAACTACTGCTCTAGATCTTTATGAGCAAGCAGTGCCCTAACTGCAGAATAAATCTCAATAATTAATCTTACTCAATTTTTCAAATGGCGAAAGATAATTTATTTACCTATGAGGATTTTATCATTTAGGGCCAAGTTATTTGAATGATTTTAACAACTGAGTTAGACCAGATAACATGGGTAACTAAAAGTGGGTAAAAAGAAGTGCAAAGTAGTTATTTTACAATAATATGCTTTCTAAAGGATTGCCATATTTTATTGTAACTTTTCAAGTAGGAATATCGCAAATTGAGGCTTAGGATTATACCGTAATGAAAGAAGAGACTCCCTCATGCACTGCTATGAAATTATTAGGCTTGGCAAGTAATACCATTTTAGCATGTGAATAGATTTTTAAAGAGTCCACTGTCCAATAATATTCAAAGGCCAAAATAAAATCTTTTATGCCCATTGATATTTTCTACTCCGTATTTTTGAAAGTACCAGCTGTTCTAATGAGTAAATGAATTAAACAGATGAAGTGCTTAGAACTGTGCTTGGGTCATACAGCTTGTTTAATAAATATCAGCTTTTATTATAACAAATGAGCGGGCCAAAGCAATCTAAAAGATACCTAGCTTGAATTCATAAAATTGTCCAAGATAATGCCTTACCCCCAAATTAAAAAAATATGAAACCAGTTCTAATCTAATTCTTACCAAAATAAATGAGAACGTGTGCTCTCTTACCTGTGGCAAACGTAACAAGATCTGTCTTTGTGAACTGGACACCCAGTACCTCCTCCAATTCCATATACATACTGATTGCTTTTGGAAGAGTTTTCAGCAAAATAAATACCAGCTCCAAACATGCCTCCTATATAAGCATGTCTTTCATCGAAGCCTTTATGGATAATTGCATTCACAAAGGGAGACCCTAAAATACATATAGATGGATAACAATTTAAAATTATCTTAGAAGAAAAAGAGTAATAAAAAAAACTAACTCTTACAAGTTAAACTCTTAAACACGACCACAATAAAGCAAAATCAGAAAACAAGGATAACAAGTTAACTGTCAGCTGGCTCACTACTTTAGAATAAATAACTGTTTTAGAGGAATTGCTAATGTCAATGTTTCTATTAGGGTGGTGGTTCAGATGCCAAAATAAGGACACATACGGAGTCAACTAGAATAACAAAACATCTCACTTGAAATATCAGTGCTAGAGTTATCAAATTTCAGACCCCAAATCCATGCAAATCTAAAGCCAAGTGTCTTGTAATTCACCTCATATAGCAAGGCTGAATGCAATCAGATCTTACAATGACGTCCATGTACTTTTTCTAGATATCAAAAGTGGCCGAAGTGGTCCTTTCGTGTCCCTTCTCTCTCCTTTATACTGCTTCTCTCCTATCCTTCCACTTCTCTGCCTTTCATCATCTGCTACATATGATTCAATCTGCAAATGGGTATGTTCCTTCATTCCCTGCATATTGACTTCTTTTTTCTTCTTCCTTGCATGTGTGCCAAGAAGCAGAGTTAGCCAAATGGGAGGAGGCATGGAGCCTGGGAACTAGGCTGGGGAATAGGGTGAAGGTGGGAGCCGAGAAAAGCCAATATAACAGCTAACTGCTTCATCAATGTCTCCATTCACAAAGAGACAGGAAAATACACTGAATTCCACTTTACAGAAATACTGAAGAACAGAATCACTTATTTGAATTAATTTGAAAAAGAAATCAAAACCATTTATAAAACAGAAAAATCATTCATTATAACCATCAAGTCAATACATAAATATTATGCTCTGTGCCAAGTACCATTTAGATATTATACACCAATTCAGACTGCTGCAGCCAGTCTCCCAGGGGATTGAGAAATTAAAATGCTGTGTTTTATAGAACTTTACAGGTCTCAAAAATTTTCTGCAATCAAGCCCAAATGAAGGAACAGATTGGAGCTATTATAGGTAATATGCTTCAAGACTTGATAAATACATTAATATCTATGTTTATATTTGCTATAAACTTGAAAGACCAATCTAACAATATAAAAGACCAACTAAGAATATTAAAAAAACCCAGGAAATGTCAAGACTGGTAAGTAATGGTGCTCTCAATTCAACAAAAGTTCTCTGAAAACAAGTTCAATGACAATGGCTCTTTTAATAATGAAGTTAAACACAAAGGGTGCCAAAAAAATATATACACATATTAAGAAAGGAAAAAACTGTATTAAAATTGTAGTACTCAATATATACTGATAAAAGATGAATACAGGTCTTGTTTGACTTCTGCAATTATAAGAGGTGCTCAAAGTGGTTACCATCAGCATAATTTTAATAACAGTTTTTTCCTTTCTGAAAACGTGTGTACATTTTTTGGCACCTTGGCACCCTCTGTATAGCTCTGACACTGAAGAGTCAAAGTCATACTAGGACGCATACATTCTTCTGAGGTGATTCTCAGATCTTATTTTAATCCAATCAACTAAGTAAAAGTAAAATACACATTTTCTGAGTGATCAGTAGAAAAATCTACTACATAAAGAAAAAAGGAAGGTGGCTGGATGGCTCAGTTGGTTAAAGCACGAGCTCTCAACAAGGTTGCCAGTTCAGTTCCGCATGGGATGGTGGGCTGCGCCCCCTGCAACCAAAGATTGAAAACGGCGACTGGACTTGGAGCTGAGCGGCCCTGGAGAAACACATGGTTCCCCAATTAAAAAAAAAAAAAAAAAAAAAGGAAAATATGAACCATCAACATTCCCATTTCTATAGTTTTTCCATTATGGTAATCCTATTTATAAACAATCCATTGTAAAATATACAAATTCAAAAGAGATTAAAAATACAAATATAAATGTAAAATTTAGAAAAATAATGTTTATTTTGTTTAAAAAGGTATGAGAAATATGCAGATTCATTATTATTTCATACCTGACAAAAACCATCCTAATGTAGAGGAGGGTGGTGATAGGGTAGAGGGAGAGGAATCTTACCATGAAATAGCATTCTTTCATTTGCATGGTTGTGGTTTTCTTCGGAAACTTCTTTTCTTCTGTGAGTATATCTTTCCCATAGTTTCTTGTTACAAACTTTCTGAATCTATAAAAAAGAAACCGGAAAAATCACATT
Organism: Rhinolophus sinicus; assembly: GCF_057876585.1. Taxonomy (NCBI): domain Eukaryota; kingdom Metazoa; phylum Chordata; class Mammalia; order Chiroptera; family Rhinolophidae; genus Rhinolophus; species Rhinolophus sinicus. Next base: position 30,000,318 of record NC_142515.1, read on the forward strand.
TTTAGGTCATAAAAATTACTTACCTATTTGTTCATCTTAACCAAAAAATGGGCCACATAGCCAGAAGAGGCAAAACTTTTCTCTGAAATTTAAACTATGTATTATTTTAGTTAACTCTGTTCCAACTATAAAGATGGAAACACAGCTACATTTTGGAAATTGAAAACTTCAAAGGGAAAAAAGAGACATATTAAAATACTTGCACTTTCATTAGTTTAGAATTATTACTGGAACATCTCTAAATTAGACATGTTGAGTTCTATATACAAGTATTAAAAAAGAGTAAACACTATTCCCCCCCCCACTGCTTTATGGAGCTCAAAGAACTACCTTTATCTATTTTTAATTAAAAATATTTGAAATAGCCACAGCAAAAAACATTCTTAAAACACACACACACACACACACACACACACACACACACCCACCCACCCACCCACTAATGCCTTTATCTTTCCCCTGTCCCTCCGATTCCTAAAATTTTTGTCTGGAGAACAGTTAAAGATGGATGCTGGTCTCATTTGGAGTATTTGCAGAGTCCAATTTCATAATCCTAGCTGTTTCTTAGCTGTGTTTAAAGGTGCTACAGCCCCCCGCTGGTCCTAGAGCACATCTGGGAGCTGGTGGTTTTAGTTTTGGCTCAAAAGAATTCAAAATACTGCCACTGACAAAATCAAGGAAAACAATTGGCACAAACAAATCTCATTTATGAAAGATAAAAAGTCTTATCATTGAAAAAATTTTCATTAAATATTGCATTAAAATAAAATTATAGAGGAAGAAAACAGCATTTATCTTTTTAAAATTCAACTACAGGCATATCTTAGAGATATTTGTGGTTTTCGGTCCCAGACCACAGCAATAAAGTAAGTATTGCTTAAAGTTACTTGTAATTTTTTTGTTGGTGGAGGATCTTGCCTTTAATTTGTAAAAAATGCAGTATCTGTGAAGCTCAATAAAGTGAAGCACAATAAAACAAGGTATGCTTCTATTTTGGAAATCAAACGAGTACCTTCTCGCCTGCTTTCACTGTTAACAAACTTTTACACATGTTACTGTTTGCAGACAAAGTGGACCTGATTGAAAATTTGCCTGTTAATAGGTATAATTCTCTTTTAAAAAATTATTATATATGCCCATGAATGGAAATACCAAAATGTCATTTTTGTGTCATACTATGATATAAACTAATAAAAAGGAACTCCCAGAAGTATGATACTTTATCTGAAAAATATATGTTTTAAATCATATAATTTCTAATACTATAAACATAGCAACTTCAATGAATACTTTTGGTATTCACTAATTCTAAAATATGACATCTAATATTATACTCATAATAGTCTGTTATTGTGAAACAATAATACAGCAGCCTAAAGAGACTGTTCACTTTTGAGTTGAAAATTTAGGTATTAGAAAGATTACTTATCACATTTTAATTCTAACCATCTTATTTTTATAATAAGAATATATCAATATAATTATTACAAAATCATTATGCATCTCAAGTAGAGCATACAGTTTTGCTTGCTATAGTTCAAGAAAACCATAGCAAAGTTGGAAAAGATCCTGAGAAGAGTAACTTGATAGCAATAAGGATACAGGACTCTCATCAGAAAGACTTAAAACATTTTAAAAGACTTTTTAGAAAAGAGGAAGGTACAGAGGGAGTACTAATAAAATTATAAATGTGAGGGGCCATCCCGGTGGCTCAGGCAGTTGGAGCTCCGTGCTCCTAACTCCGAAGGCTGCTAGTTCTATTCCCACATGGGCCAGTGGGCTCTCAACCACAAGGTTGCCAGTTCAATTCGAGTCCCACAAGGGATGGTGGGCAGCACCCCCTGCAACTAAGATTTAACACAGCATCTTGAGCTGAGCTGCCACTGAGCTCCCAGATGGCTCAGTTGGTTGGAGCGCATCCTCTCAACCACAAGGTTGCCAGTTCGACTCCTGCAAGGGATGGTGGGCCCTGCAACTAGCAACGGCAATTGGACCTGGGGCTGAGCTGCGCCCTCCACAACAAAGACTGAAAGGACAACAACTTGAAGCTGAACGGCACCCTCCACAACTAAGATTGAAAAGACAACAACTTGACTTGGAAAAAAAGTCCTGGAAGTACACACTGTTCCCCAATAAAGTCCTGTTCCCCTTCCCCAATAAAATCTTAAAAAAAAAAAAAAAAAATATTAACAAAAAATTATACATGTGACATCCATGGTGACTCGCAGAAATCTGGCGTAGTTACAGTTAGGACAGATAAAAAAAGCACAATATAACAATAAAGATGGAGTCCTTTCACTTGCCACAAAATTACTCAGCTTTATTACTGCAGAGTAACCTTAATACCGTAGTAGTTTATATAGTCTGACACCTACAGGATTTTTCATTACCCTAAGATAAAGCATAACCTCTAAACTTGAATATGTTCAACAAGTGCTGAATTATTGGTTATAGAATACAGTACAGGATGTTGAGAATCTTAAGCTCCCAAGGATATAATCTTTCCCCAAATATCCCCTGATGCCAAGTCAAAGACTTATTGGGCTGGATAGATGAAAGTTAATTATGGCTTTGAGCTTTGAAAATTACGGTCACAGCAAACTTAATTTTTACTAACTTATTACCTTGAGAATATTGTATCTGTTGAAGATTCCACCTGCATGACCACCATCTCTGTGTTCTCGGACTGTACTTTGCATCTGATGGAAAAAATATTTCAAATATATGTCCATTAGCTTTTCTGTCTTTTCTGATTTGGGAAACATGGTCCTTGACTCATATGAGTCTATTTTTGAGAATATAATGTGGGCTTTTAATATTTTTGTTATTTTAAGGAATAAGAATTCTGTGAGTTCACAAGTACTATTTTCTGGCGATAGCTGTTAGCTAGTACAATCAATCTGAAAACAGCCTTTATAGGTGGAAACTATGTAATGCAAACTAAAGGAAGAAAAAGACAACTGGATGCATCGGTGAGCTTAACAAAGCTAAACACCATACTAAAAAACAACAAAGATTTATTTGTTCCGATTTGTTTTGTCCTAATAAAGCACAATTTGTATTTCATTGAGAGTTGGAGTTTCTTGAGTTTTAGAACTAAGTCTCACTCAATTTTGTATCTCTGAGCTCAACTCCGACATATAGGGCACATGTTTTCAAAGTGGAAGGCATATTAAAAGATTTCAGTGGATTCAAGAACTTTGTGGAAAGAGAGCTGGAAGAAAAATTTCCTGGATAAGTAGTATCCACACGTTCTGGGTTTTGTCTGGGATACTGGGTTTTGCAATTGCCTTAGTGAAGGGACGGAACATTAGCCTTTCCCCACAAATGACAACAACCTCTAACTAATACAGAACTCCATATTAGTGTTAACTGTAGTGCTGGACCAAGTTATCAGAATTAAGGTTTATTGAGGGAGTGTATCTTAAATGATTTTTAAACTTTTCCAGATGATAGAGTTAGAGACAACTAAAACACCCTACTACACTTTCAAGCAGATCTGGAAACCTCCAGGATACTTAGCTATTGAACCAATATTTATTTAAGCTATAGCAACATACCTCTTCCTCCACAGACTGAAACTCTTTATCATCAGGAGACAGATCTATGAGAATTGTTCCACTTCCAGAAGTGTTCAGAGTTAAGTATGGGTTAAGACCTAGCCAATGAAATTTGAGGTAAAAAAAAAATTGCCAAAAAAACCCAATTAACATCAACCAACAATAACCACCTGATTTATCTGATGCTTACGACCAATTTTTAAAAACATTTTAGATTTCACCAGTTTTTCCCACTAATGTCCTTTTCCTGTTCCAGGATCCAAACTAGAACACCACACTGCATTTAAACTACTAATATTTGACCTCACAAGTTATAAGGATTTTATGGGAATAGTTTCAGAACATCTTTATTCTTCATCTCCAATTCTTAATAAATTTGTCACACATTTTCTTCTTCAAATTATTTCCTTTACTAAATGTGCAGCCCTTTCAGCGTTTAGTCCTTTTATTTTTTGTAACTGCTGTGTTTCCCTGAAAGTAAGACCTAGCCAGCCCATCAGCTCTAATGTGTCTTTTGGAGCAAAAATGAATATAAGACCCAGTCTTATATTACATAAGACCCAGTTTTATTTTAATGTAATATAATTTAATTTTTAATATAATTTTTGCTCCAATTGACACATTGGAGTTGATGGTCCGAGTAGGTCTTATTTTTGGAGAAACACGGGATGAGGAAGAATTATGACAGAAACTTGCATGGCTTCAGGTAATTTAAAATTATCCTAGAATGAGAAGTCCATAAAATTTACTAACTATGGAGTGCTTATTCTAACCCATAATAGATTCTTTAACTCAGCAATGAATTTGTCGTATTTTCTGAATGTCAATGGTTAAGATTAACTACATAGATTTTTGTATCTTTATTCTCACAAAAGCTTTCTAAATGGAATCTTAAATAGAATTTTCTAATTTCTTTGGTATATTTACAGCACAATTCTCCTTTAATTTCTGCAACAACATCTCCAAATTTCCGCTGTTTTCCCAGGTAGGGATTAAATCCTTTACTACTGGGTTAATGCATAGTGGTTTGCCTCTAGAGATTAAGAGCATGATTCTAATTCTGAGTTCTGGTCCGAATAACCAGACTACCACCAACATGCCAAACTCTGACAGACTTATAGGTATGGCTGAATTACAATGTCTAGAGGAAGTATGGAGACTATACAGAGGTCAATATTTTACAGAATAAAGATTTAACAGAATCAAGTCCAACAAATGCTTAACTAAGGCATCTTCAGACCACCCAGAAGAAAGAGGCTTGAAAATGCTGCAAGATAAGGACAAGTTATCTATTGACTTGATGCACTGAGTGATAGCTACGGCTTTTATGTCAGCAAGATGAGAGAATGTCACAAGATTACCACTAGTTCCAATCTGCAAATTAGGTAAAATGTAGGTACAGAATCCTGGCTTCAAATGAAGATGAGATAGATTAACTTTTTACGCAGGCCAAGTGACCCTGATGTGTCAGCTTAGAAAACATTCTGTGTTATGACCATGTTTCTATTCCAGGTAGGAATGAATGTTCTTATCCAACTGTAGCTGGGTGTATCAGAATGACTACAGGACCAGAAGTGGCACAGAGGTATGTATCTCTGCCACTTAGAGGCAGTGTCTGTTTCTGTCATTGTTTCCTGAGCATTTCAATGAAGTCTTAATAACTGTGTGCCAGACACTATGATGTATTTAATGTACAAACACTACCTGCTTTCTTTTTTAACTTGCTGCTTTCCTAAATGACCCTTGTTATTCCAGTACTCAATCGCAACTGTTACCCTACCAGATCAGTATTGTTCTAGTAGAGTCACAATGGCAGTCCACAACTGAGGGTTCTAGTTCCTCTTCATTATGGTGCTATTTATATTGTATACTAACATCCCAGGGAGCCATGGGTTTTTCCTCTTCTTTATCTTATACAATTTTGTCATCTATACTAGAAATATCCAAGACTATCTCACATTTTAAACATTTTGCCCTAGGCCCTAGTCCCTACCAAGCAAATAAAATGCATCTACCTTTAACTGATCCTATTCCAGAACTCTAGTTTAAAGCATTCCTTAGCTTGAATCAACTAATTTTTAGAGGTACTCTTTTTTTTTCTTCAAGAGGTGGACCCTATCCTGTCTAGCATACATTCTTCCCTGAAAATTCCTTCATTTTTTGCTAGTGGAGGTTTATCTTTAACCCTAGTTGTATAGCCAGGACTTCAATTATAGATGCTCTAATCCCAGGGTAAATAATTTCCTCAATTTCACAATGATGTTAAAATACGGTTTTGACACTTAATTCACCTTTTTATATCCAGTACCTGGTACATAGGAAGTGTTAATACCTGTTGAATGAATACAACTTGCATTTTCCTTAGGTACCAACATTCAGGAGAAATAAAAATGTTCAATTTTGTTAAATTTCCTCAGTTGCAACATTACTGTTTCCTAGTATTTTCACTGCATACCTTTAGGATTCAGCTATTTACAACGAAAGAGAGATTTACAAACTGTTTTATGTGCAGGCCTGAACACCTTGTCATTACCTATTATATTACCATAACATATGAGATATCCAAGTTTCAGATCTTTTAGAATCATAAAATTTTAGAGCTAGAATAACTTCAGAAATAACTGACTACAAATAACAGAAATATAACTTCAGAGCTAAATCAATCCCCAAATTTCTGAACGGCCCAGAAATTTTCCTTTGATTCACACAGTAAACAGCAGCAGCTCAGGAAGCTTAACAGTAGCAGAGTTAAGACTTGATTATAAGTTTCTCAAATCCTTATTAGTGCTTTTCCTACTAAATGGACTCTCTCTTACAGATTTTTACATTATCATTTAGTAAGTGGAGGGCTGCTTTTATGTAAACTGTTAAATTAATGATAGTAATGATTTAAAATGAAATACCTTGTTGTCCAGAGATAAGTCTCTCAACTCCTTTAATTAGTTTGTGTCTATGTCCATAAGCATTGATTCCAATCTCCTTCAGTTCCTTGTGTCCCATCTCAACTAATACATCCAAAGTGATCTTACAAAAGAGGATAAAACTGTTTAGAAGACTTACTCATCTGGTGGACATTCATATATTGGTGATCTCACAATGTATTAGATTTATACATTTACTTCAAATTCTTTAGAATAGCTTAGGGATGAAAATAAAACAGTTGTTAAACTGAAATTGAAAAGTTGTCGGTAATTAGCTAATCTAGTTAAACAGAAAGTTGAGCCGTAAGTGGCCAAAAAATATCATTATTTTCATTTAGCATAAGAACCTGAGAACTAAATTGCCATACAATAATGCACTTTCAAATAAACCATATTCAGGTACATTTATCTTTTCCACCATCCCTCTACATCCAACCTATTTATACAATACCTTCAATGATTTCTCCAGGCTATGCTAACTTGTACTTTTGCATCATTGTTCAGACTAACCCCTTTTTCTCAAATGTATATTCCCACTTGGTGAAACAAGACATTCTTTAAAATCCTGTTTTATTCACACATAGTCCATGAAACTTTCCCTAAACAGTACAGCTCGCAATAACTGTCTCTTTATTGGAATTTCTAAAATGTATGCCCAAAACTTAACTCTTCATATGTTCTTGCTATAGCTCCATAACTAGCTCGAAAGTTCCTTAGGGTACAAATCTATAGTAAGTATATGTTCTGAACCAAAAATTCAGTAATTATATTCTAAAAGAATACTGTAAATTGGGACTGTTCTAGAAAAGTCCAGATATATAGTTTGCATATCTACATACCTTTCTATAGAGGCTAGCAAAGTGTCAGCTTAAAGTGGGTAGTGATTGACACAACAGAACTAAGCAAACATGGCTTAAAGATAACTTATTTTAAGCGTTGAATAAGTAAACTTTCCTTTCATGAAAGCTATTTTACTATTACTACCCAATAGTCAATTTTTACATGCTAATAAACTAAATAGAAATTCCAAGATCAAGCCAAATTAGAAGAGTAAGTGATTTTCAGTTTCTTAAAAAACCCTCACTCTCAAAACAGGTTGAATGGTTCAGAGCATTTCAAATATGTCCCACCTCTTCCTTGAGGTTTCCTAAAACACCAAACCAAGGAAAAACAATTCATCTACTCACCTGTTCTCTCTCAAATATATCCATTAGGTGCTCGAGCCCAAGATTCCTTACAAACTGAGTTATGCTGAAATCTACCCCTGGAACTGGAAAATAAAAAAAATTCAGAACAATGTTTCACATCAGAATAATGATATATCAACATTATAACAATGAAGTTTTGTGCTATTACTATATACATGAAGAAAGTAAAAATGAAGCAAAATATTAGTAACTACTCGGGATATAATACTGAACATAACATCAAAAATTGCAAAGAGAAAGCTATAAAACATCATCATTAGAAGAAGCAATTAACCAACGGGGCACTCTCCGGTTTTAAAAAAAAATCTTTTCATTAAAAAAAAAAATTATTTTTAACTGTATTTTTATAATAAGTTTTCATACAGCTGAAACTAACATTATATGTCAATTTTATCTCCACTAAAAAAAAGAAAGTTTCCCTATCTTTGAGGCTGTAAGCTACTTCACAAAAAAGTTTATGAAAACAAGTTCCACAAAGTCACATAGGGTGAGATAAATTTTGACAGATAAAAAGTAAAAAGAGAATGGCTTTATAGAGGATGCAGGTATGTGTGTGTCTTTTCCTCTCCTTTTTAAAGGACGATCTTCAAAATTGGGTATTTTGACATGGTGTAAAAAGTATTTCACAAGTCTATAATAATACACTGGAAGAGATAAATAAAGGCATAACTACTTAACCAAAAGGACTTCTAAATCTTTCCAAAAGCACATTTACAACTGAAGAGTAGGTTAGTCGCATCAAATCTCTCAACTTGGAAGGAGAAAGTTTCATTAGGAATTTTAATAATTATGTAAGGAAAATAATAAAAGTCTAAAACTTTGAGACTATATTAATTAATCTGATATTAACAGTTGTATTTAAGGTTAAAAAAATACTTCTTAGCATGCCAAATGCCAAATATGTGGCTACAATACAAGTTAGAAAGTTGTTTTTGTAGAATGTCTTACCCTCCTTTTTCTCCAAACTGGAAGCACCTTCTGTTCCACTTGAACTAACCACTGAAGACAGTTCAGAAAAGCTTCCAGATAAGTTATCAAGACTGCTGGCTGCAGAAAGGCTTGATGGGCTGGATGGACCTGAAGACAGAGCATCTGCAGTGGCTCCTGGGCTTCTCATGCCATTGAGTACTTGAGGTTTATAACATGAAGGCAGAGCAGAAGGAGGCATGGCTGCTGTTAGGAGAGCAGTAACATCGTCTGCCTAGAGTACATGTCAGAGAGAGATGAAATCTGTGATAAGCAAGTTTTACAATTCTACTATACCCAATAGGATGCATTTAAAAATGTGACAAAAACCCAGCAGATATGCACTAGAATTGTGTATTATTAAAAAAGGTTACTTTAAAAAGTGAAGCAACTAAGTGATATTTAGCTCAACTTCTTAAATATAAAACATAATTCAGAAAATCTCTTCCACGACACACAGAATCAAAATAAAACTGTTAAATATGGCAAAGCATGAAAATAAAATCATAATTTTGGGGGGTAACAAAGATAATTATTTTAATCAAATTTGCTAGAATGGAAAAAAAATCCCCAAATTTACTGGTACATAAACTTAATTAGTGACATATACCATTCTTTCCTAATGCTCAGTTAAGACACTAATTAACATTTCGCAAGAAGTAAATCAGTACTTGTTTTCATGGTTAATCATTTAAACCTCCTATTCCAATCCTCAGCTTTTTCTTCCCTCAAGTCTGAGGACTCCTACTGCACACATAGTTTGTATATAAAAATTTAAAATGATATTAGCACCATTTATTGGGTCCTTTTTATGTACCTGACACCATGCCAAGGACTTTACCTCATTTAATTCTCATATTAACCAGACATATTTTATCCCCATTTATAGATGAGGTAACTGAGGCTTAGAGGTTAGGCAACTTGCAAGATTGGGCAACGATATGTAAGTGGCAGAGCTGGAATTCTAAGGCAGGTCTGTTTGACCCTAAAGCCCATATATGTTCTCTAGTGCACTTTGCTTCATTGTCAATTACATCTGATGGACTAACATAACAAATGGGCAGATTGATTTAGAAAAGTTCACTTCCAAGATAGTTTGGAATGGGAAAACCATTTCTCCGAAAAAATCTTGCAGATGTGGTTGGGTTGTCAAACTGAGAAAAATCTATTTAACCTCCAATGCAGCTGAACTACATCAGCTCCTCAATGCAACCTGGAACAATTGAATCTTTCTCAGTACAACGCAGTCTGCAGAAGAGACTTCCCTTTCTTCCTAACTCGAGGATTTCTTCTACCTTTCCCTTCACTGCTCTGGTCAATTTCTCCAGTAGTAGCAGCAAAAGAGGCACCTGTGTCACAGAGGCCAAAGCAGAGGCAGAGGCTAGAATGGAGACTTCTACACAAGTTCCTCGGGATAGGAAGGAAAAAAGGACTTCTAGAATAAACTGGAAGAATAAGCTTGTTTCAACAATTCTGGTGGAATAAAGAATAGGAAATTTTGGAGGAGGGAGTATGGAAGGGAAGAGAAGCTCTACTAGAAGCAGGCTTTATGGCTGCACCTTGAGGGCAATGGCTCCAGCTGGGGACTTCATCAAGACCCATTATCTTGTACTATCTTGCACTGTATGCACTGTTAACAGCACCCACTGAAGGCCTGTGCCTATTTTGTTTCCCAAATAACATTAGCAGTTGGACTTCTTTTTCCCATTTCCCAAAGTACTCAGGACACAGTAACTGATTGACAATCCTATTATTTACTTATTATATATTAATACCAAAGAAATCCTACATTTAAATTGGGCTAAAAACCAGATTTTGCCACATTCACCACGAAGATATTGTATATATACCAAGTGAATTTTAAAAAGTGAGAAAAACATTAAGATTTTTCAAAGAGCCCATCACTTACTGAAACTAAATCTAAAGGTGTTTGTCCTTCCTGATTTTTAAGAGTAGGATCAGCTCCATGGGCCAACAATAAAGCACAAAGCTGTGTTCGTCCCTTTTGGGCTGCTTCATGCAAAGGTGTGAAAGCCCATTTGTCCGTGGCATTGACACATGCATTATACTTTATTAGTAAAGCTGCTACATCTACATGCTGTAAAAGAAAATACTCCTGTTACAGTCTGAAATTTTATTTTATCACACTTTAGTTTCTAAAGAGAAACTAGCCATATACCTATTTTTCCATGTTTTTATACTTAGTCGGAAATGAAAAGAAAAATTGTTTCTCCTCAACATTGTAATTTATGGGCAATTAAAAATTACAGTAGACATTTCAATAGCTTGAGAAACTATCTAGAAAATGTGAAGAATTCTGCAAAGGGAACTAAACTAACATGACTTCAACAATTTCTCATTTATTCAAATGTTAAAGCTGCTGAACATCAATTTATAAACCAGCAGCCTACTTCAATTATTCAAACTATACTGCTGAAGATGATCAATATTGGTTGTAACATTTAGGGCGGTAAAAAGTCAGGAACAATGCATCTGAATCTCTACAGGTTCCGATGAATCCCAGTGGGTTTCCTGGGCACCAACATCTCAGTAAAAATAAAAGAGAGGTGCTAAGGAAGATAATAAAATGAATGACAAAATGTGCTGCACACCACACAGCAAGCTCACAACGGATTCAGAATTAAAACTTGGAAGTTATTTAACCTCTTTAGCCCTCATATTTACTTCTCTATAAAATGAGTCAAACTTTGAACTGTAATACTGATTTTCACTTTGAAAATGTCAGAGATTTCTAAAGGTAAACATGAAAGAACTTACCCCATAAGATGCTGCATTATGTAAAGGAATAAGTCCCCCTTTGTCTTGGGCATTGACGTCAGCTCCATGTTGTAACAAATACTCGGCAACTTCTAAATTATTATAACCAGCTGATTTAGGAAAGAAGAAAAATTACTTTATATAAAATATAAAAAATAGCTACATATATGTAACTCTCTATATAAAGCATAAGCATTATTATAAAAATAAAGAGACTATAAAAATATGAAACTCCCCATTGTAGCCTATGAAAATTTTATCTGATGGAAAAACTGGCCACTGGCCTCAAGTTAGAAGCTTTTAGTGATGATACACATTCGTTTAGACACTTTCAAATTTATACTGACTGACTGGCTTGTATCTTTCCTTTTGAAACCTTCTTACCAAACTCCCTGCCTTTATGGTTGTTATATACAACTTCTTGAACTCAGCTCTGGTACATGGTCTCAAGGGCTACAAGTAAAAGGCATCCAATCATACAAAAGCCAAGTTAGGAACACAAGTGGCTGGCAGAGCAGGAGACAGCACCCAGCATGGGTCTCAGGACCCCATTTCCCCAGACGGCCACAAGGACATGCTTTTTGCTAGAGAGAACTTAGGGGTACACATCTCTACAAGTCTGGCAGCAGAACCTGTTAAGTGTTGCTAAAGCTATGAAGTAAAACTTAGTATTTTATAAATATGCCATAAGCTCTCTGCTGTCACCCTGGGAACTGTCAGCTCTCTTAGTACATATGCTTATGGTAAAGTATTTTTTATGTGACACATATTCATAGACTGAAAGTAAATCTGGAGCTAACTTTGCCGACATAAAACCAGGTATCACTTGAAACTTTAAAACAGTTCATAATATTTTATTTACATTTATTTTTACTGTAGTTTTTATTCTTTTGCTTAAAGATCTAAAGAAAAAAATTAAAGTAAGATCAAGTAAAGAAAAACAAAACCACTCAACTATCATAAACTAAGTATTACAGTGAATCCAAAAGTCCTTCCAGGTCTCAAGGTATACCACTGCCCAAAAGGTCAGAAATATTTTGTGTCTACAATGTATTTGCCACTTACAAAGATAACACAGACTTAAATAGCAATGTTAAATGTTCTAGATAAGCTACCATAAAAAGCTAATATAAATAAATATGCACAGCACAGTTCAAATCAGAGGCCAAGTCACATCTTGTCTTGCATGAACTACACAGAAACTCCTGATTGCCAGTGGAAGTAAAAAAGCTTTTTATCACCACGTTATTAGCATTTGTGGCTTATCACTTCCAAAATTCTCTAAAAGACACACAGATGGAGTAATTCTTTTCCTTGGACAGTGGGGTCCCAACTTACATGGGGTGAGAATTTAAAGGTAAAAAAATCTCATATAACCAAAATATCCCTTATACACTAGGAACACAGTTACCAGCCTGTGAGACTGAAAGAAACTCAGAGAAGATTTTCATTTCTGATATCACACAAAATGGCAGAAACACCTGCATTACATTTTTCTCTTTTTAAACCATGTGTTTAGATAAACTTGTATGAATCAAATATGCCTATGACGCAAATCCACTGAAGTACTAGCTGTAACTCAGTGACTTTAATGGCCCATTTTCTAGCTTCTTCAATGCAGCTGTAAAAGCTGTAAAAACCACAATGCTATATACCTGCACTAAAAACAAAGGTGCACTGTGTCAATATGGTGAAGCCTTAACCACCAGTACCTTAGAATGTCACTGTATTTGTAGACTGGGCCTCTAAAGAGGTAATGTAATTAAAATGAGGCCACAGGCCCTAATCCAATCTGACTGGTGTCCTTAGAAGAGATTAGGACATGCAGAGAGAGACACCCCAGGCATGTGTGTGTTTATAACAAAGGAAAGGCCATGTGAGGATACAGTGAGAAGGTGGCTACCTGGAAGCTAAGGACAGAGGCCTCAGGAAAAACTGATCCTGCCAACACCTTGAACTCCAGAACTGTGAGAAAGTAAGTTTTCGTTGTTTAAGCCATACAATCTGTAGTATTTTGTTAAGGCAGGCCTAGAAAACTAATACGACAAATAACTGGCAAGAGGTTTATGTAACTACTGAAAAGTCTTTTAAGATATTTTTCCTTCTTGTGCTTAACAGCTATCATTAGAAGAGAAAGCTTTAGCTTCTCATGAGGAAGGCTGGCTCACGCAGGAATACTTTTGAAGTTTCTGTAGCCAAAACTCACTCATCAAAGATAACTCAAACAATATGATGACCTGAAGTAAAGGTTCCAAAGTACATGGTGACTGGCAGAGCCTCTTTCAATTGTTCTTACTGAATGTAACATACTAGTACTAAAGTGAACATGAAGAACAGTTGTCCTGTACAAATACACTAGAGTATAATGGTGGTATTAAAAGGAACTTGAATTGACTCTTCTAAGTTTACTTTCAGGAAATATTTTACTCAGGTTAAATGAATCTTAGGTGTTGCCAGCCTAAGTCTGTGAAACCTCACTTACCTGCTAAATGTAAAGGTGTTGAATGTCGGCCTTGGGTATCACGGCAATTTACATTATCAGGAGAAGACAACTTCTTTACTCTGGCTAAACAACCCTTCTTGGCAGCATCTAATAAAGCTGCATCTCCCCTAAGTAGATCTTGGATATCTGTATCTCCATCTTTAACAAGATCCAAAGGAGTATTTCCATCCCTGTTTTTCTTTGTAGGATCTGCACCATGCTGGGCATGTGAAAAAAGAGAAAGAGATGAATTGCCTTAAGTCTGCCTTTGGCCAATGAGAAAAGAGTCAATGTAACTATGCCAAAGAAAACCATTTTATACTGCGATTACCTTAAAGGTTAACATGATTCTTATTAATGTTCAATTTAATACACAGAAAAATTATAAAAAGAATATAGAGACAGTTAAATATTATTGGGCTTCTATAATAATATAGTCAAAATATTAAACTAAATTAAAAAATAAGGTATTTCATTAATCCATCAACTATTTTGAAGTTAAAGTACTAAATAAGAAAAATTAAGATAATCAGAGAATTGTTACATGATGATAGCTGACTTTATACAATAACAAATCTGTGTTTGGTAAACATACAGATTAAAATACTGTTCACAACATTTATTCTGAAATTGAGGTAGATAATTACGTAACTTTTCTTTCTATCCCCTTACTAGTTTATGTTAGAGTTATTAGAAATATCAAACACATTCTATGTAATACACTGTCCATAGTAAGTACTTAAATATACCTGGAGCAGAAGTTTGCAAATTTCATATTTTCCTTTTGCTGCAGCTTCATGTAAAGGTGTAAATTTCCATAAGTCAGCTACATTAACTACTGCGCCATGCTTAACAAGAAGTTCTGCAACTTCATAATGTCCATAAGAACATGCATTATGCAAAGGTACAAGGCCTCTGAAATGAAAAGCTAAGTGAGCAATGCAACACAAAGATATGTTTTAATTTAAATAATTACATATGGCCGATAAGTTTCTTGAACTGCTCAAGGGATTGTACTGATTGTATTTTATAGAACCTAAGTATTTAGTGAAAGCATAAATAGAATTATTTTTTGGGGGGCTAGGGAGGAAATATTTAAAATTGCAGAGAATATAATAAACATCTATATACTCAATATTTATAATTGAGAATTGTGTATTTTTAAAGAAAAATCATTTTACAATAAACTGGAAGAATTCAAATATCCTCAATGCAAATTGAAAATTTTACTATATTCAAAATCAGTATCACACTAATGTCGTAATCTCCTTGCCCATTATAATGTTACAGGGCATTATGCAAATAAGTCTGTATATAAATGCTAACCATCATAAAATCTTAACTGAAATTAAGAAGCTATATTTAAGCCAATGTTGTAAGACTTCCTTAAAATAAAAGAGCTACCAACTATCATAAAAATATTTTCAGATTTTCTTAGAAAGGTCACATAAAGGAAAGAGAGGCCATGGCAACAGATGGTACTTGCCCTTTGTCTTTAGCATGCACATCAGCTCCGTGTTGCAGCAGATACTCCACCACAGACACCCTATTATAGCCAGCTGCAAAATGGAGTGGTGTAGACTGACGTCCTTCGATGTCTCTGCAGTTGACACTCTGAACAGTACACAACTTCTATAGGAAGGAACACAGTATACACATGATGCTACATGTTCTGGCTTCTTGTTTTCATTCATTTAGTAGAAATTTCAAATGTCTGACTTACTTTCTTGTCTCATCAAATCAGCATCCTCAGCAACTATCTACTCCTTTTTCTTATCTCATCTTGTCATTTATTGGGAATCCCTCTCATCTACGCCTGTATCATGTTTTGCTAAAGCTGGTACTAAGTAAATTTTATCATTGCCATGACTCCTATTTACAGAAAGGTGATCTAAGTATCAATTATCAGCAATTTTAAGTTCCATTTTTGGCAAATATGTGTAGAGGTACACGGCATCATAGGAGCATCAGCACGAACTGACGCTTGTTGGAAACTAAGAATGTCAGACCACCATCTACTGAACCAGAATCTGCATTTTAACAAAATCCAGAGGTGATCTGTAAGCACATTAAAGTTTGAGAAGTAATGCTTGAAACCAGTGGTTCTCAAATTTTCCTGTGAATTGGGTCTCTCCTCCAGATTTTCTAATTCAGCGTGTCTGGGGTGGGTCCTGAGAATGTGCATTTCTAACAAGTTTCTAGAAATGATAGTGATGACAGTAGTCAAGGAACTGCATTAAGAGAATTATATTGCACTATATGGAATGAATTAACTAACAGAATGCTATTGCTTATATACCACCCTTTGGAGAATTAAGAAAATAGTCAATCGAATAATTTTTTGTGCTCTTTGGTTTAGATGAGGAAGTCTTGCTGAGAAAGACTATAACAGTAACACTCAAAATACTCAAGAGTAGTTTGCATGAAAAGTATTTATGTCTGAGGAAGAAAAGCAACACAGATGATAAATCATGGTGCACAAAAAGTTGAAAGAATATCAACATTAGTAAAAACCCTTGCTCTTTATTGTCCTACCCTAAAAGCAGGAATAACCTAAGCCCTTTAATAAACCAAAGGATCCAACTACCAGTGGGTTTAACCTCAATGGGTTATATCTATGTAAACAAGAATGGACAATAATTTGATATACCTTATTCTTTTAAAGTGATAATGTATAGGTTCTTTAAACAAAATTCATTTCCATAAACATGAGGTTATTTAAATGTGACTGTGCTGCATTTAAAGAAATGTATGTGAAACTAATAAGTTTCTTTTATTAGTCAACGATCCGTATTTGTAGAGAACTTGATTAGCATCATTTACCTTTTAAAACAATGTACGTATAAATAACTAGGCTCTTCATTATAACAGTACATTTTCATTAAACACTGTCAAAATAAAAACTCAAAGTTAACAAAAAACCTAAGAGCATATCTTACTTTTACAGTTTCTACATCTCCAGCCTTTGCAGCTTCCAGCAATTGTCTGTCTGCCTCTGAATTACCTAATGGGATACCCTCTAAAAAAAGAGAAAAAGAGTGATTAACTCCTACTTAGAAGGTGGAACCAAGCCTTTTTTTAAGGGAGGCATCTTATCTGGAAGTAGAGTTCTTTTATAGTTTGGTAGATTATGTAGGACATCCCTATGGTAGTAGAGGAAAACAGTAAGACTTCCTTAAAACTTTTTTTTGAAACACACACACACACACACACACACACAAGCAAAATGTATGTAAATATGAATAATCATAAAATGTGGTTTAAGTAATGTAAAGGAACATAAAATAATGAAAGATGGCCTGTTTTAAAACCAAGCCTGTTGAATGGTGGAAAAATATTAAATTAGGAAAGCAATGGCCAGAGACCTAATTAGTCCTTAACTAGCTGACTAGGACAAATCGTTTGAACTTTCCGGGACTCAGATTTTTCTAATTCTAAAAAGAGAGAAGCTGGACTAGAAGATATTTGAAGTCATTTTCATTTTCAGGTCTGAAATTCTGTTTCATAGCTCATATAAATTTCATAGAAAAAGAAGAGAACGTGTACCTTGTATCTTAGAACAAAATAAACACCAGACAGATTAAAGACTCAAGTATAAAGATTACACCTTAAATATATAGAAGAAAATATAGGTGAATATTATTTTTTATCTTGCAGTAGAAAAGTATCTTAGAGTAGTATATCAAAAGCAGAACCAAAATTGCTTTGGAAAAATATCTGCCAGGCAATAAACAAAGCATTAAAAAGTTATAAGGCAAAGAAAAAGAACGGAAAAAATATTGCAACATACATCTTAGAAATGCAAAATAATGACACTTTTTTCATTCATTCATTAGTGGGCAAAAAGGAAATGGGGGAGCGATATGACAGAGTTTCTATAATTTGCATTAAAAAAGCATCCAGGACTTCTGTAATTCACACATATACACAAATTCACCCAAGGAAAAGATTAAGAATAATAATACCTGGTGCTGACAAGACAAACAGGTCCTACCATACATGGTTAGTAGTAGAGTGTAAAATGGTACATAACAACCTTTCTAGAAGGTGATTTGACAATTACATATTATCCTTTGACCTGGAAATTGTACTTTGATAATTTATTCTAAGAAAGTAGCTGAAAAGGTTAAGTAATAGCACTTAGCATAAAACTATCAAGACTGTAAATGTCCCTCACTAGATGACCAAACAGGACAAGTGCCATACCGCCAAAACCTACACTGAAACAAATGCATGGTATATGGGGAAGTATATCATGGGAATACTTGAAAGGTCATCTTGAAAGCAGTCCTGTAGTTAGTTCACAGTTTTGTCAGTTTCCAGGAGGTTTTTATCAACCTGCCTTCATCTATTCAAGCAGTGTTTTTCTCAAAAGGTGGTTTCTAGACGACAGGTATAAGGATCTTGATCAAGGGTGACTGTTAAAGGTACAAAAGACTTGATCTGTTACATTCCTTCTCATTTGAGTTTTGAAATGTCGAAGACACTCCATTAACTTTCAGTAAAATGCAGAGACGCAGGCAAAGACATTTTAAAATCAGGGGACCAGATTTCTAGGCTGAAATGTTTAACCTATGTGTAGCTATTTAGATTGTATGTAGATATTATATCTGAATATTTTTAAGTGTAATGAATGTGAGTGAATTCACTAAATATGTTTTAATAAGTCAAATAGTTAACTGTACAAAAATCTACCTTATATATAAAAAAATAAAAAAATAAAAAGAGTGAAGAAGTAGTAGGGCCAGTCTTTAGAGTAGTTTTTCTCTCTATGATTGTTCTACTAAGAGACATCTACCTTTTAAAGTTTCCCTTCTTTAAAAAGAAACAGCTATTGTATCTTACTCCTAAAAGCTTTCTAAATAAAAACTTAAGAGTCATTTATTTATTCAGAAATTGAACATAAAATACTACAGAATAAAATCATAATTAAGATTTAATGACATCTGGGCATTGAGTATAATGAATTAGGAAGAAATGACAGCCAAAAATTCTAAAAAAATTTTCTTTTTACTACCAAATCCTACATGATATGGGAAAAAATTTAAAGGTTAATTAAAAAAGTTAATTTCACGGAAGCATTTAATACCTTGAAGAAGCTGTTGCACGTTTTCATTTCCCATCTGTAAGGCAGTGAAGCCCTGAAGAGATATGATGTTAGGATCACACCCGTAGCTCAGGAGGAGGCGGCAGGTCTGCAGATGACCACAGTGTGCAGCTCTGTGCAGAGAAGTCTGACCAAGATTATCCAGAGCATTCACCTGAACAATGCAGAAAAAGCTTAAATTAGCTTCAACGTAAAATTTAAAACCATCCAATCATGTATTTAACATTGCTACTAATCTAAAATTCTCAATTATTATCTTATGAAGCCTATAATCCAGTGCTAAAGCAAGTATTTATGCTCAAATCTAGGGAATAAATTCACCAATTCATGAAGGCTGACATCAGAAGGAAGACTCAGTTTTGGGTTAAAAGCGTGAGATGTTGAGTAACAGCTGTGTTTGACATTAAAGTTATTAGATTCAGCTTTTAGAGTTAGCCATTGCCTAAGAAAGTCTAATCCATGTATTTTTATGGATCTCTGAGGTCCAGAAATGTGGAGACTAACCCCAAGATAGACAATAATCAATAACAAAGCCAGAGACTAAATTACAAACATGTATTTCTACTAGCTGAATCTTCTTTTTTATTATGTAAAATCATCTGTAGGGATAAACATTATGGTATATTCATACAATGGAATACTTCTGAGCAATAAAAAGGAACAAACTATGGATATGTGAATGAATCTCCAAAACATTATATCGAGGTAAAAGCCTTACAAAGGAGTATATATCCTATGATTTCAGACATGAAGGCCTAGAACAGGCAAATCTAATCTATGTAGAAAAACATCAAAACAGTTATTGCCTTTAGGGGTCGAGAGTACCTTGGATGGGGCCCTGTCTCTGCCACAAGATACCATTCTGTATCTTGGTGAGTTTTGGTTTACGTGGGTGTATGCATTAGTCAAAATTCAGTAAATGTACATTTAAGATTTCTAGATTTCATTGTATGTAAATTTTATATCCCAAAAAATCTTTAAATGAATACTGACCTCTAGATGAGGCCTACGTGGAAGTATTTAGGGAGGGAAAAATTCAAAGTCATTTGCAAATTACTTTAAAATGTGTAAAAAAAAAAAAAGGGGGTTATACTGATAAGAGGGGGAAAGTGATAATATGTAATAAAACAATAACAGTAAAATGTTAGTAACAGAATCTAGGTGATGGGTATATAATTATTCTCTACAAAATTCTTTCAACTTGGTTCTATTTTTGAAAGTGTTAATAATAAAAATTACCTGTAGCACCCCAATCTCATCCCCATCCCCACTTCTCCCTACCAGGGAAATAATTCTTCAAAACATAACTGAGAAATTAAGTTCCTCAGCAAACAATCCTGAGGCCACTGGTGTGTTTTGAGACACTGTCCAATTCATATTCATGGAATTGGAGAATAAATGGGGATATAGTTAAAGACTTTCTCAATGAGTCCAAAACTAGACTATAAATAGCTAATCTCCAGGCTTATGGAACCCGAAAAAGCCATTTAAAATGCTCAGGGCATTTTATTCACATCAATCTTTTTACTCACATACCAAAACTTACTGAAATATTAAACATAACCACTTGAAAACTTTATTTGGGTACCACTCTGTTTAAGATTAGGGTGACCAACTTGTCCTGGTTTGCCTGGGACTTCCCCAGTATTATCACTAAAGTCCTGTGTTTCTGGAAATCCCTGTTTTGGACAAACCTGGATAGATGGTCACCCTCCTTAAGAATATTTCATCGAGTTTCACAACTCAAATTTAATACGCACCCCGAGAGTCTTCTAATAATTCATCACATGTATGAAAAAAGTAATCAGTGAAAAGTTATAGAACAGACAAATGAGTATGCCAAGCAGTTAAGCAGAAATAACTTTATTTTATTCAATAATTTACAATAGGAAAGATTGAGATTATACATTATTAAGAATTCCCCCAAAACAAAGAGAAATCAAGACACTGAGAGGCAACAGAAAAAGAAATTATAGAATTCTAAGTGGTTCCTTCAGTGGAAATGTAAGGAAGGACAGATCAGAAAACTATTATGCAAAGCACATTTAGAAAAGAGCCTCGGGGCCACCTGGGGGAAGGGATCTGTATTTCTTCTCCTTTTACTCAGAGCAGTTCCATTCTTTGTTATATAACCGATTTCTACTGAAGATTTTTTTAAAGAAGGCAAGGATCTATGGCTAAAAACTGTGAAACTATTGAATTAGGTGACTGTCATCTCTTCCAATCTGGGATGCTGTGTGTATCTCTTATTATTTTTTAAATTCCTGGGTAAGAAATGACAACTTCTAGCTTCGATGAAAACATAATTATTCCATGACTAATATGCTTTGTGTACAAATGCCAACTAAAACCCAGTAACTTCCCAATATGGGGAGCTAGGTTTTTAATCAAATAATTTACTTTATTTCCTCCTGTTCTAAGTTTTCTGGCTTAGTCACAGAAATAACAGAGTGTAAAAAAGTCTGTGGTTGGGGTAAACAACAGGAAGTTACCACAGTAATCAAGGAATGGAAGATAAAAGACTGGAAAAGATGATAGACCAGAATCAGTGTATCTCTAGCTAGGGATATTTTCCTGAAGAATATACTACTAGGAAAAGACCTTAAGGATAACTTGACCAGTGGGGTATGGGTAGAAGGAATAGATATATAGGAAGGAAGGATATATACACAGAAGGAAGGACATATAGGAATAATGTACTTTTGAGTAAATCTATAGGCTTTCTAGAAAAATATTAAATAAAGTACCTGTAGGACTATTTTTAAGTATAGATTAAGAAGAGAAAAAGTAATACTTATGAGAGAGTAAATAGGTTTTGGAAGTCAGGTATTTCATCTGCTAAATAGGAAATAATTCACTGGATTACCAAAGATTACCAAAAAGGAAGTATACCTTCGCTTCATGTTTCACCACTACTTCAACAACATCATTATGAGCTTTCTCAGATGCCACGTGTAGAGGGGTCAAGAATCTTAAAGAGAAAAAGTCAGCCAAACAATGAATATATTTTCAAAAAAATAAAATGGCACTAATTTTTGATTATTAAAAGTATACTTACTCTTTAGTCTTTTCATTGATGTTTGCTCCTTTTCTTAGCAACAGTTCACATATTTGCTTTCTTTTGGGGTACGGAGATGCAGCAGCACAATGCTAGATAATTTAAATTGCAGCATTAATCAAGGACGATATATGACTGATTTTTATTTAAGAACATTTTATATTTCCAATTGAGAAGTTATTTCACTTCTTTGTTTTATTTTTGGCTTTAACTTTTTTTAAACTTTGCTACTCAAAGAGTTTCTATTGGATAGAATGTGCAACGATTACTAAATTCTGGCAGGGCCTGAAAAACTTATTTACCAGATGATATCTGTTACTAAACATTCTGATCAAGCTTTATAGTTGTTACATCTTTGAAAAAGCCACTACTGACGTGATGAAAAATTTAAATTTATGTGCTCAATACTCCTTTCAAAATTGTTCCCATATTGCAAAATATTTATATTTTTTAAAGGTTAATTAACAAAACACTCCAAAGGCTGGGGTTTCTTTACATGAAATAACAGCACTCATCTGGAATCTGCTTGGTAATAGCACCAATGAAATAGCTGACAAGATGAGTAGTGTTTATTTCTCTTTCAAACAGTTGCTCCACCAGAATAAGGAGCTTAGATTACCCGTTTGGCTAAAATCAGTGGTAGAAAACGATACACTGAATTGGGTGCTGCAGAATCTATGCCTATCATGTAGCAAAGAGGGAGGGGAGACAGGAGGTAGGGATTTGCTAGTTACAAACCTAATAAGTATGTCATGGTCAGGTCCCAAATCTTTGCATCCTCAACATCCAGGATGATACCCATACAGGTGTTCAACAAATGTCTGAATGAGTGAATGACTAAATCAATGCATGTATATATGTTAACATAAAATTGAAACCTGAAAATTCATGGGATAAATGTTTTGGGTAATTGTTAAGCTAAGTTCTACACATCTAAATACACAGTACACATGAAATTTGTTCTGTTTTGACTTGTTAATAATAAAGCTTAGCAGATTATCATGACTGCTACAGATTCATGCTCTGATGTTGTTGACAACAAAATCATTTCATTGCCCTCAATAAAACCATTTCTAATTGGTGAATATAGCTCCTTTAGTATGAGTAACCATCCCAGGACAGCAATGTAGCACACAGAATGGAAATAAACTACTTATTTCCAAGAATTCTTGATCATATCCATTTCAAATTGCACCCCTACTCCTTTGCCCCATCCCAGGACAGGGCCTGTAATCTTTGGAAATATGGAAGACATTGCCCCTGACCACAACTATCCAATACTTAACTCCTAGTATGTTTTAAGGTTAGTAACAAAAAAACGCTGTTTAATAGCGGAGTATTTAGGGGAAAACAACATGTAGTATTTGCTCTTCAGACCAGAAAATTTTCCATGTCAGTTTTTCCAAATTTCTCTGTACCATCTTAAGGCTGTTATGATTTTAATTTTGCAGTAGCATTTCTTATTAGTTTGTAGCTTTGTTATTTTTTTTTAACTTGGAAATTTTTTATAAGTAGCAAAAAGGTCTAAAATGTTTTATAGCTAGGTTTCTACATACCTTTCACATAGTTTACATCATGGCATAAGGAAGAAAATTAACCATAAAAGATATTAGGAAAGTAAGGCTACTATGAGTTAAATATGCCCCTAAACACATTCATTTACTCAGGGTCATCTTCCCTCATCCGAAGTACATTGTGCAATTCATATAGCAGGACTTTGTTCCTCTTAAACGTCTACTTCTAAGGTGCCTCTGATTGTACCAGTCCCTTCCCTATCTTCCATCACTTTTCCTTACTTTATCCATTCTTTTCTGATTGCTTTTCTGGACCGCCTGGTTCTCAATTACTTTGTTACAGTTCCACAGAGATGTTATTACCTCTATCAGGGAAGTAGCCTCTACTCACACACTTCACTCACACAGTACAGAGGGGAGATATACAGACTTCAGATCTAATTTTGAAAAAGATCACAATACTGGAAGGAAAACCAAGTGATTTTATCTCAACAGCAGAATTATTTTCTTTCTCATTATTTTCAGTGGCTTCCAATTTTTCAATCATAAACATTTATAATGTTTATACTAAAAAAGCAAATAGTATGTATCATTTATAATAATAAAAAATTCCACGTAATATATGCCAGTATATAAATAAAATTTTTTCTGGAAGGATACTCAAATGAATACTAGCACTGCCTTTTGGGGAGTGAGGTTGTCTCTTTTTCTGTATTGTTTGAAATTTTTTCTTTATATACTATGTGCAGGCATTAATCTTTAAAAAGCATAGATTTTTAAAACAAATTACTAAAAGTAGGACATTATGACAATTATCCTGTATCATCATCAGAAGCAGGACATTATCATTAGTTTGGAATGTTTCTGGTTACTATATTTTAAAAACTTAAATCTGAAACATTACCAATGCTGTTTCATGCGTTTGAGGATGCTTAAAATTCACCATTTCCAGAGAGAGATGTTTTTTGATTCGTGTAACATCAGCTTCCCGTGCAGCTTGCAGCAAAGAGTGGCCTTTAAATTCATCTAGATAAAGAAAAAGCATTTAAATCTGCATGAGAATTATCAAATCGATGGGATTTACATGAACTTAGTAAAAGACGCTTACACCAAACATAACCCCTGAAAAGGGAGACAGTGGTATTCTAGTTCCTCTCAGTTATGACCCAATCCATCCCCAACTATATATATGATTTAGCATACGGCCAACTCAAGGACTACTTTGATTTGGAGGTATCTGTGGTAGGGCAAAATAGTCCCAGACCAGAGAGTTCTGAGAATTATCAAAAAGAATAGAACTTTTCTCAGTGAAAAAATAAAATAAAAAGCGATCATAGTCCCTGTACTAACATGGAAATAGCAGATGGCTTTGCTCTCACATCAAAGAACTGGGGACTAGACAAGCTGGATATTTCCAAGAGGCATCTACTGATGAACAAATGAAAGAGGGTTATTTTCTCAAGATCCCTCTGTTTTATTCATCAGATTTCTGAAACTACCCATTATATCCTTTGTAAATCCAGAATAATACAAGTTTCCTACTTATGTACAGCAATACTATATCTGAATTAGGTGACAATTTTCTACTACAACTATTTCAGCTGTAGACAGAGAACCACAGAACTGCTCAGATATTGAAGAATATTAAATGGTAAATCTGGGGACTATGTTTATAAAATGGCAATCCTACAAATAACACTAACTTCATGGCAGATTAAAACTAGAAAGTCACATCAAAGATAGAAACAAAACCCCAGTTTTTTTCCCAAAAGCATACCAACTATAAGACTAATACATATAAAAAGTGTTTAACTTGATGTGAAAAAATAAATACAAATATATTTTCTTTTCATAGCATCTAAAGAGCAGAATGAGTAGAAACTTCCAAATGATTTATAATAATATCCTACTCTGAGCAACAACAGATATCCATGGCTAAGGAAAATATTTTTTATTTAAAAATTTCTAGAAACAAACAAGAAAAAATTTTTTGTTTATTGATATCATAATATCCTTGCTAAACATTCATTTATACTCACATGCTAATCTTTCTTTTAGCTGTGGTGTCGGAGCCAAGTCTATAGCACTTTTATTGTGACAATTCAGCAGTGTTGGATCTGCGCCGTAACTTAGCAGAAGAGAACACACTTCAACCCTGTTCTTAGACGCTGCTTCATGAAGAGGTGTGAACTGCCACAAGTCCATTGCATTTACACAGGCACCGTGCTGGGAGAGTAAAGTGTATAACTAGTGTTTAATTTTTAAGAGAATTTATATTATTAGTACGCTGTCATTTAACATCATGCAAGCTTAAACAGGTATGTTCCCAAAGTTCCGTTCTTAAACCAATTATTTCAGAAAAAGAATACTTTTTTTTCCCCATAGAAGAAACAATAACTGGTTGCTAGGTCTACCCACAAAGGCCTATTTAACTCTTTTATCGTTAAAAACAGTTAAGAATGAAGTTTTAGATGTAACGTGTATCTTTTCCAAGAATTAATTTTTTCCTTTTTTGAACTGTAATTTACATATAATAAAATGCACAGTTCTTAAGTGTCTATATATACCCCCAGTGGATGCCTGAAACCACAGATGTACCAAACCCTATAAATACTATGTTTTTTCTTATACATACATACCTATGATAGAGTTTAATTTATAAATCAAGCACAGGAAGGGATTAACAACAATAACTAATAATAAAATAGAATCATTATGAGAATATACTGTAATAAATTATATAAACGTCTCTCTCTCTCTCTCTCTCTCAAAATACGTTACTGCACTGTACTCACTTTTTCACTTAAAGGAAGCACTTTACAGCTTCTCTCTGGCATATCCAAATTGCCAGCATCAGTACTGCCCTTTGGGGCCACTATTAATTAAAATAAGGGTGACCTGGATATAAGCACTGCAATACCATGCCAGTTGGTCTGGTAACCAAGATAGCTACTAAATGAATAACGGGCAGGTAGCATACACAGCATGGATACATGGGATAAAGGGATGATTTATGTCCCGGGTGGGACACTGCGAGATTTCATCACACTATTCAGAATGGCACATAATTAAAAACTTATAAACGGTTTATTTCTGGAATTTTCCATTTATATTTTTGGACCACCGTTGACTGCGGGTAACTGAAACTGCAGAAAGCAGAACAGCTGATTGGGGGAGGGGGAACTACTGTAGTTTGAGGAGTTTTGACAAATGTACATATTCGTGATACCATCACCCAATTCAAGATATAAGACAGTTTCATTACCCCAGAATGTTCCCTCATGTTCCTTCCATAGACAGTTCCTGCACTCACTGTGATGTTAGCACCATATATTACCCTTACCTGTTCCTGAATTTCATAATAATGGAATAACACACTATGTACTTTTGGGTCTACCTTCTTTCACACACAATTTTTCTGAGATTCATTAATGCTGTCTCAGTAATTCATTTTTATTGCTGAGCAGCATTCCATTGTATAAGAAATACCATAATTTACTTATCCATCATCCTGTTGATGGGCATTGGGACTACTTCTAGTTTTTGACTATTATGAATAAGCTGTTACGAACATTCATGTACAAGTCTCTTTATGGACTCATGCTGTCGCTTCTCTTGCATATATCCCTAGGAGAGGAAATCATTGGTAGATATATGTTTAGTTTTATTAGAAACTGCCAAACACTTTTCTAAAGTGGTTGTATTAATTTTGCATTGCCATCAGCAATGTTTGAGTTCTAGGCTCTACTGCCTTGCTAATCCTTGGTATTGTCAGTCTTTTTAATTTTAGCTATTTCCAGGTATTAGAATTAGATGCACCACAGAAGTCATTCTAGTTCAACCTCTCATCAAATACAAAATCCCTTCCATAGCATTCCTGCAGAAGGTGAACCAGCTACTTATTCTTTTAGTACTTTCAACCAACATAACTTTTTATACTTTGTTGCTAGGAAGTTTTACATTAAGTTAAATATATCAAAATCACTTAAATTTTGACCTATTGGGCTTCTTTGGAGCAAAAATGATCAACATTCTTCTTGGCAATATTTGAAGGCAACTCCTATGTTTTTCTTTTAGTCTAAACACCTTCAGCTCCTTCACTTATCCTTATCAGATGGTTTCCAGACTTCCTATCACCCTAGTGGCCCTCAACTAAATATACTCCAGTTTAAAAAATTCATTTAAAAAAACACTGAGAGACTAAAATAACAAAAGATTCTCAATGTGGTTTGAGTGTGAAAGTAACAATGCATCCTGACACTACTTCTACTGGTATAAAATGTTAACTTTTCAAGCAATCACATCACAACCTGTACAGTATCCTGGTCATGAAAAGCAATCACAATATGTCTGCTGTTAAATGCCAGCTTCTGTTGGCCGGACTATCTAGCAAGTGTTGCCAACTGACTCAGCATTGCCTAGGACCTCTGCCTGCATTTTCCCAGTCTCCATCTCCTTGCTTTCTTCTCATTTTCCTGAACTTGACTACTCTGGTAACTCTTTGCACGCTCCTCTATCTGTATGACATTTCTTCAGCCTCCCACTCCTATTTAGCGAAACACTAGGTCTCAGGAAAACACCACTCAGTTGTCTATAAAAGTCCCACCGCAATCTGCCTGAAGTTTCACTCTCATCCACAATTACATTCCAAATACTGTGCTGAATTCAAGATTCAGTTTTATAATAAGCAAAAGCATTACTGCTATAAATATATAACATTGTAGCCACATTATATAAATTTAAAAAGGCTTATTGACTACTCAAGAGTATCTAATCATTATAATAGTTATTTCTGTGAGAAAATGTATTCTGTGGTAGCACCTGCCCCAAAGGAAGCTGAGGCTTTGGAAACAAATGTCCTCTTTCCCTTCCCATGACAGCTGAGAATGAGGAAAAGTATTAAAGGGGCAGAATAGGTGCAGAGTGAGAGAAGTCTGAAGAGTGTGGTCGAATGCATATGTAGAGACTGGGGGACAAAAGGAAATGGATGTGGGTAACATCCTTGGATCCGTATCTTATTCTCATCCAACAGGGAGCAAAATAAAGAATTCATTGCCAGTCCTGGGAACCTGTTTGTTAAACAACAGCCACCCAGCATACGGGAAGAAGTAAAGCTCACCAAGTGAGCTGTTCCAACTCAAAGTACAACTAAGCAAGTCTTGCAAATGTAACTGATAGTTTTAATAATACATGATTCACTAAAAATTGCTTCTTGATATTTTCCAAGTTTTAAAACTTCACTTTTAGCCAAAAATTACAGAATCACTTAATCTGCTATTTGTAAGATGGTAGTGCTACTTTATATTTAAAATGTTATGGTATCTCAAAAATCTCAAGCAGACAGATGCTGACCTATCAGTCATCTACATTTTATAGTAATTATAAATATTCCTATATCCACCCAGCATTAAAAACACACAGAATACAGATATACTTAATGCCAGGTGGATACTAGTCTTACCGGGGGGAACACTTCATAAATTATATAAATGTTCAACTACTATGCTGTACACCTAAAACTACTATAATTTTTAATGTCAATTATAAATGAAAAGTTAAAAAAAAGATAAGCTATGTATTTAAAATAAATTATAATTATTAAAAAGGAACAAGAGAACTAACCTTGACGAGAAGTTCAGTTACTTCGTAATGACCATAGGAGCAGGCATTGTGTAACGGCACCAGATCACTACAATATGAGAGGGGGGAAAAAGCCTTTTATTAAAAATTCCCTAGGTTTAGTTTATTTAATTTTATTTAACTTTACAGTTAGATTTAAACAGCAAATGGCGTATGTAACCTTCTAATAATAAAAAAAAGTGTAAAATTTAATAACACCCATTTGAATCCTAAGTCCTAACAATTATAACTTCCAAGTTTCTTTCAAATCCACCTTTTCCCCCCACTGCTGCTGCCACTGTTTTGGTTTGGGCCTTTACTATTTCTCCCTGTACTATGAAATGACCGTCACCTCAATTTGTCCTCCAAGCCGTAGCCACATTTTCCCAAAAGATAATCGGATGTGGTTACTCCATGTTTTAATGTCCTTCACTGGTTCTTCCTTGCTTTCGAAATATGGTTCCAACTGCTTAAGCTGGCATACAATGATTTCACTCT
Organism: Rhinolophus sinicus; assembly: GCF_057876585.1. Lineage (NCBI taxonomy): Eukaryota > Metazoa > Chordata > Mammalia > Chiroptera > Rhinolophidae > Rhinolophus > Rhinolophus sinicus. The sequence goes on from NC_142515.1 coordinate 30,030,029, forward strand.
ATCTAGTCTTACCCTTCAAAGCACTTGCAGCTTCCTGAATAGCTCTACACATACTATCCCCTGGGTATAGAATAGATTACCCTCCCTCCTGGATTACTTCACATCTTTTCCAAACTCAGCGCTCAAATACTGGCTCTTCTCTGAAACTGTTTTTTTGAGATTATGTAAGGTAAATTCCTATAATCCTTAATAAAACTAAAATCTACTTCCTTCAGGATGGCAATGGAAGAACTTTATAGAAGGAACAATGGAACCTTACTTAAAATCTTGACTTATACCTTTAAGCCGCTCCTTTTTGGGGATCACTCACAATTAATTACCACAGACACCATCATGATGGTCTCTGGTGAGTGATGGCCACCCATGGCTTAGTCTTTAGTTCTATCTGTCCTCTCTTTAAAGGCTCATGACCTTCCTTACCATTTTGGTTTTACAGTTTCTTACTTAGCTGAGCACTAATTTCATTTCCAACTATTTGCTAGCCACCTCCACCTGAGTTCCCATCATCATCTCATAAAACCAAGAGTTCTAACAGTAAACTCAACGTTTCCCCCGAAAACAATTTTCCCTCCTTGATGTATGTGTATCACTGGGTCTCACTCATTCAGCTTCAAAATTTGACAGTATAATATTATAAGGCTAGTACAATATTTAAGAAATCCTAATTTTTGTTCAAATACTTACCCTTTATCTTTTGCATGGACATCAGCTCCATGTTGCAACAACAGCTGTACAATCTTCACTCTATTGTATCCTGCTGCCAAATGCAACGGAGTTGACTGAAATATTAATCAGAAAAATTAATGAAATTCAAATAGTGGCTAAAAAAAGGGCGAAAAATCCAAATATGAAACCAGAAATCCAGATTAAAACTTTATAACTTTACTGTGTAAATAGTTATCAATTTGGTTTTACAAAATCCAACACATACTCATAAACAACTAAATGTTTATTATTAATAAAGTTTTACTAAGTTTAAGAATTACTCCAAAAGAAAATATCAGCATTCTCATCAAATGTTTTAATTTATAATAAGTGCATTTTCACATTACCAGGAGATGAACACAAACTTAGTTGCAAAAGGAAGTACCTTTCTACCATCACTTGCATGGCAGTTGACATTTAATGGTGTGAGTAGAGCCATCATTTTTTCCTCATTGCCACTCCTAACACACAAAAAAAGTATTAGCAATTTCTAATCTTTATCAGATCCTATCTGAAGACATCTATGTGAATATTCAAAAACATTAATTTTTTAAAAAGTTTGCTTATTGTAAAATAAATATTTAAATAGTAAAGTATTCATAGTACATATTTATAACACACCTGGCACTTTCCAACAGTTCATCTTTCTTATATTCACCTGTAAATTAGGGGGGAAAAAAGCAGAAATTAAGAAAAGTTAATTACAAAAGTAATGACAGATTTATGTATAAAGATGCTCACTGAACTATAGCTAAAATAAATTGTAAATAAATGGAAAATGATTTAATCAATAGATTATGCAATTTAAAAATATTTATAGAATACCTTTGTTATGAAAGTGAAGAGTCAATGTTATATAATGAAGTGCGATCACAATTATACAAAAACAATATGCACAGAAAAAGAAAAGCCAAGAAGGAAATACACCGAAATTTTAATTTTGTCTTAGGTGGTTGGTTATGGGTGAGCTTTTCCTTTTCTTTTTACTCCTTAAATTTTATAAAACTAATACACTATTTGTCTAACACACAAAATGCATCCACAACTTCATTCAAAAGCCAAACAAAACAAAATCTAACCAATATATCAACATTCAGAAATGACAAAATATACTCTATAACATCACCAACTGAACATAATCATAAACATTCTTGTGAATCCGTAAGATTTTTCAACATTAAAATTGTTTTTATTACAATGCTATTTTAAATTCAGTCAGCCCTCCATATCTGCAGGTTTCATATCCATGAATTCAACGAACCTCAGACTGAAAACAGTATTTTCAATCCATGGCTGGGAATTTGTGGATGTGGAGGGCCGACTGTATGCAGTTCTTTGGTCATTTTATATAAGGTACTTGAGCATCCACAGGTTTTTTTGAATCTGTGGGGGGTCCTGAAACCAACTCCCCTCAGATACTCAGGACATCTGTCTGAGGTGTAATCAAACAATACTGTGAATGCTGCCGAGTGCCATACAACGGAAAGGCAGGGATCTTCTATTTTTTGATCACACCTCGCTCGTATATATAAATAAAAACAGGATTAAATATAAACTCTTTATGCCTACAGCTTTTATATTTACAATGAATAAAAAAACTTTAAAATTAATACAATTTAAATTAACATAATTTAACATAATGCATAGTGTTTATTGATTTGCTGAAATGAAATCTAAACTGCTGCCCACAATATGAACTATGTACTGACGGCTAGTATAAAGCTTCTTTTGAGCCCCAAGATTTTTTTTTTTTAAAGATAAAAAGCATGTAATACTGAAGGAGGAACATCAATTTAAAAAGGAAAAAAAGCTTTACCTTTCTTAGACAATAATCAAATGCCAACTGTTCAGATGAAGGAAAAAACATCAATTGAACTGATACTATTAAAAAAATCTAGCCGAGGTGACTAACTGCAGGAAGCTATCTACCTAGCAAGCTCACTCTTTACATTCTTCCTGGAATACCCAAAGAGAGTACACAGACTTACCAGTCAGCACTGCTTTGGCAGACGGGTCTGCTAAATCCAGTGCTGTCCTTCCATCTGTATTTCGGATGGTTGGCTCAGCTCCATGCTGTAAGAGCACTGCAAAATAGCAACACTACCTTTTTCAAGATGATAATCATGACATTTTTATTTCAGTAAATCATTTTCTTCAAATTCTGGTTCAGAAGTCTCAAGGTTATTTAAAGACCTTTCATATTTTGATACTATGGTAAATATTGTATTTTACAGATAAGACTATATAAAAGTTTCATTATTCAATGTATTACATACACACTAAATAAATGTCCCCTAAGCTTAAAGTCAGATTTTCCTTTCCTAGATAAGTGACTAAGGACAGATAAGAGTATGTGAGGAAATAAAAGGCAAGTTTGCTTGAAAGTTTGTTTTCTCATTTCAAATGAATACTGCCTATGTTAGAAAGATTTTCTATCGTAACAAAAATAAAATTTCTAAAGCTATGGATAGCCCAGGAATAGCGATCTGTGGAATTAAAAGAAATAAATTTTTTTAAAAAAATCACACAATTCTTTAAAAAAAAAAAGAAACAAAAACATTATAACCCAAAGCACATTAAAAAGATCTGTGTTATACTCTGTATTGTTATTTGTTATATAAAGATATTCCGGCACACTCTATAAATAAGGAGCTGCGGAAAGAATGCAAATACCTGCAGAAAGGGAAGCCTAGCTCCCATTCTTTGATAGGGTTAATATTCATTCTACTATTTGTAACAGTACTGTCCAACAGAAGTAAAATGTGAGGCATTAACATGACCCACATGTGTGATTTAAAATTTCTAGTAGCTACATTAAAAAAAGAAACTGGTTAAACTAATTTTAACTCATTTTATTTAACCCAATATACCTAAAACACTATTGTTTCAATATTTACATTTATACTGTAATCAATATAAAATTGAGATATTTGCATTCCTTTTTTTCAAACGAAGTCTCAGAAATCTGGTATATTTTCCCCTTATAGCACATCTCAATTTGGACTAGAATATTACAAGTCCTCAGCTAACTTATTGGATAGTGCAGATCTGTAACCTTATTCGGAAAATCCCACATTATTTATTTTTATTATTTTTTTAAGGAGGGCGCAGCTCATAGCAGCCCATGTGGGAATCGAACCAGCAACCTTGGTGTTATTAGCACCACGCTCTAACCAACTGAGCTAACCAGCCACCCCTGGAAAACCCTGCATTATTAAAGCTATTTATATGTCCGAGATTCAGGAACCAGAAAAGGATTCTGAACAGAAGGCAGTAGCAAGATAACACACAGGACAGGAGAACTGTGCAGAGGTTACAAGGTAATTTATTTCGTATCTTTATAAATTACCTCATTTAAACTAAGCTGTTGACTTTGGTATAATCAGTGATTTGAGGTTTGGAGGACAGATGAGGAAAATGTAAGTCCAGCATAGAGCCTTTGGACTTTTCCTAGTGCACAGTATTGGTTTTCTACCGGCCTCAAGGATTTCGATTGTCCCTGATTTACATCAGGCAATAGAACTAAGGTAGCAGGGTCCAAAATCCATGTTAGGTTCAGAAAAGCCAATACCAGGTTAATGAAAACTCTCAAATAAGCAGCCTTCTCACATATAATTTTCTGTCAATGATCAATCTGTCAGGCAAATCCTATCATATTTGTTAAAATATTCTAAATGACTCATAATTTTCCCTTCAAATGCTTCTTCAGTTATCCGCCATTTCCATTCTACAACAATCCTAGTTCATGCCCTCATCGTTTCTCATCTGGGTTACTGTAGTTTCCTAGCTAATCTCCCCAATGGCGTCCATTCTACCAGCCCCCGACCAGATCACTCCTAACATACACTACTCTCTTTGCACTGTTCTCTTTCCTAAAAGTCTTCAATGATTCCACACAACCTACATTAGCAATATCAAGCTCCTTAACCTGGAATTCAAAGTTCTTTATAAACAAGTACCTGCACACCTTTTCAACCTTTCTCCCACTACTTCCTGGAAAGACTCCTGGAAGGAGTGACTTAACTCCAGCCAACTCACTGTACTCATCATCTTCTAATACTACTGCTCACGTCTCCCATGACGTTATCTGATTCTTTGTGTGCCTATCTCCCCAAAGAACCCAAATTTCTAGAAAACGGGAATCCTGTACTCTATTCTCTAAAGAACTTAAGTCCACTACCATACACAAAAAGACTCTAAGCAAATAGTGGTTAGATTAAATCACAAAGTGCTCTTAAGTATTTAAATTCAGCCTGGCAGAATTTGATCATATTAACAAATAAAGTCAATTCAAATTCAGAATAGTTACAAACAATTTCAAGAAAATTATGGAGAGCAAACAGTCTTACCGATGCAAACATCAATCTTTCCTTTAATTGCAGCTTCATGGAGAGGAGTGTAATTCCAATTATCACGAGCATTTGGGTCTGCACCATGTCGCAAAAGGAGATTGACTACTTCAGCATGACCAAAAGAGCATGCATTGTGTAGAGGAATAAGACCCCCATCATCACGTGCTTGGACATTTGCACCATTCTGAAGCAAATATTCAACTACATCTTTCCGCCCAAAGCCTAGAAGAAAACAAATTACCCACATTTAAATCCTCAAAAGAAAACAATCAAGTTAGAATCAATAAGTAGAAGCCATGCTAAAATGTTTCTGGATGGAAACTAGTAAGAGACTCAACAATTCAAGAACTCAGTGATGAAAAGGGGATCTGAAATGTATCACTAACTTATCTTAATGAGAAATCCAAAAGGTCTCTCCAATGCTTTAGGTAGTACTACTAACTTCAGAGAAAGGTTATAAAATAAGTGACTGAAAGCATAAAGTTCAAACATTTCTCACTCTACCTACAATAGCATTTCTAATTGCAAATACAGAGTTCTACATATTTAGTGTACATTTTCAGATGTTCAAACTATATAACTCTTGCCAGAAACCCCTTCCCACATCTACCTTATAAAACGTTTCTACTAAACTGGGGGAACAGGGAGATATAAACAGAATATGATCTGCTTACAGTTTATCTTTGTCTAGTACTGAAGACACAAAGAAGTGATGGTAGGCAAAAGTGTGAATCAGGAGTCTTCATAGGAGCCCCTACTTTGCACAACACAAGCAACTTCTTCCTAGGCAGGAGGCCTCCTTTGGAAACCCATGTCCCATGGTTCTGCTGCAACTGCCCCATATGAAAAAAATAGTCTGAAAACTCATTTATACTGGTTTACAGATTAGTACCAATGAGCTTCAATCTCTTACCATTCCCACTAATACCACTTTAAAACTTTTTACAGCTAACTGAAATGAAAAGGATTTCAGGCATACGTGAAAGCAGATAGGGAGGTTTACGTGTGTGTTAGGAGAGAAAGAAAGGACCTTCTCACTCATCCGAAATTTTGTCAGGATATTCTTAAAACCACCAAGCCTGGTAACTGAATGAGAAAGAAAGGTACAATCATTCTAAGGTGTATGCCTGGGGCTGGCCTGGTTGCAGTTTATGGAAGAGTTAGACGGTTGAAGAGATTAATTAGATTCTTTGTTAGTTTAATATTGCTTGGCTCTGTCACAAAGACAGTATCTTCCCTAGTCTCAAAGAGCTAACAATTTACGATGGTGAGGAACAGTAAGAACCAGTAATTTCAATACAATAGCCATAACAGAGGTATATATAAAATGCTATTAGAGCTCAAAGAAGGGAATACCTAAGTTGGAAGAAAGTAAAGAATAGGAAGGGTTATCTCAGAGGATATTCCAGCGATGACATCTGAGCTGAAGGCTTATGGAAAAACTAAGGGATCATTAGGAGAATGAGGAGGAAGGAGCTGAAAAAGGGAGGGTACCGGAGTCTAAGCAGAAGAAACAAATGTGCACAGGCATGGAAGCATGAAAGAGCAAATCATTCATGATAGCCAGTACAGAGACTGCCCAAGAAGGTAGATGTCAGGTTTTCTCCATATCTATGACTTCACTTTCTTTGCATTGTTTTTTTTTAAGATTCCACAGATAAGTGGTATCATACAATACTTATCTTTCTCTGACTTATTTAACTTAGCATAATGTCCTCAAGGTCCACCCATGTTGTTGCAAATGGCAAGATTTCATTCTTTTTTACAGCTGAATAACATTCATGTGTGTGTACTAAATTTTCTTTATCCATTTACTCGTCGATGGGACACTCAGGTTGCTTCCATGTCTCGGCTACTGTAAATCATGCTACAATAAACATTGGGGTACAGGTATCTTTTCGAGTTAGCATTTCCTAATGAAATTTTATATAAAATTCCAGTATGTCATGTTCACTGCAAAAAATAACTAATACCTGGTACATGGTTGGCATTCATAAAGATGCAAATTAACTGAATTCAACTATTCAAGTTGAATCTTCCTCCTTCCCCTAACAAAGACCCAAAGGAAATTATCCCTGAGTCACCTTTTGGAAACAGTATAGCAAATACTCGTACAACAGATCAGTGGTATTTGAAGGACAAACACCTACTTAACATTAAAAAACAAAAACACTATTCTACATCCTCTTTTTTAAAAATCTAATAGTATCCCAGAAATTAACTCCTATCAGTACATTTTTATTGGTTGGAAGTTATAACTAGCTCCTTTCTCATGGATTGGGAGGTTGTTTCTCATCTTTTGGTACTGCACGTAATGTCCCCAGGAGTAACTAAAGAGAGACAAAATTGAAAGCATCTGGTGACTTCTTTAATTTGGAAAAAGGAGAAAAGGAATGGGAGTGACTATCAGATCTCTGAGATACAAAATAAAACAGGAAATTTTGTGGGATAAGATGATTTGTTTTTGAAAATGCTTAGTTTGAGGTGCCTGTGGAACAAACATCCAGTAAATAAAAGGTTCTGTGGATCTTGAACTCAAGAAACCAGTATGAGCTAGGGGCTGACATTTTGGAGTCGCGAACATAAAGATGGTATTTGAAACCGTATGTGAAAATGAATGAACATGACTAGAGAGCACTAGTTTTCTACCTGTTTTGTTGAAAGAAGTGTACTTTCTGTCAAAGAGCAATCCCTTCTCACCTTACACTGTAGTTCTTTCTCACCTTCAAGGTCTTTGGTCTCTTCCCACCCCCATCAATCCCCTCTCTACGTTCCTAACAGTACGTAAACATGTTCTGTATCTTCCATTTTATAAAAAACATTTTCTTTGAATTCACACTTTTATTTCTCTCCTCCCCTGCATAAACGAATCTCTAAGTGTTGTCAGCAATTCTTCATCTCCTATTCATTCTTCTCCCAAATTCAATCTGGCACCTGCTTCTTCCTTACAACTGTTTTCATCAAAGTCCCTTACAATCTCCATGTTGCCAAAGCTAAAGGACAATGTATGTCCTCACTTGACTAGACCATTCAACAACATCCTGCGACTGACTACTCCCTCTTCCTTGAAACATCCTCTCCAAAGTTTTCATGAGATCACACACTCCTGGTTTTCTTCCTGTCTCATCCATTCATTTAACAAATGAACAGGGAATATTTGCTATGTGACAGACACTTTTTTGGGTGCCTGGAACATACTAAAGAACAAAAGAAACCAAATCCCTGCCTCTGAGGAACTTCTATGGAAGTATGGGAGATGAGCAATAAATTAAAAAAATAAGTATATTAGAAGGTTGATTAGAAAAAGAGCAGGGTAAGAAAGGATCAGGGTGTATGTATGGGGGCGGGCTGTAAAGTTGAACAGGGAGGTTACCACAGGCTTTGTTGACATAGAGACATTTGATCAAAGACTTGAAAGAGCGGAAGTGAGCCTTACTGGCCAACAGTGATAAGGCCAGAGTGACAAGCTGAGTGAGAAAGAAAGAGGCAGCAAAGTAGGAAATGAGGTTAGAAGTAACAAATGGGCCAGACAGAGACGCTTGAGGACCACTGTAAAGACCTTGGCTTTTTTACTCAGAGTCACTGCAGGGTTTTGTGATCAGTTAACATGATAAGACTTAACATTTGAAAAGCACCCTCTGGCTGTTGTGTTGAGACTAGACTTAAGGGTGTTAAGGGTAAAGCAGATGAGAGATTATGGTGGTTTAGATTATAATCTGGTAACACTTGTCAGAGTAAGTGGCAGATTCTAGGTACTCTGAAGGTAGAGCCAGCATAATTTCGTAATGGACTGGATGTGCGGGGAGCGTTAAGGGTGAGAAGGTGAAAGAGAGCAAGGACAAGAGAAGGGTCATGGATGACCCCAAAGTTTTGGACTGAGAAATGGAGGGGTAGAATTGGCATCAATTCAGATGGGCAAGACTGCAGACGAAATATGTTTGTGACAGAAGACGAGTTCATATTTTAGACATGGCCTATCTCTTTGAAGGCTTCGTGCTTCCTTCATCCAATTTCTAAATTCTGGGATTCCTCAAGACTCAGTTCTCTGCCCTCTTTTCCCATCTTAAATGATCTCATCTACTCCTATGGCTTTCAGTGTCACCTAGATATACAATCCCTAAATTTAAATTTCCAGTCTAGATTTTTCACCTGAATTCCAGACGGTTTACTAGACATATCCACTGGGGTATTTGAAAGGCATCTCAAACTCAACACATAGTGTGAAGGACTCTTCACTTCCCCTGACATTTCCCTAACCCAACCACCATTGTCTCCAGCCTGAACTACTGCAACAGTCTCCAAGCTGGGCCTCTCATTTCCAATTCTGAGCCTAGTGACCTTTTAAAAAACAATCATCATATCATACCCATTTAAAAGAATTCATTGGCCTCCCACTGATGCTCTCAGAATAAAATTCAATGAATTTACTGCACCTACAAGGCTCGCTGCACAATGTGACCCTTACCTACTTCTCTAACTTCATTTCCTACCATTCTTCCCTTTCTGAACTATGATCCAGTTTTTTTTGCTGTCGTCAAGTATGGCCTGACTTCAGGGACTTGCTACATGCTGCTCTTCTGCCTGGACTGTTCCTCCCTTGCTCTGTGTATCTCTCACTTCTACTCATTGTCTAACCCGTTTAAATGTCACCACCTGGTCACCTGATGAAGAAGGTCATCACTGATCATCCTGCCTAATTAAAGCAGTCCATTCTGCCCACCCACATTATTTCCTATCTTAACATTCTATTTATTTTTCACCTTTCTTCTCTACTAGAATTCAAGTTCCAGAAAAACAGGGATTTTTGTCTTTATTGTTCACAGCAGTATCCTTTGACACGTATTACAATTTGTAATTATTGTTTACTTATGTCCTGGACTCTTCATTTCCATAAAGGGCAGGAGCCATGTCTATCTTAGTTCATCATTACTTCCCCAGTGTCCTTCACACTATGTGGCACATAGCAATTTGTTGGTATTTGCTGCATACACCCGTGATGATATGAGAAAAGGAGACTGAGAAGTACGTAGTAGTACTAAGAAAGAATGGCCCTGCAGAGGCCAAGAAGGAAAATTTCCAGGTGGGCAAGGCCAAATCTGTTGCCCTTATGCTCTGATCTGAATCTTCCTTATCTCTGCTGGGCATTGTTGATCATACTGTCCTCCCCAAGTAAGCCGTCTGGAATTGCCCCCAATCGAGGGCTCTGCTATCCCAGCCACTCAGCACCCACCTGGAGGAAATGCTTTTAGAAAAATACTTCTTAAATTGGAGAGTAAGAGAAAAGGAATCAGAACAAAGAAAGATTAGTAAAGGTACCCCTTCCTTTGGAAAGTTATTTGATGTATCCAAGCACTTTTAGAAGGACCACTATTTCTTCAGTGGTACTCAACATATCTGAAGTAATCAAAATGGTGACTCACAGGCTAACTTCCCAAAAAAGGAGAGTGAGGTGGGCACAAAAATAGCTTTAGAAGAACATCCAGTTGTTTCAAGAGATAGTGTCAATTAAGAAGATACCCATTCCAAAGGATTTGCAATCTAGCTGAAGAAAGGTCAAGTAGTAAGTAGCCTTTTGTCTAAATGTCATTGGGAACAGAAGAACGATGCTTAAAACCAGAGTCAAAGAAGGACTCAATGCTGATATGTATGACTAAATACTGAAATTAAAGTTTAAGATGGGGAGGAGGTCGGGTAGAAGAGTTAAGTGATTTTATCTATATAGTCACTCACAGTACAAGACACAGATAACTTCCACTTCTATAACTTTGTATCAGCGTGGATCCCTAGCCATTAAGACACCTGTCTGCAGACTCACAGGAGAAACTGACATGTTTTTAAAGTCACATTGTAAGGACTATAACATATGAGCAGAGTTGCTACCCTGAGAGTAGATGAAGAGTCTGAGATTTGACTGTTTGAACCCACTTCTTGGCACAAAAGGAAATTATATAGAGGGGGTCAGCATGCAGCTATTTAAAATTTAAAAATCTTCCACTGTTAAAAGTTTGGTGAAACTTTTAGATTCAAGATGCTTCCCAAACTGACGGCTAATCCCTGATGAAATCCCCATTCTTATGGCCTCAAGAATAGTTCAAAGCATCTTAAGTACGCATTTCTTGAAGAAAAAAATAGCTTTGCAGGGTATATTCTGATCATGTTCTCACTAGCCAGGTAGAACATGAATAGGCATATCCTTCGAGTCAATGCCAATCTCCATATCCTAAGGATCTCTTTACAAAGGAATCAGAAGCCGAAAGTTAGTAGTCATGGCTGCTCAGGATATATTGTGGTTTATTTTATAATTATGGAAGAGCACTCATCTTCAAACACTGCTCTATGTGTGAAAATCCTGATGAAATTGTACACTGAGTTTGAATCCACTATATAGCACTGACAGTAAAACAAACAAGGCTTATTTGGAAAGTAAATTTGCTGATCAATAAACTGTGTCACTTAAGGGCAGATACTGTCCTGTTCATTTCTGTTCCCGGCCAAGGCCAGTATCTAGCATATAGTAGGACTTAATAAACATTAGTTTAGTGCATGTCTAACACTTTGTTGGCATAGTAAGCAAATGACCCACACAGAGAATATGGAGTTGATGATTTGTGATCACTAAGAAAAGCAGTCTATTCAACTTCTCTCTTGTCAGGTTTCATTACTATCTAGGTACCATCAGTTTCAGCAGTTCCAGGAAATGTCTTGCCAACCATGACTATTGTTAACAGTATCATATTTTGCTGCTACACTGGAAACATCCATTCATCTGAATGGCTTCCAAAAAGCTGTAAAGCAATGGAAGTCACTACAGAGAAATCAACTTAGACTCTTCAAGAAGTTTCCCTGAGAGCCACCGCCTCTCTTTTGCAGTCCAAAAATGGGATAGGCCATTATGGTACCATTGGTCCAATATGAAATGATAGTGATGTCTTGCCAATATAAAGATAGGCTGGTGTCATAGACAGCTGTCAGAAGAAAACATTCAGAAACAGAAAATGTCAATTAAGTGCCATGAAACAGAGAAGGCTCCTCCTGCGTCTGGGAGATAGGATGTATAATCAAGCAGCCTTCAGCTTTGACTTATATAGCCAGGACTCCTGTCAGATTTTTCTGAGGGATGTCGTTTTAAACTTCTCACTTACAAGGAACTTTACTTAACAAAGATCGAGAAAAGGTATGCCCCACCCATACTTATTTAGAATAAGGAATACAAGGGAGAAGGTTTTGCCCAGTTCAACTTGGGACAGATATACCATCTGTCTGATCAGAGTAGGAGAAACTCTGGGATGATGAAATTCTGACAATCTGAACGGGGGAACTACTGAAATAAGCACTCCAAACTACTTGTTATTGAAGTCAATTGCTTACCTCTAAGTCCAGCAAGAGCTGAGGGAAAAGGTGTAGTTAATATACTGGGAGATCTGCTAAGAAAGATTCTGAATTCTTAAATATACTGGTCTTTATTTGATACTGAGGTTTTCTACTGATGCAGGACTTAATCACCCTCCACACTAAAAACCAATCCTGGAAACAAAAACCTATAGCTCTAGTCCTACATAAGGAATGTGGGTATATTTTGTGCACCTTCCATAATCATGATGTTGTTGTTGGCCTATAACCAAAAGAAGCAAATGCTATTGAATCGTTATTGGAGGTCTTTAATAATACCATTTTGGGAAAGGATACGGATGGCAACCACAAAAGCTATTACATCTTTGGGAGCTGAGCTGTTAAAACCTTCAATTGGGGGAATCATTCCACTTTTTTATACCAGTTAGATTTTGACCCATTGGTCCAATTGCCCACCCTATGCAGAAATCCTTTCTACACATCTCTGAAAGATGCCAATCCAGCCACTGCTTGGTACCTCCAGCCAATTCCACAGCTGAACAGATTGCTAATGGCAGTACGACTCCTTGTAACCTTCCATCTACTGGCACTAGTTTTGACTGCTGAAGCCACAAGTCAAACCCACGCACTTTTCTACTGGACTGTCATCCACATATGTGAAGACAGTAACACTGTCTAACCTTAGTCTTCTTTCATCTCTAGAATAAGTAACTCTAGTTTTTGTATCTGTTGCTTGTATAATAAATTCCAGGTGCTCTAATTCTACTTCCCTCCTGTGAATAATAAAAAATCTCTCTTATACGCAATTCACACAATTGAATATAACAACTGAAGTTCAGTCTGACTTGTCCAACGTACATGGCTAAGTATCATACTACAAACACAGAACAGTAACTTAACAAACTACAAATACAAAACAAGTGTTACCTTGTTTAGCTAGAACTCTACAATGCAAGCTTTTTCAACTTGTCATTCTTTAAATATACTCGCATATATATCAATCATCTCTTTCCACCATCTCTATACCTAAATTCCTTGAACCTAGTAAGTGACTTTACATATTTCTCTACTGAGTGATACTTCTCTGCACAACCCCTAAAATATTTAAGATTCTCAAGCCACGGAATTCTATTCTACCCCACCCCCAGCCCCAGTTCTCAGATTCTAGAGAATGTTATGTATTTCTTTCTTTGGCTAATAAGCACAATAAGAGGACTTTCTCCCACAGTTTCTGTCCCTCTTCTTTATTTTTCAGAAGCACGTTCAGAGAAGCAGTCTCCTTTACTGAAATCTGCTATTTTCTAGGGAATTATCCTGTCAAGAATTTCAGATGCTATTGCTTTCAGCAAAATTAGAGCTGCAGCCTCCCTACCACCAACTTGCCTCTACAAGTTTTGTGATGTGTCACAAAAAAACCATTCATATCCTCTGTGTGTAGGGGAGGGTATGGGGAATACGGAGCTGGCAGTGTGGTGATTGGGAGGAAACAACTCTTACCGTAAGAAATGACTTCTTAAAGCATATTTACCTAGAAAATATAATTCAGTCCAATAATAAAAAGCACCTAATTGAAGAAAAGTTCCAATTTATGTTGAATACTTTTTTCATTAAGAGAAGAATTCCTTTGGGGATGGCAACTGATTGTTCTTTTAATTGAATTAAATATTTCAGATTAAAAGACAGATAAAATTTTTTCTAAACTGTTCTTCTATTATGATCCATTTTCCTTGGTCTGCATAGATCTTTCATTCTTGTTTTTTGGAAATCAAAACAAAAAGACAAAATAATGCCACCCCCCTCAAGAAAACCTCAAAACTTTAATTGGCTAAAAAAAAAAAGTTCTCCCCCCCATAGCTTATTCTACAATGTACAAACACAAGAAACTGCTTAGTCAGGCAGCTATACAGTTCTACTACCTACACTGAGCTTCCAGTGGCACATTTATATGCACATTGACATAACTGATAACTCACTACCTACAAAAGGCATTATAAAACGTATTCTCCATATACTAAGAGAAAATGCAGCTGGATGCATTTATTTAAAAATTAAGAAAACAGCTCTCTCATTAATCTAATAATTTAGATTGAATTTATGAAACTAACTAACAATAAGTTTTTTTGGTGTGATTTGGCATTTGCAACTTCTACACAATCTTTTTGTGAATTTAAATTTTTTCTTAATTTTTAAATTTAAAAATTTTTCAGTAACAGCTGACATACAATATATTAGTTCGAAGTGTACAACATAGTGATCCAACATTTATATAAGTTACAAAGTTATACGCCTAGGTTTAAATACAGGGCTTTAAAGCTTTGGTTTAATGTAGACCATTAGTAATTTTTATTTTATTACTCTTTTTATACCTTAAATTCTTAACCTTATAACCTGTGCCTCAGAATATAGGTAAACTGTGAAGGGTGGGTTTGCTCATAACATAAGTTTTTTCTATTTTAGTCTGAACAAACCACATGAAATCTATGTAGAAAGTACTCTGATGTAGGGACAGAATTGAGGATCGGATGGTGGAGGAGGAACAAAATCAATAAGAAGCTAGTCCCATAATCTTAAACCTCTAAATATTACTATTTTCAGATACAAACTCATTAATATACCAAATTCTTGAAAGGTAACAACCAAGACCTTCCTTGGTTATTTTTATCCCCCAGATCAAGTGAACAGAATCTAAGTATAAGTAACACTACACTTAGGATTACGTATCAGTTGGTTATGACAATTGGCCAAATCAGTTGTTTAAATGTTGACTACATGGTCAAACTGGACAATCCAAATTAGCGAGGAAAGGCAGCACCGAACACTAAAATTTTAGGCAAAATGGCTGAACAAGATATGACTTCAGTGTTCTCCCCTTTCTGCTGCCCAGAGTCTGTTTCTAGTTCTCCCTCCACCATCCCTCAAACCTTCTCCTTTTAAAAAGGCTCCCCAGTGGGAACCCAACAAAGTTGTAATTGATCAAGAAAGCATACCTCCTAAGAATATTTACATTTTAAAACTGGGACAGGTTAAAGGAAACAAATCTCTAGCTGGTAGAAAATGTAAAAGCAATGTCTGTGAACAGGGAGATCTTTCTTATCTTATACTCCTCTGCTCATCATTCCTACTCCAAAAGAACGGAGTGCTTTAAAACACATCCTTCTGCTTTTTCCAAAAAAAACTATTTTAAACAATCATGTAATACACAAAATACAAAACCAGGACTATCATGAGAACCTACTCTCATTTTCAATCATGCACGGCTCACTTGAGGACAGAGATAGTCACCATCTTTTCTCAAAGTGAAAAGTATAAGTGCTTTATAGAAATAAGCTATGCCTCACTTCCAGTTCTTTTAAATTCCTCAATAAAATTTAATATGCTTATCTCATAAAGTGAACCTAGTAAATATTAAAAGTAATTCAAACGACCTAAATCTCAGAACGAGGTGAGGTTAGTCCCAATTTTAATTCCAGATCCCAGCTAAAGTACTTGCACCATCTTTCCTTTCTTCCTACTACTTTCCACGCCAACTTGAGTGTGGGGCAGAGACTACCAGCCCCAGCCTAAGTCAGATCTCAGTTCTCCCAAACTTGACAATTTCTAGTTCTAGTCTCTCCAGAAAGTTGGTAATGAGTGACCACCTAGATAAACCCATTAACTCAAATGTGTCAACAATGCTCAATTAAGCTACTCCTTCTAAGTAACATCTTTGCATTTTACAAAGGTCTTTGAGACCTTAACCCAAAAGATTGAGGAGTTACAGTGGAACTTGCAAGAACGACAGATTTGGAATAACTGGCCTTTCAAATCACAATGTCTACTACGTCCCCTACTCTTTCTCGAGTGCAGAAGCCTTTTAGGGTAGCAAGACCGGAAGTTGATACAGGTATTGTTTATACAAAACAAAGCCAAAAAAACCCTCCCAGTAAGTGTGGCCCGCTGCCCCACGGTCCCCTCCCCGATCTCCCCAAGTCCCTACTTGACGAGGGCGAAAAGACCAGGACCGGAGTCCCAGTGATAAAGGCCGGGTCAGAGGAGCACTATGTTTGTGGTTCGAGGCTGCGAGCCCGAGTGCACAGGTGGGAGTCGCGCGCGAGTCGAGGCGGCGCTGTCCCGGTTACCTGCGGCGAAGTGCAACGGGGTGGATTTCCTGCCCGCCGTGTCGCGGCTGTTCACCTTCTCTGGCGTCACCAGCCTCTTGACTCGCTCCACGTCCCCGTTGCGGCACGCCTCGAACAGCTCGCGGGCGGCCGGTTCCACGGCCTCGGCCGCCGCGCCCGCGCCCCCGCCGGCGCAGCGGCGGCCCGACATGATCCTGGCCGCCGCCGCAGCCAGCAGCAGCGCCAGCAACGGCAGTAGGAGCCCCGGCCCCGCGAGCAGGAGGGCGAGGCCCCCCGGAGGAGACGCGCTCAGGGCCCGGGCCGCTCGGTTCCCTGATGTCACCGGGCTCGGCGCAGTCCCATGGCCGCGCCGCCGCGCGCCCCCAGCTCGGCCCCGGGAACCCCGGCTGCCCCGCGGCGGCGGAGGCAGCGCGAACAAGCCGCTCGAGCCCTGAAGCGATGCGACGGCGGAAGCTGGCAAGGCCCCTCCTGCCAGCTCCGCGGAGTCCTGGGAACACACGTGACGACGTGCCGTGCGTGCGCGGTGGTTGGAGACTGGCCGGGAAGGTTTCTGCGAGCTGGGCCGCGCGGAGGGGTTTGTGGGAAATGTGAAGCGAGAGCCTGTGGCAACCGGAGGAGAAGGGGCTTCGTCCCACCGCCATTTTTGTGGTGGGTTTTACTGAAGTCGGAAGTTTCTGCTTATTGTCTTTTTAAAAAGATTTCTCGGGCTAAGTTTCCTTACTGTTACTATACCGAAAAGAGCCCTTGAAAGTTTCCCCCCCGATCTTGCATGTTATTTTGGAATTCTTAGTGTGGGAAATTCCCTTTCTTTTAAGTTTCCACAATCCTATTTTCCTGGGGGATTGCTTTTCTGTTTTGTGTCTTCCTTTCCCCCACAACTGCTATTTTGTTGTTTCTTGTAAGCCACTTCTCTGAAATTAATGAGTTGCTGTCCACTTAATGGGAAGTTTGGATGAACTGCCCCGAGATGACTTAAGGGAAATTAAGAAAGCAATGAAAGTTTCTTCCAGTTCTAAATAATTGAGAGGGATGGCTCTGATTAATTACTCATGCGATAGTTTATTGGCTCAGGACTAAAGGGTCCATATGTAAATCAATATTTTGCTGAGGTGTGGATACCTGGGATAAAGTTTAATGAGTAGCAAAAAACTTTTTTTTTTTAATCGTAGGCGCAAGATAAAATTTTCAGGTTTAAGATAATGCTATAGCCGTTTTTGATCCTTCCCTACTCCGTTCCCTGGACTCAAGAAACTTTAAAATGATGCATGTTGAGCTTTGACAAGCTGGCAAGCAGCGTTTTACCCATTTTGCCTTAATTTGTTAACCTGTCTTTCAGGAACTTCAGTTTTTGTTTGAAAATGTTAACTATTATGCTAACAGGTACAGGATATGCACTTTGGAGAGCATTTTTATAAATGTAAATTTTGAAAATGTATATTCATAATATATTTAGTATAAGTTTAAATTATGTGGCATATTAATAAAATGAATATCCATGCGCACACGTAAGAACCAGAACACAACCATTGCTATTGCATCTTGTTCATCCCCATTTCATCCAGTTGCCAAATATATTCCCAATTTTATTCCGTTTACTAATTTGTACTTTAATCCCTTCTGTGTATATATATCAACAATGTATTGTTCAGTTTGGTTTTTGAGCTTTATAAAAATACCAGTCTTTGTGATCTTTTTCACGTAAGATGTTTGTAAGACTCATGCATTCATTTTCATTGCTGTATAGATTTGCCTTATATGACTAGACCACACATTTATACTTCTACTGGCCATTTGGTTTGTTTCCAATTTTTTATTGTTGTGAACAATAGTGCTATGAACATTCTTATACCTTCTCCTGATGCACATGTATAAAAATTTAAAATGAGATTGTCAACGGATGGTTGTTGGTGTCAAGTCAATGCCAGTAGGAATCCCCAATTTGGGATGATGTGAAGAAGGAAACTTTATTCAGTGCAAACAGCTCAATTGTGATACAACATGGCTGTGGAACAGCTCAATAAAGTTATAGCTCAGTTATGAAGCAACATGGCTCTAGAATAGCATGGCTGGGAGGTGGCTCTGGGAGGAGCTGGCCCTTGAGCAAGGCCCCTCTCAGGCTAGGCAGTGCTGCTGTGGTCCACTCCAGTCCATTCTGCTCTGCCTGCTCTGTTCCTCGATGGTCTTTGGTGTTTCAGGTACAACCAGGAAATGCAGTCTTCAGTCTTCAATGGAAAGGAAAAGTGCGCTCTTTGAGCCATAGGGCAGCTGACATACATACCGTGTTTCCCCGAAAATAAGACCTAGCTGGACAATCAGCTCCAATGCATCTTTGGGAGCAAAAATTAATATAAAACTTGGTATTATATTATACCCACTCTTACAGTAAAATAAGACCTGGTCTTGTATTAATTTTTGCTCCAAAAGATGCATTAGAGCTGATAGTTCAGCTAGGTCTTATTTTCGGGGAAACGCAGTACAGAAGTGCTCACCCCTGGTCCCTGAATTGGTCCATCCTCATGCAAATGAGGACTCCATATCCTCACAGTTTAATTGATCCCAAAAGCACTGTCCTGATTGGTTTGAATAGAGGTGCTCTAGTTGGTTGGTGAAGATGCTATTGGAGATCTAGCTGTGCAGGTCCGATTGGACAGGGAAAGTCTTAGTCCTATTGGTTGAAATACAATTCCAGGAGCTCCTTTATAAGGATTGGCTCAAATGGCAGGACACAGTGCAGGCAGGCAGTTCAGTGTGTGGAAAGGAGGCATTTCAGTGCAGGCTTCTTGAAGCACAGCTTATATTAGAGGCCCCTGTTTAGTAATGACTGCTAGTCTCTATTTATAGAGCCCTTCTTGACAGGTACATTTATTCTTGGGGTCAAAAGAGGCTTTCAAGTTTTTTGACCACTACCCATAGTATAAGAAATACAATTGGTGTCTTCAACTGGTAAACACATATGTAAAACAAAAGTCACAAAATAAACAATATTCACCGCTGCAATATTTAAAGAAAGCTAGTTATGACTCTCAGTAAATGGATTATAGAACTCACAAATGAGTGGTGAACCAAGGTTTGAAAAACACTGCAGGAATGGACTACTTAGAAGTGGAATAGCTGAGTCATAGGGAACATGAATGTTCATTTTACAAGGAAATGCCAAATTGTTTTTCAAAGAGATTGTTAATAATGTACGTGCCTACCAGCAGTGTGTAGGAGTTTTACTTTTTTTTTTAATATCTCGGTATGTGTTTAAGAAATTCTCCCTTACCCTAAAGTGGGAAAGATATTTTTATTAATTACTGAGGGATTTTTTTTTTGCTTCAATTTTGAATAAAATTTATTTTCAACATGGTTTATTAATTGTATGTTTTTAATTTTCTATACTTTTCTCATTTGTTTCTTGACAAAATAGCTCAATGACAAGTTCTCTTAATTCAAATTCTTATTTTGCCACAAGGCACACTAATTACTATACAGTTGGGATTTAGAGACCATTATATACCTGATTTAAAAAATGAGAAACTCTCTTAGCAATCTAACTTCTTGAGCATAACCAATAGTTTCGCTTAAGGGAAAGCTCTAATACTCCATAGTTAGGACTTCTACTTTTAGCATGATAGGATAACTTATGGCAGAAAAATGCATTCTTTAAGAATAACTAGAGAAGTTGGATTTAAAAAAAAAAATCTATGCACATTGGGAAACTGCTAAGGCAACTTAGAATTTGAGAGGTCAAGATTCTGAAGAGGGGAAACCCATAAAAAGTTGAACTAACATTCCACAGCCATGTTTTTCCATGGGGAATTTCACAATTCTGTGCTCAAGGGATGTGGCTGAAAACCCAATTAAAGTCTTCAGCAAAGGGCTGCTGCTGAAAGGCAGAGAAACCTAGATCATTTGGCAATCCTGTAGGTCTAGAGAGAGATAAATTGGAGGCTGGTAGAGCAGAAAACAGACCAATTGGTCAGGTTTTTTGTTTGTTTGTTTGTTTGTTTGTTTGAATCATTTTGCTGAATTCTGAAGCTGTGTATGGCAGGAGGCTGACATTAGGCAGAAAGTTTCTGAAAGGCAGGGTGCAGTTTTTTGCTGTCTCAGGCTACTAAGGAGTCACAGATTAGAGATCAAGACAGGTCATAGAGAAGAGGCCCTGGGAAACTACCCAGGCTTTTAGTTGGAACTTTGCAGGCTGTGCTCTATGATGAGCGTGATGAAGAGACAGGAAGAGCTTTAGTAAAACTGCAGCCTAACGTTGAGTCAACTCAGCCCCTGATTGGGTTAAGGTGATCAGCTCTAACTCTACCTGTCTAGCAGAGGAAATGGGAATCTCTCTGGAGATTCCTTCATCATCCAGAGCTTCTACAATTTTTCAACACAATATCTAAATGTCAATCAAAGAGAATCAGGCATACCAAGAAATAGGACAAAATGACCAAAAACATAAGAGAAAAAACTAGGAAATTCATAATTATAAATTTCAGTCAAAATTTTAAATATAATTGTGATGAATATATTCAAGAAAATAGACTAAAAGGAGAAAGTAGATTAAGAAAAACAGAATTTCACCAGAGACAAATGGGACATAGAAAATAGGTCTAACATACAAGTAATGAGATTTCCAGCAGATTAGGAGAAAAAGGGGGTTGCAGATGCTTCAAGATGGAAAAAAAAATGGAGAAAAAAGGGCAATGAAAAAGCTAAATATATGGGTAAAAATGAATGGATTTTGACTGTATGAAAGAACAGTAATGTTCATGACACACACCAACAGCAGAATGGACCTTCATTTCAAGTGCATGAGGAACATTTATCAGAATTGACCTTGACCATAGGCTGGGTCATAAAGCATGACTCATCAAAATTTCAAAGGATTGAAATCATACAGAATGTATTCTCTGACCATAATGAATCAATCTAGTTAGAAATTAAAAGGTGTTAACTAGAAAACCCTCAAATGTTAGAAACTTAAGCAATGTGATTCTAAAGAAGTTGTGACTCAAATAAGAAATCACAAAGGAAACTGATAAATAACAAAGCCCGTGAGGGGAGGAAACACTCTCACTGATGATCAGAGTAGGAACTGTAGCATATAATAAATTCTACTCAATAGATCATATTTTAACTTAAAAATACCTTTATCACCTGGGAAAAAGATGCAAATAAATGCCACACTGAATAGCAATCGCCAGTCTCTTCTCCCAAATACTGAACATTAAATTTTTACAATCAATAAGTACTTTTTGACTGAGAATGTGAACAACAATTACAAAGAGATAATTTTTATATGTCTTTCAGACTTTCTCCTGGGTGAAACTCTGTATTTATTTTTAAAAATTTTCAGATGTTCAAGGCTGCAAACCTTCAATGAGTAGTAAGTCCTGGAGCTCCAATACACAGTATAGTGAATATAGATGACAATATTGTATTGTAATCATCAAACTTGCTAAAAGACTAGAACTTAATTATTCCAGCCACTAAAAGGAAATGATAATTATGTAATGTGATAGAGGTGCTAATTATCATTGCAATGGCAATTACATTACAATATGTAAATGTAACAAATTAACATGTTGTATACCTTAATTTACACAATGTTATAAGTTAAATATATTTCAAGAAAAAAAGATTTCAACCTGAAACGAACAAAATTTCTCTTCTATTTTTTAAAAAGCACATTACATTTTTTACATTTATGGACTTTTTCCAAAGTGGCGACTGAAAAATGGAATCATAGATTGAAGCTTAAATCTACTAAATGGCTGCATATATACTTAATCTCTGTAAAAGATAGGCTTTAAAACCTGCGAATTGCCACAAGCTGGCATAGTTCTTACAGTCTTTGTAAAGACAGCCATCTAGTGGAAATAGTTCTACTGATTTTTAGAGACTGGCAAATAAAATGAATATGAACATTCGGCTCAACTGCAAACTGCAATGCTGGTTTAAGGCTTAAAAAGAAATATATAAAAAAAGTATCTAGTATTTAGATACTTCCTTATTTTATTTTATGTCCAGGTCTGGAAGTGAAATGAGGGGACAAGTTGTGAGGTAGAGAGAGAAACTGGTGCTTTGTACACGGTCCAGGGAAGAGTGCCATTAGAACAGAGAGAGCACTGGATTCAAATAGGCATTGCTTTGAGTTGCGTTGAATGCCCTCAAGGCGGCAGGAAGAAGACAATTTTGTGAGGTGTTTAAGGAAGTTTCATAATGATAGCTGAACAACTAGCACCTAGTTGTGATACAGGAAGTTAGTTAGCCATCAACCCAGAGTTCAGAATAAGTATTGCTTTAAGCTGATGGTTTAAATAACTATAACATTGTGCTATACCAAACACACTCAAAAGGCTCCAGTTCTGAGAAGCAATGGTGTAAAGCAGAGTGAATTGGGGGTGAGAAGATCTGAGTTAGGTCTGCCCACAATGTATACAGTTTATATGATTCTGTTCATTTAACTTACCCAAATTACAGATTTTTGGATATAAAAATAGTACAGTATAGTAATAACACTCATTCTCATGACTGATATCTAGGAACAGAATGACTCTCTCCTTTGCGTCCTTGGATGCTAATTGTGAATCAGTATTATCCAGAGGCACAGAGTAAACCACTCTCTTCTCATACTTACCATCAATTAATCTGTTTCTGTAAATTTTGATGTCCATGGACCACTTAATGAATTTTTAGAGCATATGCAATTCACCAATTTTAGGTTTAAAACTATTAGCATTAAAAAAAAATATTAAAATTATTAATAATCATCTCTGACAGATTTGATCATGGATGGTCTGAACTGTAGGTCAGATTTTATGCAAATGTTTTCTTTCCTTTTTATTGTCTTCTAAATTAGAAAATGCTAATTCACAACTGTAAGTCATCAGAAGTGGGAATGAATGTCTGCAAACTTTGTCAGATAGTTTTGGATGTTAGGATTGAATATAGATCCAAAAGTGTTGGAGAGATTTTTCTCTGAACAGCACATTTGGTTCTCTTCGCGGTCAGATGCTAATGTTTCAAATGTTTGAAACATTTGGATGTCTAATAATATACTCTTTGGATGTCAGTGGCTCTAAGGAATATTTCTCGATATTCTGTGCAGCATCTAGTTGTAATGTTAAAATTGCCCTGTAATATACCATTGGTTATTTTCTTTGAAGAGTATTGAGAATCAAGTTGGCAAAGTGAAATTCTTAACTATTGAATCATTTTCACTACAATTCAGTTTTCTTATGAAATCTTAGTATTATTATTTTAAACCGCAATTTTGCACCAATCTAATATTTTAACCTCAGCATTATAAATATCATGATATTTTTACCTTAAAACAAAAGGTTTTGGCTACTCAAGATACTAGGTATATTTCTGAGATATACAGCTTAAGGAAGCCATTTGACATTTTAAAAATGGTCTTTACAGCATGATCAGAATAGATCATTCTATTCAGATAGAATAACATTGTATTCTGTCTTCATTTTAAACACTTGTGTGATCAGCTGGCACACTTCAGCATGAACAAGACAGTTTTACTCTTTTTAAAAAATTTCTTCTCCTTGCAAACTTATTTAACCTTGATCATTCTCACAATTGTCGCTATATCTTTCACAATGAGTGAAGACCAGGTAGTATATGTAGGTAGCTGACTGTGCCCTGTAACTGACAATAGCAGCCTGTAGATTGGCTTTTAGGTGTCAACTCCTTTATTTGCTTGGGAGCACATCCCTTCCTCTGCTGGCATTTCATCACTATTAAACCCACTATATATTTTCCATCTCACATCACAAACTCACAAAATAATTGTTAACCATAGTCTCTTCCCCTGTAGCATGCATTTTCAGTGATACACACATAAAGCCATCAGATGGATCTCTATCATTGAATAGAGATATATGTAATATATAATATATATAATTATGTATATAATTATCTAAAATAATGTTAAGAGGTCCTTCATAATTTCAGGGGTTTCAAGCAACTATACAATGAAGTTGCTTCTAACATGGATAAATGACAGTGATTGCCTTCCACATCTATATCTAGATACTCAGAATTCAATGATATTATTTGATAAAGAAATTTTGCTAGTAGCTCATTTTAATTTCTAAGAGAAAAGCATCAATTTTATTGATTATGGCTCTTATTACAAACTTCTTATCAATACTCTAACTTTCACATGCTTTTATTACAAGGAATGAAATTTTGAATAATGCCTCTGTAAATGTTGGCTTTTTTATTTTTTTTGCCTTTAGCAACCAAAATTCTTCATTTTAAGACTGGGAAGCATTATTTTGTGCATATTTGGCTTACTGGAGAGATCATGGTGCTTAATTGAAAATAACCCTAATGTTTCAATGTCATGAACTATTTGACAAATTTCCATAACAGATAATGCTCTGGAGACTAAGAAAAAATGGATTGACAGTTCTCAAAAATCTTATATTAAGATAGCAATCATTATACTTAGTTGTACTTTTCTTTTAAAGTTTTCGTATGAGATAATCATACTCAGAGATGTCTCTAAACCAATTCTAGTTCTGTATTAACTCTATAGATTTGTGGTATAATTCTTAATGATAACATTCTGTTATAATTTTTATTACTATTTGTATTTCTTGATGAATCACTGTGGAGCTTTGATATATGTAAAGTTTGCAAACTCATCCTAGAAAAAGTGCTATATACCTCATTGCTGAATATCACTACGGTCACCTTCGAAGTACTCCCCTTGGGAAGCTATGCACTGAGACCAGTGCCTAGTCCACCCTTCAAAGCAATTTTGGAACTCTTTTTCTGGAATGGCCATCAGAGCTGTTGTTGTATTACCCTTGATGTCCTAAATGTCATCAAAATGTCTTTCTTTCTGTATTTCCTTTATCTTTGGGTAAAGAAAGAAATCATTGGGGCCAGATCAGGTGAGTAGGGAGGGTGTTCCAGTACAGTTATTTGTTTACTGGCTAAAAACTCCCTCACAGACAGTGCCATGTGAGCTGGTGCACTGTCGTGATGCAAAAGCCATGAATTGTTGACAAAAAGTTCAGGTCATTTTCATCTAACTTTTTCACACAGCCTTTTCAGGACTTCCAAATAGTAAACTTGGTTAACTGTTTGTCCAGTTGGTACAAGTTCATAATGAATAATCTTAGTGATATCAAAAAAGTTTAGCAACATCATTACTTGTCAGACCTCATACATCATAATTCTTCTCTTTGCAATTATCAAGGTATTTTGTAGATTGGTCTTATTCTCAAAGAGCGACTCTTAGCTTCCCTCTTGAGGCAGAAACTAAAAAAAGAGCTCATAGTCCTATAAAACATTTCTAAACTATTTTGTTTTCTTTTTCAAATCAGGAAATGATTTCTCAACCTTTAAAGAAAACCAGGACTGAAAAAAAAAACAACTTTACTTTTGCTCCCTTCTTTTGACTATTTGCTTGTCATGGAAATCTATAATCTTCTTTAGGTAAAGTTGTCCTGAATATATCTCCTTGATCAAATGATTCAGTATTATGATAATGTCAATAATACAAAAGTTAATATGTAAATCAATGTAATCCCAATAAAAATTCTAGCTGGATACTTTGAGGAATTTGATAAATGTCTGAAGTTTATATGGGAGAATAAAGGTCCACAAGTAGATAAGACAATAACACAAAAAGGAGAGTAAAAAAAAAAAAGGACTTATCCTTTGAAATATTAAGACACGTTACAAACTATAATAGTAAAAACTGTGGTATTGGCACAAGAATGGATAGACCTTAAAGAACTGAGAGCTCAGAGACAGACTTATGTATACTGAGAATTTAATATGCAATGAAGGTGACACCATAAGTCAATGGAAAAAGGATGGATTTTATTAGCAGTGGCATTGGAAAAATTGGCTCCATATATAAAGAAAAATAAAACTGGATCCCTACCTAAAGGTAGGATTCCAGATTGCTAGGTTCCAGATGGTTGAAAGACCCAAATAAGAAAGATAAACTATAAAGCTAATAGAAGAAAACTTAGGAGAATATTTTTTTGTGACCCAGGGCAAGGGAAGACAACAAAACTCCAAAAGCACAAAGTGTAAGACTTTCATGTAAAATTTCATATTACATGAAAATTAAAGATTTCTACAAAGGATACTATGGACAAAAATAGTAGATGCCATAAAAAGAATACATTGTCAAAGTTTGAAGTTGACAAGAAATTAATATCTAATATAGCCAAGGAAATCCTGTAAATTAACAAGAAAAAGACAACAATTTTAATAGGAAAATATGCAAAGGATATGAACATGAACTGCCTAATTTACAGTATAGGAAACTCCAACATGTAACTTAAGAGATGCTCAACGGCTTCAATAACCAGAGAAATACAAGTAAAAACAAGATACCAGTTTCCATTTATTATTATAGAAAGTTATATCAGGCCACATTTGAAGTTACAGAAACTCTCAGGTACTGCTGGTATTAATAGCAGGTGTAATCCAGCAGTACTTGATAAAATTAAAGGTTCATATACACTAGTATATAGCAATTTTGCTCCTGTATATGTATGCCAAAGAAATTTTACACAGGTAAATGTGGGAACTCATATAAGAATTTTCATTTCAGCATTATTTGTAGTGGTGGTGATGGAATGCTGTCTTGAGTGTCCATTACTGAGAAAGTGGCTGAAAGTGGCTAAAGGTGTGGTGGTTGAATAACATGGGAACAAGGCAAGAATTAGAAATAGCTAAGTAGCTTACACATGGCAATATAGATGAACTTAAAACATAGTGTAGAATGAAAGAATAAGAAATGGAAAGATACAGCATAATACTATTTAAGTAAATTAAAATTATCTTTACATAAAACAATATATTTTACAAGTACACTTAACAAACCAAAAGATACCCAGTCAACTTATTGGCATGGTTGCCGATGGTGGGATGAGGAATAGGAACTAGAGGGTATAAAGAAATAAAATGAGGGCGAGGCCTGGCACAGACCAATGATGGTAACGGGCTGTGAAGAATATGATTAATTCAACCCTGTGCACTTGGGGTCTCCACCCCACCCACCTACCTCTGCAAAAAAAAAAAAAAAAAAGACCTAATGTAAGAAACACCTCTTGTACCCTTTCATCATGTATTTGCTTTGCATGCATATCTAATCTCTTCAGATAAAGTTGTTTGAAGCAAGTTTGGGCATACCTGACTTTAAAAATCTTGCCTTTGAATTTGCCTTTGAAAAAGAGCTGTGAAGGACTAACTTATAACATTTTATATTTTTCCCAAACCACAATCATAAGAAACAAAGAACTCCAAGTCTCAAACCAAAAAAAAAAAAAAAAAAAGATTAAGAAATATAATGAAATATATAATAAAATAGTAATTTCTATAAATTAAATTAAATGCACATGATATATTTTGTGAGAACAGCTATAAACAAAAAGACACTCATTTAACTTATTGCTACAGAGGAGTGGGATTGACACTCACATACATCCCTATTGGTTCATAATAGTAAGAATGGAAGTTTTGAGATGGGGAGGGGTGTGAAGCAAGTTCCCTAGATTCTAGGCACTGAACTAGATATTTCATATATATTCTCTCATTTAATCTTCACAACAGCCCTGTGAGGTGGGTTATTACCTCTATTTTACAAATGAGAAAACTGAGACCCAGAAAATCTAATCATATTCCTAATGTCACATAGCTCTTGAGTGGTAGAATTGGGACTCAAATCTTAATTCTTAGGAAAAGGTTAATAAAAGTCATGGGTATGCTTGACTCTCTTTGGCCTCACATTAGGTAACCAAAGCTTAAATAATATAGAGATTGGTGGAAATTATTTATTGTTCTGTAACTCAATGTCATATTATATCCTCTTGAGACCTTGAGGAAAAAATCAACCCCAGAATATGAGAGTAATCTAACCTGTAATTAGAAGCATTTATTTTTTTTCACTTCTCCTAACTATGTGGTATTTTTCCATGGCCTTTAAAAACATATTTATTACTCTTTAACTGTGTTAAAAATAGAAAAAACAGTGGTCTGGTTTGTACATATCATACTGTAGTCAAACTGAGATCTTCCACTCCAGCTAGTTAATTATTAAGTAGAACATATGAAAACCAAAGATTTGACATTGGAACTGATTCAAGTTGGAGCTCTGGATTGCCTATTAAATCCATGTCATTGAATCCAGTAGAAAAGAGTTTATAGTAGTTAAATTTTGTTATCTTATAATGTGATATTGGCATAATGTGAGTGAACAACCTTCTGAAATAAGTTTCCTGGGAAAAAATTTTACATTTCTCCTTAAAAGCACTTTATAATGAACACTAAACCTACCAGTTTTCAGATTTATAAAGAAATAAATGATCTATTGAGTCAAATCTTATCATAAGAGGTTTTTATATACTGACCTTAACATCTCAATTATGAATGACCCATAATTCAGTTGCTTTTTAAATGTCCTTTGTTCAGGTAGAGGACAGGAAACATCATGAAGCCTGGGAACAGAAAAAGGAAAGTGGGAAATGCAGTAGTTAACTGGTGACAAAAATGTTTCTTTTAATTGAGAAGGGAAAGAAAATACAACAAAAAGTTAAAATCTGAGTGACTTGTTATTGCTAAGGGGACAGAGGGATCATAAATTTGGCTCTTGCTTTGTTAAAAAAAATATGTTTTTAAATGAGGTGTCTTGGTGAATGTGTGGGTACAAACTGAAAGGCAATCAGAAGTTTGGCTTTTTATTTTGGATGATGTATTTCCAAGGCTGCAAGCCCATCCTAGAAAAGCTTACTCAATGTGTTCTCTGCCAAAGACATCAGCTAATGACTGCACTAGAGAAAACAGGCAGTGTCCACATTTGGAGAAGAATTTTGTCCTCCTTCTACATAAGAGACTGGCACCTTTTCTTTTTTTTAAGGAGGGTGCCGCTCACAGTGGCCCATGCGGGGATCAAACTGGCAACCTTGGTGTTTTCAGCACCTCACTCTAACCAACTGAGCTAACTGGCCACCCTGAGACTGGCACCCTTTTGAAATTAGGCTGCCAAAGTTCTTCCTCCCTTCCCTTTGGCATGTTGAGGCTGTCTTTGGCCATGATTTCCAAACAGGGATGGAAACACTGAAGTGGAGGAAGAAGCATGCTGGCTATCAATTTTTGTCACTGAGGTGGAGAGCTGACTGTCATAGGCAGCAAGGAGGTGGGCATGTGTTGGTAATCAATTTCAGTGCTGCATAAATGCTGTTGGTTGCCAATTTATATTGTGATTTAAGACACATATTTTTGATTTGGTGTTGGGGGCAGTAGTGGTGCTGCTTGAAGGGGGAGGGGTATGGCTGCGTGTGAATGGTTAATGTATGATCAAATGAGTTCTTGTGTGGCTCTTCCCTTTCCCTGTTAGGAAAGACTTTGCAAGGAGCAATTGGTTAAAATTGCAGGATTTTCTAAAGGAGGATTTCGTTCTTCATTTATGGATGCTGCTTATAGTATCTTACTGTAAAACTTAATCTAGGATTTATTGTTAGCGAAATAGCTTGCTGATAACTCTTGAAGCATAAAACATTAAAATTCAAACATTCATTTATACATTGGTCATGTGATATTTTCCCCTGATGCACTCTCTGTTTTCAGGGTGCATCTTCACTTGAACAGTGCCTATGAAGGCCTCCATGGTGGCACTCAGGGATTTTAAGCCCTATTACAACTTTGGCATTACTGAGAGTGGATTACCCAATCAATTGATTTCTGGATACTTTCAAGGCTCTTCTGAAAAAGCCAATCAACTATGTAGAAAATTAGGTACTGTTGTCTTATATAACCATTCCTTTTTTGCTTGAAATTTTGTTAACACAGATAGCACTGTCATTGTCCTTAAAGCCAATTTAGAGAAGCTGGTTTATTTATTTCCACTCCCAATGGGTGGGAGATGGAGTTATATCTGTAACATTTTCAGCAGCAGCGTGTGCTTCTGAGATCAGCAGTGGATCATTTTAGAATGTCCTATTCCTAATGTGTTTTTTCCCATCAAAAAGTCTTAGTTTAAAAACATAGAAGCATGTCTACACTCACCTTCCTAGGCAGGGAACTGTTCAAGCAGATTCTTAATTCATTCTCTAACATTAACGTACCCACACCATGTGAGTTGGATCATTTGGCTAAGGGAGGAAAGCAGTATTCCAGGTAGAGGGAACAGCATGTGTGAAGGCCCAAAAGTGCCATGGAGTATTGGCCCATCTAAGAACCCAAAAGAAGTTCAGTTAGGCTGTTTGTCAAGTACAAGTTGTGGGTACAGTACTCAGTGGGGAACAAGGAAGCAAATGGTAAAATCTACCAGTGTTGGGGAGCCGGGAGGGTGGTTCAGAAAGGAAGTGTCAAAGAAGTGAGGCTTGAGCTGAATCTTCCTGCATTCATTAATTCAATGTTGAAAAAAAGAAAAAAAATCCCAAGAACATACGCACATGCTAGGTGCTGGCAGAATGCTGGGTAGAAAAGAGAAACAATCATTCCCTGGCACCTGTTCTGATGCAGTGTATGATCTAGTTTGAGTGGGAAAACACACTAGAGATAATCACATAAAGAAGTATGTAATACAAACCAAGGGAAATTCCATGAAGCCAGAGTATAAGATAGCAGAACAGAGAGATCTAATTTAAATTGGGAGTGGTGGTGGTTGGGGAAATTCTCTTTGAGATATTTAAGCTGAGACCAGAAGGAAAAAATATGAGTTAGATAGGCAAAGTAGTTCAGTAGAGAGAAAAACACATGTGAACTCCTTGAAGTGGGAAGAATTTGATATGTCTGAGGACTTGAAAGAACAGCAGTATGGCTGGAGGAGGATGAGGAGTCAGAAAGGATATGGGATGAAGTCAGATCATGAGATGAAGGATATGAGATGAAGTCAGATCATGTAGAGTCATGCTGAGGATTCTGGATTTTATCTTAATTTTAATAGGAAGCCACTGAAGAGTTTTGATCAGATTTACATTTCAAGACTTTCTTTCTGGCCATTGTGTGATGAATGGATTGGGGAAGGAGAAGAGTAGAAGTGAGATCAGTCAAAAGGCTATGAAAGTAATCTAGAAGAGAAATGAAAGTGGCTTGAATGGGGCCAAATCCTCAGGAAAAGAGGATGGATTTGAGATACACTTTGGAGATAGAATCTGCAAGAATTGGTGGATTAGATATGGGAAGAAAGGAAGAGGGAAATATCAATGATGACTTCCAGGCAACTGGTTTGATGGAGATGCCATTGGCCATTTTCCTTTATACTTGTACATTCTTTATCATTTGTTGAATTTATAAATAAATATATATGTGCATATGTACATTATATATATACATGGGTATGTATATGTATATATGTGTGTGTTTCTAAGTTATTTGTCCTGATACCTTTTGGTATCTATACATCTTGACATTTTTCTGAGTGTCTCTACCTATGTCTAAGTTAACATTTGTATACACACACACACACACACACACACACACACACACACGGAGATTAAACAAGTAAATTCATACTGTAGGGTTGTGTATCAGTCAGGGTCCTGCCAGAAAACCATACTCAAAGGAGTAACTAAAGGGAGGCTAATAGAGGGAGCATTTACAGAGGTGTGGGTGAGGGGAAACAACAGGTATGGAAGCTGGTAGGGATTAGACATCTAAGGAAACCTTTTCCACTACAGACCCCTGCGTTTGAAGGGGTATGGGGAGAGAGCTGTTATTAGAACCTGGTGGGGGTTTTGAGAGAAGGGCTGTCTAGTAGGTATTGTGGCTTTAGGTAGAGGAACACAGCTCAATGTGGGAAATAAAAGTTCCAGTCTCTCTCTCCTGTTTCCTATCTCTTTCTGGTTCCTCCCATTGGCCAAATGCAACAAAAAGTCACTTATGTAGAT
The DNA here is from genome assembly GCF_057876585.1 of Rhinolophus sinicus. Lineage (NCBI taxonomy): Eukaryota > Metazoa > Chordata > Mammalia > Chiroptera > Rhinolophidae > Rhinolophus > Rhinolophus sinicus. The sequence continues at coordinate 30,062,414 of NC_142515.1, forward strand.
AGTTAGTATTATTATGTATTTATATTTTTCCCCATTTGACAAGTAAAAATATATTTATCTCATTATTTTAATATGCATTTCTTAGATTAATAGTAATGATGTTTATTCTTTGTTTATCTATCATTATTTCTTAGAAATACTGTTTATGATTTTGCATGTTCCTCTAATGAGGGGCATTATTTCATTAGAGATCCTTTTATATTTGAGTAACCAACCCTTTTTCTGTCACATCCATTGTATCTTTCTCCTCAGACTTTGCCTTTTTTGTGTGTGGTATTTTCTGTTAGAAAGAAGTGTAAAGTTTTTATTGTCATTTTTTATATTTTATATTTTGAATTCATTTGGTTTGTCCTTAGATTACCAGTTGATTTGATTTGAAATGCTACTCTAATCATATCTAGGTCTTTTTCTGGATTTTAAGTTGTGTTCTACTGATAAGTCTATGATTATCCAAATTCCAGTTTAATGTTTATGTTATTGTGGCTTCTTAGTACATTGTATTAGCTTGTTGGATAGGTTTTCCTACATTGATATTCCTTCTAATATTGTTGTTGTTTTCTTGTATGTTTATGTTTGCAGATAAAATTTTGAATTGTCAAAATGAAGAAAAATCCTGTTAGTATTTTTATTGTCATTGTGTTTTCTGGATTAATTTCTATAAAATTAACATATTACCACTGAGCCTTCCTATTCCAGAAACATGAAATGTCTTTCCAGTTTTCCAAGTCTCATTTATGTCCTTCAGTAAAGACCTGTAGTTTTCTCTATATTAGATCTTATATTTATTTTAAATGTATTCTGAAATATTTTGTATTTTTGTTATTATTAGTATATTTTAAAAGCATTACTTTTTTATGTTTTTTAACAAACTAAGTTGCCTACTTACTGGAATTTCCTCCACTAGTCTTTCATTTGATTTATTTTTGTAAATTCTCTTAGAAAACCAGTTCATCTACAAATAATGACATTTCTATCATCTCCTTTTCAATATTTATATATTTTATTCAATTTACTTATTTAATTCTACTAACTAGAAATGTCAGATTAATTAATTAATAAAGGTAGTAATAATGGGCATTCTTGGTTTTATGGAAAATCATTTAGTATTTCATCATTAATGCCATTTTGAATATCAGCTTGAGAAACTGTTTAGAAATCATTTTATGAAATATTTTTTGTTGTTGTTGTTCTTTTTTTGTTTTGTTCCACTCAGCCTGCATTCTCTCCCTCTCACTCTTCCAAAGGAAGAGAAGAACGATCATCAATGGCTAATGACAGTTGCAAACACAACACCAAGAGCCGGCTTCATGCTCAGGAGAGAACACTGCAACTCCTCCTCGTGGTTTCGGGTGCTCTACACGATCAGAGAAACTTCTCTAATAATGAACTATAGAAATGATCCCTGAAAGTATAGTCTTTTTATGAAATATTTATAAAATTCTCTTAAAATTTAAAATATCAGAATTAAAAAATATTAATTGAAAATTTCAATTTCAATTAACATATTAGCATATTACTAAATGTTCAATATTATATAACTGCACTTATTATACATAATTATATAATATACATAAAACATATATATATAATTTCTCAATAAAACTGGTAAATAAAGATCTGTCCTCAAAGCACATAGTTGAGTATGAAAGATTGGATATGGGCACAACTACTGTAAGACAGAGTGAAAAGTGATGTACGAGTACAGTAAGTACTGTGGGAGAACAGAGGAGGGCCAGATTTGGCATATTTTTCTTCTGGTAAGGTGGGATCCTGGAGGAAATGGCATTTGATTTGGATCTTTACAGACTGATGACATTTGGAGATGTGAGAAGGAAATGAAGGGCAGTGTTTGAAAAGCAAGGTTGGGATAGTGTATGAAAGCACTAAACTGATTTGGGCTTTCTGGCGGGATACGTAAACCTTGAAAAATTTAATTACACTTGTAAATCCCATATAGGGTTTTCATTATCATTGGTTCCTAATGACTTGCAATCAAGGGATAACTTTTAGTGAAACAAATAGTAATCTTACGAAACTGTGGTTTTGGAGAAGGTGGTTGCTAATCATTCTCTTCCTGCTAGCACATTAGCCAGTTAGGTTCTTGGCAGTGATACAATTTAAACAATCATTTCCCATGCAGTACATTGGCTTAAATGAGTTAATGCAATTCCCCATAAAGACATTTCTATGAATATACCTTAAGGAAATAATAAAAAATGTGGGCAATATTTAAATATGATGATAATCATCATAGTATTATTTATATAAAACATAAAATATGTCTATGTTCAAACTACAGTAATTGTTAAATTATGATACTGCAGTGAAATAATACACAGGTCGTAAAAATTAGCTCTTTGGATGAATTTTTAGTGATGTAGGAAACGGTAATTGTCTAATGTTTAAAGACAAAAAAACCATATACAAAATGGGCAGTTTATGAAATTGTATGTACAATATGTACCCAATTTTGGATCCATTACTTGCTTTTTTTCTTTTTTCCCCACTACTTACTTTTAACAAAGGAATGTTGGCTGGGGTAATGAACCAAAGTGGTTTGGGAAATGAAAAAACTATATTCTGATAAGAATTTTGCCAAGATAAAAGATGCTTTCCATTTAATAGGAACATTTATAAAAATATTTTTTCCTGGATTCTGGTGACATGGCTTACTGACCTACCCTGTATTATCTTCTTTTCTCACTCCAAGAATATATAAATGCAGGATGAAATTCAAATGCAATAGCCAAGTTCAAAACAAAGAAAGAATTCCCTGGGAGCCAAAAACAATGAGGGAATGTGAAGCCAGATGTGTAGCTTCATGATCTTATGTCACAATGGCTCAGGAAGATATTGGTCTGGAAATAGACTGAATGGACTACTAGCTGAGGATTTAATATTTATGTTCATCTGAGGATAGAAGGTATGGCCTTGGACTCTTATAACATGAAGACCCCTGAGACCCCTCCACAGAGATTGCCTAAAGGGCTGCACCTTTAGTGAAATGGGACTAGAAAGAGTTTGTCTGCTCACTTAGGGGAGTGATCCAAAACATTTCTCTAGCCTTGAGAAATCAGACTCAAGCTTATGACTTACGTAGCTGGAGTTCAAGTTTATATTTACCCAAGTAGTTCCAGAATCTTCAATCCAAGACAGAACATAAAAAAGATAATAACTCAGGGAAATTTGGAGGAGCAAATATGAAACCTCTCTGTAGCAACAATTCTGTAACAGGATACATGGGATTTCCATAGGCACTCCTCCTCCCCTGCAAAAAAAAAATAAAAAAATCCCTGTTGAAAATGTCCTCACAGTAAAAAACACAAACCCATAAGGAAGAAACACTGCATTAGGGAGAGTCAACAGACCAAGCAAGTAGAATTGATAACCCACGTATTTGAGATCAACAAGCTGAAAGATACTATGAAGTATATTTACAGATTCACAGATGCAGGAAATAAGCTGATGGTTGCCAGATGGGATAGGGGTTTGGGGGGCAGGGTGAAAAAGGTGAGGCAATTAAGAACTACAAATTGGTAGTTATGAAATAGTCACAAGGATGTAAAGTAAAGCATAGGCAATATAGTCAATAATATAGTAATAATTATGTACAGTGCCAGGTATGTACTAGACTAGTCAGGGGAATCACTTCGTAAATTATTTAATCTCTAACCACTATGCTGTACACCTGAAACTATTAAAATAATACTGAATGTCAACTGTAATTGAAAATTTAAAAAAGGGAGGAAAAGGTGAAGGGGAATAAGAGGTTCAAATTTCCAGGTATAAAACAAATAAGTCATGGGGATGTAATGTACAGTGTGGGGAATATAGTCAATAATATGGTGATAGCAGGGTACAATGTCAGATGGTTGCTGGACTTAGCATGGTGATCACTTCTTTAGGTATATAAATGTTGAATAACTATGGCGTATACCTGGAACTAATATATTGTATGTTAGCTATAGTTTAATAAAAATATTAAAAAAAGAAAAGTGTGTTTACCATTAGGAAATAGATAATAGAGATAATAAAAACCACAATGAAAGGATAGGACAGTATGAAAAGAAAAACTTTTGAATTTGAAAATGGTTCATTGGAGTAGTTTAAGTTTTTAAAAACTTTGTGATCTAGGTAACAACATAGATGATTTCATGATATCCAAAGATCATACTCTGGGTTGGCTTTCCAGGAGTTGGGATGGTTTATGTTGCACCATCCACACTCTTATTTTCCCCTCCCCTTTCCTGTCTTTATGTAACCAATGACATGAATAGACGGGAGGACTGGTCAATACTGAGAGAGAAATGTACTGTTTTAAAAATAGGATGGTGGCTCCTTTGTCCTTGATCTCTTCAGCACTATTTTAAAACCAGTTTAACTAAATAGCCACAAAAGTGGTGTGATACCTTCAAGTTACTTATTTAGTACAACAGTAACTTCAATCAAAATAGTTTATAAACTGATCAGCAACTCTGCAGAGACAGAAAATTTGAGTTACAAAGTCCAGAGATGTGAACTAAGACCTGGGGCCCAAATCTAGCCTGCCGATGTCTTTTATTTGGCCATCGAGTATTTAATAAAACAAATTTTGAATTAGTTGTCTATTATTAAAAACTGGGAGAGTTCACATAAATACACGGGTTTCTGGCTTCACTTGAAAAGGTGGATTATCTGGCTATGCTGAGAATGGGTACTTCTGGTTAACAACGAGCTGGAATTAAGCAACATTGGCCCCTTCTCCAGTTCCATCCAGTCCCTTCTGGTTCCTATTGAGTCTCCAGCACTGCGGATCAGTACCACTGCTGTTTATTTTCACCCTTTAAGTGTATGGTTGTACGATTCAAACCACCTGCCTTTCCTTGTTCTGTCCACAGGGATGCTGGGAGTCAGGACAAGTTACATGATCAAGTTGAGGTCAAGCTGCTGCTGGCTCAGGGCAGCAGCAATCTGACAGCCTGACCCATGGTGAGTCCTGAAAGATATAATGCATCATTCTTTCATCCATTCATTCATGACACATTCATTAAGCAAATACACAGTACCAGGCATGGGGACCAAAAGATGCAGGACCCACTTAAAGAAACCCAAAGTTTTCAATTGGGTTGTTTGTTTTTTTGTTGTTGAGTTGCATGAGTTCCTTGTATATTTTGGATATCAGCCCTTTATCGGAGGCACTGTTTGCAAAAATCTTTTCCCATTCAGTTGGTTGCCTCTTTATTTTGTCGATGGTTACTTTTGCTGAGCAGAAGCTTTTAAGTTTGACATAGTCCCATTCGTTTATTTTAGCTTTTACTCCCCTTGCCTTTGGAGTCAAATTCATGAAATGCTCTTTGAACCCAAGGTCCATAAGTTTAGTACCTATGTTTTCTTCTATGCAGTTTATTGTTTCAGGTCTTATGCTTAAGTCTTTGATCCATTTTGAATTAATTTTGGTACACGGTGACAGATAGCAGTCCAGTTTCATTCTTTTGCACATTCTGCCAGTACCATTTATTGAAGAGGCTGTCTTTTCTCCCTCGTATGTTTTTCGCTTCTTTGTCAAAAATTATCTGTCCATATTTATGTGGTTTTATTTCTGCATTCTCAATTCTATTCCATTGGTCTATATGTCTGTTCTTCTGCCAATACCATGCTGTTTTGATTATTGTTGCCCTGTAGTACAAGCTAAAGTCAAGGAGTGTGATATCTCCAGCATTGTTCTTTTTTCTTAAGATTGCTTTGGCTATTCGGGGTCTTTAGTGGTGGCCAAGACATGGAAACAACCAAAATGTCCTTCGATAGATGAATGGATAAAGAAGTTGTGGTATATATACACAATGGAATACTATTTGGCGGTGAGAAAAGATGAAATAGGAGCATTTGTGACAACATGGATGGATCTTGAAATTATAATGCTAAGTGAAATAAGTCTACAGAAAAAGCAAAGAAGCTTATGATTTCACTGATATGTGGTATATGAACCAAAAACAACAAAAGAACAAGACAAACAAATGAGAAACAAAAACTCATAGACACAGACAATAGTTTAGTGGTTACCAGAGGGAAGAGGAGGAGAGGGGTGGTAGATGAGTGTAAAGGGGATCAAATATACGGTGATGGAAGGAGAACTGACTCTGGGTGGTGAACACACAATGTGATTTATAGATGATGTAATACAGAATTGTACACCTGAAATCTATGTAACTTTACTAATAATTGTCACCTCAATAAACTTTAATAAAAAAAAGAAAGAAAGAAAGAAACGCAAAGTTTAGTAGGGAAGATGACACCATGGAGGAAGGAGAGTGGGGAGGTTAGTGATTATCTCTATACTCAGTAGGGTTGCCAGATTCAGCAAATAAAAATACAGGATGCCTGTTATATTTGAGTTTCAGATAATGTTGTAATATTTGGGATATACGAGTACATATACTAAAATTATTTATTGTTTTCTGAAATTCAGATTCAATTGGGCATTGTTATTTTATCTGGCAACTCTAATTCTATGGCACCTGGGCCTCTGTCTAGTCAGGAATTTGGCTGATAACCTGAATTATTCACCCCTGGAAAGAGAAAGCATAAGGTAAGTAGCCTTTTCCTTTCAGAAATTTCTGGTCAAGTCATGTTCCTGAGTCATGTGTGGTCTGCTTGATGAAATCCAAACATAGATGTTGGTCATCTTGAAATCTAACCACACCCCAGAAAATGGTAGTCAATAGATGGAGACCCGTTAATTATCCTAAAGTGTAAATTGTAGGGGACACAGCATGAGAACTGGCAGCCAAACATATGGGACAGTAACACTTGCTTTTCCAATAAAGCACAAGTCTATTAATACTAGGCAAATTGTTTGAGTCAAAGATAAGGGTATATCTTCTATTCTGGAAGAGACAGGTAATTAAAGCTTAAACATGTTTACTCAAAGAGTTCTAAGGACTGGCAATTTGCAAGGAATGTATATATTGGTGTGGTCATGGGTATGATGTCAAATTTACAATTAGTATTTATTTGTTTTTGAGAGATATTTCCTTTAAAAATGTCATAGCTACCTCATAAAAATCATAAAAATACCCATTTCTTATTGAATATTTACTACAGTATGCGGTAGGCACTGTGGCAAGCATTTTACATGCCTTATTCCATCTAGTCCTTATAACCCTTCAAAGTAGTTTCCACTATTACTGCCATTGAGATGAGGAAATTGAGGCTTGAAAGGGGCAGTCCTCAGAGCAGGGAGGTCTTTCCAAGGTCACACCATAGTAAGTGGTGGCCTTAGTCTCAAACCCAATCTGGAGTGTCTTACTTTGCATTCTGGGTTTTACGTACTCAACTGTTTGAGTGATTCAGTCTCATTAGTGGGAGGACTCCAGCAAAGTCGCAGATGAAGTCCTTTGAGAGACCGAAGAGAGTGGGTGTTTTTGATTCTGTTAATATCTGTGGGTTCCTTTGTGAGGAATTACTTGTCTTTTCAGAAGCAATTGGATAAGAGCACATTGACTACAATGAATGAAAGTTCCCTGAAAGATGCAGTTTTTAGACTCTCTTACCTAAAAGACCTGTATATTAACAAGGTTGTCTAACCTTTAATTCTCTAGCTTTTTAGATTTAAATAATTGAAAGTTTTATTTTAAGAAAACAAACAATCTACCGTTTGTTAAGACATTGTGTTATTTTCGTTATGTCATTTCTCATTGTAACATGCCCTCATTCTAAAATTCCTTTTCTTGGCTGACACCCCGGGGAATCTGTATTCTCCTGTGGAAGGAAGTGTTCTGCCAGGGGACCTCTTTTCCTTTTTCCCAGTGATGTCAGTTCTCTGCACTTGGACCAGCCTGATACTTTATTAGGCTGAACTCAAAGGAATCTCTGAAAGACACAGTGTTCAAAAGGGTAACCCACTTGGAAAACTGCAGGCATAGTTAATCTTCCAAGAACTATCTCAATGTGAAATATAATAAAACAAAAACAAACAAGCAAACAAGAAAATTTTTCTAACACAGTTATTGGTCATTAATTTTTTTTTCATCTAGTAACACACACACACGCACAGTCAATAATACCAGTCATTGTTCTAAGTGCTGGCATTTACTGATGAACAAAACAAGGCCCCTGCTCTTATGGCAATTACATTGTAATTGGGGCAGACAGAAAAAAATAAGGAAAATTATATAGAATGTTCAAAGGTGATAAGTGGTATGGAGAGAAATAAAGTATGGAAGGGGAGAGGTTGCTATTTTAAATAGGGTGCGCGGGGAAGGCCTGAAGAAAACGAGAGAGTCAACTATGTGTCTATCTGGGGAAAGTATATTCTAGATAGGGGAAACAGCAAATGCAAAATCTGAGTACAGAATCTATGATGGTTTAAAAAAAAATCAAAGAACACAGAAGTGTTTATAATGAAAAGCAATGGATCCTTGTTTCACCCTGCAGCCCAATGCTCAAAGGCAACCATCTTAATGCTTTTTAGTTATTTCTGTTTTTAATTCTGTTGGTTACTTTCAGGTCTCTAATTTCTATTCTTATATAACTCTATTCTTGATTTATCAACTTTAAATGTTATCTATTAACCTCCAGTATCAGATGAGAATTTAGCTTACACCATTATGCATTCCCTCCTGCGCCTCCCAACTTTTGATAGACATATATAATTTTTTAGTCATGACATTAGTTACCATTGTAACTTTAATATACTTAATCCTCTGTTTATGGTTCTATTGATTTGGGGAAAGAAAACTGGTATTGGGAAGTGTAGACAGATCCATGGGCAAAGGTCTGAAGTCTGGATATGGGCCCAAAGGCCAGAGTCTTTAAAAAGGCACACAGAGTTCAAAGCTGGTCAAAGTCTAGATCAGCTTCCATGGACAAAGATGATGAAATGTGTACCATTGGTCAAGGTGCAAACAGAGATTAACAGTGGGAAGTACAGTGCGTCTGGGGCTGGTGTGGGGGACCTATTCATGGGGAGACTGGAGTTTAAGGGCAAGAAATTGGAACGTTTGGAGTGATTGAGGCACTGTGCTCTCTTCCATGAACAAATGGCAAAGTTCTACCTCTTTGCTGGTCTACTGTGCCACTCATTTGTTTATCTGATGTGAAATCCCATATCTATGGCCTCTACTCTGCCTAAATCCCAACAGGGCTGCCCCTGTAGACTGCATTTCCCAAGCTTCCTGGCCAAGAGTCTACATTTCACCAGTGAGGAACCCAGGAGGAACGTTAGAGAAAAGAAAAAAAAAAAAAAAAAGGGAGAAGCCAGGGTATTTCATCCCTCCTTTCTCTGCTTCAGGGAGTATCTTGAGTTTCCAGTTTCTGCCCCATTGCGCTGGCTTCTGGGTTTTGATAAGATCATGTAACCACTTCCCGCTGTTGTAAATCTCTGGGTTATCTCACTGTCTTTTGTTTAGCCTTCCAAAACATTTTTAACTGGTTCCCTGTATTTACTTATCTCCATTGAACCATCTAGCATAAGCTCCATTTTCCTGAGAGAACCCTGATTAATATATGCTCTAAGCACTGAAGACACTTTCCTATTACAGAATTAAATCCCTTGACTCCTGACTAGTAAATGAAAATGGCACTGGATTTTAGGAAGATTCCATATTATTGTTACTAATTTTTTTACCTTAAATTTGATTTTCCTTCCTTTTAGTGGCATTTTTTCATACATGGTTATTGTTTAGTGCCTCTGATACACTTCAGCAATGGTGCCTCAGATAAGATGCTGAACATTTAAATTACTTTTCGTAGATTCCAAGCTAGATGGTGTATGCCAAATGATGATACATGCCCAAAATATTTCAGAACAAAATGACAACTTATATGTAAATAAACCATTTGGACATATGGCATCCACCTTGCTGTTTCTGGAGGCAAAACTGTGGAATCATTGGCTAAAATATGAGCCTTCAAATTACTAATGGTTACCAGTTAACTGGTGGATTAGCAACATACATCTGTGAGGAAGTTCCAGAGGCAACGATGGGAATTAATGGCTGGTAAGTTATTTTCGCTGTAATTCTTGGCAATATGGTAGCATCAACAATAAAGTACAGGGTCAGTAAGCATAAAATAAATATAACCCATTGTGAAAAGGTACTTAGTACAGAGCTTTGCATGTACTAGACATTAAACAAACAAGTATGGAATGCTGGAGAAATGTGCTTTTTGAGGAAGTAAATCTGTGAATGAACATCACAAACCAGTGAACAAAATTTATTTACACATTCAAACAGCTTTTGACATAAAGTATTGAGATGCCAATTTACCCCTATTCAAACTGGAAAAGACTTTTTTAAATTATGATATTCAATATTGGAGAGAAAAATAGGCACCCTGAGAGGGTAAATCAGTACAACATTTCTGAAGGCAATTAGACAATATATATTCTAAATCTTAAATGTGTTTGACTCAGCATTTTCACTGCTAGGAATTTAGTCTATGGAAATAATCATGGACACATGCTTTGATTACCATTGTGGTTCATTGCAGTCTAAATTATGACTGAAAGGAAAAAAACTACCTACATTTCCATCGAAAGGGACGTGGTTAGGTAAAGTAAGATGTATCTATTCAATGGTATAGCAGGCACTCATAAAAATGATGTGTAAGAATAATGGATAGATGGGGAAAGGTCTATGATTTATTAATAATTAAAAGACAAATTATAAAGTAGTTTAATACCATTCAACAGTTATTCATAGAAAAGTAAGTCACCAAAATGTTAGGAGAGTCTATTAGGCGATTTTCTTTTTTTCTATATGGTTGTTTCTATTTTTCAAATTTTCTACAGCAAGCTTACTTTGTAAATAGGTCAATATAAATACATATTACAGCACTTGCCTTGAGTTCTATTTTTAAAAACTCAGCAACTGATTATTTTAAACTGATACTTAACGGAATAGAGGACATGTTTTGTCTTGGTGGTCAACTTCATTAGAGACTTAAACACACGCTGTATTTTGTTACACTGTACTGGGAAACAAATTGTAGGTAAAAAAGTGGACTCTATTATGGATAGAGGTTTAAAACTTTGTTAAATGTGTTTTGTCACATAACTATATAAAAAATTTGGAATATTAGATATGTCAATCCCATTGATTTTTATAGACCATTGTTACTGGCTTCTTCTTGAAATGTCTTCCAGTCTTTTTTTTTTTTTTTTTTTACAGAATGAATGTTACAACGCAATTTTGCCTCATATTTCTTCACTTAATCCTATGATACGAGCCTTTCCTCATTGTCATTGGGATTATCACAACATAGCAACTGCATGGGATTCCACCATGGGGACAGTTGCAGAGTACAAATTGACTGTTGGGATTCTTTTATAGAATGATGAGACAACATTCCTCAGTGATCTAGAACAGGCTCTCACTTCTGGTTTTCACCGACTGTGTTGGGATGTACAAATAATAAGCTACAGGTGATCCACTGAAGAGGCCTCTGGCAAACTGTGTGTTGTGTGCCTGGGTAGGAGCACGGTGAGTGAGCATCAGTGTGGGTGTGCGACTGCTCATGATGTGTGTCCTGTGACCCAAGGGATTTTGTCATGTGATTGACATTCCAGGAGGGACACTGCTCATTTTTTTCTCTCTGCCTGATTGCCCTTTCTCCCTAGTTCTGCAGTGATTTCATCCTTTATCACCCAGATGCCTGTTGTAACATTCCTTCCCCTGTGCATCTATGGATACACCTTTTTATTACTCACTGTTATGGCTGCATTGGGTCCCTGTCTCCCCCCTGACTTCGTATGTTGAAGCCATAACCGCTAGTACCTCAGAATATGAGTGTATTTGGAGATAAGGCCTTTAAAGCTATAATTATTAAAATGGAGTCATTAGCATAGGCCCTGATTCAATATGACTGGTGTCCTGACAAGAAAAGGATATTAGGACATAGGCAACACAGACAGAGGGATGACCATGTGAGGATACAGCAAGAAAGTGGCCCTTTACAAGCCAAGAAGAGAGGCCTCAGGAGAAACTAAACCTGTTGGGATATTTACTCTTATCTTGGACTTCTAGCTTCCAGAATTGCGAGCAAATAAAATTCTGTTGTTTAAGCCATCCAATGTGTGGTGTTTTTTTTTACACCAGCCCTAGCAAACTAATACATTTGTGGGAGAAAGGACTACCATATTTCCCTGAAAATAAGATCTAGCCGGACAATCAGCTCTAATGTGTCTCTTGGAGCAAAAATTAATATAAGACCTGGTATTATATTATATTATATTAGATCAGGTATTATATTATATTATATTATATTATATTATATTATATTATATTATATTATATTAAATAATATATAAGATCGGGTCTTATATTATAGAAAAATAAGACTAGGTCTTTTATTAATTTTTGCTCCAAAAGACGCATTAGAGCTGATTGTCTGGCTAGGTTTTATTTTCGGGGAAACACGGTAATAAATGAGGTCAAGTGAGGCACTGATGGTAACAGTGCGATCTCCCACACCCTGACTTCATATCTAAAACAGAACATTTGGACAAGAGGATCCCTCTATTGGTGTTGATATTCCAAGATTCTGTGCATCCTTGAATCATTCCTTACCCACATTAAAGCAGCAGCCTCTCAATAGATTTAGCTCCCTCTGATCCAGTCTCCTCATGCAGCCAGAGTGTTTCCACCAATCTGATCATATTACATTACAAATCTTCAGTGGCTGCCCAGCCCCTGTAGTGTGAAACCTAATCACCTCAGCATGGCACCTCAGCATATGGCCCTTCTTACCTGACTGTGACATTCTCCAGACTCATCTCCCAGCACTGCCCTATCCAACCTGCCCTCTGGCCATGCTAACCTTCTCATAGTTCCCCAAAGTGCCATAAACTTTCACGTTCTGTGTTTGCACTTGCTACCCTCTCTGTCTAGAACACCCTCCCCTCTCTGCCTTCTTGGCCACTCATTTTTAAAGACTGGCCAGGCACCATTTCTCCTTGGAAGACTTCTTTGACCTCTCTCTCTTCCTTTCCACCCTGACTCCTTTTTGGGTTAAGCACTGTAGGTCCCCTTAGCTGTATCAAAGCCTTGACCACATGCTTAGATAAAGGGGACTCTAGTATTGTGTGCATACCCTAAATACTCTTTGGAAACAATGAGGAGAGCAATAAGAAATAGGTCACATGAGTGTCTCTAAATTGGAAGGGGTGGGATTATTTGTTGGAAATTTGGCCTAAAATCAAGTCTCAAAGGGCATATGAGCCAGAGGGCAAATGATACAGTGAGTTAGAAAACAAGCCGACAGCAGAGCTCCTAGCAAGTTCTCCAACCTGTATTGAGCGTTGTTATGGGCCTGGCTCAGTGCCAGGCAGAAATTGGGACTTGCACTGAGATGTCACTATTCAGAGAATCCACAACCAGCTAGAAATGGTGTGACCCCTGTCCCCTCCCTGGGAAGCTGGGGCCCAGGGCAAGAAGCATTGGGAAGGTCGGTCTCCCATATGTGGGTCACATGGACTGTGGCTGCTGCAGGAAATGGTTTTTACTTGGAGCTTCGTGTGCTCCAAATCCAAGGTTTACATTAAAAAAGGAGGCAATATGAAGCAGATATTAGGAGCTGGGGCATGTAGCCTTGGGGTTAAAAATGACAGCGGATGAAGCAAGTATAACTCAGAAGACCTGAGTTCAGTTTCTGCATCTCCCATGGGTATTTTTATAATGTTGGACAATTAATTTAAGCTTTTTGAATCAAATCTTTTTTTTCTATAACATGGGGATGCTAGTATCTACCTTGCCTACCTCTCAAGATTGCTGTAGCAAATTAGAAAATGCCTGTGAAAGTGCTTTGCCAACTAAGAAATCTGAGTGCAAGAAAGGCATGATTAAGGAGGGGTTATAATACATCGTGCAGGGGCAGGAACTGGCCATGGCCTTCCTGGGCCTGTAGAGGCAAGCAGGGAAGGGGCTGTTCCTGGCCAGTGGGGTATGTGGGCAGATTCTGGCAAAGGGCATTGGCAATAAAACTGGATTTTCTGAACATCCCTCTCAAGAACGACCTCATGGGGCTGGCAAACATCCAGGGGAGGAGAAGTAAGTGGTGAGAGGACGAGGGTGACTTCTGGGAGAAGAGACAGTGAGGAGACAAGGATTCTCCCACACAGAAAGAGCAAGACTGGGAGACTACAAATGAATTCATAAGAAGTATTTAACCTAGCAATGGTAGAAGAGGATCAAGTAATAAAGTTCAAGAAGGATTTAGGTACTCAGGGATGATAAAATTGAAATGAATTGTTGAGCAGCTTTGGGGATATTTAGGGGAAATCACCACCGTGAAGTTACTATCATGAGATGAGGGCTGGATAGCTCCTAAGTCTGATACCTATTTTCAAATTCTCTTCATTCAAGAATTGAGTGGAGAAGTGATGAAAAATTGTTCTTTTTCTTGCTAACTGGACTTCTTTGCAATGCTCAGTGCACCTGTAACTACTAGTACAAAGTCTATAATTCTTGCTATGTGGAAGCTCTGTGAGGACAGGAATAGGTCAATCCTATTCATGACCTAATTAACTCCCAAAGGTCCCACTTCCTAATACCATCGCATTGGGGATTAGGATTTCCCCATAGGAAATTTGGAGGGACACAAATGTTTACTCCACAGCAAGCCCTCAGCCAGGGCCTGGGGCCCAGGTTGCTCACCTGGATTCCTGCAGCCCTAGAAAACCTCTATGGCCCTGAAATTCAAGTAGCTGCATCTCTGAGGGACTTGAGGGAAGAAAGGAAATCACCTTGAAAATAAGGTGGGTGGCAGTCCAGCAGTGCTCTTGGCCTTTGCATGGCACCCACACATTTCATTGCCTGATGAGGAATGGTCTTGCCAACCTCCAGAACCAGAAAGGGAACAACGATAATAATACGGAGAACATTTATCAAGCACGTCCTCTTAGTTGTAATTTGAACAGTGGCAGTGCATGCTCTTTACCACTGTGTTCCTACATATCCTAGTCAGAGCCCTACTCAGACCCCACTTCCCCCAACCTTCACACTTTTTCCTCTTTATTGGAATGAATTGCCATCTTGGACATAATCACTTTCTTAGAAACTCAGGAGAGCATACATTCCAGAGGCCCACTCTTAGTGTCCAGTGTACATATTTTCCCTCCAGATGCTTCAGAGGGTCCTGTGGTTCTGAAGTATTGGGGCCCCTCCCAGCCACTGAGATGAGGCAAGGGCTGCTGCTAGTTCCTTACTTTTCTGCTGGACCAGCTCTAGATGCCATACCTGGGGCATCTGGATGTTCAAGGTACCGGTTCCCAGCCTGGATGTGAACATTTGTAAGGCTCTTGCTATTTACCGCCTGATTATGAACAGAAAAGTTCTATATTCTTGCCAGTAGTATATGAGACCATTTCTCTTACTAAATAATTTGTTAGCATAGGACATTATTTTAAAAATCTAACTGTTGAAAAATGTTTCATTACTTTGATTTGTATTTCATTATTAATGAGGTTAAATATTTCTCACGTTTATTTCTCAGCGAAGTATCTACTTTTTGTGCATTGATTGTTTAGGTCCTTCAATATTTACATTATAGTAAGAATATTGTTGTTGTTGAAAATATTTTTCCAGTTTATAATTTAATTTTGTTAATATTATTTTGAAGTACAGAAACTTAAAAGCTCAATGTTGGGTGGCAGGTCAGCTCAGTTGGTTAGAGCATGGTGCTGATAACACTAAGGTTACTGGTTTGATCCCCACATGGGGCCACTGTGAGCTGCGCCCTCCTTAAGAAAAATAAAAAAAAATAAAAATAAAATAAAATAAAAATTCAATGTAAACAAATCTATCCACATTTTCCTTTATGTTTTTTTCTCATTGTTTTTATGTTTAGAAAGTCATTCCCCATTAAACCTTGTATGAGGAGCAATGCAACATTGGATCTGATTAGAATGAAGGAAGAGTGAAGGAACGTGGGGGAAGTGAGCCTGGAAAGATGGCAGCTTGACCACATAGAGCAAAACTCTAAAGAAAACCAGTAAGATTTGCTTTAACTTTTGCCATAGACATCTGATATCACATTTGTTCTGACCAGAAGTTCTCTGAAGGCCAGCACAGAGGAGCAATCTATATCATTCTGGAAGAGACATTTCAAGAAGACCATGTTCTCCATTTCTGTGTCAGGAGCATCATCTAGATACGAGATACATCATCTTAGCCATTTGGAAAGGAAATAAGCAAAGAGCAGATAAAAACTCTGGTCAAACTCACCAAATAAGCGATAACTGTGTGTGTGTGTGTGTGTGTGTGTGTGTGTGTGTGTGTGTGTGTGTGTGTTTAGAAGGATAAATTGCAATTATCTGTGATTTGTCTATTAGCTTGGGGTGGCCCAATCTGATGCAAGGGGAATGGCTATGGAGTGGCCTAGATAAAGGATGGAGACCAGGACCATTGACCAACACATCAGTACCATTTTAATTAAATAGCATATTGAAAAACAGTGGCAAATGGCAGTCAATTATAGTGGCTTTGCCCAGATGGTTTCTGCCAACACAAGAAAAATTAAACTACTTTAATTATTTTTACACTTTTTAGGTTTCAATTTGTTCTTAAGATCTCTGGGGTTGATAGATTGGGCAGAAATAATGCAAAAACTCTTGACGAACAAATGCATGATATGAGAAACTAGCGTAGGCCTTGGTTAGTAAGCTAGATCATGTACTTAAATGTTAATTAAAGCAATTTATCAGATCAGGCGAACCATGCTAGAAAGACAAGAAAGTGTCAGAAAGATAAACTTTCCAATTTCTGTGTTCACAATTCCCTAGGGTATTTTAGAAACATAAATATATAAAACAATAAATTGTCCTCTATGATGCTAAACAAAATTTTATCAGGAGTGGCTGATAAACAGGATTTTCACTTAATAATTAATCTTGTTTCCTCACCCCCAGAACTACAGAAGGGAGCTAATCCTTCTTAACATATAATTGTTATTTAATTTTGTTTTTGTTTTTGCTTTGACTAGATGAAAAGTCATAGAATATTAAAATTAGATAATTTGATATCATTTATACATTCATTAATTAAATGAATATTTGTTGAATGCTGACAATGTGCCATGTGCTGAGTGTATAACGGGGGTTCTGATGACCAAAAGGAGCTTACATTCTAGTGGAGAGCACAGACTAAGAGCAAATAAAAAGATAAAACAATCACAAATTATGTTGAATTATGTAAGAGTCAAACAATGGTCTGAAATAAAGAATGGGAGAAACTTTCTTTGAGGAAATCATTAAGATGCAGCAAGATGACCCTCCCCAGTCCCATGCTCAAGGAGGTGGGTGGTGCTGGTGGTGGTGGCGGTGGTGGTGGTATGTGTGTATGTGCATTTCTGCATCTGTCCTATGGTACCTGCTGGCTTTAGTTTCTGAAGATAAACATGTATGAGAAAGAGTCAGTTGGGAAACACCTGGTTCTTTATCTTTTTTGAACATTAAGAATTTTAGGTAGTAACCCCCAATTTTCAAGCATTATGAGTCACATAGAAGGTGCTCAGTAAATATTCATTAAATCAACTAATTAACAGGAAGTTTGCTGAAAGGTGGAAAGATGATAATAGGTTGGCTAGCATCAGGGGGCCTTGCCTTTACTCCCATGTCCCCGATGCCTCCCTCTGTCCTTCACTCAGCAATCTCTGGCTAAGTCAACGCTTGCTCATCCTTGGGGTCTGCCTGCGAACGTCAGCTCCTGTAAGGGAGCCTTCCACGAAGTCCCTCTACAGAATGAAAAATGCCCTCTTGGCTCTCACAGCCCGCATACATGCCACGGTCTACACATACTTTAGCAGCCACACTGTAACAGACTGATTTGTTTTGTGTTCACTGCCTCTGTGCTGGGCGCTCCTGTCTCATTCGTCTCTATTCCTACAGTGCCTTTCCAGGGAGGGTTAATAGATGAATTTTGAGTGAATAAATCCTACTGCCCTTGTATCAAATACTAATTGTACACAGTGCTCCCCTATAGCATACGGGGGGCTCTATTTCTGATAGATTTCCCAGCTTTGAAGAGGCACATTTCCTTTTGTAGGTCAGTTAGAACTCACATTGGGCAATGCCTCCTGGCACCTTGGGTGGGTGCCTGGCATTGCCCTCCGATGCTGCCACTCCCTTTGGAGGAGCTGGGACAGAACCAGAGGCCTCAGGAGCCTTGGCATCACCAGGTATTAGGGACAGAGAAGCTTTCTTGATTCTTAAAGTGAGAGCTTTGAGTTGAAGAACTGACCAAATAAAGAGCAACTCTGCAGCATAGGAAACGACCTACTCATGGGACCTCCAACATCCTCATCCAGAACTTGTATCACTTTTCTCTAGAGTAGGAGCAATCCTCGGGAAGAAGACAGGCTGTTGTTAGCCTGACCCGATACCTTTCAGAGAGCCTGGGGTTCTTCCAGTTTTAGAGACTCCTGGGTCATTAAAAAATGGTGAAATAAAAATAAACAAACAAACAAAAGACAGTGAGATGCCAAGTGTTTCCGGGCTCAGAGGTAAATGCTTTTAACCTTTAAAATGGCAATGTAATAGTGCTATTACCAAGGATTTACTTTTTAAAATGCATGGTAGTTAAGTATAGGGACTCTGGAGACAGACAGCCTGCGTTCCAATCCTGGCCCAGCACTTACTAGCTGTGTGATTTGGGGCACGTTATTTGGTTTTTCTGTACTTCAGTTTCTAATCTTTAAAATGGGCGTAGTAGTACCTCCTCATAGGGTTTTTATGACGATTAAATGCAAATCTTAGACGAGTGCCCTAGACTTTTAGAACAGTATGCACTTTTATAAGTATCAGCTATTATTATTATTTTGCTTGTTATTTTAATACACCCTAAGCAGTGTCATCTGGTAAGAGGGTGCTAATTTAAAGTGTTACCTTGACTGTTATTTTCTTTCACTCTTGTCAAGGTATCTCAGTGACTATACTCATATGTAGTTTGTTTTGCAGATCATTTCATAATTCTAAATTCAAGGCCCTCTGTGAACTGAAGGCTAGGCCAGATGGTCTCTTGGCGCCCCATGTGAAATGGGATGCCTGCCCCTGCTCCCCTGCTTCTGAGAGTGGCAGGTACTCCACTTAAAATCTTCCATCCAAGGGATGAATCCCTACCCAGCCCTAGTAGCACACACTCAGCCTCAGGACTAGGGCTGTAACCGGGCTTCCATGATAACAATTTGGTGACCCAGGGTAGGGTGATAGGTTGACCCATACAAAAGGTGCAAACACATAGGTTGCTGGATTCAATTAATCAATTGTTTGGCTGACCACAAAGGTTTGGCTTTTAAAATTTCAGATGCTGTTCTCTCCCGGCTAAAGTTAAAAGTGATTGTGTTTCCAGTTGGCATGGAACAAGTTCCACATTGCTAATAGGCTCCCTGGCACAACGCAAAGAGCCCCTGCACCAGTACTTGCGGTACCCACAGGGGGCTGGGCTGTGCTCATCTCCGTCCCTAAATATAATTGTGACTGTCACCGTCCAACTTGTGAGTGGTGTGCAGTTACCACCTGCATACCTTATAGGGTTCAAATGTCATCTAATATCTTCCCGTTGCTGCCATAGCACGAGGCTGGTATATACGAAGAGTGGCATGAAAGTGGCATTAAAGATGAGCAAGTGGGATCCAGGGCACAGAGCGTCCTGACCTCTGAGGTCTCATGAATCTGAGTGGTGGCCTTGGCACCTATCCCACAGTCAGAGCTCAAACGTTGGCACCAGTGTCTTGTGTTTAGGTGCCTGCTCTACATCCAGCCAAATCTTGGCCGTGTTCCAGCGCCACCAATTATCTCTAGCCTAGCAGCTGTGAGGTGGCAGTCACAGCATGGAGGTGTGGGGGCGGCTGCTCTGTACTTCTGGGCCTGTGCTGCTGGGGAACATGGCTATAAAATCCCTGCCACTCTCCACCTCGCAGCAGGGGAAGTGGCACCTTGGGAGCTGAAAGACATGAAGTGCAAACGAGAGGAAGGAGTTTATTTTCAGCTCCACATTCCAAATCATTCCAATGGCTGTGAGCAGACTTTTCACCAAAGCCTTCTGGGACACTGGCATGCATCATTAGCTGCTAGCAAGTGTGTCATTCCCTTCCATCTAGAAAGCGTGGGCACCTTGTGGGGTCAGGCGTAGGATGGCCATTGATTGAGTTATTTCCAGGGCAATTATCTTCCTAGTTTCTCTTCCTGAAAGAAAAAATGACCCACGTCGGTCACATGTTTGAGTTTCCAATGTATTTTGCCTGGAGTGGGCAACGAGCACTACTTACCACTTGGTGAGGAGAGAAGGGTAAATGGAGGGGTGAATGTGTTCAACTACCTGGGTCCATGGGCAGGGTGCCTGGCCTTGAAGTTTCCAAGACCTGGGAAGGACAACATTTAAAATTTTTATTTTGAATATTGAGAAAGACCTCAGTTAAAAAAAAATAATAATAATAATAATTTTTTTTTCCTCTAGCCCTTTCACTCTGTACACAATGAGGAAAAATTCTCTAAAGAAATGGTTTTCAAACTGTTTCTTAAATCAAAGGAATGTTTTTTTTTCCCCCATGTAAAATCTTATGCTACACCCCAGCATATAAAACTGAAAAAAGAACAACCACCCTTCCCTGTTGATAACTAGAGGTGGCACCAAATCTTTTTTTCCCCCAGGAACCTTGGAAGCAGCTCCACGGATTTCCAGCATTCTTGGTGTTGCTGAACCTTCTCTTGGTTTGATGTCACTGTCATCTGCCTCATGCCCAAGATTCCCAATTTGATCTCTCAGATTTGTAAGGGGGCCTTTGGGAGTCTTTGGGGGGAGGCAACTGGGTGTTATCAGTGAAGCTTTGATGCAGAAGTACTTTATCCTGCATGATTCGGGCACTGAGATAGGGGCACATGGAGACCCAAGGTTCCTCTTCTCATGTGACTTGGTGTTGGCCAGTGCTTGGCAAAGATTTTTAATGTGTTCAATCGTTTGTTATTCAGCAAATATGAATTGCACTCCTTCTGTATGCTGCCAATGTTCCTGACCTAGCTCATGGATTTTATATTCTCAAGGGGGAAGATGAAATATGGAAACAAGCACACCACAATTATTATTTCTGCTAGTGGTAAGTGTCATGAAGAAAATGAAGCAGGTTAATGGGACAGAGAATGACTGGTCAGCTAGAGGTGGGGGCTGGTGTATAGTTCTTTACACTGGGTGCTTTTGTTGAGAAAGGTCTCAACAAGGAGTGACATGCAAGCTGAGATGTTATCTAGCCAGGAGAAAACCTGGGGAAGCGTCTATCCAGCAGCGGGAACAGCAGGGGCATAGCTCATGAGAAGGGCACACAGTTGGCCTGTCTCAAGAGCAGAAAGCTGTCCAGTGTGAAAGAGACCTCAGTGACCAGATGAAACAAGGTTTGGGGCCTAATCAAATAGGCCAAGGCTGGGCACTTGGGTTTTATTTTAAGACTAATGGGACTGTGCTGGAGGATTTTAAGGTTTCCCCCCACTCTAGTCTCACTCTCCTCCTCCCGTGTTTGAATTGCAATTCATATCCAGAAGATGAGCAATTTTATCTTTATCTGTTAATAACGCTACCTTAGCAACAACTAAAACCTACAAGTACCCCAAATTGAAAAAATAATGGGAATCTCAAAGGTACCAGAAATGGTAACATGCATTTAACAAATACTAATTTTGTTGTTGTTGATACAATCTATACTTATAGCTGTGTGACCTTAGGCAAGTCACTTAACCTCTCTATGCCTATTTTTTCTCATCTGTAAAAAAGGTGTACTTCCCTTATAATGTTGTGTTGAGAATAAAATATTTACAAAATTCTTAGAACACATGGTAAATATGACGTTTGCCATTGTTTAATAACTATGCAAAGGCCCAGTTGACAGATATATTTGTCTGTTTACTTCACAAATATTTCCTGAGTACCTATCAAGTGCTCAGTACCATACTAGGCATAGCGGATACAACTGTGAACAAAGCCGAGTCCCTGCCTGACACCTGGCTTCCTACTTCTTACTCTGGAAAGGGAGGCATGGAATTATTGAGGAGGGTCCCACACCTTGGCCAGTGTGTGGAGGTGGTGAGGGAAGGTGTAGGGGCTTCTTCATTATAGCACAGGCCATTGGGAGTCCAAACCAGATCCCATGCCCTTTAGAGGTACCATCTGATGGGATGAGTGTTGGCACCTGTTGGGTCCTCCGTTCCTGCAGCAGATAACTTACTATCACTGAACCCTAACCCTGAATCCTGAGTCTTAACCTTTTCTCTACTTCAGCCCTTGCTTCTGGCTTCTGCTTGAATTGGCAGCCAAAACATATCCCACGCGTCTGCTTTCCTGACTTAGTTACGTCCACCAGGCACAACCCAAGGGAACAGAATCAGGCATGTCATGCATGAATGTTCAGTGAGCTAAGTTAGCTTCTCAAATGAGAGCAAGAGTTATTTTCAGGTTCCTATCAGCCTAAATTCAAACAATGTATTGTTATTAAAAACAACAAACACCACCACCAAAACACATGGCACCTGTTCCTTGATTCATAGTGTCAGAGCAGGAAGAGTCGGAGAGCTCACCCAGGGAAGGCCATCTTAGAGACCTATCTGAACTACGACTATGCTCATCGTACTCCTCTTTTCCAGCCCCTTCCACGCTCTGTGTAGGTTTCCCGGTGATCTAGATACCTGAATGCCGAGCCTTCACGATGGGGCTCCTGTTTGTTAGTTGTGGCCTCGCCTCCTCCCCATGTTCCCTATTACCGCACGCTGTATGCCTCCCGGTCTCTCTCCCTGCCCCTCCTGCTACCCCCTACCCAGATTTATTTTCCCAGGGACACATCTCAACTTTTAGGACTCACTCGGGCATCACCTCCTACAGGAAGCCTTCCTGCCTCCCTCAACACTGGATGGATCAGGCACCCTAATCTGTGCTCCCTGAGCTGCAACATCTCACACTGACGTGCGTAGGTTATCTCCTGCACACCTCTTTCAGTAGACCCAAGGCCTCCTAGAGGGCAGGTCTCACCTTTTCATCTCTGTAGCTTCCCTGGGCTTAATACCTGGCTTTCAAAGAATAAACGAGGGAAATATCCTTTGTCCGACAGTCCTATTGAAAATCTCTAAGTACATTCATATTTATCACTTCCTGGGTGTCAGTTTTGGGATCAGGGGAGAAAATACAGTCATAATACCTGTAAAAGGCCTTGGAACACTGAAAAACTTGTCTTGTGGGATTTTTTTCCTGTGATACACCTTTTGTATATCAGATGTTTGTTGATGTTCCTTTTCCTGACGCGTACTGGAAGGGTATCTTATGACAGCGGTTTAGGGTGTCTACCAGGGTATATTTCCCCTTGTTTTTGGATTGGGGCTTGAACTAAAATATCAAGAAATGCCTTGTAATTAGGTAAGTGTAACACTTATAATTTCAGCTACAAGTAACAGAAACCACCAACACAACACTGGCTTAAACAGAGAGATTTCTCTCTCATATTAAAAAAAGCCTGGAAAGTGGCTGGCATCTTCCACTCCCTAGCAGTGAGAACTTGGGTAAGTTATAACTTGTGAACCCTTCAGATATCTAGAAATTAAAAATAATGTTATCATAGGGCCTTTGTGAACATCTGATATGATGAACCCTGA
The DNA here is from genome assembly GCF_057876585.1 of Rhinolophus sinicus. NCBI lineage: Eukaryota > Metazoa > Chordata > Mammalia > Chiroptera > Rhinolophidae > Rhinolophus > Rhinolophus sinicus. The sequence goes on from NC_142515.1 coordinate 30,086,013, forward strand.
CCTGGCACAGAGTAAATATTCAGGAAATATTAGAAAGGAAAATAACATCTATTATTTTATTATTGCTAGTTGTTTGCTCTATCAGCTCATTCTTCAGTTTGCTGCTTTTTAGTAGAATTGATAACTTCCAGTGATTTGTATAATTTTTCAGACATTAACTGCAGGCATCCCTGTGCCACCATTTACTTTAAGCATTCTGAGATGAACCCTGACACAATATCACATCCTTCTATCTTCAAAGAATCCCATAGATGCAGAGCTTCTTGTGGAGAAACAAGACTATTGCAGGAATCAGATGGGGGCCCAGCCACCTTTGGGCCCTGTTCTCACAGCTCAAATAAATAGCTACCATTGGTACCCTGGCTGGTTGGTTATGTGATTCTGGAAGATGACATCCAGCATTCCCTTTGATTTAAACTGAGCAATTAAAATAAGATGGCCCAGTGTATAATAATTCAACTGGATTATGTTTTTAGACAAAGTATTTAAAAGTAGATTCACTTCCTTTGTCTTAGTCTGGGCTCTCCAGGAAGAAGAGCCTGAGATAAAGGGCTTATGTGCTATTTTTTCATTTTTGTTTTTAATTAGGAATTGTGAGCTTAGGGAACAGGATAGAGAATCAAAAAAAGTGAGGTAGGGAGGGTGTGCCAATAAGAAGGTTATGTTCTTGAGTCGGTTGCTGCTAATTGTTTGATCCCATGGGACCATCATGACTATCTTCCAAAAAAACCAAAACAAACCAAAAAACAACCCAAACAAATAAAATCTGTATCTGAATAGTCCATTGGAGAGAAGAAAGGTAGCAGAATTTATTCATTGATTCCTGTCTCCCATTGGTCAAAGTTATATCCAGGAGGTGTTAACTCCCCCATAAGCACATGAGGGTTTCCATGGTGCCTGGACCTTTGTGTCTAAACGGAAGCCCCAAGGCCAGAAGCAGCAAGTATGGAGTGCAGGTGAGGCAGATCCTTTGTGCCTGTGTGAAGTTGCTCAGAGCCTACTGTAGGGCTGGTCTCTGCAGCATCTGGAACAAGAGACCGGAGGCTGAGAGAAGGTGAAATGGCATTAAGAAGTATCTGATACGCTTTCATTCATTCATTCATTTAACAAAGAGTTTGCCTGCTGTTTGCCAGTTAAAGTAATAAGAGATGGTGATTCAACAGCGACAAGACAACACATCTACCCTCAGGAAACTCAATGTTCTGGGTCGTGAACTTACAAGGAGATAAGTACTTAACAGAAAGAAGGTCTGTTAAAGTAAGCTCTCCATAGTCTTTAGATGTTAGCTTTATTTTGTGGCACTGCGGAGAATGGGTAATACACCTGGGCTAGTTCCCAGAGATCTCTGTTGGTGACCTGATCACAAATCAGGACATTAAATGATTCGTTTTTTTAAAGGAATATGTGTATTATTTATTACACCAAAAAATTCTGAGTGCTAACAAGCAATCAGGAGAGAGACACTCTTGAGACCATAGAAATATTCTGCTCCTCAACAACTTTCCTCTTCGGCTTAAACATTTATTGAGGATTTTTGCCCAAACCAGTCTATATCATAATGCTTACAAACTCTCCAATTCTACTACCCCTTTCAGTGCATTACTTCACCTCTTCATTGGAGGGGATGGACAGTGGGGGAGACAATTCTCTACTCATAATAGTAAAGCAATGTTGGAAAGTGCTATGAAAACACAAGTCAAGTGAAAAACGTCAAATCTTTTCCAAGACTCCCAGGACTATAAACTTAGGAAGTATACAAAAAATTTAAAAAGAACCATGCAAAAGAAAACCATGCTTTTTAGCTTCATCCTACTTTGAGTTGAGGACATTACCTACAGTAATAATACTTTGCGTGCGATGAATGTTACCCTACACACAATAGTTGACAAATTATTTTGCATCTACATTTTCAATTCAACATGCTATGTATTTATGATTTTGAAACAGCCTTAAGTGTTTTTAAGCAGCAAAAATATACAAAACAGTTACAAGTGGAAGTAATACTGGTCAAGTACCCTGTGTTTTAGCCCAGAGCCAAAGCAAAGAAACCTCAGCTTACTAGGAAAACTTGGAAAGTGCTGTTTTGTATGTTAAGAATCATGTGTTTTGGGGAGGGGCAGAAAGAGAATAACTTAGCTTTCTCTTTGGATTAAAATACTCAAAAATTTGAAGTCATTGTTACACTTACCATTAGAAGGGAGCAGCTCCTAAGGTCATCTGTTTTCTGAAGAGGGAAATCCAGCACGGAAGCTAACTATTAACGTTTCATCACTCATTTCCTTCACAATGTTCAGCTGAAGATGTTCCCACTTAGCAGCTGTTGAGGTTATTATTGTTTCAAAAGGGTAGACATTTGGTAGTATGAACGACTTTTTCACCTCATTAACTGAAATAACTGAAAATGGTAAGTTGCGAGATGCTTTTCCAGTTTTAAGCTATAAGATTCTTCATATCCTAACCCATGTATTCCATCCCAAGGCAGGCACCTTTGTGGGGGGTCTGCTGGCACCATCTGCAACCCACCCGTCTATGAGACCTGCAAGCAGGAAGCATGAAGGGTGCGGAGAGAACCAGGGGTCCATTGTCAGTGAAGCTGATTATCAACTTTCCACCATTACTTACAGTCACAGATGTGCTCTTTCCCCTGGTATTCTAACCTCATTGGAGGCTTTTCATGAACACATTGTTCCTCTAAACACATCTGAGGCACAGCTTATTAGAAAATTGTAGGCAGGGAGCAAGAAGATGCATGCACTCACTAGCCTTTGTTTTTCAGAAACCCAGGCTTGTTCAGCATGAAACAGCAGGTGAACCCAGTCCACCTATGTCCACAGGTAGACGTCTCCCATGGACCACACGCTCCTGGACATCCTAAGTCTCTTGTGGAGATTCCGTTGCTGCAACTCTGGTCCAGAAGGCCAACACAGACTTCAGGCAAAAGTTGTTGTTACACTGGTATTAACTCCCTCCAGGAGAGTGGTAGACTCTTTGAAGGCAGACACCCCCTCATCCGGGGCAGGAGCTGCATTGTTTTTTAGACTTTTCCAGAGATATTTCCCCTTAGTCCACCTTTTATTTTCTTTGTGATCATGTCGGGATCTTGGCCCCCTTGTCTATGACAGGAATATTCTTTTGAGTTGGGTAAGCATATTCACAGAGGCAGTCAGATGCATCTCTTTTGGGACCCTGGTGCTTGGCTTTAACTGCTGGCACCAGACCCCCACAATGTCCTCGTGAAGCAGGTTGACTGGTGAAAGTTTACAGAGTAACAGAGGACTAGTATCTTCTTCTGAGTTTTTAGGTTATCATTGTATTTTCCATTCTCCTGTGGACAGGAAGCCTTGTTATCCTTCACAGATCATTTTTGTTTGGTCCCCTTTGCTGAGGTTCTTGATAAAACAGATGCACTTGGGTTGCTTAAAGCCCAATATACCTCTGCAGTTTCCACTGACACGGGTTCGAATCTGAGTCACATATTCCTCCCCCGATTTCTCTGTGGAGTTCCACTCCTTGCCTTTTGCATTCTCCATAGTCTGAAAAAGAGTTGAGATTGATAAAAAATTCTTTTAACTCTCTGGCTCAAGATTGCTCTTTTAGAAGTCTCCTCCCGCACTTCCTGCCACCAAAAAACAATCTCAGTTTCATCATTCTTAAAATGTTGTATAATTAATAGATACTTATTAGAAAATGCAATAAGATGTTTTGTCCTAGATAAATCAATTTTTAAGCTTTTAGAGTGCCAAAAAAGACGACAGAAAGAATAGAATACCTGGACAGGTGCAAAAGACTTCAAAAGGGAGTTGAGTTTTAGGGGAGCTGGCTTTAAGTGATGTAACCTCGTTCCCCTACAACACCTTACAGAGTGATAAGAACACAGCAGACTCACATTTTTACTAATTGACTGAATCTTGCCAAAATAAGGGTGTGAATTCAAGTTTGATATCAGAGCTTCCGCTGACTATGCAAAACCAGACTTGTGCCCCACTCTCTGTCCTGCTGTGAGGCCCAGACTCTAACCATGTGTCATGCGGGGCGGCCTGTGGGGTCTCAGCTCCCGCTCCCCACATAAGAACACAGAACACGGTGAGGCCAAAAAGGAACACCCACGAGCCATAGATAGGGGAGTCATACCACTATAGTCTCGCTGGCGGCTGGATTGGAGACACAGGAAGCAGGAGATCCTCAACCTGCCATTCACTTGTGTGCCAACCAACCAACCCCACTTGCTAGCTGCGATCCACACTTGCTAGCTCAGCCACCATCTTCTTGCTAGCTTCCATTTTCTGCTAGCGTAGCCACGGCAGTTATATCAGTGGCCAATGGCTCACTGGTTATAGCTGACGGCCAACTAGCCACAGCTGATGGCCGTCCAATCACAGTTGATGGCCATTTACTACCCGAGTGAGCACCTTTCCACGTGAGGCTGAGAGCCTGGAGACTGCACTCCTGGCTCTGTCCCCACACCGTGGGAATACATCTAGCAAACTGCGTGGTTTATGGAGCCATCCAGGCATGAGTTCAAATCCTGGCTTCACCATTTTCTAGCAATATGATCTTGGACAAGTCACTTAACTTCTTAAATTTCCTTATTTATACATGGGGGTTATTGAAAGCATTAAAGGAGCTACGTATAATACTTAACATAAGACCTGTTAAAGTAAGCATCAGTAATTATTAGCCAATATTAGTTTTATTTTATGCTAAACGTGCAAATATCCCTTCTTTCCCAGGGATCTCCACCTGTGGCATGTTTACAAGCCAGGATGAATAGGTGGGCACATGAACTAGTTATAACGAGTTAAGTTCACCTGTAACAGTTGGAAAAACAACATTGGCTTCAACATAGAAGTTAATTTATTTCTCACTTTAAAGTACATACTGTAGTTCCCTGAACAGAAGACCTGGTCTTACATTAATTTTTGCTCCAACAGATGCATTAGTGTTTATGTTCAGGGGATGTCATCCTGAAAAATCATGCTATGGTTTATTTTCCAATTAGGTCTTATTTTTGGGGAAACATGATAGGCTCTACTCCACAAAATCTCCAGGAAATGGGCACCTAGTCTATTGTGTGGCCTCTATTTCCAAGGTCACCTCATGGTATAAGATGGTGGCTGTAATTCCAGCTATCTGGTTTCCATTCCAGCCAATAGGAAGAAGGAAGTTGAGACAAGAAAAAAGTGATGCCAGCTATTTCATAAAGAAGGTCCCTGGAAGGTGCTGCATGAATTTATGTTTATATCTCATGACCAAAAAGTTTTATGGCTTGACCTAACTGCAAGGGAAAATGTAGTGTTTATTCTGGGAGGCCACATGTCTAACTAAAATTGCCATGATTTGAGGTGGAGAGCAAACATTTGGGGCTAATTATTCTCTGGCATAGAGAGCCACTCTTAGGGGTAGTCATGGGCCAGGAGTGGGGGGAACTTCTAGGAACTTGATTGGAATTGTTCTGTCCAATACGGTAACCATTGGCCACATGTGACTATCAAGCATTTGAAATGTGACTAGTCCAAATTGAGATGTGCTGTAACATACTGGATTTTGAAGACTTAGTATAAAAGAATGTAAAGTATCTCAAGTTTTTCACAGTGCCTACATATTAAAATGATATTTTGTGTGTATTGGATTAAATATACTATATTATTAAAGTTAATTTCATCTGCTTAGTTTTTCTAAATTTAAAATTATACATGTGGCTTGCATTATTTTTCTATTGGAAGCACTGATCTAGAATGTCCTAAATGTAATAGAGTCTGTCTCCTCAGAGAGACGATTCTATACAGTACCTAGAGAGATTGTTCCCCAAATGAGTGACTGAATGAACGACAAATTCTCTAACATGGGATTCAGAGAGCACGGTTTCGGTCCCATACCTGAAGCATCATCCAGGGGAGGTGGTTCTGTGTTCATTCCTCTTGAGAAGTCTTTCCCCATGGGGATAGAACTTGATGTCACCACACCCTAAGAGCCCTCCATCTCATGCTATGGTTCTAGTTCAGTGAGCCACTCCAAAATTCCATTTTCAGATGACTTTTAGTGTTTCTATGACTATTTCCAAACAGTGAGAAATTGACTAGTAAGCCAAGTGATCTGCTTGGGAGGAATGACATTTCTGAACTTCAACTTCAAAGGTTGGAATGCCAATGTTGACGAAATGTATTTGCCACCAGAGAGTCTTTACGTCAAAGATCCTCCATCGCCTATGGCAGTGGCTCTCAAAGTATGATCTGCGAAGCAGCAGCAGCAACCTCACCTGGGAACTTGTTAAAAATGCAAATTCTCAGGCCTCACCTGGGACCTAATGAATCAGAAAGGGACGGGGATGCAGCCCAAGCCCTTCGGATGTTTCTGATGTTAGCTAAAGTTTAAAAACCCTTAGTTTAAAGTGATAGTTTTTACAAATAGATCTTCATCTCCCTAAGATGTATCTAGTAGTTTTTTTCAAAAAAGGCACATCTTGTTTAATGTAATATATCATGAAAGGGAAAGTACGCAGAACTTGTCACCTTTAGGTTGAATATAATGTGATATCATTTATTACCAGTTTGTGAGTAAAATTTGGTAAGAAAGAGAGCTTTGAAAAAAAAAAAAAAGACAACCTGAAGAATATCAGGGGCTGGAGGCTAATATTTAGGGTATGATTCTCCTTAGCTTACCTTTTCCAAACCTCACTGCTGAGTCCCACTCCTTGGTTTCCTAGAATTCCTCCATCAAAGCGGTCATGACTGGGAGCAGCTGTCTGTCCACACTCCACTAGCTAGCTCTGACGGCCGCTTAGTCTTCCTGTCTGCTCCCCATCTCTCCTACTCCCATCTCTAAGTGGCGTTATTTATTTTCCCAGACAGCTGTTCTTACTTCCCCACTTTTAATCAATTTCACCCTGTAAGTCATTTCCCCATTCCTAATCCCTTAATAGATCTGTGCTCCACTCTACAGACATCTGATCCCAGTTCTTCCAAGGCACAGATTCTATAGTTCCACTCTTGAAATCTGATGCATAATGACAGGTTCAGCCAGCAGCCGTGGGGAAAACGTGTGGCACCATCCATCAGTGAACTCTTGGGAGCATGCAAAGATGCCAGACACCCCGACAATGGGCCAACCTCTTTGCTTGCTGAGCAGCTCAACTCCACCCCAGGGCAAGGACCTTCACCCCAGAAACTCTGAGTACTCTTGCCTGTCTTGAACTGCTGATAGAAAGTCATGCCTTCTATGTGGCCCCTCCCATCAGCAGCTCTTCTTATCCTTTGGGACAAGGATTAGGTGGGACAGGGGTGAGATATTACTGAATCTGAAAACTGGTGACTTGCCCTTTCCAGCTTTTGCACTAACAGGCACCAATCATGTGTATGGATTTTGTAGTTTACAAGACACCTTCAGCTTTCATCATTTACAAAACATCTCCACCTCTGTGAGAGGGGAGCAAGGCGCTATCAGCATCGCTTTTTTACAGATGAGATAGATTATGAGATAGCAGATGGGAAGGTTCCCATCTTTCCCCAGGTGGCTCAAACAGGAGAAGGCAAAGTTGGGATTATAGCCAGGGTTTATGTTAACTTAATCTTTAGTTTACCAGCTCCCTCTTGCTAGGTGGATAAAATCTCACACCAAAAAAACCCAAGGGACATCTCAATGGCTTTGTTCAGTGAAGACTTGACATAATGGATGCATTTATGGAAATCATATTTGTATTCAGTTTACAAGTTGTAATCACATCCATTACATTATCTAGTCTCTATAGCGACCTTATCTAGATGCTTTTATTATTCTTGTTTTACAGATGAGAAAAAAAACAACACACAAAACTCATACTCAAGGAGGATGAGTAACTTGTTCAAGGTTACACAGCTACTGACTGTCACCCAGTTCTTCTCACAATAGAACCTCCGTCTACCAGAAACTCCTCTCTACTAAAAATTCTAAACTGAAAAGAAAGGAGATGAATGCAGCAAGGCAGGCTTTCCCAGGCCATTTCTGTTTAGAAATATAGAGGCTTGGGGTTCTCCCACCCCCATCCATGAACTCTCTGAAGCTCTAGGGGTAGGAGCAAATGCCCAGGTGATGCTTCTGATTGGCAGAGACTGGAAAATGCTGCATCAGGAAAAAGATACACTGCAATTAGTTTCTACTAAACGCCTCACATTTTTCATAGGGGTATTTCCTTTTAATGGAGTTTTGGGTGGGCCTTTGGGAAGAAGGTCATTGAGAGGTCTTTACTACTAGATCTTTTACTTTATTCTTTATGCACAATTTTCTATCCATCTGAGGCTTGGCTTCCCTGGATAGCAACAGTGACTGTAATTAAATTTCACCTGGTGAGACACTGACCTAGTTAATTTTAGAGTCAAGTTTCATCCTCTAAGGGACAGCCGTCTCTTCCATCTTGCAAATTCTGTGTAATTCTAAGAGTCACAGTTCTTCTGAAAATAGACATCAGTTGTGAAATTGGTTCTTAAATATTCCCTGTCAAGGATTCCCATTGTCAGAGGACTCTAGAACCTTCAACCTTCATCACATCTTCTGGGAGCTTGTTAGAAATGCAGAAGCTCAATATTATTTTATGTTAATTTGAATGTCAACTATAATTATATATATATATGTATATGCATATATATGATGTAAGGTACAGCATAGGGAATATAGTCAATGGTACTGTAACAGCTGTAGACTTGGGAGTGTTATCACTTTGTGAGGGGTGTAAATATCTAGTCATTATGTTGTTTGGTACACCTGAAACTAAAAAAAGATAAAAAAAGAAACAAGAAAGAAATGTAGAAACTCAGACTCTGCCTCAGGTGTACTGAAGCAGAATGAGCATCCAACAAGATCCCTGGTGATTCATATGTACATTAACATTTGAGAAACACTGATTTAGGACATCTTTCCTTTTTGTAATAGTTACAGCTTCTACGGTACCCACTTTCTCTCTCTCAAAGGAGGTACCTAACTTTTTTTTGGTTTTGATCTAGTCTTCCCAACAACCCTTCAGGAAAAAGATTATTATCTTCAATTCATGAAAGAGGACACTGGTTCTGAGAGATTTAATCACTTGCCCAATTGGTAGTTAGTTAATGACTGAGATGGAATTAAGACTAAGTCTGTTAGATCTTTCTTGGACCACTTGCTTTAATACTTTTTCTTCCTTCCCTTCCTCAAATTTCTCCATTCAAATCAGTTTTTTTTTTTTCCTTCTCACAATCTCTCCAGGTCTTTTTCAAGGCAGCATAGTAAAGAAACAAACAATAGATAGAAAACAAAAAGTTTTTTTATCACACTTTTGTGAGTAAAAACTCTATTAACAAAATTAAAAATCTGGAATATATTTTTGTATGTGTATTTGTAACATATATGACAAAATGTTAATAACTAACATAAAAAGAGCTTTTATAAATCAATAAAAGTTCTTCAATGGAAAAAAGGAAAAATAATAGACAAAGGACCAATTAAGATGAAAAAGTTCAACCTCACTATAATAAATATTTTAAAAAGAAGTATATTTTAATCCCTAAATTAGCAAAGGTTTAAAAGAAAAGATAGAATTCAGTGTAGTGGGAATGGGGAGGGGATAGAGCCTCAAAAATTCTGTCATTAAAAATGATGTTTTAGAGGAATACTTAATGAAAAGAAGTGATGCTTACCATTTATTAGTAAGTATGAAAGACGTGGAAAATGTACATAATAATCCTTCTATTTTAAGTTAAAAAATGTTTCTATACTATGTGTAGAAAAAATCTTGGAATAGTAAACATCAAAATGCTAATAATATTTATCTTGGAATAGAGAACAGCCCCACTCTCTTTACAATGGAAGTTATTTATCTTCAAAGAGGGGCAAAGATCAGACTAATGTAACCTAAGCCTTCATTTCTCTATAAAAAAACTTAGTAGAAGAGGAAAACGTTGAGTGGAGTCTGGCTGACTTTTCTCTTAGGGCCAATTTACTTTCAGTTGAAATTTCAATTACTGGCTCCTTATTATTAATAAGAAAACATGCCTGGGAGGATGAGCCTCCTTTATTAATAAAACGTGTAACATGATTCTTAGTTTGAAATAAATAAAATTAATCATCAGACCCATGTGTCTGAAAATTATTAAGCAATGTACAGCTCAGTTTTGAAAACTGATTGTAGAATAGTTTCTTTTACCATCACATCAAATTCTATGATACTCTGCTATTTTCTCTGAGATTTATCATTAATTTACCGTGCTTCTTCCAGTTTACATTCATTCATTCAGTCATCGAAAATGAATACTTATCATAGGCTAAGCAGAGTCAATTCCTGCCCTTGAAGAGTTAAACTGAAATAGAAGAAATTGATGTTTTCCCCACCGATATTTTAATATGAAAATTTTCAAACATATGGAAGACTTGAATGATTTTATACATAACTTATATTCTAAAATTAACATGCTGCCATATTTGCTTTGTCACGTGTCCATCCCTCCATCCACCCATCAATCTGCTTTGTTTTTCTTTTGCAGAATTTCAAAGTAAGTTGCAAATATTGCCGCACTTTATCTCTAAATGCTTTAGCACGAATGTCATTACCTTGAGTTCAATGTTTGCTTATGGTTCTTTCAAATGTTTGAAGTAAAATTGTCATACAGTGAAATGCACAAATCTTAAGTGTGACATTGGATAAATGTTGACAAATGTATATGTCAGTGAAATCTAAATTTCTATCAAGATACACAACATTATCCTCACTCTAGAAATTTCTCTCCTGTTCCTTTCTAGTTAAGCCCTGTCCACTTGCCTTCCCACCCAGAGGTAGCCACTGGATTCATTTTGCCTGTTGTAGAACTTTAAAAGACAAAGTAGACTTCAGAGCAAGGACAGTGTCTCTGAAAACATATCAATCTGCATACCTAATGGTATATCAGAGTCACCTGTTTTTGTTCTGGTGGGTGCAAATAAGGTCACCTGTATTTACTTCTCAACTATTGTTGTGGTTCCCTCTTTCTAGAAGCTTGGGCAACTACAAGGTGTCCTGTGGAATTCACAGGGATGTCTTGTTGCATTACAGTATCAACCAATTCACACACCCTGCTTGTGGTGTCCCTGACACTTATAGTTGGGCTGTGGCTCATGCCCCTGATTTTACGTGCCACTGTCCTTCCCTATGTTCTCCTAGGGCTCGTGTCCACTTTCTGCTGTCCTGCTCCGGAAACTCTGCCAGTTGCCTCAGCCAGTCACCAACAGAACCTTGCCCGCCATGCTCTCTAGCTCGTGGCAGGCACTCACCATTTCGCTTGAATATGGATAGACCAGGAAATGACTTCTCAGAGTTGGGTTCGAGTGGAGGGGGTATCATAGCAAGGTAGCTTTGTGCCACGGTTCTGGTGTTATACACTGTGGGGACAGAGTGCCAGAGAGCAGTTTCCAGGCTCTTGGCCTCACATGGAAGGGTGCTGGCTCGGGTAGTAGATGGCCGTCAGCTGTGGCTAGTTGGCCGTCAGCTGTAACCCTTGAGCCATTGGCCACTGATGTAACTGCCATGGCTGCGTTGGGGAGTGGAGTCAAGGAGAGTGGAGGGAAGTCAGAGAGTCAGTCGGTTGGCAGAAAAGCGGACAGCAGGTCGCACGTTGTGTGAATCCAGGCTCCAGTAAGATTTGGCCCCTGTGGGTCCCTCACACTCATCATCTCATTAACCGTCATGTCCACTGTCTGTGCCTGCATGTGTCTGAATTCCACCCATTGATACTGTTGGACTTCATTTCCTAGGAGCCCCATTTAATTCAGCTGATGAAAGTGGATATTGTGGGGAAAGTAGCTCACATACTCAATTTTCATTTAGGTTCCACCAGAATCTCCATTTGTAGCTATTTTACTTAGCATACACCCACAGACTGTGATATGAGACCTTTAAGAAGTGAATTCTGAATGACCCAGGAAGTGGGTTCCTCCTTAAAAAGTTTCTCAAGGTAATTCACAAAACGTGAAATGTGAAAAATGGGTTAACATGCTTCTTATCGGTCGTACACCACAAGGCACCCAAGATGGATAATCAGTGGGTAAACGCAGATTGGGGTCAAACACTGAGGTTTTGAAGTCATCCAGGCCTGGGTTCAAGTCCAATGTGACGTGTTTATGGACACCGAATTTCTCTGAGTCTTAGATTCCTCATCTATACAATAAGGAAAATGATACCCCTATTCCATAGGTCGGTGGATTACATGAGCTAATGCTGGTAACATAGTGTCTGGAAAAGAGTAAGCTTTCAGAATTTGTTAGATATGATTACTTATTATCTTTTGAGCTGGGCCTGAGGATGGATAGGATTTGGGTGAGAGCAAGAGCATTCCAGATAGAGTGTACCAGGTGCAAAGTACACTGTGATTGATAAACAGGTCACGTCAGCTGGGTCATGTAAGGTGCATGAGAAGAAGAAGGGCATTCAGCGACCATAGCTCCATGGAGAGGATTGCATTACAGAAGTCGGGGCTGGAGGTAGAGGGTTGAAGCCAAGCACAGCCACCTGTCAAGGTGGAATAATTGAATATTTAATACCTACATTATGCAGTCTTCAAATTTCTCCTTGTATGTCACCCAACTTTGATAAGAATAGGTCTTGTTAATTTTAGGTGTAAACTTGACACCTTAGTGAGCCAATAAGATTACAGGACATTTCAACAAATATCTTTTGAGAGTCTACAGTATTCTAGACATTGATAAGTGCAAGGGATTCAGAGATGGGTAATATTTGATACCTCTCTTCAGGAGTTCATAGTCTAATAGGGGAAACAGTAATGTAAACAAATAAATATCAAATAGTGCTATGAAAGCTATTCTAGATGTCTAAATATGTTTATCTCTGGAACACAGGGTAGAGAACAGAACATTCTGTCTCTGTCTCTAGGGTTAAGGGAAGTTTGACATTGGACATTTGAGCTTGAAGGATGGATAAGATTTGGTCAAGTGAAGTTTTTCCAGGCAGAGGGAACAGCAAGAACAAACAGGGAATGTGGTACATTAAGGCATGGACTTATGTGATCTGGTACTTTCCATAATTAGAGGAGTACAACAGTCAGCAGAATTTTCCAGTAGGTTTTAAAGTCAATGGTGATTTTATACAAACAACAAACATAGTGTGGGACAGTACCAAGGAGACATTGGAAGGCAGAGGAGGAAGGAAGCATTTGGAAGTCCATGAAGAAAAGGGCAAGTTGAACAACAGCCAGTAGTAGCAAGGGAGAATCAAAAGATGACAAACGGTTTAACAGATATTCAAAGAATTCCTGATGAGTTACTGCTTTAAAAAAACCTCAAATCTACAAACTCAAGTCTATGGGTTACTGCTTAGAAAACCCAAGTCTACCTGATCCTGTTATCTGACTTGTGATCTGAAAACAAACTTGTCATGTCACCGGACAATGTGTATTTATTTATTTGTTTGTTTTTTTCAGGCGTACAAAACAACGTAATAGTTAAACATTCATACGCTTCACAAAGTCAAAACCCCCCTGACAATGTGAAAACCCCCAGACAATTTGCATTCTTGCTGAGGCTCCTAAGTCTGGGGCATTGGATGGTTTAGTTAACACTGCTCTGTGGTACTTTTGAAATAACTTTCCCCCTTGATTGCAAATTAATGGTACACTCTCTTCATTTAGGACTTTTGTCAACACTCCTCTCTAGATTGTTTCTGAAAGCATCTTTAGGTAATTCATGTTCTTTCTACCTGCTGAGTCACCTATTCACATTGTTTCAATATCATCTTCTTATTTTCTCTATGCAGGATTCTGAAGCCAGTGACCATTTTTCTTAATTAATGTATCCAATTTACCCAAAGGGCATGTTTGGTTTGTGCTAGATATTATGCCAAGTGCTGGAGATACATAGATAAATAAGATATTGTCCTTGCCTTCAAGGAACTTACAGGCTTGCAGAGGAGACAAATGCACAACAGATTTTTGTTACTAAGAAACAGATCTTAAATGTTCCCACCACAAAAAAGAAATGATAAGTATGTGACACGATATAGATGTGAAGCTAACCTTACAGCAGTAATCGTGTTGTGAGATGTAAGTGTATCAAATGAACACATTGTATACCTTAAACTTACACAATGCTATATGTCAATTACATTGCAATAAAATAATTTAAAAAGAAGAAAATTAATTACAAGCAAAAAGAAAAGTAAAGCTATGTCAGCCTTTGCAGGTATTTTTCTGGAAGTTTCGGAATGTCTTATTTTCTAAAAATCTCCCATAATGTTCTTCCCTTAAGCAAATATTCTTCTTTCTAAAAAAAATTGTGAAATCTCTTACTTTTTCATTCTCAAAATAACTCAGAGTTCCCATGAGATAATTCTTCCTTAGTCTTCTATAGACTTATCTATGATAGGCAAAAACGAAATAGAAATTGAGAAATCCAGTTATTCCTCTAAATTAAAAAAAAAGAAAAAGAATGGAATCTCTTTTCTCTTTGATTCTTACTCAATGGAAAATTGTTAATTTTCTAAGGATAATAATCATTACTTAAAAATAAAACACGCAGGGCTGGCCCAGTGGCTCAGGCGCTTAGAGCTCCGTGCTCCTAACTCCGAAGGCTGCCGGTTTGATTCCCACATGGGCCAGTGGGCTCTCAACCACAAGGTTGCCAGTTCAATTTCTCGAGTCCCACAAGGGATGGTGGGCTCTGCCCCCTGCAACTAAGATTGAACACGGCACCTTGAGCTGAGCTGCCTCCCAGATGGCTCAGTTGTTGGTTGGAGCGTGGGCTCTCAACCACAAAGTTGCCAGTTCAATTCCTCGACTCCCGCAAGGGATGGTGGGCAGCGCCCCCTGCAACTAAAATTGAACATGGCACCTTGAGCTGAGGGGCCGCTGAGCTCCTGGATGGCTCTGTTGGTTGGAGAACGTCCTCTCAACCACAAGGTTGCCGGTTTGATTCCCACAAGGGATGGTGGGCTGTGCCCCCTGCAACTAGCAACGGCAACTGGACCTGGAGCTGAGCTGCGCCCTCCACAACTAAGACTGAAAGAACAACAACTTGAAGCTGAACAGAACCCTCCACAACTAAGATTGAAAGGACAACAACTTGACTTGGAGAAAAGTCCTGAAAGTGCACACTGTTCCCCAGTACAGTCCTGTTCCCCTTCCCCAATAAAATCTTAAAAAAATAAAAAAATAAAACACGCAAAATAATAAAGACAACTTAGAGATCTCTTTCCACAGAATATTGCCCACAACACAAATAGCTTTCCATAGAATATTGCCAACAAAACAAAACAGATTTTTATAAAAGTAGATGGTAAATGAAATGATAGTCTCAGGGTCTTATGGGAATACATTGGAAGGTCCCTGAGACAGGGCTGGAGGGAAGTCATGGAAGGTATCTTGGGGAGATGATATCTGAGCTGAACTTTAAAAGAGGACTAATTAGTCAAGCAGAGGTGAATGGAGGGAGGGCACTCCAAGCAGAGGGAGAGTCTATGAGCACAGAGGGGACTAGGGAATGACAAGCAGGGATAAATTGATGAGACAGATAGGGATCATGGAAAGCTATGAATGTCAGCAGTTTATTTGTGGTAGATTTAGTTTATGGGCAATCATTGTAGGATTTTGTGATCACAGCTACATTTTAGACACCTTGTTGGTGTGAAAAAGATGCATTTGAGTGACAGAATCTAGGGTGGGAAAGGCCGGTTAAAAGGCTATAACTGTCCAAAGTGAGACGATGAGCAGCCAGGGATTGAAGAAGAGAATATGGATTTTGAGAAATACTGAGAAGGCAAAACCAGGCGAGAACTGATTAAATATGGGACTGAGGAAGAGAGGTGTCCAACAGAGAGCTCATGTTCAGATCCTAGTTTAGTACCTGTGAATGAGCCAGCAAATTACTCAGATTAAGGTGTTTGCATGTGAGGTTAAGTCTTGGCATTGAAGCCTAACTCCAACACTTAATAATTTTGCTCCCTCCTTTAGCCGTTCCCTTACTGAGTCTCAGTTTCCCTGTCTGTAAGATGGAATAATAATGAGTGGTTTTAATGAGGATTAAATGAAATAAAGGATGTGAAGGCCTTTGTAAAGTTGAAAGGACAAATACTTCACATGCAAAATATTATTGCTCAAATGCTATCCCTGTGATCTTTACCAATCAAATCTTGCATTTCTGTCTGTAGTTTGTAAAATAAGAACCTCTTCCAATATCAACCATGGAGAAGACTACTTCCATAAATACATGCAAAAACTTTGGATTTGAGGATGGGGCAGAGTAGGAGCAAGGTAAGAGGAAGCGGTACCTAATCACCTTGCATCATGTTTTAAGCAATAATCCTCTGTTCTTCTTTTTAATTTAATAGCATTTAATTTAAAAGGAGCATTGTATTATAATAATATTGTAGCCAGGGATTATGTCATAAAATATCTGAAAGGAGCTAACAGTGCTGGATACATGATTTGTTCTTAATAATGTTAATTCTTTTCCTTCTGTCCTTTCTTCAGAAAGAAAAACTTTTCTGTTAATCACTGATTGTCTGAGCTCCAAAGCTCTGTAACAACAAAAGCTCAATCATGGATACAGGAAATCAAGACCTAATGCTTTTTGTGCCCAATATGATAATTTTCTACTACAGGAGGTGTTTTTTTGATAGAAGAAGTGAGGGAATTTGAAATGTTTCATCTTTCTATTGGTGGTCTCAAATAATTGCCAATTTTAGTAACTTTAAAGTTTAACAGTTGTTCAGTTTTAAAAATTTAATACCTTGCTAATAAGGAGTAGACAAGGTTTGGAGAAAGTCAGCTTTAAAATGTGTTTTTAAAGTTGTGGCTGACACGCTAGAGGATTTACTATGAACTAGTAAAGCCCTCGTGGAAACAGTTGACTCATGAGGATATGGGACATTGCTCATCCTCCCCAACTTCCCGCAGATGGAACTTTTACTACTTCCTAGGCACGTAACAGCTAAACAGAAATCATTCTCTGATAGACACCCTGGCTTAGAGAAGATCTAATTTCTGTCCATGATTAAGGGAGATAATACAGCATTGCAGCTTAAAAGAAGAGAATAAAGGGTTCTGAACATCTATTGGAGCAAGCAATTATTAACAGTTATGTCGAGAGTTGGAGGTGGGCTGATGTGATGTGTTTATGTTTATGTGACGGGGAGTGGGTTGGTCACGTTTATTTTTGTCACATAAGAAAGAAATATTGTGGTACCTTATAAATGGGAGATTTGTTTTCAGTTTGGATTCCTTCTGCCAAAGGTGCTTTAAAACCCCTCCAATAGCCACAGTTCACAACTGAGTCCAGAAACCAGATCACAAAGCAGAAAAATATCTGTCTCTAGACAAGATGAGCCTGGTGAGTAAAGAGTGGCTAGACAGAGAACTGCTACATCTCAGAGGCTTTTGAGTTGGCAGGGAAAGAATCAGAACACAAAGTCATAACCATTCGGAATGCTAAGATTTAGCAAAATGTGGGACAGAAACTAGAGGTGTGCATTGTGACCTACTGAGAACAATAAGAACATGCACAGAGCACCAGACTGACTCAGCACAGACAAACCCAACCCGCAATGCTCACAAAGCCTCTTCTCCAGCTTCTTAGAGAGGAGGAACTGCAGACAGAGAAGAACAGAATTAAAGGGTATACACTGTATCAGTTCTTTCTTACTGAGTGCATTCAGTCACTGCCCAATACCTTTGTCTTTCCCATAAGCCCCGAGTTAAAAGGAAAACTCTCAAGGTCACAAAAATGACAGTGCCCAGGGCCAGCAGTCCCGTTGCAGAATATTCCCTCTGAAGGTGCCTTTTTATGTGCACATTGCTGTTTGGTCAAAGCACTTTAGCCCCCCTCCACAGAGGCATGACATGAATACAATTTCTGGTATACGGTCTTCCATTCCCCTCCCCTCCAACGGGATAGCCTAGCTGCCCATTTATTGAATAATCCATTCTTCCTTTCCCCTTATTAGACATGCCCACCTGTATCATATATTAATTAAATTCTTATATGTAAGTAGGTCTATTTATGGACTCTTTAATCTCACCGATCTGATTCTTTATTCATGTACCAATACCAATTTTAAAAAACAGCCTAACTTTTAAGTTGATAGGGCTAGTACGTCCTCATTATTCTTTGTTACAATATTCCTACTTCTCATTTTGATTTTTCCTATATTGATATTTCCTTTGAACTTCAGTATCGTTGAGCTATTTCCTTTTCCATCCCCTGCACAACACATCTTTTCTCACATAATTGTCATATGAAAGCTTTTTAAAAAAGCCCTTCAGTTGTGGTTTAAAAGTTTCTTCAGAGGTCCTTTCTCACACTTTTAGGTCCCGTATACATTTCTTCACCCTAATCTTTCAATGAATATGGAGAAACTGCAGCAACTTGGAGAAATAATTATCGACACGTGAGAATGATTTCTCCCCTACAGTTAGATTATTTCATTCTTTGCTCATTTGTTTTGTAGCACTCAGTTCTCTAATGTTGTTCAATACCATCCAAGGGACTTTAAAAACAAATTTTAACACTTAAGATTCTCTCTCCTTTGGCCCTTCCTCCCAACACTCTCCAGCTAGAATCCTCCCCTCTAGCCAAACTTCTCTCCTAGCGGTTACCGTACATGTCCTGATCCTCTGAGGCCACCTGGCCCAGGAGGCCTCTCCTTTCACGGAAATCTGGAAGCACATATAGCAAATGTGTATAACATTCACACAGCCCACTTACCACTGAGCCAACCTGGCACGGTTACATGTCTTTTTATTTCTACGTCCTCCTCCCCAACAGATTACTAGAGAGGCCAAGTGTATCATCCTTTGTTTGTTCCCCTCTCCTCTCTTTCTGCCTCACCTCAGCTGAGACCCCTTATCTGTCTCAGGCGGTGCTTGCACTTTCTTTAACCACTTACTGTTGGTGACAACAATCGTGCTTCACACCTGGATCCAAATTGCCCTCTTACAAGGATGTTTAAAAGTGGGGTAATGTGGTAAAAACTAAAACAATTTCAGGCAGTGTAAATTACACTTGAAAATTCCTTTAGAGCAAACTGAATGGCTAATAGCATAGTCTATTCAGCAACACTTTTAATTTCTTCTGTTGCCCTCTGGGATTATGTCATTTGAAAAGAATGGTGAGCTGCTGGCACCATTTCAATTGTGATCTCATTTACTCATTGGTTGAGCCCCATTGCTGGTTTCTTATCATCTAAATGCTCTAAAGATGATACTGTACCATATTCAAATGCTTCCTATTTTCCTGGCCTTCCCAAGTCTCACTTCCTCCTTGAAGCTTCCACAGGTATTCCACAGGGAGCCCTACCTGTCTGAATTTCTCTGGGCTTCTACAGAGCTTCCTTTTGGTCTTGGTAGGTACCAGTGTGGTGTTTGTTTCTTCCAGAGCAACTCATATGTGGAGCATAGACTCTGGCAGGGTTTGAAACCTGGTCCTGTCATCTGCTAGCTGTGTGATCTTGTACAAGTTACTTAAACTCCCAAAGCCTCCTCAGTTTCCTCATCTGTAAAGAGGGGATAATCATTATGGTTTCTACTTCATAGGATTCTTATAAATATTGTGAGTTAATATTTGTGAAGTGCTTAAAAACAGTGCCTGGCCAAAGTAATCACTGTGTGTGTGTGTGTTTTCAAATTATACTCCTTCACCTAATATTTGTGTTCCCATCCAATGTGGCTAAAGAAGGAAAAAGAAATTAGTGTTAAGAGCTTACTATTCACTGAGACATGTGAACTGGCTCCTCTCTGCTCTCAAAAATAGAAATGCCAGTCCTTTTAATCAAAATGAGCAGTTTTCAAAAATAAATAAATAAAAATAATGAAACACACACACACACAAATGAGCAATTTTCAACCTCACTGACTACACTGTGGGTAATGAAGTTCAGTTATGAGGTTCATGCTACTAAATGTGGTTAAAGCACTGACATTTTAATATTAATAGCTGGAAGGTTGAATTCTCAAACACTTTTTCAAATTGAGCATTGAAAAAAAGGCCAAGGTTGCAGAAAAGGAGTTGGCAACCTGGGAACCTTCCCCAGGGTGTTTTTTTCCTACAAGGGCTCATCTCTGGAAATATGATGGATGAATGTTGTAAGAGACCCACTTGTGTAAGCCACACAATCATCAACCCCTTGCTTTGGCGCTCCTTAAAATGTTCCCTGGGGATTCATGAATTTAAACTTGTGTTTTTGTAATAAAGATTGTAACATCCTTATGGTCAAAGGCCTGTGACTTATGAGTCCTTGTAACCCCTGGCATGGCTGGAAACACTGTATAGATCAATAAGCCCTCACTAGTAGATTTATTACCAAGATAAGTAGGACAACACAATGTTTGGATACTGCCAAACCACAGCTGGAGAAAATCTACAAATAATACTAAAACTCCCCACAATTCCTAATCTACGTTCTTCATTGGTGCAGCTCCTAAGAACGCTGATTCCATCCCAATCAATGCCTCTCATCCCATAATGAAGGGCAGTAAAAGCCAGGAAGGAGACAAGTGAGGGGCCATATTATACTAAGTGAAATAAGTCAGATGGAGAAAGACAAATTCTGTATGATACCTCTTATATGCAGAATCTAAAAAAGCTGAACTTATAGACACAGGAAGTAAAATAGTGGTTATCAGGGGCTGTGGGTGGGGGGGATGGAGGAAATGGGGAAATGGTCAAATAGTACCAACTTCCAGGGATCTAATGTACATCATGGTTAATAATACTGTATTATATACTTGAAAGTTGCTAAGAAAGTACATCTTAAATGTTCTCACCACAAAAAGGAAATGGTAATAATGTGATATGATGGAGGTGTTAGATAATGCTCTGGCAGTAATCATTTTATAATACATAAGTGTATCATATCAACACATTGTACACCTTAAGCTTACACAATGTTATATTAGATCTAAATGACTGACTGGAGAGGGGCTGGATCATCCAGTTTAGAGGTTTATTAAGTGTTGACTCCTCTTAGCCCCATTTTGCTGATCTTCTATTTTTAGGAAGTTCAGAGAGAGTGACTTTTATGGCACCAGTCAGCACCAGGGGGCAGGAGAGAAAGCAGCATGAATGTTGAGGCGCAAACACAAACGGAGAGTGTGAGTGAAAGACATGAGCGTGTGGTGCCAACACAGTTTTTGTCACCTCGTAGGTAGGCTATACATGTTAGCTGAATCTCAAAGTTTTAAAGTCCTTTACAAATCATTTCTTAATCATTTTCCCAATCAGAAGTCCATGTTCATTGTAGAAGAATTAAAAAATACAGAGAAGCAAAATGACAAAGAAATTTTTAATTACTCATAACCTCACCATCCAAAAATAAGCACTGTTAACATTTTGGTAGAGCATATTCTATTATCTATGTATACACACCTTTTCCCCAAAATGGGATCACAACACATTCTTGTTATTTTATGTTTGTCCATAACTTTAACTGGTAATGTCCACTTTTTAAGCTCAACATATGATCATGAATGGTGAAAAAAACTCAACCCAGTGTTCTAGTTTGGGCTCTGCCCTAACCAGTCTCTGGCAAGCAGTGCAGCTTCTCTGAGTTTTAGATTCCTCATTTGTGAAATAAGGGCTTTGAAGCCAATGATAACCTAGAGCACCTTCCACCTCTATCATTCTCATTGTTGATGGGAAAGTATCTAGCAAGTGTCAAACCCAGATTATGTCCTTCCAGCTAGTTTTGGTTGGGCTGAGGGGCTAGTGAGTCTGCTATAGTTGGAGTTTTCATTTCAAAATTCAGGCCAAAGCACGAACTATCTTCCCCAGTGATATTCAGCATGAGTTTCTTTTTCTTCATTCTAATCACTCCACTTTAACAATTTCACGGTTTGACAGTTACTTAAAAGACACAAGGATTTTTGTACATTTTAATTGATGCCTGGATATCTAAGTTAATAGAGCAGAAGTAGGAGGTGGGTTTTAAAAAAATAATTCATACTCTACTTAGAAATTCAATTTTATGGTTGTGATTGATGGTCTAAGAACTCCCCAAACTAAACAAAATAACGAAACCTCAGTGAAAGTAACTGGCTCAGAGAGTCAGGAAACTTACAATGTGATATTTTAACATTTTGGTTTCCACATCACTGCCAAATGATGTCAGAAGTGAGCTGAGGGATTTGGGTTGACCACTGGCTCTGTGGCTGACCGGCCACGTGAGTGAAAAAGGGCATTTCACTTCTGGCTTTAGTTTGCTTTTCCAGGGAGAAAAACTGAAAAATAGATCGAAACACAAAATTCCTTATAATTAAATGCTACCTCACGGTTTTATGGGGCTAGCATGCTCATGCTTTATTAACAACATTTGTTAGAGATGGTTGATTCCCGGCAGCCTTCGTCCACTGCCTGGTGCATTTGTAAATTCACCCTAACCAAAACACATGCAGCCAGCTTTTTACTACTCAGGCGAAGCTGAGAGGGTGCACTAAGCAATGAACAGTATAAACATTTCAAATACTATATACATTTGGAACTATCCACAGCTTTCTGTGCTCAGATTTAACTCGGTACAGACTCCTTTCTCAAGACTCCAAAGGCATCTCCTTCCCGGGAGCCGGCTGAGCTGGCGTCTCGCCTGGGCGAGGTTTGCAGCTTTCTACCCTCGCCAGCACCCGCTACGTGCGGCGCTGCCTGCGCGTCCCCTCGCCCGGGGCTAGTTCAGTCAAGCTGGTGGGGGAGTCCCCAAGCACCCCGCCCCACCCTCAAGCCCTGCAACTCCAGCACCACGGCGGTCACGTACTCCCCGTGAGGGCTCGCGCCCCAGCTGGGCTCTGGTTGGTCCGAGGAGTTGGGTCACGTGGTCCGGAGCAGATAAGGGGGGGCCCTCTCCGGCGCCGCACCCACAATCCGCCGGAGCTGTCGCCCAGCGGGGACAGCTGGGAACCGGGTACGAGTTTGCGCAGGCAGCGAGTGCCACCTCCTTTGGTCCGCTGCCCTCTCTGCCTAATGAGCTGCACCAGGTAGGTTCACCCGGGACGAGAGGGGTGCGCGCCGCTGCGGGGAGATTGGGCTGCGTTTCCCTTCGGTCCTCTCTGCAAATGGAGACTCCACGCGAGGCCAAGTTGACTGACTGTTGTGTTGAATCTGGCATCCGGGAAGCCTCGGAGGTGTAGAGGTTTGCTCTGTGTTTCTTAGGCGGAGCTGATTTTGGTAATCCGCCTGTTAAACCAGAAGCTGGTTTAAGGAGTCAGATTTAGTAGTGATTCTATTATGGACTGTTCGTTATCTCTTGGTCCTGCACAGATGTCCCAAGGATTCTTAACTTGTGGGAGCAACACTGTGACATTGCTGGTTGGGTAGTGTAGCATGGAAGAAAAACTATAGGACTGTGATTCGTCCTCGTCCGCTCTTACCACGGTTGGCCATAGTAAGCTCAGTCTCAGAGTTTGAGCAAATGATGATTTTTGAACTCTTGGTCAGGACTTACAATTCCAGGGAAATCGCTAAATTCTAAAACTGTCTTTCTATAAGTGCAAAAAATAAATTACAAAGCAAACCCACAAAACAAACCTTGCACAAAACTACTTTAAATAGCTTCCTTAGACATAACGGCAGAAAATTTCTCCAAAAAATCCTGCCTGTTAACTATTATTAGACCCACAAATATAGCTACAGCTTTCATTTGTTTGTTCTAAGTTTATGTCTTCCAGAAAAATCCAAGGACTGATAAAGTAAATTCTGTGAATGTCCTTTTATTATCCGTTTTGTGATAATGACCATCTGTCTTCATGTTTAGAGCTGCTGTGAAGAGTTACTAAGAAATGTCATATACAATATACACACACCTCTTATCAGTAAGGCTAGGATAGGGGAAAAAAATTCATAAGCTTGGCAATATGTACTGAGGGCTAAGAGCCAGGAAAAGAACAAAACAAAAATCTTGATCTTGATGGACGCTTCTTAATTTAATATTGCTGAGCATAGTTATGTTTAAATTTTTAAGGAGCTTTATTATCTTGCTGGGTATAAATATCCATTGCTAAAACATTAGAAAATGCCAAAAAAAAAAAAAGTACCAAGACAATAGATCACCTACAAACCTATCACTCAGAAATAATTAACTTTTTGGTGTATTTTCTATTGTTTTTATACGTTTACAAGTTCATACATATATAATATATATTAAAAACAGTCCAATTTTCAGGTAATCAGCTTTTTCCTCTTAAATATGCACTCGTCATGGATGTCTTTCTATATGAAACATAGATTCTATGTCAGGTTTTTCTTTAAGTGCATTCATTGCTAGCTTACATTTCAGTTGGTCATTTGTGGGAAATGAGGAAGAGAATGATAATCAAAGTGCAGCTATAATAACCCCCCTGACTTCACTCTTTCCAGCTTTCTCACTCTCAAAACTGTTTCATGAGAATTTTTATTGCTTTTTTTTTCTTTTTCTTCTCAAGTGGGTTACCTTTTCAGAGAAGGGTGATCAATTCAGCAGCAAAATCAGCAAAGCAGCCAGAGGGAACACTGAGTCTGGAACTTTGGTTCCAGAACCTGTCTGGTCATTAGCATCACCTGGGAAGCTTTAAGAGCATATGTAGCTCTTCATCTTCACTCCAGAGGTTCTGCCTCAGTGGCTCTTAGTCCTAGGAATCTGCATTGAAGAGAAAGAAAGCAAGAAAGAAAACCAGCTCCCTAAGCCATTATGACTAGACTGGTTTGAGAAGCCCTGGTAGAAACAGAGCCAGTGGTTTTTATAGCCGTATTAAAGATTATGTGTCCCAACTCTTTTATTTCTCAGATGCTGAAACTGAGACACCCTCCCCCTCCACGAGTGTTTTAAGCTATTAATCTATGACCTTATGGCCAGTCAAGGGTAGAGCTATCTAATATTTTCTTTTACTACATATGGTAGCACCTCCCTGATACGTGCGGGCTATAATTTAGCCAACACAAAAATAGTATATATTTGGGAAGAACATTCCAGATCCAGGTGATAACCCTTCTTCTTCTTGTATTCCAGGATGATCCAGGTCTTAGATCCACGGCCTTTGACAAGTTCGGTCATGCCAGTGGATGTGGCCATGAGGCTGTGCTTGGCTCATTCACCACCTCTGAAGGGTTTCCTGGGCCCTTATGATGACTTTCAACGACAAAATTTTGTCAACAAATTAAAGCCTCTGAAATCGTGTCTCAATATAAAACAGGAAGCCAAATCACAGAATGACTGGAAGCATTCACACAACCAAGCCAAGAAACGGGTTGTGTTTGCTGACTCCAAGGGCCTCTCTCTCACCGCCATCCATGTCTTCTCTGACCTCCCAGAAGAACCAGCGTGGGATCTGCAGTTTGATCTCTTAGACCTTAATGATCTGTCTTCGGGCTTAAAACTCCATGAGGAGAAAAACTTGATTTTAGATTTCCCTCAGCCTTCGACTGATTACTTAAGTTTTCGGAACCACTTTCAGAAGAACTCTGTGTGTCTGGAGAACTGCTCTCTGCAAGAGCGAACAGTGACTGGGACTGTGAAAGTGAAAAATGTGAGCTTTGAGAAGAAGGTTCAGATCCGTATTACTTTTGATACTTGGAAAAGCTACACCAATGTGGACTGTGCCTACATGAAAAATGTGTATGGAGGCTCAGATAGTGACACCTTCTCGTTTGCCATTGACTTACCCTCTGTCATTCCAACTGAGGAGCAGATCGAATTCTGCATTTCTTACCATGCTAATGGGCAGATCTTCTGGGACAATAATGAGGGTCAGAATTATAGAATTGTCCATGTGCAATGGAAACCTGATGGCGTGCAGACACAGATGGCATCGCAGGACAGTGCATTCCACCGGGTGCCACCCAAGACTGAGTTAGAACCAACAATCTTTGGCAGTCCAAGGTTGGCCAGCGGGCTCTTCCCAGAATGGCAGAGTTGGGGGAGAGTGGAGAACTTGGCCTCTTATCGATGAATTAAGCAACCTAGTGACTGGTCTTGGCCTGTCAGATTCCCCATGTAATCCCAGGCCTATATTGCTCAATATTAGGAAGTCTTAGCTACTTTCCTTCAGTAGTTTAGGTTTGAGCTTTCGAGACCTGGCTACAAAAAAGATAGCCACTTAAGAAATAATTTAGTGTTGGGGTCTACATGGATGATGCTACAGTTTGGCTGTGGAGGATCCAGTAACAGCCTGGAACCCCACTTTCATAAAAGTAATACGTTTTCAATGCCATTTCTCCTTCCCTCTCAATTCACTAGCTTTCACATTGAGGAAAAAAAGGTTGAGGAAAGCCAGTTGATGGTGATGGAAAGCTGTGTTAATGGTATGAGGAATGTCTGAAAAGTGTTTATAAAGGGCTCTGTAACTTGAGTTAGAATAAGAGCGGGAGGTCTGATACTTAACTGTTGGTGAGAAAATGTAAGGTTATTTTGCGTTTTTAAGTTGGTTTTACAGTTCTCTCCTGGGTAAACAATTTGTAGAGAGGAGAAAAATATCCATTCTATGTATTCTAGTGGAGAAAAACCAAACAAACTTTAGGGGTGTTGGGGAAAGGTGGATTATATAACTCTAGAGAATCAAAATTGTAAGGGAAGCCTTTCTGTTCAAACATGACTTATCAAAAACCATGATTTGGGGAAACTTGAAGCAAATCTGGTTTTGCAGTCGTCATGTTATAAGTGACCTTGTTTGTGATGAAGGCTTCATGCTCGGGTTCTCAGTATAGAATGCTGCTTAACCAAAAAGATATGCCATCACCAATGGCTAACAACTTGTAGGGACTCTGTCATGTCAAAAATAGCTCTTTGCAAGTGCCTTGATTAAATCAGAGTATTGTAGTTGCTTAACCCAAATATCTGAAGGGTCATCTGATGACTCGTGAGTGTCTGGCCTCATAAGAAGGTCCGCTCTGTGTACTGGCATTCCTCCTGCAATGCTGTTGTATCACCGAGAGTGTTGTCAGTGTGCACAGCTCACATCCTTCATATTGAAGGTGACTTATTTTTCCACCATGCTTTTTCGATGTGATGTTGGAAGTGAGGACTGACACTGATTCTCAATTCAAGAATCAAGTACCTTGCACATGAAAGTAGCAATCTGTTTCTTTCCTATAGTTCTCTTGTTGTTTTAAGTCTTTCTACCAATTCCTTTGAAGTCAAAATATTTTTTTTAAATAGATGTGAATTGTTTTGGATGTGTCATAATGTATTTGTTTTGAGGTGTGCATAAATCCATTCTGTAAGATCTCAAGGACAGGAGCCCCTGAATGTTTGCTTCTGTCATTGTGCATGTCCATTGAGAGGTGTTCAGAGAATGGAGTTAATTTTAACACGTGTGATCTGCTATGCTGGAAAAGTGCTATTGGAATAACTGCTGTGACAGTATTTGAAGTACCCACAATTTTGGCTAGCACCCACAATTTTTCTACTCTAAATATTTCACTCTCCTATAGCTATGCTTAGTGAACTTCTCACTTTAAAAATAAAAGTGTTTGATATAAGATCTAAGTATGTTGTCTTTATCAAAGCCATAATTGGTTAAAAAAGAAACCATGAACTGGGATTCTCCTGTTTTGTTTAAGGACAACTGAGCAAGGTTAGTTTGGATTAAGAATTGGATTCACCTAAGGATATTCGCATGGTCCCAGTCTTGTGGGTGACTTCCTACCACCTGATCACTGGGGCTGGGATCCAGGGGCAGTGACTTGAGCTGCTGCAACTGTCCCCATCTGTGCTCACTGCTCATCACACATACTATCTGCTGGATCAGGGTTATTTGAGGGGGCACTTTTCAGCTTTAAAATAGGAGTAGAGATGGTGTGGGAAGGGCTGGAATGGCTTCTACCTCTTGAGCTCCAGCAAGGGGCAAAGCTTGGAGCTGCACAGAGGGCATAGGGAGGGGGCAGCAGGCATCAACCCCAGACTGAAGGGACAGGCTCAGTTCTTTGGGGTGAGAGGCAGCAGGTCTTTGAACTTAAGCAGTAGTTTCAGTTCTTGCCTAAAATTCCAGAAAGAGCTTCTGCACACTGTATCTAAAACTTAAGGGGAAATAAGTGACCAACCTTCTAGGAAAGCCCAATTATGAAGACCAAATGTTATCATCAGAACATCCTCTTCAGCAGAAGTTGTAAACTATAGGCCTGCAGGCTATATCTAGCTGCAGATGTATTTTGTTTGACACAGGGGCTTTGTTTTGTTTTTCTTCTTTTTAAAAACAATTTATTTACAAAATTAAATAGCAGACTACATTTTTAAAAATCTATATTTTTTCCTTGAAAAGTTGTAAGATCCTTCTTTATAGTGACATCACCTGGAGTTGAATAGTAGCTGCCCCTTTAGATAAGGCATGCATCCCTACATGGAGCGTCCTGCCTTATGTTGTCAAGAGTTCCCACCTACTGCTTCACTCTCTTAGACTATCTGCCTGACCTCTGTAGGCATTGGAGTTCATTACCCTTATTTTGTTTCCTCTGGCTTTCTATTCATGCCAATGGTTGAGTGAAGGAGAACACCCTCTTCCCATGGGATGGAGAACAATAAAATTTGGGTCCAATGGGGGCCTTTAGACCATGGAACTCCAGTGCTTAACTTTACAAAGGAAAGGGATAGTGACTTGTTCAAGGTCCTGTGCCAGGTAGAGTAAGGCTGGAAGATGAATTCCAGGCTGCGCTGTGACTTCTTGTGTAGTGTTTTCCTGCTTCACACTTCCACTTCACTCCCCGGTGACCCTCCTTTGTAGTTGCCACCTTTCTTCAAGAGGGAGTGCTTTCCAAGCAGGCATGACTCTGGTCAGCTCTTGCTGGTTGCCTGTGCCAGCTTGACCCAATGCAGGATTGTCTCCAGGCTGCATGTGAATGACTGAAGTAGAACTTGGTCAAAGAGCAGGGTGTTCCTGAGTGTTTACTATAGATCGAGCTCCAGTGCAAGCCCAGGTCACTCACTGCCCAGGGGACTACCTGGTAGGAACTACAAAGCAATCCGTGGTTGTTTGCTGCCTGTGCTAAACCTGGAGGTGCATGGAAAAGGTCATGCTGCAAACTGAGGACTACTGCAACCAGTACTGGGCTGGGGTAACTCCACAAAAAACCAAGACACCCTGAGGCCTGCTGCCACCTGCCGACTCCCTTAAGGTTCAGCCACTATAATGCCTTGTGCGGTAAGCAAGTTGGATGAGGCAGGGTTTCAGGGAGTCACTAGAGTGGGAAGAGTTGTGGTTACCAGGTTAATGTAAATTCTGGTTTGGTGCCAGTGCTAAGCCTGGAGCTACTCAGCAAAAGTCTGAGAACACACCAAGGCCAGTTGCTGCCCACCCGGGGCCTGTGGACTCTGATAGTTTTCCAAGAAAGAATGCAATATGGGCAGGGTTAGCTGCTCACACAGAAAGTGCCTCCAGCATTGGGAGAGTTGGATAGGGCGGGTTCCTAATGAGTCAGCGTGTGGAGCAGTGGAGCTCACCAGACCAATAGGATTCAGACTTGGCCTGTGGGGGAGGGCTCAACACAGGAAAAATGGCACCCACCTGCCAGCTGCACAGGAGAAGTTCCTCTCACAGGGAAAATGGCAATTGTCTCCAGCCCTCCCCCTGAAGACACACACCTCAGTCTGCCCCTCCCCCCATATGTCTCCGACACCCCCTGAGTTACTGTCCCTTCGCTGGAGCCCAAGGTGAGTGCCTACGAGTGAAATAGTCTGTGTGGGAGACATCTGGGTTTCTCATCCCACCTGGTTGGTCAGAATCCCCACTATTTTTCACAGCTAGATATTGTGGGGGCTCCTCTTCCTGGTACCAGTATTCTGGGCGGAGTCTGGTGTGTGGCTGGGGTCCCTCACTCCTCTGGGGGGAAACGCCACGGCTGAGATAACTCTCCTGCTTCTCAATCACAACGTGGAAGTTTCAGGCCAGCCCATTTCACGGCTCTGCCAGTCTTGACGTGGCTTCTTTTTTATATCCTTGGTTATAAAACTTCTGTTTGGATAGACTTCAGATGATTCCCCAGGTTGATTATTCTGTAATTTAGTTGTGATTTTAATGTGTTCACAGAAGGAAGCAGGCACAGTGTTTATTTATTCCGCCATTTTGGATTGCTCCTGAATATGTAGGTTTTTAACAAATCTATCTATCTCTAAATCTAATAAGGGAAAGCAAGGGAACAATAAGTAGAATTTGGCATAGTGGTTCTTTTAGAGGAAGAAGATGGAGGGAATTCGGAGGGTACAGAGAAGGATTCAAAAATATTCCTAACATATTCTTAAGTAAAATTTTCTTGTATATACATGACATTATTTCATATGTATTTATGCATATATTTTATATATGAATACATATATATGGTAATAAAATTTTAAAA
Source organism: Rhinolophus sinicus (assembly GCF_057876585.1). NCBI lineage: Eukaryota > Metazoa > Chordata > Mammalia > Chiroptera > Rhinolophidae > Rhinolophus > Rhinolophus sinicus. The sequence goes on from NC_142515.1 coordinate 30,116,274, forward strand.
CAGGTTTTATTAGTACCTATAAGTACAGTAGAAACATTCCCATTTGCATCCTATATATATAACCTTTATTTTCTTTTCAATATTTTTTTGGGGGTTAGGAGTGATCTATTCCCTATATAACCATTAAGAATAATACACTGTTTTGGAACATCTGAGTTTTGAAAGCATTGTTCTGCCAGCCTTTGGGATGTGGTTTGAATTCATGACATTGGACCATTTTTGTGTGCTTTTCCAACCTTTTTTGGAGATGCTAGATTTTTGTCAAGCTGAGTAGTAGTTTCCTTTGTGTTCTCATTGCTGCTACAAAAACGAAAATTAAAGCTGAATCCTTAGGTGTTTCTGTTAAAGACCAGCTGTTCTCTAGGTTCTTGGTGCTTACACCTGGGGTTCTAGGTAAAAGAAAGGGAAATCCAATTTAACACAGTAATCACCCTCCCTTAGCATTTTAAATATCACCAGTGGAGTGGAAAGCCCTTTGCTGGTACCACCACCTACAAATATAGGCACATACACCACTCTGCCTTTCTGATTCCTAGCACAATCTCTCAGCCCTTATTTATTTATACTAAGAGTACATCAAACCGGGGTAGAGAGAGGCACCCTCCCATCTTGGGATCAGTTCCAACTACATTGTATTATCCTCTAGTTTCAGCATTCTTGGAAACAATGATCAGGTCACACCTATGCCAGAAACTCACCATTACAGCAACAAAATATTATATATAGATGCACATATCCCAAAAGGATACAATCATAACAATAGCCATTGGGGGCTCCTGGCTGTTTGCTGGGACAACTTCTCACAGTCCCTTTGCCCCACTCATGCTCTGTTAATGGATCTAGGGATCAACAGCTCATGACAGTGTGAGTCCTTTGAGTCAGAGGAGCCAGTAAGTCACCTGCACTTACTACCTCCAGCAGATATTTTGTCCCAGCCATTTAAAATGTTACCAGATTCAAAATAAGTAAACATGGCTGTAACCAGAGACACACACAGACTCAAATTTCCAGTTATGTACACTGTTGGATATGCAATCTTCAAAATTCATCTTGGGGTGTACCCTAGTTAATCATCTATAAACTACTTGTTCATATGTCTGCCTCCGGTTTTCGGATACATTCCTTTCCTTGTGAAAGCTGTTACTCTGGCTTTGACCATTAAGGTCATGTGGAATTAGACCTAGCCTCTAGCCAGAATCTTGATTTTGTTCCTACCATAGTCCTGGCTGGCAACTTTAAAAAATGGGAGCAAACCTCCCAAACAACCACCTCAGTAGCAATATAACAAATATTCTCTGTGTACATTTAAACTACTTTCATAACAACTGGTTATTGTTATACAATTGTTTTGACATCTTAGAGCTTTATATTGGAAATACATACATACTTGAAATGCCATTTGACCTGTCACATGCTTATGAGGCTGACTGACGCTGGTGGTGGGTGCAGCCACTGGATGCCTCCTGTATGATATTGCAGAGAAAATGCAGAGCTTTTTTTTTTTTTTGAGGGAAAATGATAACTTAATTTTTTTCCCTCTTTAACTTCCCCATTTTATTATTTCAGTCAATAATAGCAGATCCATTTTCTTTTCTTTAAAACAATATTATTGTTGTTATTTACATTTTATGTTTTTAATAAATATTTACATTTTGTTCCAAATGTATATCTGCTACCACTATTTTTTTTCAATTGCAGTTGACATCTAGTATTATTTTATATTAGTTTCAAGTGTACAGCATAGTGGCTAGACATTTATATAATTTATGAAGTGATTCCCTCAATAAGTCTAGTACCCACCTGGCACTGTACATAATTATTATAATATTATTGACTATATTCCCTATGCTGTACTTTACATCCCCATGACTATTTTGTAACTACCAATTTGTACTGCTTAATCCCTTCACCTTTTTCACCCAACCCCCCAAGTTCCCTCTCTCCTCTGGTAACCATCAATTTGTTCTCTGTATCTATGAGTCTGTTTCTGTTTTGTTCGTTCATTTATTTTGTTCTTTAGATTCCACATATAAGTAAAATCAGATGGCATTTGTCTTTCTCTGTCAGATTTATATCACTTAGCATAAAACACCCTCTAGGTTCATCCTTGTTGTTGCAAAGGGTAAGATTTCATTCTTTTTTATGGCCGAATAATATTCCATCATATATATATGTATATATATATCACATTTTCTTTATCCAATTGTCTATTGATGGGCACGTAGGTTGCTTCCATATCTTGGCTATTGTAAATAATGCTGCACTATGAGCATAGAGGTGCATATATCTTTTCAAATTAGTGGATTTCTTCAGATAAATATCCAGAAGTGGAATTGCTGGGTCATAAGGTAGTTCTATTTATAATTTTTTGAGGAAACTCTGAACTGTTTTCCATAGGAGCTGCACCAGTTTGCAATCCCACCAGCAATGTACGAGGGTTCCCTTTTTTCTGCATCCTTGCCAACTCTTGTTATATGTAGATTTACTGATGATAGCCATTTTAAGAAAGTGTAGGACTTTGGTCTCAGTCCTGTGCAGTCACACAACGTGTCCTGGAGAAGCTGAGGCCCCTAGAAAACCCCTGATCAGCCTCCCAGCAGTAAGAATGGTGGGGTGTTGACGGCACTGTCAGAGCTGCTGTGATAGGGACGGAGGTAACTGGACGACTAGCTCCTGGGAGGTATGCCAACCTTTGGTCTTGCGGGAATTAGCATCTTATCACTCAGTATTTAAACAATATATTCCAATGTCAAAGGCAACTTTTCTAGCTCTATTTTGTAATGTGATACAAGTGTAATCTGCCTAAATTGAACTTGGGAAAAACTTTGCCATGAGGAGGCAAAAACATAAAACCAAAAAACCTAATACCATTGTTCCGTTTGCTTTCTCTTTTCTCTTTGGTTGATGTCCCCTTATCTTTCACGTCTAAACTTAAGTGTCGCCTCCTCAGAGTGGTCTTCTCTAACTACCTAATCTCAAACAGGTGTTTCTGGATAGTGTCCCTCATTCATTATTTCAGCAAAAGTTGTCGAGTGTTTGTGAAGTACCTGGATCTCTCAATCCATGTTTTCACAAAACTTGTATTTACTGAGCATTTATTAATGTGCCAGGCACCACACTAAGAGTTTTGCTGACATTTTCTTATTTAATCCTATGGGATGGGTACTGTTATCATTGCCATTTTACATGTAAGGAAGCTGAGGCACAGAGAGGTTAAGTCACCTGCCCAAAAACACATAGTAATGGGCGGAGCTGGGATTTGAACCCAAGAAGCCTGATTCCAGAGCATGGACATTTCCTCTCACAGTATCCCACTCTTTTCCTTCATTCCATGTCTCACAATTATACAATTACAATTTTGTTTATAATGCGACATTGAGTGAGACCTTTTCTGTTGTCTTGGAATGGCTGCCAATGCCCAGAGGTGACAAGAAAGGCACTAAGCACTCCATGTTTCTAAAGAAAGCGTCCAACCAGTTTTCAACAATTGAAGAAGCAGAACTGGCTCTAATGCTAACAATCCTGCCCCCATTCCATGTCTATAAAGAGAAGGCTTAGTTGGAGGAGGGGGTGGGGATCCTCAGAGTCGGCTTGGGGGAGGAGCAAAGCTCCTGTGAGAGTATTTCGCCTTGGGGCAGGGAAAAGGATGCTTTCTCCCTCCTCCACACCAAGGGAGAGTTGGGGGTGTTCTTTGGGAACCACTAGTATCATATTTCCTGGCTGGACATCTGCTGGGGAAGCAGTCTTGCTGTCTGTGCTGTGTCTATTTGTGTCCCAGGGGGAAAAAAGACATTAGAGAGAGAAGGCAGGGCTGCAAGAAAGGATGGCAATAGGACCAGGTCTGTCCCATGCCTGGGCATGGCAGGATGCTTGACTTTCCCATGGGTCAAAAGGATACTGAGGAAGGTGTTGGGGCTGCGCTAACTTGCTGGCTCCCACCCAACATGGCCACCCCCTGGATGAGGGGGTCTCCAGCCACAAGGGTCTGTGCGGTGGGCTATAGGGGGTGGGGAGGAAGAGCTCAAAGTTCCCTGTTATGCTATGTCAGACCCCTCCAGCAACATGTTTTGGTCACTCTGAGAGGACAGGAGACTTTGGATCAGATATGAGATGGGAGTTTACATTGGCCTGGATTAAATTTCAATAACTGAAAGTGACAGGAAGTAATGGAATCTGTCTGAGGTATTTTAAAGGAGGCAAAGAAGGAGGGACATAATTTGACATAACCCAGTTGAGAACCGTGTTTGGAAAGATTTAAACTACGTCATGTTTATTCTATATTGATTTGGAACCTCTTGGTGAACTGGTACAGGTGTTTTCATTGTGTGTTCATTTATGGACCGTCTCCTCTAACTAGACTGTAAGCTCTATGAGAGCAGAATCTCTCTGTCTTATTTACTGCTCTATCCACAGTACCTAGTACAGAGTCTGGCAAAATTAACGTTCGTTGAAGTGAAAAGTAAAGGATGTCACTCCAGGCATTGTTTACTTGGTTATTAATCCTGACATTCCAGATGTCTGACCAGATACCCCAATAGATACTCTGGAATCTCAGATGTCAAAGAGCTGTTAGTAACAGGACCTCAGGGCATGGATTGAAAACATGTGTCAGAGTCACATAAACCTGGGTTCAAACTCAGCACGCGCACGCTCTGCCTAGGATTTCAGTCAAGTAACATAACATCAGAGCTCCCCTTCCCTCATCTATAAAATCGTCATAGCGCCAACTCAGGCTTGCTGTGGAATTTGCATGAGATAATGCAGGGAAAACACCATAGTACCTGGAACAGAGCAAACTTTTCATAGATGCTGGCTCCGAGTTTTAGGGGTGTGCAAATATTTTTTCATGTATATGTGGTCTCAATCGTAGACATCTTTTTTTGTTTGTTTTTGAATAGCATGACCTGAAGCTTATAGTATTAAGGCTAAGAACTTTGCAATTGTGGGTGTGGGGTGACTATGGTTCTGTGCATGGGACTGGGGCGGGGGCTTTACAGGACCTTTAAGGTATGTGATGTAGGAATCAGGTGAAGATTACATATGGGAAAGGGTTTTGAAAACCATGAAGTGAGGACGTATATACTTATAGGCAGAACACTGCAAGAGTTAATAATGGGCCCCAGGCAGGCTGGGGTCTTACTGTTTATTTATAGAAATGCCTTGGGGAGTTAAAGAGGGGAGGGAAAGCAAAGAATGCGTTTCTGTGCAGGAGAGAGTGTGTGTGTGTGTGTGTGTGTGTGTGTGTGAGAGAGAGAGAGAGAGAGAGAGAGAGAGACTGGCAAGTTCAGCTTTTTCTGGGCTTCCCTTTACCATATACACCCTGCTTTCTCCCTTATCCCCTTCTCTACTCCCTTATCTCCAGCTGTCTTAGTTCCACCTCCTCTGGCCAGTCCTGTCTGGACACACTGTCTGACCTTGAACTATCACTCAATCCTTCTGGAGAGCCAAGAAGGGAGAGCCAAGTCCTGGCAGAGGCTGCCCTGAACATAATTCACTATGAAAGCTGGGCTTGTTCTCTTCAAAGGGTAAAGCAGGCTAAAGAGAAGGGATGAGAGAGTTCCCCCACCCCACCTCCACTCACCGACAAGTCCTCCCTTGGAAACGCCCCTTCTCCTTCCCAGGATGACCTCTGTCCTTAATGAAATGGGAGAAACAGAATGGCAAGTCTTGTTTCCTTTCCAAATGAAAAGCCGAACACGCTGAAGTGCATTTTAAATGCTGTCTGGCGAGCATGAAGTGGGCTGGGGGAGGGGAGGAGGCTGACTTGCACTTTCTTTGCTAGATATCTGGGAACCTGGCCCACTCCTACTTTCTCCATGGAACGTGAAGGGCAATGTGTTATTGGGGGCGGGAGAGGGATACTGCACTTTGTCCAAATAGAAACCTTGCCCTTCTTCATTTACAAGGTCAGTTGTGTTTATTGAACATATTAGTTTTTAGAGGGATGGAAATTGGGCAGGAGCCACCAAAGAAGTTTTAGGTAAGACCCCTGCTCCAACCCAGGGCCTTTGCCAGGACAGTCGGAGAAGAAAAGGAAGGCTTTCAATGTTGGGGACTGCAAGGGGCTGAATGAGGGCGCAATCCTGAAGGAATGGAGCGCGGCAATGGCTCTTCAGTAGAGATATGGATGGGTGGACTTTGGACAGAGGAAAAGAGATAGTGTTCTAGATGGGCCCAAGGGCCAGCGCAAAAGCAGGAAGTGGCAGTGACTATGGTGTGGTGGGAAAGCGGAGAGATAAACATGCTTGGCCTTAGGGTGGGCCGTCGCAGTAAGGTAAGGTACATGCAAAGGATGGGGATCGAAGAAAGCAGTCTCTTTGTTCTCAGGCTAATAGGGAGATGGACGGAAGTTTATCTTTACCTGGAAGCATTGCAATGAGAGCAGAGAGTTAGAAAGTTTGGCCAGGATGACTCAGGGAGAAAGAGATGGGAATCAGAAGTTCAGTTCGGGGGTCATTGTATTAGCCCAGGTGAGAAGGACCAAACCTAAGCTGGGGTGGGCAGTGGGCCTATTAGATGTGATGGGAGGAAGGAAGGGTCAGCCCCTCTCTCTGAGTGAGAGGCTTTTGTAGCCTCTGAGTGCAGAATGAGAAGAGGTTCTTGGCTGGGCTGGCTGGGCCAGCTGGGCCACAGTTGTCCAGTTAATGAGAAGTGGCTTGCTGTTTACATGAATAACTCCTACTACAGTGCTGGGTGCACAAATTCTCTTAGGGCTTCCTAAGAAGCACGAAGGAAGGGCATAACATCTGTGATTGTTTGTTTTGTAGTTGTGTAGGTCAGGGGGCATGCTTTTTATTTAGCATAGTATTTGATTCTTCGTGGGAAATCCAATTCTCATAATTTCAATTGCTAACTCTTTCATTAGATAGGAGTCATATATTAACCTTTTTTTAAGAGCCTGTAAATGAACACTGATGATGTCTGAAAAGTCAAAATCGTGAATGAAGAATTTGCACTAAAGTTTATCTGTTATGAAGAGGCCTAACTCAGAGCCTATTTACTATTACTTTGCACACAATTCTAATTAAAGTAAATTTTTGTTTCCTAGCCCACAGAACAGTGGAAGTTAGAAAGCGTTTGTGTATGTCAAAAGAGTGTGTGTTTGTGTATGTGTTTATGTGTGTGGGGGTGATAGTGTGGTAGTCACACTGGCAACAGGGAGATAAAATAGTTAATAATCAGATAGGAAGGGACAAGATAAGACAATTTTAAAAACTCAAGAAACATAGCAGCCTGGGACTACTGAGTGTCAGAAAATCTGAACGATCCACTTCTTTTCTGCATGGCATAATCACTGAGTTTCACAGTGATAACTTTGAATTATTAAGAGAAGGTTAAGTAATATTTCAGATATTCTGTTTAAGGAGATTGGGATGGACATAACTCTTTTCAGAAAGATTTCCATCTTTATGAGAAATAATAAACTCAAATGTCTTCAAGAGCCAGCAAGTAACATAAACTAGTGAAATGGACCAGGTATATACAATTGAAGGAGTGATACATTCAAAGACATGGAAATTCAATTAAAAAAATACTATCAGTGCCAATTAAAACACACAAGCCAGCTGAATTAGCCAGCAGGATGACAATGTGAAATTACTAGTCTAAGTGGTTAAATAGTTCTGACAGGGTTTTATAAAGTCCTGAGTGAGGAAGAGTTTGCTTCCTAGATGCAGGTAAATGAGTCGTTAGCCTACATGTGTGTAAAACACTTTGGTACTTTCCCCTAAGTTCAGGTGGCATGTCTAGCAATGGTGACAAAACTAAGTCTGTTAATTGATTTAGGCTGGCAGACTAACAGGTGTGACTGCCTTTAAGAGTTTTTCCTTCATATAACTAATGAGAAATTTATAAGTTTTAAGAAATATAAAACTGGCTGAACGGTGTGTAAGAACTCTAGAAGAACTGCAGGAAAACATTTGGAAATAATGGGATCAAAGAGACTGAGACCGAAGTGAAGCTTGATGATGAAGACAGACCATTGAAGAAAAAGAAAATGATTGAAAACAAGAGGATTAAAATGTCGGACAATTCAATTCGAAGTACAGACTATACAAAATCAACAGGTAGGACTTGAGATGGAATAGGATGAGGTGGGAGGTTCAATTGCAGCCTCAAACACCAGGCCTAGAGCAGTGCCTGGTACCAGGTAGGAATTCAACACATTTTTATTGAATAAATGCCTCTCATCCCATCTGTGCAAAGATGACTTTTAGCTTCAAAAGAAGACAGATTCCCTATATCCTGTGACTTTTTAATGACCATTAAAATGACCATTTTAATGACCATTCTATCAGGAAAGGACTCCTGACAGAATTTGCTTATATTTGCCCAAAACTATTTTTTCACTAGTTACATATAGGAATCAAGAATTCGTTCATTTGGATTTGCTGTGTAGTATCTGAAAACAAAATAAATTGCTTTTATGAAACAGCAATATAAGAATAAATACATCAATAAACAAATAAAATATGTCCATTTTTCTTAATAACTACTAAAGGCTGCTAAAAAAGTATGTTATGCCATATGTAATTATTTTGTTCCCCTTAAGTGAAAATTATTTTCTATTGCTTTTTAAAAAAAATTGTCTTTGGGCGAGAGTAACAACATTGTCCTTGCTTTTTCTATGCCCCTTTTCCCCAACCCCAAGGAATAATCAATTGTAATATTATGGACCTGGAAATACCAGCAGACAATGTAAGACAGGAGGCCCAAAGTTGAAAATCTACAGAAATGGATTTCCACTCTACTTGCATGTTGGAATCACCCCAGGAACTTTACAAATACAGGTGCCCAGGCCTTTCCAACAGACATTCTAAATTACCTGGATTGAGGCCCAGGCACCAGCATTTAAAGCTCTCCAAATGATTCTCACAGACAGCCAGGGATGGGAACCACTGGTCTATAGCAACCAGGGGAGGGCTGCAAAGGTTATTAAGAGGGCCCAAAGACAGATGGCCAAAGTGCAAAACAGAAAGACCAAGAACATCGAGAGAACCAATTGTTTGCTCTCCCATGAAGGCAGGGTCCAGAAAAGAGGCAACTTCCTATTGTCCCAGTCTCTATGGCCTTTATTCTACTCCCTCCCCACCCCCCCAGCACGCTGGGTACTAGAAGTAGTTGGAAAGTAAGCGAGTGGAGAGTGGAGACAGCTTGTGGCAGAATTTATTTAAAACCTGTAGTCAGTAAGGAAGAACAGAGAGACCCCAAAGTGCGGGGCTTACCAGGTGAAATACCTCATTTGGCCTATTACGGGGCCACCCACTTAGTGCCTTCAGCTGCATCCAATCTGGTGACATAACTGTGACATTAATATTATCCTCTCTTTTATTCTAAGTCACCTCTAAACCTTTGTATAATGAGTAGGATTTAAATAAGTTCAATTGAAAAATCTGCATATGGTTTGTATTGAGGATTTCCTCATGCTGGAGTAGATCTGACATCCATACTGGGGACTAAACTTGAGGAAAGGCCAAACTGAGGGAAATGCTGGAAAGCAGTGAAAGGGGAAGCCTGAGGACTTGGGGAGAGAAAACTCCAGTCTCTTAGGTTGGTGAGGTGGCATTTACTAACCACAAATAAATACTAGAGACCCATTAACTGGTTAAGCTAAATAGGAGTTTGCAAACCATGTGACTCAATTATCTCAGTTTACAGGGAAGGAGAGTAAAGAGAAGGAGGCAAACACAGTACAAAGCAAACATAGCTGAGTTTATTACCCAGAGTCTATATGTGAAGCTGCAAATCTACCCAGGAGCTTTTCCTGTGGCCATACATACTTTAACGACAATTACTTTCAACTAAAGACTCAGTTGTTTGTCATGCAACTCTGTTTAGTTAAATGAGAGAATGGAATCTTGTGGGGGGTGGAGGAGGAAGGTAAGCCAACAGGAAGAAGTAATAGGTATACTAGGACCATTGGTGCAGGCAAACTTTGGTGAATTGCCCAGAGGAGCTATGAATATTTAGAAAGTTTCAGGGGGCAGTGACCACCTACAGTGTGTGTACAAGAGGCCATGAGCATCAGAATGTAACTAATATTTATTGAGGACCCTTTATATACCAATAACTTATTTAATCCTCACAACAACCCCCTAAAGTAAAATTCAAATTATTTCCATTTTATAATTGAGGAAACTGACGTTCAGAGAGGGTAAGTCACTTTTCCAAGGTTACACAGCTTGTCAGTGTGGGGGATTGGGGAAAGCCCACCAAGTCCAATGCTCTTTCCACTGAACTACAGTGTCTCTGGGAAGTATCATGAATTCCAAAGGGGTTTCCAGACTGGGAAGTTGTGTTTTTCATGTATACAACTACTCACTTGGGTTTTTAGTGCTTTAATTTAGAACTCATTTTCATTTATAGTCTCATTTTCATCTATAAAATGGAACTGATATATGTACCTGACTTATTAAGTTGTTGTGAAAATTTATGGTATATTGCATGTAAAACGCTTATTTCAGGACTTGGCCCCCAACAACCTATATTGGGCCAGACCTTGTCTAGCAGAGAAAAGTCAGCCTTTCTGTTTTCTTTAATGCATGAGGCTAGAAAGCAGAAGACTGAGCAGCAGCACATATGAATAATTTCTCTTTAGAAGTCTCAGCAGGGAGATTGACAATAAGCATTGAAGAAGTTCTTCCGCCAACTTCCTAAAATTCCTATCTTGTGAACAAACTAGCAACAAAACTCAAATGTCTCAAAGGGCAACTGTAAACACGATCGATCATTCCTTTGTTCAGAGATGGCCTTCCTTTTGAAGTCAATTATTTCAACCCATATAATTGTGCTGGGCTACTGGATATCTCTGCTTCAAACTCTATTTGCTTTGGGCAATCCAGAATTACAGGAGAATTGAATGTCTCTTAGCAGATTCTTTGCTGTATTTGGAGAGTAGAGGAAATCTTTGCCAGTACGGCTCACAGTTACATTCATGATATGTTTTCACTGTCATTGGTCCCAAAAGCTGGGCTTCTTATTGGTTTCAAGCGAGTTTATTTTCACAAAATCAATATGTGTGTGATGAGATTTGATAAGGCCTTCCTACAGGAAAGAACAACATTCTGAAGCCTGACTTGCTTTTAGAAATCCTTGGCTCTAAATCAAAGTTGGAGGCATATTTACACTTGGGGGTAAAAAAAGACCAACTGAGACTTGGTAAACAAGTAAATGAACATGAAATTGGACCCTAAGGAGAAGAATTGCAACTTTGATAAATAGCAACCTAATTTGGAAAAAAGATGCCTTTATCTAAACACCATCGTAGCCAAGTGGCCTGGGATGAAGGCTTTGCAGTAGGTTCCTAAGCAGACCACACGAAGTAGGGCTCTGAATTGCAATGGAGCCTTTCATTTACCACTAAATTAATCTCTTATTAAAATGATGCTGGCTTCTGAAAGAAGCTTTTCACACTGAAAAGAGAATTTGCCTGCAAGAACTTGTCTAATCTATTATATAATTCTGAATAATTTACCCCTTTAGGTCAACACAACTGGTGTTTGAATTAACATCGCAGTGCCTTAAACATAGGATTCGATTTAGTTTTATTCCTTTTTGATCTGGATTTTTGGAGAAGCCACAGTGTTGGAACGTGTTCCACATTTTCAATTTAAATACATGATGTATCTTCTATGCTTTGGAGGTAACAGTATGACCTTGTAAAACTAACAGTCATTAGGACTATGAACAACTATTTGTGTTCGTTGTGGCTCCAAAGTAGGAATGAGCTGAAATGGATAAACCCAAGGTATGCTGTTTGGGCAGTGTTCTTGTTTGTTATTTATTAATCAAGGGGAGGGTGGTTTTCTTCTTTGGCTCTCAGCCTATTCTCCAACTTCTGTATGGGAGAAGGCGATGGGTGGTAATTGTTGAGAGCTTCAGATGATCGTCTACCTCACATCTAACAGTTTCTAAGTGCTGCCTGTGTGTCAGGCACTGGCCTAGACCCAAGAGATTAACAAATAATTAGGACCAGGTACAGTCCAATAGAGATCCCAGAAATAAATCCATGCACATATGGTCAACTGATCTTTGATAAGGGCACCAAGAATGCATAATGGGGAAAGGATAGTCTCTTCAATAAACGGTGCTGGGAAAACTGGATATTCACATAAAAATAAAAAAAATTAAAAAAAAATGAAAGAAAAAAAATTAGACGCTTATTTTACACCATACACAAAAATTAACTCTAAGTGGACTAAATGGATTAAAGACTTAAATATAAGACCTAAAACCATACAACTTCTAGAAGAAAACAGAGGGGGAAAATCTCCTTGATATTGATCATGGCAATGATTTTTTGGATGTGACACCCAAAACTCAGGCAACAAAAACAAAAATAAACAAGTGGAACTACATCAAATTAAAAAGCTTCTTATAGTAAAAGGTGAAAGATTTATACGCTCTGAAGAGAAACCAGAGTATAAAAAAGCTTCTTATAGTAAAGGAAACAATCAACAAAAGGAAAAGGCAACCTGTGGAATAGGAGAAAATGTTTGCAAACCATTTATCTGGTAAGGGATTAATATCCAAAATATGTAAGGAATTCATACAACTCAATAGCAAAAAAACAAAAACAAAAACAAAAAAAACCCCAATTTAAAAATAGACGTTTTTCCAAAGAAAACATACAAATTGCCAGCAGGTATATGGAAAGGTACTCAATATCATGAAACATCAGGGAAATGCAAATCAAAGCAATAAGATGATTGCTTTGATTATACCTCATACCTGTCTGGTGGTTGTTATAAAAAAGACAAGATACAACAAGTGTTGGCAAGGGTGTGGAGGAAAGGGAAATTTTGCACATTGCTAAAGAAATGTATAGCTATTATGGAAAACAATACAGAGTTTCCTCAAAAAATTAAAACTAAAACTACTATGTTATCCAGCAATCCCACTTCTGGGTATATATACAAAGGAAATGAAATCACTATCTTGAAGAGATATCTGCACCCCCATGTTGATTACAATATTATTCACAGTAGACAAGATACAAAACCAACCTAAGTGTCTGTCAACAGATGGATAAAGAAAATGTGATACACACACACACACACACACACACACACACACACACACACACACAAATGACTGTTACTCAGCCATAAAAAAAGAAGGAAATCCTTCATTTATAACAACATGGATGAACCCGGAAGACATTTTGCTAAGTAAAAAGACAAAGACAAATACTATATGATCTCACTTATATGTGGAATCTAAACACATTGAACTCATAGAACCAGAGAATGGAATGGTGGTTGCCAGGGGCTGGGGAGCAGGAGGGGAAATGCGGAGATGTTGGTCAAAAGATACAAACTTTCAGTTATAAGATTGATAAGTTCTGGAGATCTAATGTACAGCATGGTGACTATAGTGAATAATACTGTTTGTACTGCATACTTGAAATTTGCCAAGGGAGCAGGTCTTAAATATCCTCACCACACACAAACATATGGTAATTATGTGAGGGGATGGATGTGTTAAAAAACTTGGTTGTAGTGATTATTTCACAATGTACACATATGTAAAATCATCATGTTGTATACCCTTACAACAAGGACGAGGAGCTGAAAAACCAAAAAACGAAAAAGAAAAAGGACTCGGAGCAGTTCTTGCCCCCAAGAAGCTCACAGTCTAGTGGGAGAGTCCCACATTAGTCAGACATGTCCTCACAAAAGCTGTTTAACTATAAACTGACCTGAGTGTCATGAAGGAAAAGCAATGTATGTTAGGAGAGTCCTGATGGGAAACCTGGCTTAGTTTGGGGTTCTTGGAAGGCTGAGATCTGATGGATGCCAGTCACTAGGTGAAACCAGGTAGCCAGGTGAAAAAGAGAAGGTGTGATGGTGGGATGTTCTAGGCAGAGGGAGAACAGCATGGATACAGGAGTACTTGGTTACATGGAAAATCCATTTTGGTTATAGGAACAGCATTCTGTTTTTATTTTTATTTTTTTATTTTTCAATTTTTAAATTACAGTTGACATGCAATATTATATTAGTTTCAGTGTACAACATAGTGATTAGATATTTATATACCTAATGAAGTGATTGCCCCAATAAGACTAGTACCCACCTGGCACCATATGTAGTTATTACAATATTATTGACTATATTCCCTATGCTTACTTTACATCCCTGTGTCTATTGTTATAAGTGGCAATTCTTAATCCCTTTTGTTTTTCACTCTTTCTCCCAACCCCCATCTGGCAACCATCAGTTTGGAACAGCCTTCTTACCCATGGAAGGCACCCAGTTTATAATTTCTACCAAACTCTTACCTGTCATTCAAAGACCATTTCAAAAATTGCCTCTTTTATGAAACTTTCTTCAAACCCTACAGTCAGAATTAGTCCATGCCTGAGCTTCTCTTATACACCTGATATAACACTGTGAAAATTCTATGCCTTGAATCTGAGAGGCAGTAGATGACTACAGAGCCAGGCTTTCTGAATTCAAATCTGACTCAACTGTTTATTTTCTGTATGACCTTGGACCATTTACTTAACATCTCTGTATTTCAATCTCACCATTTGTAAAATGGAGATAGTAATAGCACCATTGTCATAGGTTTGATGGGAGGGTTTGGAGAGTTAATACATGCAAAGGGTCTAGTTCAGTGCCTGACACATAGTGAAACCTCGCCAACTAACACGTTTTTGTTAGTTAGTTCTGAGCATGTCTATTTCCTCACTAGTTTGCTCAAGTGCTCAGAGCTGTTTAGAGTCCAGTTAGGAACTCCATCCATATTTCTTAACACCTAACATTCCAGTGTTCATCCTGGAATTTCAGGCTGCCTTTAATCACAGTGCCTCTTGAACATTATGGGTATTTGAATAATGGAGGGACCTTGTTAAAAGGCAGATTCTGATTCAGGTGGTCTGAGGTGAGGCCTGAACTTCGGCATTTCTAATTAGTTCCCAGATGATACCAATCTAGCTGGTCTATGGTCCACACTTTGAGTCATGAGGATCTATACCAAACTTAGTGAGCTCTTCGAGGCTACCTGAGTCTCTGGGAGAGAGAGAGGAGCCTATGGAAGGAAGAGCGACTCAGTCTATGACACCTGTACCTGGTGACTACACATCACGGTCTGCTTCCCTTTCCTAGACTGACCCAGTGCCCCACCGGTAGCAGTTAGTCAATGTGAGGTGAATATCATCAGGGCACCATCAGTAGTTCAGTTCCTGAGGGTCGAATCAGTCAGGGAAAGCTAGAGAGAGAGAGATGATAGATTTATTATTTCAGGATAGCAAGCTGGAAATTCAGATAAAAGGTGATATTGAAGTTTTCTGAAATCTGTAGGGCAGGCCAGGATTTCTTGAGACAGAATTACTTCTTCCCTGGGAAAGCTTAGGTTTTGCTTTTAAGGCCTTCAATTGGTTGGATGAGGCCCACTTACCTTATACAGGGTAATTTGCTTTACTTAAAGTCAACTGATTGTAAATGTTAATCACGTATGTGAAATACCATCCCAGCAACATCTAGACTGATTGAACAACTGGGCACCATAGCCCAGTTGACACTTAAAATGAAGCATTGCAAGGGCCAAACGGCACGGCCTGTTCCATGCTTTGAGATCTTTCCCACCACATCAGAGTGTGACTAAGCCTCTGAAACTTACCTCCCTTCTGGGACAAAAACTCCAGGGAGGCCTGACCCCCATCTTGGGGTTTGAACGGTGGCATTACAGTTGAGAGTTGCTTGTGACTGGTTTGTGGTCTATTATACCCAACTTGAGCCCGGTCGACCAACCTTTTGGCATTGGAAGCTAAATTTCTGGGTGAAAAACAAGAAAGTTACTCCAATTCAAACAGAAGTTGCCTTGGAGTATCAAGCTCCCGGTCGAGAACTCAGGTCCTGTTTATGTGGAGTTATACCAGCAGCTTGTAAGCAGTGGGTGGTTCCTTCCAGAGGGTCTTGGACAGCTGCTAAGACTCCTGCTGTGGGCAGACCAATTCTGGCCTCAGAGCAGAGGTGAGTAAATGCTTTGCAGTTCTCAGGGAAATGCCCAGTGAGCAAACACTGTGGGACAGTGGCAGCAGGCATCTTTAAGACTTCACATTTATCTTTGTACAGCTTTCCCAATGTACTTTTCAGTCTGTGATTTTATTGTATTTTCAGTATAACCTGCCAGATAGGCAGGATAGAGATTGTTAACCTCCGTTTTATTTCCTGACGTGATACAATGATACTATTTCCGGGTCCAATTGTCCTAGGCTAGATGGCAAGGGGGAAAATGCACTGCTGTGGAATCTGGTGGACAGGAGTTGGAATTCCTGCTCCACCCCTTACTAGCTGCGCACGCTTAGATAAGTAACCTCAGTCCTGTGAGCCTCAGGTTCCGTATTTGTAATAATTAGCTGGAATGTTTGAAGTGAGAATTATATGTACTAATGTATTATAGCTCCATGTCTGCCATCTAGTAACTGCTTGAGAAATGGTGGTGACTTTTCGATATTGCTGTAGTAAACATGCCTTGGGGAGCTGCCCATCCATAGCACCCTGCTCAGGTGGTGCTACTTCCACCCACAGCCATTAAGGAGTTGCTAGCTGAGGTGCCTGGGTTTGTACTGTGTGACCTACCACTCAGTCACACCTAATTGGGTGAAGGAAGGTTGCCTGGCCCAGGATGGACTTGGATTCTTCCGAGAATTTGGAATTGTAACACAGAGGAACTGAGCCACTGAGCTGTGGGGAACTGAGTTGAAAGGCCATGTAGTCTTGGGGACAAGGCCAACCAGGATGACCACTGTACACCCTGAGGTAGTAGCAGAGGAAGCCCTTTAATGGAGAGAAAGAGGGGAGGAGGCAGAGGTACAAGGAGATGAGTCATGCAGCCCGTGAAAGACAAAACCACAGTTCTTCTTGGTTCTCATGAAGGCAGGTGGATTCTTTCCTGCCCTTGCAATTCCATGGGACCTGTATCCTTATACTGAGTTACCTTCTCTTCTCCTGGGCTGGCTTGAGTGAGTGAATATCTGTTCCTTGTCATGCGAAGATCAATGATGAGAACCAAACAGATGAAAAAATGGGGTTTCTGGGAAGTAGAATGAGTTGGCGAATCTAGACACCCATTCCATCGCTCTTCGTTGCCATGTAATACTCCTTACCTGGCAAGTACAGTTGTTACAGCTGTGATTCCATCTTGGCTGCTAACTAGGGGTCTGTGAGGTGGGTTGGGGAAGGCGGTCTGGCTGTCAGGGTAGATATGGTACTAGTCCTGCCCTGAAGCATTTCCTTGCTGATTTCCATTTCTCCATCACATTCCATGAGGCTGCTTGCTCCCCCAGGCTCAGCCCAAACAATGAAGGTGCCTCTGGTGTTTTCCTCCTTGAGTTGGACGCCAACTCTCAGTGACCTCCCTGTCTATGTTTCTCTGAAGGGGAGAAGCTATTGGGTTAGTGGAGATGGATTCCACAGGATCTTGTTCAACTTGGCTCCCACTCAATAAAATCATCTTGCTTGGAAGGGCATCACAAGAAGTGGAGCGTTAAGGGACTCTGGGTACAACTTCAGAGGCACTGAGCACTCACATGGGCCAGAACGTTGAGCATCCCATGTGGGTTAGCTAGAACTGTGCTTCCCAAATTTGAGGGCATTGAAGGGCTGGGTAATCAGAATCACAGGGGTGCTTGCTAACATGCAAATCCCTGAATCTCTTTCTGATTCAGGATGTGTAAGATGAGGCTTGGGACACTCTAGTTTTAACAAATACCAGATGATTCTGATCGTTAGCCATGGTGGAGACTATCTCAGGTGGATGGCCTCGTTGATTCAGTCTAAAAATCTCTGAAATGGTCCTGCAGCAAACACCATGCATGGAAACTTCAGTAGTCCAGTCCACTGCCCTCATAAATATACGCTGTTATGGCTGAATTATGTTCCCTCCAAATTCCTATGTTGAAGTCTTAACCTGCAGTACCTCAGAATATGACTGTATTTGGAAATAAGGTCATAGCAGATGGAGTTAGTTAAGATGAGGTCACACTGGAGTAGAGTGAGCCCTTGACTCAATATGAGCGGTCTCCTTGTTCAAAGGGAAAACTTGGACACAAAACGGACACGTACAGAAGGAAGATGTTGTGAAGACACACAGGGAGAACGGCATGCGAATTACTCTGTCACAAGCCAAGGAACGTCCAGGGCTACCAGAAGCCGGAAAAGGCAGGGAAAGACCCTTCCTCTACAGGTTTCAGAGGAAGCATGGCCCGGCCAAAACCCTGATGTCAGACTTCTAGACCCCAGAACTGTGTAACAATAGATATCCATTGTTCTAAGCTCCCCAGTTGGTGGCATTTTATTGTGGCAGCCCTGGGAAATGAATACAGATGCTTTTAATTTGTTAGTTTTTAATATTAGCTACTGTCCACTTCATTCCTCTGAATTGCTCTGTCTGCTTTCTTGGGTGTGAACTGAAGACTCAGTCAGGCTGGGGTGTAGCCTCTGGGAACTCCCTGTGGCTAGGGTGGGGTAAGGTGTTTAGAATGCAGGAAACTGTCATTCCTGTGACAAATGTGACAGTGCCCCATGAAGTCAGAGAGAGGCCTCATGTAGGAAAGACAGGTTACTTCACCCCATTTTATCCCCCTTATGAATCTGACCAGACATTCTCAGCAGCCAAGCATCTAGTGATGATTGCCAATTGCCAATTCTGCAAATTTGGTGTTTGTGATTGTAGGTGGCAGAGAGGCCCTTTATTTCTGTCTCCAGATAAATCGATTGCACAGAGCTTAGGAACAGGGCTCTGGTGCCAAAGTGCTGGTGTTTGGATCCTTCTGCATGTGCGGTTTTCGGTAAGTTGTGTCATAGTCACCTGAAAGGCTTGTTGAAATTCATTGCTGGCCCCGTCCATGGAGTTTCTGATTCAGTAGGTCTGGGATGGGGCCTGAGAATGCTCTTTTCTCATAAGTTCTCTGGTAATGTCAATCCTGCTGGTCCAGAAGCGTATTTGGAGTACTGCTAACCTAGTTTCTCTAAGCCTTGGTTTCTCTTTCCCATCAGTAAAATGGGGTTCATGCTGTTCCTAAGTTCCAATCATCTTATAAGGATGGAGTGAGGTGATAGATGTAAAGTGCTTAGCCTATTGCTATGCATAGAGCTCAGTAAGTTTTAGTAAGCATTCACTGTTTTTAACTCAGATTGAATTCCTCTTCTGTGCTTGGCTTGCTAAGTCCCCCCAAGATGTTTTAGAGTCAGGAAACACTCAGAGGTAAGTTTGGATAGGATGCAGAGAAATGTCACTTCCTGTTAGTTTTCAGAGAAGTAAATTATCCTCCTGAAACTAAGGGTCACCTATTGCTATGCTGAGGTTGCATCTTCTAACTGTGCCAGCAGTTGGGCCCTAGATGAGGCCATTGGTAGAGGTGGGATTAGAAGGAGAGGTGAGGGCTTATCAAGCAGAGAGCCCTGATTGTCATGCCCTGGAGTTTGGGGGCATCATGCTGCCCAGACCTACAGCTGGCAGCCTCTGTTGCTCTGCACAGGGCACTGCCCGTTTGTTCAGAAAACATTCCACAGTCTGCGCCCTTTCCCACACTCCCAGCTAAAGACAGTGATTGTCTGGGTGTTCAAGCATTAAGTGTTGGGGCCTTTCAGAAGCCACTGTATGTGTTTGTCCTGTGTCTCCTCCAGTCTGGGCTGAGCATAGAGAAACAGACTGTTCATGGGCTAGCCTTCCTAACTCAATATGACATCCTGGCACGGAGTCTTCTCATTAGCTTGGTTCTTGGGACTCCAGCTTTGGAAGCAAGACAGTTTATGTCAATAAAAAATGCTTTGTCTCTGGGATTCTGGGCTCATCAGAGGACGGGGGCTCTGCTTGGGAGCTGCTGGCTTGTTGCTAAGGTGCTTGGAGCTTATCCAAGTTCACATTTCCCAGATTGGTGGAGAATAGTTAATGATTACAAAGCTCTGAAAACGTATAGGCTGGTTTCATTCCATACCACTTAAAAACACTTGATTACCAAAGTGGATAAGATTTATGGTTTTGTTTGGTTTTTGTGATAGTTGAACTTTGAGGGTAAAGTTGGAGTCCTTTTTTCATGTGTATATTAATGAAAGCTTCCCCTTTCAACGTAGTGAGCTCTTCTTGAGCACCTACTATGTGCAAAGTAACAGTGTGAGGGGCAGTAAGACAAAGGTAAGATTCTTCTAGTTTAGTTGGAGAGGGATGTATCAGGTGAAGAGGTGCTGAGGTAAAGATACAGAGAAAGGTGGCTGACATTGGAGAGAGATGTAATTACAGACATCTCGATTTCTGTTTTCATGTTTTCAAGTTTTTCTTCACTCAAAACATGAATCTTTCCTTTTAACATGCCTGCTTTCCCCTGCTATAGGGCCCAATAGTGTCTCTTCGAAGCCAAGTTGTCTCTGTATTACCTGCTCTCCCTGTGCCTCCCCCTTGATTACCCCAAATCCTAGTTTGGCTGCTCATGCAGATTCACCATGTAAGTCAATGAGAAAACTCATTTATTTTCTTGCCTGTTTACTTGTGGTCCTTTCCTATTCAGATGTCCATCTGTAAGTTTCAGCTGAATATTTATTCACTGTCTTTTCCACTAAAATGTATGATTTCTGTGGGTAGGAACCTTCTCAGACTAGTCTGTCATATTAGTAAAATTGAAAAGGCCAAAATGAAATCATGGGGGCAATTATGTAGCAAAGTATGCACTAAACCCAAGTATAGTAGGACTTAGGTATACACTTTAAAGCTAAACATTTCATTTAGTACAAATAAAAGCGGGGCCTGTTTTATAGTTCTACTCTGCGTGAAGTCAATACATAACTTACCACCCTCTCCCCTGTTTTATAATGCTGGCTAGAAAGAGCTTTATAAAACCAGGCTTAACAAAGCTAAATATAGTCTTTACCCTCCATCCAGCAATCATGCTCCTAGGTATTTACCCAAATGAGTTGAAAACTTATGCCCACAAATGTTGAATGAAAAACCTGCACACAAATGTTGAATGAAAAAGCTCTATTCATAATTGCCAAAAAATGGAAGTAACTAAGACATCCTTCGATAGGTGAATGGATAAACAAGTTGTCATGCATCCACACAATGGAAAAGTATTCAGTGATAAAAAGAAATGCACTATCAAGCCACAGAAAGACATGGAGGAATCTTAAATGCATCTCACTAAGTGAAAGAAGTCAGTATGAAAAGGCTTCATATCTATAATTTCAACTACATGATATTCTAGAAAAAGCAAAACTATAGAGACAGTAAAAAATGGCTGCCAGG
The DNA here is from genome assembly GCF_057876585.1 of Rhinolophus sinicus. Lineage (NCBI taxonomy): Eukaryota > Metazoa > Chordata > Mammalia > Chiroptera > Rhinolophidae > Rhinolophus > Rhinolophus sinicus. The sequence goes on from NC_142515.1 coordinate 30,137,520, forward strand.
AGTTAGAGGGTGGAAGGGAGGGATAGAAAGATGGAACACAGGAGAGTTTTAGGGCAGTGAAACTATTCTGTATGATGCTATAATAGTGGATATGTGACATATGCATTTGTCAAAACCCATAGAATTGTACAACATAAAGAGTGAACTCTATTGTAAGCTATGGACTTTCATTAGTAATCACAATCATCTAGCATCAATATTGTATGACCAATTGTAACAAACATAGCATACCAAAGCAAGATGTTACTGATAGGGGAACTGTACATGCAACCGGGGAGGGGAGAAAGTGTCTGCGAACTCTGTATTTTTGTTAAGTTTTTATATAAACCTTAAACTGCTCTAAGAAATAAAATCTATTAATTAAAAAAAACCTGGCTTAAACAAATTAATCAAATAATTTATTCACTTACTCAGTTTTTATTTTCAATAAGCATTGATTGAGCACCTAGTACGTGTCAATCATATTGGTCATCACACTGGCCAAACATGTGAGGTCATCTGGTAGCACTTGTTAGAGAGGGAGCTCCAATGATGTTATCTAAAGAAACTCAGTTCTCTAAAAGATTGAAATGGATAATGGCAATTATCAATGGGACACCAAAGGGTGTTAGGAAAAGAGGTCCCAACTATTGAGGATGAAATCAAAGGACATGAGTCCTTTATATAGTCCACACCCCAAAGGATAATATCCAGAGCTCAGGAACTTTTCGATGTAGAAATGTAAATGGACAAACCCTCTGCTAATGTTAGGTATTATTATTATTACAGTAATGATGACATTCAGGAAGACATTATGGAACAGAACTCAAGTTTAAGAAGCATTTATTCACTTTTTGAAATAAAAGTAAAATAACTTGAGCACCCATTCCTCATTCCTCAGATAGAGAAGAAATTCATTATCAGTCATTAGTGAGGCTCCCTCGATTGCTTCCATTGGATTGTGCAAGATCCCTGGTTCTAGGAAAATGAGGGAGGATTATAAGTTACTGGGCTGTAACTCCTGGTAGCTCCATTGCTGTGTCTCTCCTTTTGCTTCCCTGTGATCTTTCCTGGTGCCATGATCTTCTGCCCTCTGCCCAAGACTGCTTCTTGGAAGGGACTTCCAGCTGTCCTCGCTCTCCCTTGCAAAACTTAAGCCTTCCGACCACAGGCTTGGTCACAGATCAAGGCCACTGTGCTTAGAGTTCAGCCTTCAGAGGCATCTGGCAATCACCTCCCATCCAAGGTCAAGCCTCTGTGGGACACTGTATGGGAGCAGGGTACACGTCCCTGAGTCTCAGCTTCTCCTCACCTCCTATGTCCACCATTCTCTCCCTCCACCAACTCTACTTGCCTTTCATTTAAGAGTCTGCCATGAGCATTTGAAATCTTAATCCCTGGCATATGTTGTCAGTTTGGTTCAAATAAATTCTTACAGAATTTTTTAAAAATAATAAAAATGAAAAAGAGCCTGCCATCTTATATCAGCCTCATTTATATCTTAATAGAGTTAAGCTTTAGAAAACAAAGGCCCCTAAACTCTCTTTTGGTGCAAGAGAACATCAGATCTCCTGGAGCAAAGGGATATGGGAGGTGGGAGAGGGCAGCAGTAGGGAAAATATGCTTTTCTTTCTTTCTTGCAGAGTCTTGTCATACATTTCCTGGTGGGGCTACCCTGCCATGCTACAATCGCTAGTGGTAAAGAATTTAGCTATCTTTATACTAAAAACAAAACCACTTTTTATGAGACGAATATCAGTTTATGTCAGACCTCAGGCTCTGGGCCCTGGGCCTTCGGAAGATTCCTCACTGCATCAGGCATCCATTAACGGTGGAGTCTCATCGACTTGGGGATAGTTCCAAAGTCAGCACAAAAGGTTAAAAGCTTATACAATCAAAGTGCCCCATGACTCTTCATTAGGAAAGCAACCCTTTGCATAATTTTCACGTAGTCCATCACAAAGATCTTATTTTCTAGTATTTGGACATGTCAGTCTTTCTATGGATGAACACCAGATGAATTGGTTGCTTTGCATGTAGAGGTCCCAATGTATGAAAAAATAGTTTTAAGCACAACAATCACCTTTAATGTCATTTGATGCTCTCGCTGAGAGGTCTGAGGGGATCTAGTCTCCTGAGAGACAGCTGATCTGCCACCTTCACTCAGGGTATATGCTCATGCAGTGCAATGACTGGTGGAGTCAGAGATACCACTTTAAGTGTTCTCTCTCTTCTTCCCTCTCTCCTTCTCGCTCTGTCTCTATGTCCACTCTCCCAAACGCATTTAGTTGGATTGGAAGGGACTCCACTTTGCTATAAAAATGCTTGCTCTGTGCCAGGCCCTGGATGCATCGGACAAACCTCGCAATGGCAGTTTGCTTCCTGATCTCTCTGACCTCCTCCTGTTGGCTCTCTTTGTAGGCTGCCATCTTGTATTGTCCCTTGGTTGCTCTTGCTGTTTTGTGATTCCTAAACTTGCCTATATACCTTTTATTCAGTCTAGATTGGGTTTGGTGATCAGTTATCCCTTTGGGTAACCTGACTTTGGCTCAGGACCCATTTGAGGCCATGCTGTTTTGTGGCTGGTGATGCTAGCTGGAAGTGCCCTGCTCTGCAGTGATGTAACAGGAGAGCTGTCTGTTCCAGTCTCCTAGGATTATTTTCCTCACCCTCTTCCATATATTTCCTATAAGTTCCTGCCTCAGTATGAGCCCCTCTCTGTTGAGCACAATTTCTAAGGTCCTTTCTCAGTGATCTTCCTGGACTCATAAGTAATAAACTGAATGGTTTGATGCTCATTGCTTCTTCTAAGCTGGGAACAGTGGGGGAGGGAGGAGACTTTGCTTCAAGACAGAGTTAGAATATTGACTCTGTCTCTGGGTGGCCCAGCCCAAACTTTTCAGCCTTTTTGAGTATGTCTTAAGACCCACTGTAAACGGAATTGCTCACCTACCTTGCAGCTATGGAATTGCATTACCTTCCCTGGAGGTTATCGTGAGGAATAGAGTTATACAAAAGTGTGTTACACATCTAGATGATCAACAACTTTACTATTATCTCCTTCAGTGGGAGAATGGATGGGCTAAGTACATTGTAGGACAGCTTCTATTCAGAATGGTTGAAGCAATTTCTTCTCTTCTCTTTGTGGAGCTAGTCCTGTTTTGCTTTTGACTGAGGTAAGGCACACACCTGGGCTGAGGTTCCCACTCTGACACTCAGTGAGACTTGGGTGAATCTTTGGTTTCTCTCACCTACAGTTTTCTCACTTATAAAGTGAGGGTAATAATATCCACCCCTTAGGATTATTGGGAGAGTTAAAAAGTGAAGGATGTAAGATGGTCAGTGCGGTGACTGGCTCAAATCTCATCACCTGATATTTAGTCCACACCTCTCTCCTCTCCGATTATAAGTTCTTTGTGGGCAGGAACACGCCCGAGTCACTCGCGTCCTGGTGCTGACCTGAGGAGGGCCTCATCAGCTGGTGATGGAAAAAAACCAAATAATTCTTCTTTCCCTTATTCTCAGGAGATCTGGCTTGAAGGCTGTAACATTAAGTTTCCCTAGCAATTTAAAAGATGAACGACCCCAGAATAGGTTCCTATAACATTAAATAAGGCAACTTTCAAGTGGGTCATGATGGAAAAAACAAAAATCTCCACTGTTATATAAAGGCAGGCTCCTAGGACTTGGTTCCCATAAGAAAAAAGCTCTGGGAAATTGTTCCAGGGATTTCAAACTAAAGGCAAATACATTTGTAGTAAAAATGTTACACATGCTCTGCTATGAACTTTCGTTTTCAACAACAACAAAAAAGAGTGTTTTAAATAAAAACACTGTCCTTACAGCATCCCTGTAAATGTTCCTCTGGGACTCAGTTTCCCTTTTCTAATGAGGGCTGGATTAATGGGGCCTCACAGGCTTTGATAAGACATTTGGATTTCCCCCTTAATACAGGGAAAAGCGGCTGGTGTTTTAAGTAGGAGTAGGCTATGATCTGATTTACTGTTTTTTAAAGCCCAGACTTTTTCTCACTTTTCCCCTGCTACCCTTTGGCTGTTCTCCACACGCCTTTTGTGTTTTATCTCCTGTCAATTTCTCTTTCTACTGTATCCCCTCTCACTCCTGCCCACAGCAATTGCTCCTTCTTCTGAGCTCATAGCATTTGCTGGGATTTTCATCACACTCGGCCCCCCGTGACATGGCATGCTATTATTATCTTCTATATATGTTAGGTAATTAATTAATTCAACAAGCACGTATGGAACAGCTGCTATGTGTCAGGCACTGTGCTAAGTGCTAGGAACACAGAGATAATTAGGACAGGTTTTCTGTTCCCAAGTAGCCTGGAGTCTGGGAGGGTGGGGACAGCTATATAAACAAATCCATGAGGCCTGTGGTAAGCCCAGTGATAAGCATGGCAAGGTTTTTATGGGATCCAAGATAAGGGGGTCCCTAACCAGTGGAGGAGGGGAGTCTGGGCAGGGTGGGAGGATTAGGAGAGACTTCCTGGATGAAAGGAGGTTGGGACTGATTCTTCAAGGCTGACTGGAAGTGAGGATGAAGGAAGTGAGAGGGTGAAGGGATGGGATGTGGAGGCATGGGGACAGAAACAGAATGATGAGTAATTGCAAGCAGTTGACTCTTGATGTACCATTTAGTGGAAGGCTGAGAAGAGTGGGAGACAAGGCTAGAAAAACAGAGAAAGCAAAGCACAACACAAAACAACACGACACCCAGGATGTATGTATTCTGCTGGAAGGAATTCTTGGAGCTGCAAAGCCCCAGAGAGGGCCATAGGAGGCTAGAGGTGGTCTTTATTGATTTCTTCACTGAAATACTGCACTGGGGACACCACAGTGAGAAAACTCACAAGGTCTCTGCCCTCAAGGAGCTGGTAGCAGACTAGCTGGTGGCCAGGTCAATAATATAGTATCATAAATACTAGGTGCTGTGGGAGCTCCTAGGAAAGAGCCCTGACCCAGCCTCAGAGCCCAGGGAAGGCTTCCTGGAGGCAGTGTCCTCTGGTCAGTTCTCCTGACAGTTGGGCTTTATGGGGTTGAAGGGGTAGGGAGTGAGATAGGTGTGTGCAGAGAGCAATCATGGTGACCCACCTTTCCCCTGAACCCCAAAGACTTTGAGGCCCCCAAAACCAAGCTACAGCCCCCAGCTGGAGCAAGAGCATGGAAAGCAGGCTGGTGAAAGGCCTGCAAAGAAATGCTGGCTGTCCTATGGTCTTCCCGGCCGTCTCCTGAAACATGGGCCTATTTTGCAAACACAGCAAGTTAGACCAGATATGTGGGGTTTGGCCTGGGCTCAGGCAACCCAGCTCCCTAAGCAAATAGTAAGGAATTTCCCCCCCTTTCTCTTTCTAAACTAAATCCTCTCTGGGTGCATAATTTATAGAATTCCAGCGAACTGCAGTTTGGCTTTCTTCCCAAGAAAGAAAAACATGTCCTCAGATTTTCCACACACCCGCCCCCATCCTGCCGGCCGAATGCCAAGACTTCACAACAAGGCTGGGCAGGGCTGCGGCTGCTGCTCTGGGGGAAGGCAGAGACATACATCACCCCAGCAAGGGCAGCGTGGGCGGCAGTTTCCGGGGTAGCTGCAGTAGTGGAGCAGGGGGGTTCTCTATACAGGAGGAGGAGGGTGAGAAATAGGTGTGTGGCCACAGTGGTGGGCAGGAAACTGCAGATAGCAGCGCCGCTAGGAGCTGTAGGGGGACCAGCAGACCTGGGAACAGCTTGTCAGTGTTTACAAAGCACCTTCTCCTCTCATCTGAGTCTTCCAACAGCTACGTGAGGAGGCTAGGACACTTATAATTACTTTTCCCTTGTAACTGATGCATCACTAAGAGGATGGAACAGCCAACTTGAAATTAGCCTGACCCAAGTTAGATTTCCACCTCTGCGATTGAGTGACCTTGGGTAAGTTGCAAAATCACCTGTCTATTAGGGATAATGGTATCCAAGGGTTTGTGCTGAGGGTTACATGAGATCTTGTAGGTGAGGAGCCCACACCATGCCTGCCCCTAGAAGATGCTCGCCTGTTCATAGTATGGTATCTGGAGAGATTTCCTGACTCCTATGGGCGCTGCTGGGACTGCTGCTCAGATGTTTTGACTCCCCAAATGGCCCATGTGCCCACCAGTCCGTCCCATCCCCCAGCAGAGGCCACGAGCTTTGTGAGGTTGCCTGTGTGCTGCTGGCTCAGAGACTGGGCTGATAGCTGAGCAGTCTGTAAGTCCAGGAGGTTAGTCCGTAAATCTAAATGCCTGCCATGCTCTGTGGGAGCAAACACTAGAAACTGCAGAGCTGGTGAAACCTAAGCTTCAGAACATGAGCCCAAGTTTACAATCTGCCTGTTTCCTCTTATAGTCAAGGGCAGAGCTCCAAATCCTTTAGTTTATCATCATTGCTGCTCAGAAAGGTCAGCGTGCATTCCTCTCAGTTTTCTCCAGCCACTTGGCTCAGAGCAGTGATTCTGACTTCGTGGCATGGGGACCCACCTACCATAGACCCTGGGTGTGTTTACAGAGCAGTCATCAGGTCGGGCCCCCTACTAGGGGCTGGAAGTCTATGTCCTCACAGCGTATGTAAAAACAGCATTTCCTCGTCGGGCAAGCTCAGTGGCTCTTGTGTTATTGACGCAGATTGTTTGCCCAAGAAAATTCTACACTTTTTACAACTACTGCTTTTGCCTGGCATCCTCTTCTTCTAGAACACCCCATAGCTAGCTGTTTCTCCTCATTCAATGCTCAGCCTACATGTGCCTTCCTTGGGAGCCTTGTCTGGCCATGCCATCGAAAGTGGCTTCCCCTGCCCCATTCAAGGCACTGTCTTTGTTTTTTCTTGGTAATCTTCACTGTTGGAAGTTACTTCTTTGTTTATTGACTTTGTGACTAGAATGTAAGCTCCAAGAGCAGGACCTAGGGTGTCTTGGTCATCACAGGAATCCCAGTGCCTGGCAGACAGCTGCAGTTCAATAGTTACTTGTTTAATGGGTAAATGAAGCAAACTTAAGATCATAGGGTCCAATGTCTTCATTTTGCCGAAGAGAAAACTGAGGCCCAGGAGAGTTAAGGTGCCCGTGTCAATTTGCTTGTGCCACACACCTTACTGCCATGAGCTCTTCCCATAGTAGCTTCTTCTTCCTTCATTCTCAAAGGTCTCGAGAGCCAAAATATAGTAATGGTCTGCCTTTCTATTTAGGAAGAAGGATGATTTCCTGTTTTGGAAGCATTATAGCACCAAAAATATCCGATGTGCACCCTAATAAGTTAAAGGACAGTTTGCTCTGAAAATGGAAATACACAGACGCACATATAAACAGGAAATTAAAATGGGCTAACACGTGAGTAAGGAATGCTTATATAAAATGATGCCCTCCTGTTGGTGTCAGCTAGGCAGAGAAACCCCATAACCGGGTCATATCTATTAATGTTGGAGGAGACATTTTCCTCTCTAGATTCTGGAGGAAGAATGAGGGGGTTCATAAAGAGTCATTGTGGGGGTAGTGGGCTGGATATTTTCCTCATAGAGTAATGTGAGGAGTAACTCTGAAGAGGCATGTAAAGGGTCCAGGACAATACCTGCTCAGTCAGGGGTAGTTCTGTTATCATCCCTAAAGAAGATTCTAGCTGAAGACTCCATGCTTCCATGTTTCACTGACTCCCACTGGTTTCTCATATTTACCCTAGAGGAGATGACAGCACATAACTCATACCAAGTAGCAAAATGAGCCAGTGCGCTAGCTCTGGTAAAAGGTTATGTAGAGAGTAAGAATCTAATAATAATTATAACAGCCACTATTTCATTTATGTTACACTCTTTACATCCCAGGCAATGTGCTAAGGGCTTAGGTGTATTGCCTCATTTAATTGTACAAAGTCGGAACTTTTTTTTGCCCTGTTTAACATGTAAGGAAACAACCACTCAATCCTATGAAAACAAAACAAAACTATTTTTATTCCTATTTTACAAATGAAAAAAAAGAAAAGAGAAACTTGAAGAGGTCAAGTGGCTTTCCCCAGGTTACTCAGCTGGTAAGAGACAGCCAGAATTTCAGCTGTGGCCCATGGTCTGAATGCAGAAGTGACGTAAAGTACACAAAGTGATATGGTGACATAGGAGTCTGGAAGCGATGGCTAAAGTAAATTAGAGGTGGTAGGGTTTTGGTGACTGGCAGTTGCCCATATTGTCTCTGGCCCCTTGATCTCGATAACTGACTATAACACATATCTACGAAGAATTCACAGGGTGCATTGTTAGAAATTAAATGAGGTGGTTTTAAGAGAAGACACCGAGAGCAGCACAAATTACTGTCATAATTATGATGATCCAATGAAGCCAAGTTCTAAGTACCAAGCATTCTGTGCTCTCAGCACACCACCTTGTACCTAACAGACAATGATTACATTTTATTTACCTTTGATTAAATGAAAAATTGTATGGGCAAGTCACTTGAGGCACAAAGTAGGTACCTGATTGCAAGATACTCCCTTCTTAACTTTATTTTCCCAAATGCCTATCACAGGGCTTAGCCCATAGTAGGTGCTTAATACATATTAGTTGTTTGTTAATTTTTGACTAGTTAGCACTTGTTACTTAATAAAAACTAACATTTATTGAGGCTCCATGCTAAGCATTTCCAGGTACTATCACTTCAGGGCCTTACACTCATCTAGTGAGGTGAGTATAGTTAACACCTCCATTTAACAATGGAATTTCCAGAGGTTAAATACTTCACCCAAGGACACTGAGCTATCAAGCTGATAAGTGGCAGAGTCAGAGGTTTGAGTAAATGGGTTCTCAGAAGCGACCAAGGAGGGTGAATGCTTGTCACTCTCTAAGTGAACTGTGGGCTACAGCTAGAAGCTTGACATTTCTCAGAAATCTTATTTCTTTTAAAAAAAAATCCATACAATCTTTGCTTTCTAATATGCCCATGGTTAATTCACCTAAATTAATATTTTAAACCATTGACCAGTTTCATTACTTACCTCACCCTTTCCCCCAGTCTTCAGGTTATCTGATGCTTCAGAAAGACCCATCATATTTGTTTTGTGACTTCTTATTTCCCTGGCAGACCATGTGTCTCCAGGGATATACATGCTCCAGTTTGAGCAGGAAGCTGCAGGCATCTGGTAAGCTTCCTGGGAGAAGTGAGTTGTGAATTAGAATTTAACTGACTGGGAGAGGGAAATCTGGGACCTAGATTTTACAGTTCTTCTTCCATCTATCTCCTAAATTCTTTCTTTGTCCCCTGGTAGAGCAGAGTGGCGGCCCAGAGTTCAGAATATATAGTTGGACCAAAGTGGCGAATGAATGAATGACTGCGAGGATGGATGAAGTGTGGTCAATGGTGGGCATCAATATCCTCTTGGAAAGGCCAATGGCCTGAGAGAGGCTAACGCCTTAATAATAACTAAGTAATAATAATTATTTTTATATTATAAAGGGGCTCCCTTGAGAAGGAAGCTACAGCCGCCAAAGACACCACAGCCTTATCACCTACATGAGTCCTTTCTAGACTTTCTTAGGCTATTATTGATGCTGCTGTGATTCCTAAATGTCAGTCAGCATCTTCTGCCACTAGCACTGGACACTTATAATCAATTGGGAAGATAAGTTGGAGGACCCAAGAAGTCTTCTAGTCCATTTTCTCATTTAACAGATAAGGAAACTGAGGCACAGAGAGGGAAAATGAATGACCCAAGGTTTACATGGTTTGGTGGAACTGTTCATTGCCTATCCAGCAGTCATTTCGGGCTCCTAGCAGAACCTCAATTTTATTTGATATTGGGAAGCCTTCGTTTCAGGGAAGACATTACCTACCCTTCTCTGTCCCCAGAGAACAAATCTTGATTAGTTTGAGCCAATCATAATAATTCTACGTTCTTTGCCAGTGACTGGTTTGGGAATGGAGTATGTGATACAACTCTAACCAATGAAACACGAAGGGAAGCCTGTTAAGGGGCACTTTTGGAAAAGTTTTCTTCCATCTTAAAGAGCAATGATAGGAAAGGCTACAATGAGTCTTTGTGGCTTTGGAGTTTGTTGGATGAGAATAGGATGCTTGGAGTAATTGCATCCAAAAGAGTTATGTGGAGGACAAATGTCAGAACACTGCGGATGGCAAAGTGGAATGATATAAAGAGCACGAGCCCATGATGGTGCTGTTGAACCAGCCCTGAAACTGCTGTCTCTAGACTTCCTGTCAAGTGAGATAACGAAATGTCCTTATCGTTTAAAACAGTTGACTTGGGTTTTCTGTTATCTGTCACCCAAAGCCTCCTCATTGGCCAGTTAGGATCAGATTCCTAATCTGGTGTTTAGGTGTCCCCTTGGAGTGGCTGGAGTAATCTCTGTGACTACCAGGTGGTCATGGGGGAGTAAAGAAGTGTTTGGGATTGTCAACTGAGTCGCAATTAGATTGCGCTCCTGCAGAAAACTGGGGCTCCAACGAAGGTCTCACAGGCAGTCGTGGGATTTGGACTTGGACCTTAGGATCAGTAAGATCAGAGTTGGCTTCATGAGACTGGAAGCACAAAATAATGGTTTCCACCCCCAAGGCTTTATTCTCTCACATAATACTGGTTATAGCAGTTCCATGAAGTCATCAGGGACACAGACTCCTGCCACATTTCTGATCCATCATTTCTGGGATGTAGCCCTCACCCTCATGACCAAAATGGATGCTAGAGGTCCCTCATCACATCTATGTCCCAGACAGCCAAACAGAAAAAGCAAGAAGTGTTACACTCCCCCCTTTTAAAGGATGAAATAGGATTTTATTCTTCTTTGTATTCTCCTTCTTGTCTCTTCTTCCTTCTTTTCTTTCTCTCTCTTCCCAAATACCAACATAGAGGCTCAAAGTAGGTTTTATAGACTACTGTATTTCAAATTTAGTCTTCTGATGTGTAAGTACTCAATGCATGTTTGTTTCTGATAATGATGGGAACACATAACCTCCTTTGCATTCTAGCTTCTAGGGCAAGGGTCACAACTCCCAATGCCCTATAGGGCCAGGTAGGAAGTGATGGAATAAATAAAGTAATTTGGTGTGAGGAAAATGAGCAGTGAAAATTGTCATAAACCAGAGAACACAACCCCCTTGGAAGGAGACATTGTTATTCAGCGCCCACAAATTGGTGCCAGGTGGGAAATACAAATTCCATGTTACCAACTCTTCTATTATTCAAAGAAGCTGAAAAATCTGTACTTTAATGTTAAATAAGATTTTTAATATTTAACTATTAGATCAATATTGTGTGTTTGTTGTGTTGGTTAGTAGCGCCTTGAGGTCAAATTTTGCATCTGATTAATTCAGCAGAATGTGGAATATAATGGGAACTCAGTATTTGTTGAATGAATAATATTCTCCAGTTTCTTTCTCCCAGAAGACTGAATGAAACATGTAGAACAACTGGTGAAAAACAAAGGCATTATGTCTTTGTCATGTGTATGTTAATTGTTCCAATGTTTTATTTCTCTCTCAAAGTGGAGTTGAAGCAACTCAGAGGCAGAGACTGTGTTATCCATCCTATCAGCCTCTTCTTTTTTGAGGAGAGTTTCCCAAAGTTCCACATGATGTTCCCTCTTACATCTCATTGGATACCACAATTGTATTGCTGAAAACCTGTGAAATCAAGTCGTTTAGCTGAGTAGAATTGCTCAGCAAAAAACTAGAGTTCTCTTACTAATGAAAAAGGGGAAAAGGATATTGGGAAGTAACTAACAGTTTCTTCCACGTGATCCTGAGGAGAAAACTAAGGGCACTGCAGTTGGCAGTCACTGAATGCCACACTATCATAAATAATATGTAGTATAGGATGTCAGAGATAGAAGTGGTCATAAAGGATGATTTTGAGGGCTCAGTGGGAAAAATTACTGGGATCGATTAATAAGGTCATTGTGGTTGTTACTCAAGAAATGGACACTCTTGGGGCAAAAATTTGTTATCTGAGCCCTGGTTTCTTTTCTTTTCAGGGGGAGGTAAAAGCCCTCTTCGTGGTTTTTTTTTATAACGTGTCAGGCACTCACATGTGACAGCCCTGTTCTTACAAGCTGGGTGAACCTCCTACCACACTGCAGCATCTGGGAGTGGAGTGGGCAGTGATATGACTTCTCATGTATCAGAAGCTCAGGGCCATTCATCACCCTGTGACCAGACTGCAACAGGCCACCGAGGCAGGCTCATCTGATCCTGTCTTGGATCAGAAAGATAACTCTTATCATCACCCTACAAACTGAGCTTGTAAATATAGACAGGATTAGGCTGTGATCAGTGCCCTGGGGTTGCCAAGGCAGTGAGGTTCTACTGACAGCTCCATCGCAGGCCAGACACTAAATATATCTTCTCCTAGTGACAAGGACAGTGTCAGGGAGCACATCGGCCACATATAATCCTTCCCAGTCACAAGGGGGAGAAACCCCAGCCGCTCTGCTGTCAGAGTCTATTCCTGAAACAGGCTCAGGCCCAGACTGAGAATAGATTCCCTGTGTCCTGCCCAACTGCCCTGCTTGTGGTCTCCAAATGGGACACATGTATCACATAATGACAAGCATGAGGGAAGCTGTGGAAGAGGTGGCAGAACTCCTAAGCATGTCTTGAGAGAATTCTTTGCGTCAGGGAAGGTGTACCTTTCATCTGCCTCCTGAACTGTGGGAAAAGTAGGACACTCTGGCCTGGAGTGGCTGGAGAGGAACCGGGGCTGGGAGGGCTCCCTCTATCTCACCAAATCCACAGAAGATGCCAGGGTGATTCACTCCTAAGTAAACCCATGGCTGATGATTTGTCTTTGGTCAGATATACTCATTCTTTCCTTTCTTTGAATAGCATACATCTGCAAGCTAGCTCGGTTAAAATTTTAATTACACAACCATTACATTACATAATGTTGAGGGCTCAGTGGGAAAAATTATTGGGTTCGATTAATGATGTATTTCCTGCTTCTCCCTAAGCTCTGTAGGTTGCAGGGACTCTGTCTAATATGCTTCCTATTGAAATACCAGTTCCAAGAACCATGCCTGGAACACAGAAGGCATTTGATGAAAGCATAAACCGAATTAATGAGTATCTTCTTAGATACTGGGAGCTTGTCTATAAGAGCTTTAGCCTTAAGGAGATACCTCTCTCTCGATCCCCAGAGAATCCCCACATTTCTGGCTCAGCAGAGGTGGGAGTTCCCTGGATAGACAGATGGGTTTATGATATCTAAGCCACTGCAGAAATGTCTCTGCTCTAGAATGTCCTTCAGCTCACATTTTCATTACTAGGAAAAATAAGACATGAAATCACTCCATAAAAGCTGAAAAATAAAATTTCTTTTCACCCTTTTCTAACTAAACAGTCTTGGCTAGAGTCAGAGTGGACTAGCCTTATATCAAATTCTGCTCACCAGCAAATAGTGTGCTAGCAGGGGAGAGACCAGAGAAAACCTCCCATTGGGTGATAGCCAAATCAGGGAATGTTGGCTGATACATTATCCAGGCGGAAGAAGAATATCTCCTGGAAAGTGGAGTGGTTCTTTTGTGAAGTGGGGAGAAATATTTTAAGAGTCTCATTAACTATTGACGTAAGGAGAGACTGAATTAAAAAAAAAAAAGCATCCTGAGTTTGTTGAATGTGATTGGACGCTTGTAGATAATCCAGGCCATGTATGAATGCAAAGTAAGGTATGAATTAGCCTATAATCATCAGGCTTTTGATAAGTATAACTGGGACTGGTAGCATCTTCATTTTCTAGTGTGGCGTAGTAGAAGGAAGGATTTTTGGAGTTCACAAACCCAGCTGGAATCCAGCTTTCAGCCTTTACTAACTTTGGGCTGGTTATTCTGGGCCAGTACTCTCTGTTTCTCTGAGTCCTGGTTTCCTCCTTCATAATAATACCAAAGTCAAATGGTTGTTATGAAGATTTGAATAAAATCATACAGGCAAAATACCTGGCACATATTATTACGACTGCTACTTCCTCTACCACCACTACTACTGCCATCATTATTCCTACCACCATCACTACTTCTTCTACTATCACTACCACTACAACCACTAACCCCCTCCCCCAACACCGCTATTTATAATAGAAAAGAAAAGACAAAGCAGGCTTCCCTTCACTGTTAGTTCTCTTCTGTTCCAGATGGAGGTGTTTTATTTTTTTATTTATTTCCATATTTTTTAATTAAACACAATTTTTAAAATGTAAGTGTCATTGATATACAATCTTATATTAGTTGTATTAGTTTCAGGTGTACAATACAGTGATTCGACATTTGTATGCCTTACAATGTGATCACCCACTAATTCTAGTAACCATTTGTCACCATGCAAACTTATCATAATATTATTGACTATATTCCCCTTCCCCTTTCTGCCCCCTCCCTTCTCTAACCATCCCTTTGGTCTCTGTTTCTATGAGTCTGTTTTCATTTTGTTCTGTTTGTTCATCTGTTTTGGTTGTTTTAGATTCTACATATAAATGAAACCATAATTCTCTTTCTCTGCCTGACTTATTTCACTTGGCGTAATACTCTCTATATCCATCCATGTTGTTGCAAATGGCAAGATTTCATCCTTTTTTTATTGCTGAATAATATTCCATTGTGTGTGTGTGTGTAAATTTATATATACAGAGGGTGCCAAAAAAAGTATACACAATTTAAAAAAGGAAAAAGCTGTATTAAGATTGTAATACCCAATATATACTGATAACAAAAGATGAATACAAGTCACGTTTGACTTCTGCAATTACAAGAGGTGCTCAAAGTGGTTACCATCAGCGTAATTTTAATACAATTTTTTCCTTTCTTAAAATGTGTATAAATTTTTTTGGTATCCTGTGTGTGTGTGCGTGCACGCACGTGTGTGTGTGTGTGTGTGTGTGTGTGTGCATAAATACCACATCTTCTTCATCCATTCATCTATCAATGAACAACTAGGTGGCTTCCACATAGGTGGTGGTATTTTTAATGAAGAAGACAAACCTACCTTTCAATAAACTCGGAGGGAAGAATCATGGAATCAAATGTCTTTGCCTCTTGAAAACAAATCACTTTCCTTTGGGTTTTAGAAGGACCATCTGGCAGGTGAATTGGCCTCACTGCTTTCAGCCCAAGGAGACAGGAGAAACACTGAGTACTCTCCATAGTGCTTTGGAAGTGATGGCCTTGCAGGAGGCACGCCACTTCCTTTCAGTTTATAGGGCTGTGAGTTGCCGTTTTGGTTCTTCAGGAAGAATTTATGACTTCCTCCCTAGTTTCCCCTCTCCTCTGAGTCCCTGAGTTTAAGAAATAGCTCACCTCACCCCCTGCAGATGCTGCTCAGGTATCATTTAAAGTCTGCTCATATGGTGGGTGTGAAGACAGCAGTGTTGCCACCGTGGGACCCCGTCCTTTGGGTCCCCTGTCCCCCTGCCAGAGTACAATGATGAGAACAATGATAAAAACAGTGCTTTCTCCACTGCCGAGTGCAATGATGATAAAAACAGTGCTTCACATTTGTAAGGAATGCTATGCCTTTTTTTCTTAAAAAATACTTTTGCCTTATTAAAATTGTAATGCACCTGCACTATGGAAAATACAGATAAGCAAAATGAGGAACATAAAATTACCCCTAATCAGAATGTACCAAACAATGTGCATGCTTTCAGTCTTTTTCCGATGCATATTTATATACTTTATTTTCAAACTGGAATGTAATCATACTCCATACTATAGTCTTCAGTATATTTTCATTAATCAGTAAGAAATCACCAACAGCTTTCCACATTTTTCAATATTTATCTTCAGCATTGTTTGTTTCCATGGCTCATGAAATTCTGTTATGGAGGTCGCACTATATACTATTTATTATTACTGGTTTATTATTTAACTAGTTCCCTGTTGGGCCTTTAGGTTGTTTATAATTTTTCACCATTACTAACAATGCTGTGGTGATTAATAGCCTTCTCACCCACCCATGATTTTTCTCCCCAGCGTCTACACCTACTGGAAGACGTGCTGGGAGGGGTGTGCCTATTTTAAAGGTTTTAAAATTTCATATTACCAAATGGCCTTTCAAAAAAGGCTTTGTCAGTTTGTAGTGTGTGTGGCAGCCCCTCAGACATTTTAGGTGCTTTCTCAGCAGCTCCTCATGACAGCCCTGTATGATATTCAGGGCAGATGTGATTATTGGTATTTTGGAAGCTGAGAGAACTCAACTGCAAAGAGGTTACAAAAGGTAACCCCAGGTAACCAAATGAAGTGAGTTGCCATAGAGAGATTTACATGTGATAAAACAATTAATTGCTGAGGGACAGTTAATGTAACAAAATGACTATGGTAGCTGCTTTGAAGCTCTTATTTTTGGTTGTAATTAGATCTTGGGGACCATTTTCTGTTACATGTTTGGCAATAAAACCATATCATCAGCATATGGGAGAGAGCTTACCTTTCTGTTTTCTGTCCTCAGAGCAGGTCTTGGAGAGTCAGGATACCAGCTCACTTAAGATTCCAGAGTGATTAGTGACTTGGCCAAGGTCACTCGGTGAGTTAGTGGCCAAGTCAGAACTGGAAACTGGGTCTCCTGACTCCCGGACCAGTGTTCTCTGTGACAGTGTGCTTTTCTGAGACAGCGGGGCTCTCACCACTGACCATGTCACTCTAACTGCTACAGTTTTCTAGAATAGAGCAATGACCTGAGGATCTTGTTAAAATGCAGGTTCTGATCTAGTAGTTCTGGGGTGGGGCCCGAGGTTCTGCATTTCTAGCAAGTTCCCAGGTGATGCCTATGGGTCCAGACCACTCTTTGAGTAGCAAGCAGCTAGAGAATGCCTCGGATAAAGACAAAGCAAGTGACCTAGATAAAGACAGGGCTTATTGGCAAGTAGTACATTTGAAATGCCAGTGACTGGAAAGGGTGTTCCCGGTTGTTATGAGAATCTTAAAGGTCTTGATCCTCTTCCACCAGAAACACCCTGACCAACTCGACAAGCCAAGGGAAGGCCTGGGGTATGGGTGGCAAAGTAATGTTCCAGACATCCCCACTGACAGCACAATCAGCCCCTTCACTGAGCGGAAACAGCAGCAGCAAGGCAGCCCGAATAAAAGCCGCTTTGTTTCACATTCCAGAGGCGTTCCCAGTGTCTCCCAGAGTCCTCCTTAACTACCTGGAGAATTACCAAGGGATTCTCAGAGGGGCCAGAGCCTTCTTCCAAAGCAGTTTGCCAACCCTTATGACACTTGGATGACGAAAAAGCTGCACTTAATGAGGAGAGAAGTGGATGAAAATGCAGCCCGGGCACAGAAAGAGAAGGCCCTCCTTGGCTTGTGGGATTTCTAAATCACAGGCATAGCTTGCCCTCTTGCATGTAGAGGCAAAAGGTGTCAGTGTCATTGGCAGTTTTGGGGACGGAGGTTTGGGATTGCAGTAACGGTTTTCAGGGCACGAGGAGTAGGCAAGGGAGAGCCGTTTGGTACCTGGAGGAGTGAAAGGACCCAGGGCCAGGCTTTCTCCAGCACCAGGCCAGAAAAGGATTGAGTGCAGGCTGTTTCTTTAGATTTGGAACCAGGAAGTGCTGGTATCAAAGCTAGAATAACAGAATCACAGGAAAGGATCTTAGAGGTTACATGATCCTGACATTTTAAAATCATGTACATGGGAGCTCTAAAGAAGGTTTTTTCAGGGTCTATCTGATGTCAGGTAGAAAGTGGTGTGGGGCTGGTCCTTTACCCTCATTTTAGCATCATTTTGTGTTCATTTTATACACTGGGATTCTGAATATAATTTATTTCTGTAAAGGGTTTTATACTTGAAAACTGCTCTTTTCCAACCTCTTCATTTGACAACTCAGGAAAGGAAGGTGACGCTTTTAGACTGATGACTGGTTTATGACATAACACCATGGTGTTCGCTCCCTCCCCTGCCCTAGGTGTGGTGGCCTGTGTGGTACTGCACGTCCCCAGGACTTGAAATACCAAGCTGGATTCTCTTCTCTCAGAGCGTTCCTTTTATTTCGCTTCATTTCTTTGGTTCCAACATCACCAAAATGCAAACTAGTGTCCAGACTTACAATATTCCATTGACACCATGGTCTCGAAAGCGGACTGGCCTAAGGTGTGGTGAACAAGGTCTTCTGTGTGGTGTGATATGGGTAGGCCTCAGCCAGCTCCCAATAACTTCCCATCTTACTGGAAATCATGGGGTAAGCCAGGCATTTTCAAATGAACTCAGGTGCCAGTGCCCCTGTGGAACACCATGAATTGTTTAACTCCATCACACAAATGAGAAGCAACTTTACCAGCAGAAAAGCTGGCTGTATTATAAGCACACAGTATAACATGGTAATCAGGCACCCTACATTAGGTGTTAAGATGAGTCACACATGTGTTAGTTCTTCCAGGCACATAATGGACCTCCACTTCTCTATTTCCTTTCACAGGCATGGCCACATAACACGCTTTAGTCAAAACTATGTGAGTGGGCGCTTTTAAAGTCAGCGTATGATTCTCCTGAT
The DNA here is from genome assembly GCF_057876585.1 of Rhinolophus sinicus. Classification (NCBI taxonomy): domain Eukaryota; kingdom Metazoa; phylum Chordata; class Mammalia; order Chiroptera; family Rhinolophidae; genus Rhinolophus; species Rhinolophus sinicus. The sequence goes on from NC_142515.1 coordinate 30,155,992, forward strand.
CCCCTTCCCTGTGCTGTAGTCTTTGTGGACGTCCACATGGTGATGGAACCTCTGTTTGCCACTGTCATGGGTTACTATGATGAGCTGCTCTCCCACCTACATCAAATGCAGTGTGAACAAAATATTGCAACCCCAAAGCTCCACCGGCAAAAGTGCCAACAATGCTGACTGACGCCTTAGCCTCTACGTGCAAGTGGGCAAGCCATATGTAGAGCTCCTCTCCAACCCACATCCAATGTGGTGTGAACAAAAAACACATCTTTATTGTTTAAGCTATTAACATTTTGGAGTTTTGTTACCGTAGCAAAGCCTAGCTTATCTTGACTGATACAGACACTTGTCAAAAATAAACCAATAAGCTGCTAAATGGACCGTTGCTGATTTCAGCATAACTTTTCTGTTAATTCAATAGATCATCTCCAACTTTGGAGGTCTACTACCAAATAGCCACATGAGTAGAGAATTCACATTTGAAGGATTTAGAACTGTATGAGAAAAACGATACTAAATGGACAGTGAGTATAGACGAGCTGATGAAAACTTATGAATCATAATGCATTCATTAAAATAGACCAGAAAGACAGCACAAATGACAAAATCATGATATATGATATTTAATGATATCAAATACCAAAATCAATGATATTTAATGCATATTAAATTAGTATTAGTGGTGTCTGAACCATTAATTTCCGTTTATCACCCTTATTCAAGAGGACTTCTTTAGGATTACTCTTCTTAACATGCTAAGAGGTTTTTTTTTCTGAGTCTGGTCCTCTCTTTCAGGCTCCATATCTTTCTGATTTAATGACAAGAAGAGGTTGACATCCATCTCCCTTAGTCCTGCCATGGTAACAGAGAACAAAAATAGTTTAAATTTTTGAGATTAAAATTGTTTTGTACAATCCATATTTAATTTTCCTCTCAAGGTCTCTGGTAGTTATATGCTCCTAAGCTCTGCTCATGCTAATATCATACCAGCTTTTATGGGGCTTTCAAGGAACTTGGTGCCAATTTTGGTGCCAAGGTCACATACCTGTATGGCTCCAAATAAATGACTCAACCTTTAAATCTTAATTCCCGATTCATGAAGGAGAGAGGATGTGACTGGCCCAATGTGAGTCAGGTGCTTACTCTTGATCCAATGAATTGCAGTTGGAAGAGGATCACGTGGTACACAGGGCTGCCTTTTCCCAGCTGTGAGGAAGGTGGAATCCCAAACAGGAGGATAAAGAACACGACAGGCCTCTTTAGCATAAAAAACTTATAAACTTAGCAGGAAATGCTGGGGTAAAAACAAAACAAAACAAAACGAAAAACCAAAAAACTTATAGAAGCAAATTACATATTCTAGAATTCCATGTGAGGATTGGAAGAGGTTATTGTTTCATTTCCCAGTTGTTTATTTTGTTGACTGCCAGTATTTACTAGTGGAAAACAGCAGTGGATGCCAAAAATATAAGAAAAATTTACTGCAGAAATTAAAATTAAGTAAACTATGATTCACAAGTTCAATTTTTGTATAAATTAGGGAAAGTTTTTAAAAAATTAATTTAGTGGCCTAACACTTTGGGTTGGCTTGTAGAATATCATAAAAACATTGAGTTATAATAAAAGCAAGAGTATTATCTTCATAAGCCCCACGTCGTCATGAGTGTAGGAATAAAGCACAGATTCTAATCCTTTTCTCTCCATTAGATTCATTAGGGGAACTTAAAACAATGTAATACCCTTACGCACTCACCAGAATGACTACTTAATAAAATTGATGATGCCACGTGTGGGTAAGGATGTGGAACAACTGGAACTCTTACACAGTTCTGGTAGGGGATATAAATTGATACAATCACTTGAAAAAATTGTTTCACAGTATATACTAAAACTGAATGTAAGCATACCCAGTGACACAATTCCATTTCTAAGTATACACTCAAAAGAAATGCATACTACATATGTTCACCAAAAGATATGTGCTAGAATGTATACTATTTATACTATCCCCAAACTGGGAACTACCCAAATGTGATGTGTTGATGTGATGGACACATGAGTAGTAGAATGGATCACAAACTGTGGTGTATTCACACAACAACATACTGTACTGCGATGAGAATAAACAAACTATAACTATAGCAAACAATATGGATGAATCTTATAAGCATAATTCTGAGCAAAAGAAATCAGACACAAAGAGGACATTCTGTGTATTTCGTTCACATAAAGTAATTTACGCGTGGGAAATCAGGATAGCAATTATCTTTGGTGAAAGTTTTAGGTGCTGGAGATCTTGTTTCTTGGTCTGGGTTCATGGGTGTTTGTGAAAATTCACTAACATATGTTTATAATTTATTCACTTTTCTGTATGTGGATTATACTTTGACTAACGTCTTTAAAAAATTTAGTGATGCCTGGATCTGACTCCAGACTAATTAAATCTCACTTTCCAGGGATGGAGCCCGAGTATATAGTACTTTACAAAGCCCTCCAGGAGATTGACATTTACAGTCAGGGGTGTAAACTACTGGTTAATGGAATGAACACTGGTCTGAGAACTGGGGCACTTGGATTTAGATTCTGGCCTTGGACACATCCCTGCTCTGGGCCTTGGTCACCAACTGACTTAGCAGGTCCCTTCCAGCTTATGATTCTAAGGCATGAGCACAGCTCTGTTAATCCAACAGATTAGTTGACATAATAGATTCTGAGGGGGATATGATGAAAAACAGATTTGGTGTGGAGGCCTGTACAAGTCTGTGCTTCAGCTGTTTACTGGTCCAACACAATAGTATGTCCAAGGGTAGGCAGTGCCCAAATAAGGGATTTGCAGAGGGCACAGAAACCTGCCTTAATCTCTTTCACAATTTCACCTGGAGTTGGAACTAAGTGGAAATTGATGTCACTTTTTTTCAGTTTGACTTCATCATTCCTTTGGAGTAGGCTATGAGTAGGTCAGGAAGGAAATAAAGTTTCAAAAAATATTAACACTTGATGAAATCCTGTAGATCATGTGGTTCAATAGTTTCCAACCATTTAAAGGTAAGCTCTTCCCTACTTTTTCCCCCCAATTAAACTTATGCAGAATACAAATTTATACCCAAATAACAAAAATGAATGGATTCCTACGGAGTTAAAGTGTTGATTTTTTAGTGAACAATATTTCACTTCTTGAGAAGCTCTCAGTCCCACAGAACAACTTATGTGATCCCACTATATAATTTTTTAATTGGGCAATGAAGTCCAAAGAGTAGAAATGACTTGTCCTGAGTTACATGTTAATTAATGACAGAGACAGAGCAAATCCTAGTCTCCTGACTCAGAGATTCTTTCATTCATTCAGCAAGCATTTGCACGTACCAAGTGCTATGCCAGGCTGGGAGATCCAGTGGTGAACAGATCACGGGGCCTTGTCACGGGGGCCTAAGCTGGTGCCTGTCACCTTCATCTCTGATTATTCCATGAGCAGAGTCTGGCTCTCCAGAGTCAACCTTGGGATGGCATCTATGGCACTTGGCACAGTGGGACTCTGAAGAGGCTCTCCTCTCTGAGGATGCTTTGAGAGTGGCTCAAGTCAAGCTTGGCTGCAGGAGGTGTTAATATGTAAGAGTGGCACCAATTTAGCTTGCCCATCACCGAAGGGTGTTATGCAGGCTGGGGACCAAGTGCCAAAAAATGGCTAAGCCTGGAACACTGGGCATCAGCTAACCCTCATGGGAGTGCTCTTATGGACACGAGCAAGTGGCTCAGTGGGTCATGCCGCTGATTCCCTTCAAAATGCTTATCTTTCTCTCATTTAAGTATTGAGCTTCTGCGTAAGGTTTTATTCTAATAAAGATTTCTGTGACTAAAACTCTTTGACAACCACTGCCCCACCCACACCTTTCCTGATGACCTATGAGAATCAGTCTTATTATAATTATTATTTTATCTTCATGGAAAGCAATTTCACAACCTTTCTAGATCATCTGTGTTAGGAGAGTCTGCCTTGTATAAAAATGAAATTCCTATGTGGCACTTTAAATCTCTTCTGAATATCTCTATAATCTTTGAAGTGGAAAATGGGGGCTACCTGATGGCCAGGGCAGGCTCCGGGCATTAATGAAGTGTGTGTCCCATGGCACCAGCCTGCTTTCACACCTCTGCCTGCTGTCCGGACCCTGCTCCTCATCTAGGGTCGCACCTGATGCACCCTTTGTGGCCAAGGTCCCCTTCTCTCAGGCTCCTCCTTCTTCTTTCCATATTGCAACTCACCAGTCACCTGCCTTATTGCTGCAGGATGCTGCTGGGAGACGTCTTTCTCATTTCTGAAAAACTGTAACCACATCATTAGGTTGAAGCACAAATGTGATCACATCTCAATCTCTTTTTTTGCACTTCGTTGCTCTAGTTCCTCTGCTCTTAGCATCAAAAGGTCGAATATCCTCCTTTTGAATATATATCCTCCTTCACAATCAGCCAAAAATCACAAGTGGCTACGAATACCATTTCCAAATCTAGACAAAGAGATAACTGGAATGCTCTATCATTCTAAGTGTCATGATTTTGGTTATAGCAGTTCATCCCTCACTCTCCTGGGACATTCGTCCAGTGATGCAGAGAGCTGAGTGGTCATAGTGAGGTGGCATTCTTGGTCCCAGGGTCATAGTTCTCAGTTCTCTCATGTGCTCGGTGGATGCTTCCAAAACATGATACTGGTCAGGGTGGCTGGGGTCCAACGGACCCTGTGTCCTGTGTCCTCACCCTGTGACACACCAATGACCTTAACTTTGTATTAAACTCAGGACACCAGCCCGGGGCCCCCTTAACCTTGTGACAAGTTCCTCCTGGGGCTGTTGTGCTCTTACCTGCGAAGAGGCCTATAGTCAGGGCTGTTCACTTCTACCTTTCCACTCTGGGAAGAGGGGTGTGGCTGTAGTCCCTTCCTACCTAGCACGGCTCCTTTGCCATTGCTTCTCGTCCTCTCCAGGCCTCACTGCCTCAGGGCTCTACATACAAAGTGGAAGGAAGGGGAAACCTTGGCTAGACCACAGGAAAAAGTCCCTGCTCCTGCCTTTTCCTGTATAAAAGTTCACTCAGGTGACTTTTTTCATGAATATGAGTGCTCCAAGGTGACTTTCTGTCTCCACTCTGGACACAGAAGCGGCTGGCATTGCATAATTCCACCTCACCTGCTACCTCTGTACAAATACGCACTAACTCCAGCAGTGACAACGGCTAGCAGTGATTCCGTGTGTCATACTCGGGAGCATCATGTCCTAGTCAATTTGTTAATTCTTAAACATGTAAAGAACGTTTTTGTTTTCAAGCTTGTGCTCTGCCTCCTTCATTCTCTCTGTTCCGGAAATGCTTTCCTCTTCAATCTTCACCTATAAATGCTGCCCATCCTTCAGAGACCCACTCAGAAAGCTCCTCTTCCACCTAGCCTTTCCTGGATACCTAAATCAAAGATCACAAAACAACCAAGTCTCCCTCTTCTTTGAGTGCCCAGCACCCTTTGCTTCTCTTTTTCTCAGTGCGCTTTTGTGACCTCCCTGGCTTGTGAGTCAGTGGCACAGGTCGGTGCAGCTACTTGGTCTGAATCCTGGCTCACCGTGCTTTGGTGATGTGGTCTCAGAAAATGGATTTCACCTTCCTGAATCTTATCTGTAAAATGAGGATAATAACGGTTCTTGCCTCATGGGGTTATTGTGAAGCTTAAGTTGGGTAAACCGTGCCTGGCACATAAAAGGTTAGCTATCCATTCAATAAATATTTATTGTGGGCCTATAGGTGCCAGGCTCTGAGGATGTGGTGAGCAGACAAAGCTCTTGCTTTCACGGAGCTTCCATTTCAGTGGGGAAGAAACACAATAATCAAACAAATAATAACAATGGCTGTCATGTATTAAGCAGTTTATGTGTGCCAGTCGTTGCTCTAAGTATTTTCATTAATTATTCTCTTTTGTCCTCACAAGAACCCTCTGCATTACATACCATAATTATCTGCTGACAGACAGGGAACTGTAGCTGAGGGAGTTACTAATTTGCCCCAAATCATGCAGCTAGAAAATGGTGAAGCCAGGACTGGAACCCTGACAGTAGGACTTTAAAGCCTGCAATTAAGTGTTAGGAAGAAAATAAAGCCAGGGATGGGGAAAAGGGGCGAGGGTGTGTGTGTGAAGGGAGTGAGGGAGATTGAGAAAGGACTCCTGGAGCTGGAGAAGGTCAGGACAGGCAGAGGGAAGAGCAAATAGAGCAAATAGAGACTCCGAGGCAGGGTGAGCTAGACTTGTGCAGACCAGTAAGACCAGTCTAGTCCGACCCAGTGACTGAGGGGAGGAGGGTGTACGATGAGGTTGAGGAGCTGTTAATATTAACTTTTATAAATGCTGTTAGTTTCCAGCCATTATAATTATAGATCTTGCGTCTCCCATTAGCCAATGAGGCAGGGACTGCCTTGTTCGTATTGGTATGTGCCCACAGGGCTCAACTTCTGGACCTTATTAAATAGTAGACATTTAATATTTTTGTTGTTGTTGAATTAGAGCATCAGTCTAATTGGGATAAACACAGACTCTGCCAAAAAAAGAGAACTGGCTTTGTGTCCTGACCCAGCCATTCACTAGCATCTGTAGGCAGCTCTCTTTCTTTCCCTCTCAGTCTGTTCCCTTATTTGTCAAATGCAGAGAAGTCAGTTTCCTTTATAGCATTCTTTTGCTTTTCAGGATTAAGAGAGGTAATGCATACAGAACAGCCGGTGCATAGCAGATATTTGATAATTGTTGCTTCTTAACCCTACCCCTTCTAATACTCTAATCTGTTGCCTTAGAACCATCCCGATTACCCCCAAAGAAATGTTTCTTTTAATTGCCTGAATGACTTGGAAAGCTGGCCTATCTCCTACCCCAAATGATGTCTCTGGGCAAAAATGACTTCTTTCTATTGTCAGAACTCCATCGATGCTTGAGGCATAAGCCTGGATCAGCATGTCTTGGCCAATCCTTGTTCCCAGGGTTCTTTGTCAGGGTCACCTTCACAATAAGCTAAGATTTCAGAACTGTATATTGCCTTAAGTTCACACAGGCAGGGTTTCACTCTCAGCCCACCAATGCCAGCCAGTTCAGGGCCACGAGGGCATCTGTGGGACCCACTGAGGCAGGATACATAGCCTAGGAAATTGACAACCCCCCTCCAGCGTACAACGTGAGGTGCCTCACTGGTTATACAAGCAACAAGTAGCTGTATCCAGTACCTGCACCTAGAGAAAAACAAGAACCAGTTTCATCCAGCTGGACTGATCCCAATGACAGGGACCTGACCTACAGCTAATTATAATGTCATTATAATCTCATTTACATAGTGGTTACTATGACTCCCATCATGCATCTGACGCCATGACAGTTCCGAAGGAACCATATAAGGAAGAAAAAGCCAGAAATGGAGGGTCCTGCCAGGGGAAGGAAATGAATGAACCAAGTTAATGAGATGTCACCAATTCCCCTGCCCAGGGAGGATAAATAGCACCCCTATCATGACTTCTTTGCTGCAACTTGTTCTCTGGGTTCGACAGAACTTTCCTCTCAAGAGTGTACTTTCATTTTCAATAAACCACTTCTGCTTTCTTGCATCTGTCTCGCTCTTGAATTCTTGTTTGTGTAGAGACAAGAACCGCTGCTCTGGGTTGAGTCCTTTCTTGGACATCACCGTGAGCTTCTGGTGACACCACCACTTAGAGGAGAGCCAGGCTGCAGCCAGGACCCTGCCAAAGTGTACAGTGTGGTTGCCTTCTCCCTGCCAACTGGCCCTTTTTCAGAGACTTTGTGGTCCCTCCAGTAGACAAATAATTCTTATCTTATCTCTTGGTCAGTTCCTGGGATAACATTACCTGGAAGGCTACCCCTTTCACTGTGGGTCACCTCCAGCCCCAAGGAACTGAGAGGAATTTTCCTTCTCTTGCCTGTGACCTGGATCCTAAGACTTGACTCCTTCTTCCTCCTCCCCTAAACTTGTTTTGTGGTGAATCATCTGAAGCATATGACCCCTCCAGAGCTAAATTTGACTTCCCAGTGAGGAATTTCAGGGCATATGTGATATGTAGGCAGGCAATTTACAGGTACTTGCCAACGTCTCAGAGACCAGCTTGGCCTGGCTGTATGCATTCATTCCACTTAGTGCCCACTTTGGCCAGCACATTTGCTCAGTGTCAGCTCTTGGTGAAACCAGTCCTTTTTGGCTAGGCATCGAATCCAGCTCTTCTGTAGTTACTAAGTGCTATTTATTTCTTCTCCTGGATTTTACACTCACTCAGAAACCTGTAATGTTTCCTCCACTTGGGCCCCTGAGCCTGGTGAAAGTTTTATTAATATCCAGCCTCTCACTCAACTTCAAACAGCTATCTTTTTTGTAGGGATATACCCACTTACTCCCAGCCCTTCTTTTTCCTTTTATCTCCCCTTCATTCAACACAACTCTATGTATATTAGGATTATTGTTAGGCTCAACATAAACAGGGAAGGTCCAAAATGTTGATTGAATCTGACTACTCATGAGGCCATATGGCAGTTGCTATATAAACAGTTGTTGAGTTGAATTAGTTTTTTTTGATGAATATACCAGATTATATCCTTTTCAGAAATCCAATCCAATCCTGAGTGTGTATGTCTCAGCTACGATGCTTTTAGCTTTATCACTTATAGATACTTATGTAGGATGGTAGGAGATCCTTTTTCAGTCTTTTCAAATGGAGCAGGTGTTGACAGGCTTGGGAGCAGAAAGGGGTAATGATACTGGGAAGGCAGAAGCGGGGCTGTAATTTGATAGAAGCTGTAACCTTATCTACCATCCACCAGATTAACTGTAATAGAGTGAGTGGGCCTTCTGGCATTACAGCTATGGGTGCAGGGCTCTGGCAACTGTCACACTGACCGACACAGGCCAATATAAAATCCAATTGCTTGGTAGGTTCTGGTGGCAGAGACTGTGACCCATTTAATTTTGCATTCCCAGTGCCTGGGCCTGGTACAGTTAGTGCCTGGGCCTGGTACATAGTTAGTGCTCATAAATGTTTGTTTAATAAATGAATACATCAAGATATGGACTATATATAAGCATGATAAGAATTTTAGAAGAGGGACAATATTTTAAACTTTCTCAGAACCTTGAAGTATGAGACATGAGATGGCTGTATAATATGTTACTAGGTAGGGAACAATCTAAAAAACAACTTGGAGTAGGAAGCTGCCAGCATACCTTTGAGAAATGGACACAGCTGGTAACCTTGGTGCATGAAGAGTCACTCAAATGGTGTCTCTTAGTTAAGCAAATATAAGCAGACACTTATTGGCCTGGGAGAAAGGTGTAATGGGGACTTGTTTTCTTTTGTGGCTTAATGGTAGCTGCTTCTCCCCTTGGTTGGCAGCACTCTGAAGAATTTTGGGTCAATTTGCATACGACACCCAGGATTCTTCTTGGTGGGAAAGGATAAGAGTACAATTTCCTTTTGCAGAGTTTGGGACTGAGGGGAATCTGACGAACGTAGAGTGGGGTGGCCAGTACTTTCGACTGACTGACAGAAAATCACTCTAATATTTCCAGAGGGGGACTCACCATGCGGGAAAGAGGAGTCTGGCTTTGTGACTTAGGCTCAACAGAAGACATACAGATGACTTTAGAAGTCACTAGAATCAATTTTTGGGGACATGGTTCAGCATGTAGGTGTGATCACAGGAACTATAACCTATGATCTAGGGCAGGTTGATGACCTCAGGGCATCAAATATTCTAAAGTGGTTCAGGGCAATCTTTCAATTGCAGGAGGCAAGAAGGAATGGCAGTAATGAACAGATTAGTTGTTTCATTTATACTTTAAAAGCCTCTGAGATTCTTGTACAAATTTTAGAAGAACATAAAGAGGGAAATATGGTTCTAATAAGAACATATAAGACCTCCAGGGGATTAACTGAAAAAAAAAAAGTGACCATGTTTATATTCCAAGCTAATGAAGTAGGTCACACCAGTTACAAGTTGAGAAGCAAAAGAAGTTTGTCAGGTGTGAGGCATGAAATGAACAAAGGTGTGGAGATGGAAACAAGCCTGCTGTGTGGTTTGTGGGGTGATGAGAAGTCTTATCCCCACAGTGAGAAAGGTTATGTTGGCCAGTGGCGGTACACGAGCCTGTGTGGGTAAATGAAGTTAGATTATGAATGGGTGACTACAATGGCAGGCCAGGAGTGTGCACATTATTCCCAGGATGCCCATGGCTTTTGGAGTATGTAAGCCCAAGACATGGTGCTGATGGTGCCCTAAAGAATGGGTGGGAGGGGCAGAAACCTGGAGGAGGGAGGCCAGCCGGGGTGGGGTGGGGGTGGGGGTCTTTGGTCCAGGGAAGGCTATCTGATGCCTTGAAGGCAGGGCTTGTATCTTCTTCACCAGGGATTCCTGGCACATACTAGGTGTCTAATAAAGTTTTGTTGACTTGAACAACAGGAATGCTGTCACATGGTGGGAAGGACTCTCAGGGTGGCATGCAGAGTTCTTGATTTCAGAAGTGGGAGACCCAAATTCTGGCACTTCCTGTCTATGTGTTGTTGTGTAACTCATTTCACCTTGTTGGAATTTTCAGTGTCCTTAGGTGCAGCCATTCATTCACCAAACAATTGTTGACCATTAGTCACATTGTGCTAAGTCTCAAAGAGGAGCAACATAGAGCTCCTGTCTTTGAAGAGCTGATGATTTAGTTGGAGAGACAGATGTGTAAGCAAATAACTCATTACTGTGTGGAGTGCACTTTTACAAAGTGTGGTGGGATTCCAGAACGATCCCTAACATTTATAGAGCACGTACCATGCACCAGGCATTGTTCAAAGCTCTTGCAGGTATTGGCTTGTTTAATCCTCATCACAACCTTGTGAGGTAGGTATTTATGCGACCCCCATTTTCCAGAAAGAAAAGGGGTTGAGTAACACAAAGTTAGTTAAGTAACATGCCCAAGTTTCCACAGCTAGTAAGTGGCAGAGCCAGGACATAATCTGATTGCCCTGAACCAGATTGAGGGTGGAGTGTGGGGAAGGAGGTTGATGTTCATTGAAGGACTCATAGGGATATGATGTTTGAGCCATGCGGAAGCTAAATAGGTGTTTGATAGATAGGAAAGGGGCAACCAGCAGAGCGAATAGTGTTAGAGTCTAAAAGAGCATTTTGTTTACCTGAAGAGGAGAATAGCACAAGAGACTAGAAAACAGTATGGAACCAAACCATAATGGGTTTTGAATGCTATATGAGAGAATTTGAACTCTATCCAGGAAAGCTTTCTAGTGTTTCCCAAAGTGTATGGAGGAGCTAAAGTTCTGAGAGACATTCATAGGTATGTATTCGTCAGAATTCTCCAGAGAAACAGTACCAACAGGAGATTATCTATCTATCTATCTATCTATCTATCTATCTATCTATCTATCTATCTATCTATCTATCTGGATTTGTTACAAGGAATTGGAGGCTGAGAAGCCCCAAATTTGCAGTCAGCAAACTGGAGATACAGGAGAGCTGTTGTGTAGTTCTAGCCCAACTCCAAAAGCCTAAGAACAAGGAGAGATGATGGTGTAGGTTCTCGTCTGAAAGCCAGTAGACTTGAGACTCACGCACATTTGGTGTTTCAGTTCAAGTCCAAGGCCAGAAAAGATCAATGTTCCAGCTTACACAGTCAGCCAGAAATTTGTTCTTCCTCACCCTTTGGATTGGATAGGGTGAGCTCGCCCATATTGGGGAGGACTATCTGCTTTACTCAGTCTACCAATTCAAATATTATTCTCACCCAGAAACAGTCTCCTAGAAACACCCAGAATAATGTTTGACCAAATGTCAGGGCTCCCTGAACAAATACCAGAAGCCTTGTGGGAAAATTTCTCCTCATGAAAAAATAATCTCTTCCTCCTCTGCCATATATCAGGCCTGAATGTCTATCAGGCCTGGCACTGCCATCTCACTATTCACCTCACGAGGAAACTGACCATGAGGATGCCAGAGTAGAAAAACCTGAGGAAACATCTCCGAAGCCGGCCCTACTTCACTGAATGTGTTTTGTGAAGCATCCCCATCTTATTGTTTATCCCAGTTTGGAGTCAAGAGTTTCCGTCACTTGCACCTGTATCCTACCTGATATAATCATAAAATAAGATTGAGAACTAGGCTTAAACAAAGTTAAGGAGGTTTTCTTTATTACAAGACTTCTCAGGGCAACAACATTTATTATGTGGATGTGCATTGCAAACATCTAAAGGTAAGGTATGACGTGCAGCATTTCCCAAACATGCATGACCCTGCAAACCTTTGTAGAGAAGAAGCCCAGGAGACTAATGTTCCATAGACATGCTATATAGGCAGTGAGACTTTAAAGCAGGTAGATAGCATTATGTGCTTAGTAAACTCCACCCTTTCCTTCTCCAGCCACATCAAAAATTATGTCTCCTGTAATCATAAAATTTAAGGCAACTCAGAAGTAGCTCCCCAGAAAAAGATTGCAAGCCCTGACTTACTCTACCGATTTCTTAGTCTCCTACCAGTTCTCAAATTCTGTGGGGCTTGTATAATTTGATATATTTGTCTGTGAGCATTGAACAAAATTTCCCTTCTTTTTTTAGTCACTTGCCAACATCTGTGAATGAAGTTGAAGTGATATATATATATATCTATATCACATGTGCTCAACCAGTCTTATTATGGAGTGAATTATTTAAAATAACCCACTGAGTGAATCCCTGCTCAGTGGGTCTCTGACTAACATTCAAGTTTTACTAAAGCTCTGAACATTTTTTTAATTTCTGTTATTTATTTTTTTCCAACAGGGAAATGGCTTGAGGCCACAAAGGAAAGTATTAGAATGTTTTCTCTGCAGTTAGTGACAGGAGAGACAAACGGTGTAAAATAGAAGAATCTATTCCTTCCCAGATGGGAAAAATTGTTTCTGTGGCTTTTCTTGATCTATGTTAAATTCATTATGGTTTTCAGACTGAAACCACTTTCGCCCTAAGAAGCAAAAGGGAAAAAGAAGAGAAAAATATGTGGCAGATCTTTGCATTAAGTGACTGTGCCCCCTGGAGAACTGTACAACCTTGGGCAGCCCATTAACCTCAGTTCCCTTCTCCACACTAGGGGCTGCTAACTGTGACCTCCCAGGCACAGCATGACATCGATGTGAACAGAGGGATGTAGTGAACAGCAGAGCTCCTGTGAGGATGAGGTGACATGTCGCTGCTGTTTTCCACCCTCACGTTATGCTGTGGTGAAGTCACTCACTGCAAAGAAGAACCTGGGCTCCAGGACACAAAGGTATCTGCGGTAGGTGGTGGTTTGTTATGAATGGGGGCCATGGAGCAAGACACTTGCTCTATCACAGTCTCTCCTTTGTTAGAAGGAAGGCCCCATGCCTACCCCAAAACCCAAACCTCAAAGTCCTCCCTCCACTGGGATCCTCTGTAATCCTTAGAGGACTGTACTGCTCAGCTGAGGCCTCATGTTGTCCACTCCTGGGATCCCTTACTTCTCTGTTTACTGAAGCCAAATCAATATGGGAGTTGCTTTAAAAAGCCCAGCTCAGGCCAGACGAGTGGACTTTCATTGCAGGGCAACGATTGCATGTTTTTTCTGACCAGGTAATTATCGGTTATAGGACAATGAGGATGCCTCTTTGTATCAATCAACAAAGTGAAATTAAAAATTAACGTGCTCCTGTTTACTCAACTGTAATCTTTGAATCAGTCAATACCCAGGGCTGTGCCAGTAACCTGATTTGAGGGTGGCCACAGATTCTGCTGGGGGACCAGCCCAGTTAAACAGTTAAGGCTGAAACCAGTTGAGCAAGACTGGGATTAAATATGTCTGGGAGGTGGATCTCCACAAAGTTCTTAGAGATTTCTTGCAGGGGCTGACATTTGTGGTGCTGGGTGTGCTGGGTTTGAGAGGACCCACAGCCCTAGTGTTCTCAGGTGGCATTTATTCCAGCTGTCCATTCCAAGAAAACCCAAAGTCACCAGGCAACACATTTTCCTTTTTCTCTTCTCTTTTCTATCCCTTTCTCTCTTCCCAACCCAAGATGGCTGCCAGTCAGGTGGAGGTGTGTGGGCAGGAGGCAGGGAGGGAGCTGGTCAGTGCTGGTGGGAGACTGAGGTGCAACTATCTGAATCTGGGGATGACTCATTCCACGCCCTCTGTTCATTTTGAGGGTTAAAACACCTGTGAAAAGGGGATGATGATAGAAAGTTTAGTTACAGTTTAGTATTTTAAATATCTCTATGAGCACCATTCCTAGTACATACTGAGCAATCAACAACTATTTGGTGAATGAAGGAAATAATGAATGAGTGAACTAGGACCACGGAAGACTGGGAATTAGGAACAGGAATTTTAATTTATATGGAGAGAGACAGAGAGACAGAGAGACAGAGAGAAAGAGATTATAGAAATCTTTGCACTTACTAAGTTTACTCATTCATGTATTGATGTATTGTTGGGATTTTTTTTAAACAATGTGAGTGTACCACATTTGTAATTAGAATAAATTAGTAAGACATAGAAATATTTATTGTGCTCTTAGTATATCTCAGGAACCATCTAGACCCTGGGGATACAGAGATGAGTAAGTAGTAGAAGTAGATGCTGCACTTAGGGGCCAAGTTCAACAAGGGAAGATCAGACAGGCACTCACTTAGCAAAGTAGGAAGTGCTCAGAATTTGCTGAAATATTACCTTAAAAAAAAAAAGTTAAGATGAAAAAGTGCTTGGTGTCACCAAGTATAATTACCCTGCAGCATGGTTCCAAAGTACAGGGAGGGCACTTCTTGCCTGAGAAGGAGGTGGTGACGTTTTTCCCTGGCCTAGGAAACCCTAGCCTGGTTGTGGCCTCCAGGACGGCCTCTGTGCCCGCCTATCTGGTCAGATTCAGCCTCTCCCCTGGCCTCACCAGCATCCTCCCAGTGGCCCTCAGCCTTGAGGGTACAAGGAGCAGGGTCCCAGGGGAAGATAGATGTGGGAGGGAGCTCCCAGCACAGAGAGAGAAGCAAGACTCATTGACCAAACACAGTGTTTGTGCAAGAAGGGCCTTAGGAATATCAGTGCTAACACCTTTGTTTTATGGAAGATGAAACAGAGGCCAGTGAGGCTAAAGGCTTGCTTGAGGTCACACAAGCAATGTCAGGGTTGTGAATGTCAGGGCTGGAGCTGGAACCCAGGTTTCTGCTCCCCAGGCTTAGGGGTCAGCTGCTGCTCCAAACACCCCTTGCCTCTTACTGGGATGGCCAATTTCCTCTCTCCCCTCCCATCATCACAGCAGCCTCCAAATGTGTTTGCCTGGCCCTGAGCTTGGTCCGTGTTCCCAGGCTAAAGATTTTACCCCTGGAAGCCTGGGTCGGGGCTGCGAATTCAGATGCTCAGCCTCAGCCAGGTGGAATGCTTTTAACCACCAATGAGAGTCAAGCCAGTGAGGTCTGAAAGGTGGTTGCGAGAGGAACCACACAGCAGTACCCTCATGTTTGGCAGGCGGAGGGCTAGCATGAATAGCCTTGGGGATAGGTAGGGTGTTTGTGTGTGTGTGTGTGTGTGGGTGGGGGTGTGTGTAATTATACACACATCTATGTTGGCATAAGTAGATATGGATTAAGTGTCTGTGTGCATGCAGCTATTAAAAAGAGTTTTAGGTCCATCCATATGTCATGAGTTGAAGGAATGCCCCCAAAAGAGTGTTAAGTTAATGCAAGTTGCTGAAAAAAACAAGTTTGCAAATGATGCTATTTCTAAACCTGAAAATCTTTGATGACTGTTTATATGTTTGCATCAGTTTAGAGAAAGATACAGAATGATACACCCCATGTTGCTAACATTGATTACATTGAAGGATCAAGATTATTACTTTAAAGTGATTATCTCTGTAATATTTGCCTTATGACAGAAAGCCTGTTACCTTTGTAATTATTTAAAAAACTTGCATAAAATAGAAAAGAAGAAAGTGTGTGTCATTGTGTGTGCATGTGAGTGTTAATGTGTGTACATGTGTGTACACATGTATATATGTGTCTGAGTGTTCATGTGAGTGTGTGTGTATGTGTATCTATGGGAGAAGAAGTCTCAAGGGAGAGCAGTACTTTCGGTGCAAATTCCAGACACTGGTCACATCCTTCAACCCTTGTACTTTGGAAAGAAGCCTCAAGGATGTACACTTTACTTGAAAGTTTTTAAATAAACATCACCTGCATGGCAGGTGTGTGCTATTTCAGGGCTCCTACTGTGTTTCCCCCAAAATAAGACCTAGCTGGACAATCAGCTCTAATGTGTCTTTTGGAACAAAAATTAATATAAGACCCGGTATCATATCATATATATTATATTATATTGTATTATATTATAGTCCTGGTCTTATAGTAAAATAAGACCTGGTATTGTACTATTATATTATATTATATTATATTATATTATATTATATTATATTATATTATATTATTATATGAGACCCAGTCTTATATTATAGTAAAATAAGACCGGGTCTTATATTGCTTTTTGTTCCAAAAGACGCATTAGAGCTGATTGTCCAGCTAGGTCTTATTTTCGGGGAAACATGGTAGCTTAACTAAGTAGCTTTGGCCATGTTACAAATGGAACAGCCGACAGCACTGGTGGTTTAGAGCCTTCTCCAGGAAAATCCACATCCCCTTGTACAGTATTTGTGAGGCACCTCCAGTGTGCAGAGCACTCTGTGCAGTAAGAAATCATTTTTCTGGGAGGACAGCTGCACAGAGAAGAGAGCTTAGAAATCTCAGCCTATGTAGGTCAAATGCCTAGGCAGAACCATTTCTCTCTCTCCCTGTCTCTCTCTCTCTCTCTGTCTCTCTCTCTCTCTCTCTCTCTCTCTCTCTCTCTCTCTCTCTCGCTCTCTCTCTCTCTCTCACTCTCACTCTCTCTCTCACTCTCACTCTCACTCTCATTTCCCAGGCATCAGGATTTATTAATTGACTTGAGTAAGGCTCAGTGTGGTTATGGCTGGTTTCTGTGATGACCTGGAGTTTTAAATTCCCATCTAGAGCTGCAACAGTTCATTCTTACCAGCTGGGGCTTAGAATGACTTTTTAGAATGTTGGGTGGGTTGCTGTGTGTGTGTGTGGCAAACACTTGGATGTTCAGTTGTATGAAGTCATTTCTATTTTCTCCTTCTCACATGGATATAGCCCAGGTGGTTATTCACACTGAGAAAATATCAGAGTGAAAATAGATTTGGGAGTCATCGCTCCTGCTCACTCTGTGATATAAGAATCAATTACTGAACTTCCAATTTCAATACTTTTGGTGCAAATTCTAGACACTGGTCACATCGTTTCTGGTAGGAACCAGAAACTCCGTGTCTCTTAAGGCCATCCATTGACACTCCAACACTTGTAAGTGTGAGACCATTCATCCTTATTCAGAGTGCAACCTTCCTTAGATGGGGTAATATGCTGTCATCCTGTCACTGGCATTTGGAATTTTCCCCTATACTGCCTCTCCTTGATGCAGTGGCCTCTGTTCCCATAGAATAAAAGAGTAAGGAAGGTGGATTTGAATGAGATTATCAGTAAGGTTTCTTACAATTTAGATTTCTTTTCCAATTGTGATACATCTTTGTAATGAGTCAAGAATCTGTGTTCACAAGTAACAAAAACTCTGTGGATGTCTTCAGGTGTCCATGAGCTTCCAGTAAGTGTCTGTCAATGAAGTATTAATGTCTGATAGGCAGTGTTGTCATTCTACACAGCCATTCCATTCCTCTTCTCTACTGACAACCCCCCAGTGTGGCCAGCCCCAAGTAATAAATCTAAGATTGTGGTAACTATCTGTTTTGGGGGTCCCAAGACCAACCCAAAGTCCAGTGATTTGCTAGGAAGACTTACAGGACTCAGTATATATGTACACACAGATAAGATTTATTATAGTGAAAGGCTACAAAGTCAAATCAGCAACAGGAAAAGGTGCATGGAACAAAGTCCAGAGAAACCCAGGCACAAGCTTCCAAGCTTCCCAGTGGAGTCACACAGGACATGTTTAATTCCTCCAATGAGTTATGATAATAAGGTGACATATTATCTATCAGTGAAGTTCTTCAGAGACTCAGTGCCCAAGGTTTTTATTGGGGGCTAGTCACAAAGAGATTACTTTCCTAGCACATAACAGCATTCCAGAATCCCAGAAGGAAAGCCGGTGTTCAACATAAACCATATTATTTGCACACATAGTTTTGGCACAGTGAACTACTCTTATAAGTTCTGGGAATGGTGGGAACTCTCTCCAAATCCAAGTTCCCAGATGCCAACCAAGAGCCAATCTTATAAGTAGACCTTCCTAAAAATAACAGTCTCAGGCCTGCTACGTTAACTCTTTTCTGTATACTATCAATTCTTCTTTGTCTGATACTTGATTTGTCAGCCTCCTTTGCAGCTATGAGTAGCCATATGACTCAATTCTGACCAATAACTTGCAAGGGGAGAGTATTTTGATAATATTCGGAGCTGTAGTAGCCATCTTGTGACAAGTACAGGGAAAAAACCCAAATACATGAAAGGTGGAATAGGGACAAGGGAAAAGAAACTACGTTTTTAGTAATATCTTCATACCAATGCACCATTGTGGGAACAAAACATCTCCACACTTTTTTTATGTGAGATAATAAAATGTCTTTATTGCTTAAATAATTGTTAATTGGATCAAGTTGAATACAGGTTAAATGTATTCCTAAGTCATATAATGTGTATTCTTTGTTATGGGCTAAATTGTTCTTCCCCCCCACCCCCCAAATTCATGTGTTGATCTCCTAACTTCCAGTGCTTCCGAATGTGATTGTATTTAGAGATAGATACCCAAAGAGGTTTAAAGAGGTTATTAAGTTAAAAAGAGGCCATCAGGGTGGGCTCTAATACAATATGACTGGTGTCCTTGTAAGAAGAGAAAATTTGGACATAGACATGTTTAGAGGGAAGATGATGTGAGGACACAGTGTGAAGGAGGCCATTAGCACATGAACGAGAGAGGTCTCAGAATAAAGCAAACCTACTTATACCTTGATCTTGGACTTTTAGCCTCCAGAACTGTGAGGAGATAAATTTCTGTTAAGATATGCAGTCTGTGGCATTTTGTTGTGAGAGCCCTAGCAAACTAATAGTCTTTCCATGTATGGATATAGATAGGGTAAATATAGCCAACTATAACTGACAAAAGCAAGAATTTAGAAGCAATAGTCAGATCCCGTGTCATACAATTCTCAGGAAGGAGAAGAATCCAATAGGGTGAAACGAGAGGATAGATTAGCCAAATGCCTTCACAGGAGAACTGGCTACACACACTCAATCTCATCTTCCAGAGGCTAAAGCTTCTGTATAATTGTACTAATTACAATGAGATAGTAATGAGACATAATAGGTAAATGGTGAATGGAGATAGGACATCTGGTGACCAAAGGCTGATGGACAAAGGAGAGGAGAAGGGAGGCGCCCGTTGGAAAGTCCTGGAGAAGGAGCAGAGGCAGAGAGAAAAGAAAGACACTATTGCTGTAGATAAGCCAGGTCCCTCTTTGTGTCACTAGGCCTTGGACAGACCACAGCAGGATATCTTAGGTTGGTGCAAAAGTAATTGTGGTTTAAAAGGTTACAAATAATTGCCAAACCCGCAATTACTTTTGCACCAACCTAATAGATATATGTATGTATATATATATATATATATATATATATATATATATATATATATATATAATTTCCCCCAAAATAAGACCTAACAGGAAAATAAACCCTAGCATGATTTTTCAGGATGCGCATAATATAAGCCCTATTCCAAAACTATGCCCCAGTTAAGATCGTCAGCCAGATAGACGCATTTAATATGTCCATTGCAACACATGACGGATGCATTGAATTATAAAATAATAATATTAACATATAATTAAATATAAATAAACAATATTATTGACATTAATACTTAAAATAAATGATAATATAAATTATAATTATTTGTAAATACCCAAGCAAGCACCTTTGGACCCGAGGTAAATGCCTGTGTAAACAGATGAACTTGAGACTTATTGCCAAATGACCAATCGGAATACATACACAATGCACAAATAACGTGTGCACTTGATAACGAATGGATGTGGTTGTGTCTAATATGAATCTTCATAATTCAATGCGTCATGTGTTGTAATGGACATACTTCATGCACTTGTGTGAAATAAAGGAACGTTTTCTGAATTTTGGTGCTTGTAATTTTTTGTTGCTTTTGTGTAGACCGTCATTCTTAACTGTCATCATTTTTGTTGCCATTCCTGTCACGTAAGTCTTCAATTAACACTTGATTTAATGGTAGATTTAAAGGGAATAGTATTTTGACCCCCATACAAGATGAGTGCAAAAAGAAAGAGCTATTCCATCAAGTACAAGAAAGGAATTGTGGAAGACTCCTGGAGCAAGAATCTTACGGCTTTCTGCAAAGAGAAGTTGGATCTCCAAATGGTCCAAAAATGGCGAGCAGAGTACGATAACCTCAGACAACAGGTGGACGAGGGAAATGCTAAGAAGTACAAGTGTGGATCAGGTTGGCAACCATTATTTCAGCTGGAAGACATCATCTGTGAATGGATTGCTGACAGGAGAGCAAAGGCTTTGGTTTTACGCACGGCTGATATTCAAGCATTTGCCCTTGCAATGGCACCACAGTTAGAAATATCCCCAGAAGAATAAAAGCATCACAACACTGGCTGGATGGCTTCCTTCAGTGATATGAACTGTCTCTAGGATTGAACAACACTGTTCAAGCTGGAAGATACTGAAGTTATTAAATGTGCACTTACATTCAAGTCCTTTGTGGATAGCATCTACTTTTCTAAATACTAACTCTCCAATATGATTGCTATAGATGAAACTGCAGTGTTTATGGGCCAAGGATCTCAGACGACAATTGATCAGAGGAGTGCCTTGTCAATCTACATTCCCTCCAATGGTTACGAAAATGCACATGTTACCTGTATTTTGGCAATTCATCTGGATGGAAAGAAAGCCCCACCTCTAATCATCACTAAGGGTAAGAAAGATAAGGTTGAACATGTTTCAGGCATTTATGTTCATAAAACCGAAAAAGCCTGGTGCACACAAGCAGTTATAAGGAAGTGGGTCGATTTAATGCTCTCACTTGTTTTGCGAGGTGGCCCAAGAGGTCTACTAGTCTGGGATTCAGCCAGCACTCACCATGCTAAAGACATGAAGAACTTCCTTGCAGAGAGAAGAATAGATCAAATAATTATTCCCGCAGGAATGACTGCCTATCTCCAGACTTTTGATATTGAGATAAACAAGCCATTCACGGATGATTTGCGCATGGAAATCAATGACTACATTGAAAATAGAATTGAGAGAAATCAATGTGGAAACTTTGTGAAGCCTACCCTGCTAGAGGTCATGACTTGGGTGAAGAATTCATGGGATAAAATCACTGACAGCTGTGTCGCCAACGAACAGGCTACGTGGACAAGAAGTGCTCATTTAAGGAGAGCTCTATTGCTGGACATGAGAGATTGGGGCCAATGGTTCTACAGGAAATGGAGTCGCAAGAAATTCAAGCTGGAATTCCAGTATTGGAGAGTTATGACGATATTCCAGAAGAAGATGTCATGGCTGTATTTGAATAAATGTAGATTTTTGTACATGAATAAATATAGATTGTTGTACATGAAAAAATAAGACATCCCCTGAAAATAAACCCTAGTGCATCTTTTGGAGCAAAAATTAATATAAGACCCGGTCTTATTTTCAGGGAAATATGGTACACACACACACACACACACACACACACACATATGCTTTCTCCAGAGGCAAAGGCTCTCAGGTGGAAATCAAGTGAAAGCAGTTACTACTGTGTGGCCTATGGCTTGTTACTAGGGATTATGGTCAATTTCATTTGGGATGCCTGGGTTATGTCCTTCTGGTAAGACTTCCTTTGGTCCTGTTGATTTGGGGCTGTTTGAGGATACTGTGTGGCCCAAGATTATTGACTAAGGTATGAGTGAATCAGAGTAGCCACAAACTCAACTGAAATTAATGTAAGCAAAAGAAGAAGAAGGAGGAAGAGGAGGAGGAGGAGGAGGAGGAGGAGGAGGAGGGGGAAGGAGAGGAATAGGGGAAGAAAAAGAAATTTACTGGTTTATGTAATTGGAAGGTTCAGAGCTGCTGGTGGCTTCAGGGACACTGGATCAAGGGGCTCATCAAAGTTGGGTTTCTTTTTCCACCTATCTTCCCACCTTGTATCTATAAGGCTTCATTCCTCTGCTGGTTACTCCTGCCAAAAGTTAATCCAATCATGAGCAAACAATCAGACAGACCTAAATTCAAGAACTTCTATAAAACAACTGGCCTATATTTTTTAAAAATGCCAATGTTATGAAAGACAAAGAAAGGCTAAGGAGCTCTTCAAATTAAATAAGAGTCTCATTTTCAGTTATGAAAACTAAATGCAACATGCCAATGTGGGTTTTCATTAGATCTTGGATGGGAAAAAATTGTTATATACTGTATACTAGGTAATAGTATTGTTTCAATGTTAAACTTCCTGGAATTTGATTTTTATATTGTGGTTATGTAAAAGAATATCCTTGTTCTTAACAGATACATCCAAAGTATATAGGGATAAAGGATCCATATGTCTACAGCTTACTCTCAAATACAGTAATAATTACAGTAACAATAACAAAAATGCAGAGAATATGCAGAGAAGGGGAAGAGAAAAAAGGGAATGATAAAGCAATTTTGGCAAAATGTTAATCTAGGTGAGGAGCATACTAAATTCTATTGTACTATTCTTGCTACTTTTCTGTAAGTTTGAATATGTTTGGAAACTTAAATTTAAAAATTAACAAAAAAGGTATTGACAGCTGACCTCTATATAGACTCTCAATGTTCATGTAGCAATTTCATGGAAGAGTCATTGATTAGCCTGGATCTTGTGCTCATTTCATTGAGACCTGGGACAGACACTGTAACCGACAGCCTCACCAGAGACTTTATGAAATGGGGAGGAATTCCCCAAGAATCCACAAGAAAGAATGTGGGAGAGTGTGCTGGACATAAAAAAAATGACAAGCAACACATCCATCATCACCCTGTCTCAGTCTTCTCTCTTCCCACAGCTTCCAGTCTTCCAGATCCTATTCTGTTGGTCTCCCAATGTTCACTTGCTGCCTGGCCCCATCTTCCCAGGCCATCCCTCCCTCCAAAATGGCACCAGACAGAGGCAAAGTCCTTTCAACAATCAGCTGCACACTTGGGTCTTTTGGGGGTTCCTTGCTCCTCTCATCATACCCATCTGGACTTCATTCCTCTTGGTCCTACTCTCTCTTAGTTCATTGATGAAGAAATCCGTGTTCATGGGCAAGTATTACCAAGGGTTATATGTGTGGTCTCACCCTCTGCTTACAGATTCACATTTTGACTGGGCCTTAATCCAGGCAATAAAAGCCAATGGCAGGATTTTCAAGCATAAGAAGTAACATGGGGCAGGTGGGCCTCTTGCTTCTTTTCCACCCCACTGTGTTGGTGGTTTTTTCCTTTATCTCAGGCCAGGGTTTCTGACAGGGGCTGACTGCTGTCCCTCTCAGTTGGAGGAAGCCAGGGGAGCCAAAAGGAACCAGGCCAACATCACTTCATTTCCCAACAGACAATTTTTACAATTGATTTGTTCCCAAGCAGTAAAGCAGAGTTAGCAAAGAGCTTGCTGGAACTGAGTCAGTGCAGTCTTGGCATGGGTACCTCTGCATTCAGCCTTCTTGAGAACAAGGCAGGATTGAGGGAACCCATCTACTGAGGGCAAAACTAGTACGAAGCAATGAAGAGAATGCATTCATTCATTTTTCATGCATCTATTCACTCATGTATTCGTTCAGGAAAGGCAGAACAGCATAGAGGTTAAGGTAGGCCCACATGAACATTCTCGAAGGTTGTGCTGTGTTCTGCACAACTCCAGGGGGTGCTATTCACAGGGACCATATGTGGTAGCCCTAGGTTAGCGGCATTTGAGCTGGGATTGCATTGCTTCGCTTCAAATCTGTCTCGACCACCTCCACCTGTGTGACCTTGGGCTAGATTCTACATGTCTCTGATTTAGTGACCTCATATATAAAGTGAGGATACTCCCTGCCTCCTAGGGGTTGTTGTGAAGGTTAAATGACTGAATACATCTTCAGTAGTCTGAATAGTTTAAATAGCATTGCAGTGATCTGTTCCTATAGTGGCGGTAGAATACTGTTGGGAAACCATCTGGGTCTGGGGCACTTCTGTGTGTTTTTTTCCTTCCAGGCATTTTAAAAGCAAATCCCAGACATAGCATATTATTTCACCCATAACTACCTCAATATATGTCTATAACGAGAAAGAACTAAAACCAAAAAAACCCCAAACAAAACACAACCTACCCACATACAATGCCATTATCACATAAATATAATTTATTCCTAAATGTCACTAATATCAAGTTCATATTCAAATGTTTGTCTCAAATGCTTTTCTGTTTATCCCAAATGTGTTTATTTAAGGTGGTTTCCCACTCATCCTGATGCAGGAGGCTTTTAAAGGTGCTGCTTCTGTCTAAGGGGCATCCTTCTGGAAGCTTTGCATTTCCTCCTGTAGGGTGGCAGGGACAGTGGAGCAGCCAACACACAGAACCCACCTCTGTGTGTGGCTACAGGAGTGGTGATTTGATAGCATCTGGGCAATTCACACCCATTATAGGAACGGAGGCTGTGCGAGAGGCACCTCTTCCTGTGTTTCTTCTTCTCTTCTGCACAGGGATAGAGGGATGAAGGCGAGCTTTTGTGAGAGGCATGTTCTTGTAGGGAGTTCGTTAATGCCGGAAAGCTCAACCACTTTTCATAGTCGGTTTTCAAATCAGAATCTCAGGCCCTCCCACAGTGTGTGCTTCATATTTTATCTGACCTGTGGTATCTGACTACAACCCCCTTCCCACACACTGTGGAAAGCCCTGGTGTCCTGTGCCTTTCTCTGGAAAGGACTCACGGTGACCTCTTGCCCTAATTTCCTCTTTTTGTAATGTCTCAACATCCGCTTCTCAAGGCTACTTGCTTTTCTCTTGATGTTCCCACCCACACATGGAATATGCCCATTTCCCTTCATTTCCTCAAAACGCTGCTTGCACATAGCTCTCAGGGGATTCAGAGGAAATGAGAAGCAGGGGTGGTATGGCTAGAGAACTTGTTAAACTGTAGCAACACAGCACAAAACACATCCTGGTTCTTACATGTCCTTCTATGATCCCTGTCACCTGAGACTTCTCCTTGTCTTTGCTTCTCCAGGAATCCCGGCCTCTTGCCATGTTCTGGGCCCCCTCTCTACTCCCATTGTAGCAATGTCTCCCCATGCTTGTGCTTCCTCATGCTTTCCTTTGAGGTTGCCCATGGTGACGTCAACTTCTTACATTGTTAGGTCAGGAACCTAGTCCCTTGGTCTAACTCTTCCGTCTCTGGACCACTTCTTACTACAATGAAAAGGCCATCAGAGTGTTTTGTTAAACCAAAGTCAGAGTTCACCACTTCCCAACTCCTATTTCTACATTATCTATAGCACAGTTCTTTGCCTAGACTATCACGGTAGCCTTTACCTGGCCTCTCTAACATCATTCTTGGTCCTCTCCAACTCAGACTTTTCTAAAGCCAGAGTGATTTTTCCAAGACACTAATCTGTGATCACACTGCTGCCATGTTTAAAATACATCAGTGGTGTCCCATTGTGCTTTAGACAACGTCCAAAACCCTCAATATGCTCACAGGCTCCGCCTGAGCCCAGCCCTGCCCACACCTCACCTTCATCTCATGTTACTCTCCCTCATGCTTTCTCCATCCACTGGTTTTCCTTCAGTTTTTTTCAAATGCTTCCAGTTCTCTCTAGTGGCCAGACCTTGGTCATGCTTTTTCCTCCACCAGCTCTGCTTTCCTCCACCACCTCTTACTCCTCCTTTGATTGTCTGCTTAGAGAGAACTTTCCTGGCCCCTGCTGGCACCCTTTTGTAGTACCTATTAATTACTCTTATAATTGTTTGTCTAATTTCTGCCATCCGTGCTAGAGTGTGGGTTACGTAAGGCAGGAACCATGCCTGCCTTGTTCATTACTCTATCTTCAACCTCCAATGCAGTGTCTTGTACAAATACTCAGTGAGTAATTATAAGTTCAATTGAACATCTAAAGGATGCCACTGGTGCCATGGTTACTGGTGATAATGAAAAAAATCCCAGTAACTCAGAAGTGAAATCATCATCCTGTTAAGTAAATCAACAATGCCACATTACACTCACCTGCAGATGCTATGATTCTGACATTTCAAAGGGGAAAAAGGGGCGGGAGGAAGTGCATCCAAAGCCCAGCTGGTGCTTACGGAAACATTGCTTTGCGATGTTACTTTCTTCACCCAGGAGAGACTATTTCTTATGCTACATTTCTAGAATTATACAGTTGCATGCGTAATGCCTCAGTTCCTGCTGATGAAGTGATTTCTGCAGAGAATTGGCTGCCTTCCAAGAGGAAGGGCGGGCTCCTGAGATGCTTCTGAAAAAGATGAAAGAATTTCCAAAATCGCAGCTTAATGTTATACCACATATGGGATTTTCAAATTCACAGCTGGTTGGATAGTCATTTCCGGCTTCAAGCCATTTGACTTACTGTCTCCGTGGCTTCAAGCACCCAGAGCTTTATTTATCTCCTGGTGACCAAGGGGTTTCTCTGCCTTTTTCACCCCCAGTTCCTCCCGCCTGCTGAGTATTTCCAGTTGTGTAATACGAGCATTTGATTACGTGTCCATACGGACTAGGCGCTCCGTGGAGGTGGTACCACATCTGTGCTTTGTCCCCTTGATCCTGCAAACAGTAGCTGGATCTTAATATGTATCATTGAATAAATGACTCCCCAATCGATTGGTTGATTGCCAATAAAAAAAGCATACAGGAGAGAATCACCATTCTATACAAAAGACAATATTGATACCAACATAAACCCTCCCTTAAATATGCTCAGTCATGTCCGTATTACACACTCTTCCTCTTCCAGTCTCTATTGCTACATAACAAACTACCCCAAAACGTAGTGGCTCAGAACAACAACCTCTTCTATTGTGCTCACAGAGTCTCTGGGTCAGAATTTTAGACAGGGCACAAAGAAGATGGCTTGTCTCTGCCGCATGACATGTGGGCGCTCAGCTGAGAAGACTCAAAGGCTGGCGTGACTGAACAGGTCGGGGTGTAACCATCTGGAGATGCCTTCACTCCCATGTCTGGTGCCTTGGCTCCTATGACTTGAAGACCAGGGCTGCAGATCAGAGCACTTACCTGGGCCTTTCCATGTGTCTTGGGCTTCCTCACAGTGTGGCAGCCTCAGGGTAGTTGGACTTCTTACATGGCTGTGCGTCGTCCCGGGAGCACAGCAGAGGCTGCATCACTTTTCATGACTCAGCTCCAAAGGTCACAGAGTATCACTTCCTGCCATACTCTGTTAGTCAAAGCAGTTCACAAGGCCATTGAGGTCAAGAGGAAGGGAAATCAACTCTGTCTCCTGATGGAGGTGGGGCAACCTTGCATTATGGGAGAGAGAATGTGGGGCAGGAGATAGTTTTATAGCCATCTTTGAAAAATACGGTCTGGTGCACTCCCTCAAGCTTTCCCTGTTGATAGGTGGGAAACCTGTCAGGCATAGGGTGTTGGAGGAAGGACCGCAGCCAAGGTAATCTCATGCTCATATGAGTCTTTCTTGGGGTTTATTTTTTTTCTTTTCAAGCAGAGGTCCCTGTTTTTATCTTCTTAATCACGATTGATTTTTGGCGTTAAGAAATGATTTTTTTTAGATGCAAATAGATAGGCAAGATGAGACCAACGTTGCCCACCTGTGTTATTTATCAAGACATTAATAAGTGTTTGTGGAGAAAAAAAGACTTAAAGTTTGGAAAAACTTTTAAAAATAATTTGCCTCTTAGAAATTAATGCACATTGTTATAATCAAGACTGACGAGTTCGGCAATAAAGAAACTTTTTAAAGTTTATTTAATTTAAGCACCTATTAGGTCATCAACAAAATGTTAGTGTCCTGTTCCCAGCTCTGCACTGTCTCATGACCCTGGGTCAGTTGCTTCCCTTCCTTGGGCTTCAACATCTTCCATCGGTAAAATGAAAAAGTTGAATTAGATGATGTAGAAGGTCTTGTGGTCCCCAGGGGCGGCTATCAGTTCCCCAAGCTACCCCCAATCACCCCACAGCAGGGTGTTCCCAAGATAATCCCTCTCCAGATCACTGACCCAAAGCACTGACGAGTTAGAAAACCTAGAGTAGCCCCTGAGTCTGTTTACTGTTAACCTGCTGGGACATTCTTGGCCCATCGTTCTCACGGGATTGTTGTGAGGATTGAGTGTGACAGTGTGTGGCAAAGATGTTGCATATGCTGGACAGACATTATTTACTATTGTGTTACCATAACAGTCAGAGGCAAGATCAAAGTCCAACCTGACTGGTCTTTAGAGTGACTGAATTGAAAAGTGGGTGGACACCATTGATTACTTGGAGTTGAGCTTGTAAACAATCTGTCAGGAAGAAAGTTTCAGACAAACAGGTTGGAATTCATGGGACGGAGGTGGGGCCAACAGGCAGGGTGGTGAAATCAGCTGAGTAAATAGAAGTTTCCATAAAGCCCGTGTGACATTCGCAGAATGGTATCTTGATGAAAGGACTCATCAGAAACCCATGGTTGTGTTTGCTCTTTGTGTGGCCCTCAAGAGACCTCGCCCCATGTCCCGCCAATAGGCCATTTGAGATTTGGCCCAGTAAGTGACATGTACCCGTGGGCCTAGGCTGCATGAACCCATAAGCTGTGACAGTAGCTGATATTTATTACATGCTTATTAAATGCCAGGCCGTGAACTAATTTTCTTATAAGCTTGTTCCATTTAGTCCTCCCAGTAGTCCTCTGAGTTGGGTCCTATTATCCTTCCCATTTTATAGATGAGGAAACTGAATTTCAGGAAGGCCACACCCTTTGTCAGGATTCAAGCCCAGTTCTTTTGACTCCACAACCCATGTCCTAAACTCAACGGGAGGCCTTAGGTTCAGAGTTCACACTGTTTCCTCCTCCATGGAAATAAAAGTAATGCCTACCGAGCATCCTCAAGGGGACGAGCACCAAGTACACAATCTTCAATGAGTTCTCACAGTCTGATGAGGTGCGTATTACCCCACTTTACTGCTGAGACTGGGCTTAGAGATGTTAACGTGTACAGTCATGCAGCAGGAAGTGGAAGGTTTACTCCTCATCTGCCTGACCAGGAGTCCTTGCTCATCAGCCTTTTTACCCTCTGACCCTCCCTTAGCTGTCTCGGGTCTACTCACTTAGAAACCATCGCTCCCTTCTTGGGATTCCATGGCTTTGATACTTCTCTCCTGCAGCCTAGTACACAGAGGTCCCATCTCTCTGCCAGGTCAGGGGCTTTGCCAGGGCAGGGCTGGGGTTTTATTTTATCTCCGTGTTTTCTGTGCCCACATGTCAAGGGAGCAGAGAAGGCAGCCCAGAGCTGAACTCCAGAGAAGCTTGGCTATCGAGTCCTTGGGCAGAGTTTTGGGACTGAGACTGACAGGAAGCCTCCTGAGATCTTATAGGCAGAGGGTAGTGAACAGGGACAAAGGTCCCAGTAGTGGAAGGTACAGGGGTGGAGATCTGGTTTTAGGGGTTCACCTCCTAGACAAGGACCTAGGGAGGAGTTGGGAGGTCAGTGGGGTGGGTAAGGGATATAAGAGGCTCCCATAGCTGATGCCAACCAATAATCAAGTCCCAAATGCTTTATAGGCACCCATCAGGCCCATGTTCTTTTCTGGATTGCCCTTTCAGAGACACCAGAAACACCATCGTGTTGCCCTCCACCCACCCCATCCCCTCTCTAACCACACAGTGTTAAGTCAGTGCTGTGCAGTAGCTGGGTTAGAGGTATCAGGCACAGTGAGCAGAGACATAAAGGGAGCCTCCATCCCTCTGGGCCTCCTGGCTCTGAGGAGCCACGGGTGCCAAACCCTTTCAAACTGTCTAGGGCCAGTCATGATGCAACCTCAGGCTTTGTTGCAAGTTGGCATATGGCTGTCAGCGCGCCAAGAAATTTTGAAAAAAAGAAGAGTGGCTTGGTAAAAGCTGAACTGCCAGGGGAGCCACTGCAGGGCCCTGTGTGGCCTGCCAGGTGTGTGACAGTGAGGTGCAGCTTATCCCCTCCTCCCCCTGGACTCATTCTGAAGCCGTGCCCTGAGGGGGCTGGCTTGGATGGGTGACTGTTTCTACTTAGGGTTTTGGAAGCCCTGAGATTCTGCAAAGAGGCCTTGGGTGAATTGCAAGACAGAGGCCAGGTGGCCAGAGCCCTGAGTCCCTCACGCCAGTGTCAAATGAAGCAGCTTCTCTCTTAGCTGATTTCTGTACTTTGCTGCAGGGCTCTTTCCTGCCTGTGCCATCCAGGTCTCTGTAGCAAGGGCAGGAATTCTCTTCCAATCTCCCTTCCCTCTGCTGATGAGCCCACATGCACATACACACACAAACACTCATGCACGCACACACGCTCACACAGGCACAAGACCGTAAAGAAAATCCGCTTAGTTTTTACTGCACATTCACAGCGATACATTAAAAATTCAGACAATAGAAGAGGTGAAAACATGGGTGCACAATCTCTTCTTTCCTCTCTATTCCTCCCTTCCTTTTCTCTCCTCTCCTCTCCCCTCCCTTCCTTCTCTGTTCATCCTCCCCTCCCCTTGGCTCTTGGCCTATTTTAGCACCTTCCATTGCTCACTCCCCTACACAGGAAATCTTTAAGCCTCGGGAAGGGCAGGGAGATGCTGGGATGAGTCATTCCACTGCAGGGGGTGGAGGAGGGAGGGAAGACTGTCAAGGTGATTGGGCCTTGGGACGGCCTGCCTTTTCTTGCTTTCTAGCACACCCTGCATAGTGAAACTGAAAATCTGATGCGCGAAAGCAGTTACTCTCCTGAGATGACTCCCAGAGCTCTGGGGGCCCTACGGTCATTTATCTACTTTGCGATCTTGAGTACAAAGCTCTCAATGGTGTGACTATATTCCCTCTTAGGTGGTCTCTGAGTTCTGACCCAGCTTAGAAGGTTTCTGGTTCCTCTAAGAAGGGAGCGTCCTCCCTTGCAGCCAGGCTGTAATATTGGTCGTAATAAAAGAGGCAAGAAAGAAGAAAGCCTTGAACAAATCAAGCTTTCGAGGTACAAAAAGCAGTTCACTGTAGTCTCCAGACATTTGAACGTAAGAACTCAGAAGGAACAAAGGTCTGCTTTGAAAGATGCAGCTTCCTGGGATCTGGTCTCCCATCAGCCCTGCACTCCAACACCTGTCATCCCAAATAGGATTGTTGATGGTGGTCCGAGGGGATGGGGAACTACCCTTATACGAAATGTGTCTGTGTGGGGGGCGGGCGGGGGGAGCAGCTCCTTTCCTAAGGGCCTCTCTGTGCTCTTGGGTGTGATAGGATTACCCCTCTGGCTCAGAGAATAGCTGGTTGTCTTCCCTCACTGGGGAGTCTGAAAGTTGGGACTGATGAGAACGAAACTCTAGATGGCTCTGGAGGAGATGCTTTGGTTGTGAAAGAATGCTGAGTCGGAGTAGATGTTCCAGCTCTTATTCCTCCCCTGTAGAACAAAAGCATATCCTTCCAGCTTTCCAGGGAATGGAGCAGTGCAGTGGCTGGATCCATATGGTACGGCACTGGGATTCAAAGTCCTTGGAGACCAGGCTTGGTGACTTCCTGGGGTCAGGCTTTGCTCACAGGTGGTAACACCCTGGGAGTGTCACACGGAAGCAGCTCTGTCCAGCTCACCAATGCTATGTGTCCCCACTACTGTGTTTCCCCAAAAATAAGACCTAACCAGACCATCAGCTCTAATGTGTCTTTTAGAGCAAAAATTAATATGAGATCGGTCTTATTTTAATATAAGACTGGGTAATATAATATAATATTAGTATAATACCGGGTCTTATATTAGTTTTTGCTCCAAAAGACACATTAGGGCATATTTTCAAGGGATGTCTTGTTTTTTCATGTACAACAATCTACATTTATTCAAATAGTCATGTCCTCTTCTTCTGGAACATCGTCATAACATCCTAAATGCATCCATCTGGCTGACGAGCTTCACTGGAGTTTATTTTCAAGGAAACACAGTAGTTAGTTTATATTCTTGTGGATATTTTCTATGGAGAAACAAACATAAATCTATTCTTTTATGGAAATGGGATCACGGTAAACATGCTGCTCTAATGGTTGCTTTTCACGCTTAACCACATATTTTGTACATCTGTCCATGTCAGTACATGTCCATCTATCTCATTCCTTTCAACAAAAAGAGGTCTTCTTAATGCATTGGTGAAACTAGAAAAGGGAGGAAACCATGAAGTCTATAAAGCTTGTTTTCTTTTCAATATTATTTCCACTGTATTTAGGAAGAGAAAAATCTAAAATTAGTTTTCAAATACTTCACATATAGTTAAATTAAAAAACCATCACAGAAATGATAGTTGGATTGTTGTAGGAAATCAGCGTATAAATGGAAAAGACTCACTTTGCCATTTTGACCATTCCTCATTATTATGCCCATTTTGTCTTCAGTTGGACCGTTTGAGCAGATGGCCAACTGTCTGTGGTCGGCAGAATAGTGGCCCCCAAAGATGTCCGTGTCTTAATCCCAGCAACCTTTGAATATGTTACCTTACCTGGCAAGTGGGACTTTGCAGATGTGGTTAAATGAAGGATGTTGAGATCCTTGGTTATCTCGATGAGGCCAATGTAATCACATGGGCTCTTGTAAGTAAAAGAAGGAGGCAGGAGGGCAGCGTGAGAGATGAGCAGATGCTGCAGAGCTGACTTTGAGGAGGAAGGACGGGGACCATGAGCTGAGGTGTGGGGACTGGCGGCCTCTAGAAGCCGGAAAAGACGAGGAAACACATTCTCCCCTGGAGGCTCCGCAGGAATACAGCCCTTCTGACACCTCAATTTTAGCCTCGTAAGATCCATTGCATACTTCTGATCTCCAGGACTATGAGATAATACGTCTGTTTTGTTTTACGCCTCTTACTCTGTAGTAATTTGTTACAGCAGCAATAACCAGTACGCCTTCACTCATGTGTCTGACACGCTGACATGCTGTTTGGTCTCCCTTGGATCCAAACACAAACACTGTGTCTAAGATCATGACACTTCTATGGTTCTAGATGATAAGGTGCTAACTCAGGTAGCCTCTGGGGCTGCTCAGAAATTGTGTTTGGCTTGCATTTCCCAATGCTTTCTTGTGAAGTATCAAAGAGGAGGGTGTGGTGGCTGTGTCTATAGATGTGACGGTGCATAGAGAGCTTCCCAACTTTCCTTTTGACCACTGGAATCTCAGAAGTGACAGTCAAAAGTGAAAAGTAGATCACTTGGGACAAACTGGGGGATTTTTTCCTAGGTCTCCAGATTTCTGTCTTGGACACAGAAAGTGATTATTGGTCCTCAGCACGTCGGTCCTCAGCACGTCAGAGGTCAGGGGTGATGAGCCCACGCATAAATGAGGGCGGTTGTGTATCTCAGAGGCCGTTTTCATCACCCCCATTTACCCTGGGCACTGACTGATGAGCTGGGCTCCAGTTGGGGCTGTTCCTGCTCAAAGCCCAGTTCAGCGATAAAAGCTGGAGACAGAAGCCACATCGAGCAGGTACCTCCTGTCCAGGCACTTTATGGACACTTTTGCTAGGGTTCGGTTCCTGGGCCTGTCAGGTTGCTCCCTTCAGGGGTCTAGCACATGGAGCAAACACATGTGGCTAAATGAAGATAAAACTATCTGCTGTGCCCTTCAGCTTCCAAGTGCAGGCTCCTTTGTAAAATCAGTTCAGAGAACATGCTGACATCGTGCCTGACTGCTATTGCCACACTCTGCTTCCCCCTCTTCTGAGGCCCAGAGCTGGACTACATTTTTCAGATTCCTGAAAAACTGCATTTTGCAGTTAGGTGTTGTCAAGTATGGTTGACACTCAGGTGTGCCTCCAGATCCTCCTTCAAGGAGGGTCTTGCTGTTCAGGGACAGGAAGTGCAGTCAGGAGGACAGTCTCTGGCTGTCGGCTCCTTCAGTATTGTCCATGGCTGCAGAAAGATGCCTCACTCAACGTCACACTATCCAGGTGTGACTGCCTTCCGCCTGACTGCCTGAGGCAGGACAGAGAAACCTGGCCCATTTTAGCACAATAGAGGAAGACTGACCGGCAGTATTTGCTCCACGGGGCTGGCCATTACTTTGCCAGGACTGTGTTACAGCTTGATTTCTTGCTCTGCCCAATTCTGTTTCCTTTCACAAGTAGATTCCTAATAAATTTTGCGTAGCCCCAAACTTCATGTCAGCATCTACTTCCTGGGGATCCAGTCTGCGACTTTGTGACTGAGTTCTCTCCAATGCAGTGTGAGAGCAGGGTGTTCTGTTTTCAGGCCTGGCCCATGAATCTTTCGGGGTCATCCACCATGCTTTCTCCTTCAGCCTGCAGGATACAGATATCAACGATGCCCTAGGAGATGGTGGAGCCACAAGATGGAAGGAGCCTGGGTATCAGGATAGGGAGAGCTGCCCTACTGACCTGCACATCCGCCCAGAACTGTTAGGTGAGTTAGAAATTATCTTCTATGATATGAAGCTACTGAGTTTGGGGCATCTATTTGTTACTTTAGCTTAGTCTTCCCTGACTTATCTCTCCTCTGAACTTACCTCGCCAGAGACAAATGGAAGAGCTAGGGAATGGTGGGTCTCTGTGGGGGTGGCCATTGACCAGGGGGGATTGGAAGCTTATGTGCCCACTATGCCTAGGCACAAGCAGGCCAGAGATTCCTAGAGAACCAGAGAGAAGAGCAAGGGTTGGGGTGGCTTTTCTGTGTGTAGATCTACACTCCAGTGAAACATGCCCCGATGCTACCGGGCTCTCATCAATCAAAAAGCAGCTGCCCTCCCTTGGGGGCAGCA
The DNA here is from genome assembly GCF_057876585.1 of Rhinolophus sinicus. Classification (NCBI taxonomy): domain Eukaryota; kingdom Metazoa; phylum Chordata; class Mammalia; order Chiroptera; family Rhinolophidae; genus Rhinolophus; species Rhinolophus sinicus. The sequence goes on from NC_142515.1 coordinate 30,191,030, forward strand.
GTCAGAGAGAGGAGAGAAAGTAAGTTCTCATTCTCACACTTCCTGAGTGGAGAATTGAGTCAAAGGCCTTTTCTCGTGGGCCACGGTTGCTATGTAGGAAGAGGAGCACGATTCCAACAATGAAATCATTCAAGTGTTTCAATAATTCATAGTTGGGTAGATGACAAATAGGTGATAGGTGGAGGGGTAGGTGACACACTGAAGTCTTGACAGCCAGTGTCCAAGCAAGTTCGTGTGAGTCAGGGCAATGGGCTACTAATTAAAGGTGAAACTATTTACCCATGTAGTTCTCTGGTCCACTCCACTGATTTGACGAGTGTTGCATCTGCCCAGTCAACTCAACAAGTCAGGTAGGATTTTATCAGTTTACCAACCCAGTACTGTGCTAGGTGCCAGGTGGGGACACAGGAAATACCTCTGTTCTCAAGCTTTTGACATGCGCACATGAACTGCACACCAGTTTGAAAATACTAAGCGCCACTTGAGTGAGAAGATAGGTGGGTGGGTGTGAAAAAGGGAGATTTGTCTTCCAGCTAGCTTTTTTGTTTGGTGGCTGGTAATGTTTCAGGGCAAGATTTGGCTGGGGAGAGAAAATTCTGGTCTAGGGAGGTTGTGGAGGGCAGGGGACCTGAGATGGTTTGGGACAGAGCTAGGGGAGGAGTTGTTTATTTGGAGAGGAGCAGGAAGAGCACATCAGGAGCAGGGCTAGGACTGAGCAGGGTGAGTTCAGGAGACTTTTGGGAGTTGGTTTAGGGGAATATGCAGAATAAAAGTGGAACACATGCCAGGCTTTGGGGTGGAAAGGTGGTCAGATAAGCACCAGGTATCTTAGACAACTTGATAGTACGGCACATGATCAGAACAGAATTTTATAAAGATTGTCTGTAGAGACCTTAAGATAAATGGGGGAAGAGTAAGTCTACAGTTAGAGAAGCTGGTTAGCTATGAAGGGCTGAGTGTCTAAATCAAAGATGAAACTGTAGGAATGGAGTAGAAAGAAGGATCAAATCTGAGAAGCAACATAAAGATGAAGCTTGCTGACATGAGGCTGAAGAGAAGGAAAAGTCAAAATGAGATCAATGTTTATAAGCCAAGCAAACCACGAAAATAAGATTGCCAATGACAGAAATAGTCAAGTAAAGAAGGCCTATTGAGTCTTGGCCTATATACCTGTGGTGAACACAAGATTGTGCTCCTTGAGAAACCCTACTGAAATAATTCTGTATTTTTTTCTATTGTAATTTGTGTGTTTGTGTGCATATAGAAAAAGTCAAGTCAGATTACAGAAAAGCTTAGCAGCTTAACTCGGTGGTGACTAATGCTCCTATTGTATGCATACCCATGCGTTCTGAGTCGTAATATCTAAATGGCATGAAAACACTGAGTTGTAAAATTGTCATAAAAATCCTGGAGGTATTTTTTTGATATGGTACACATTTGAATACTTCATAACTATTCAGAATCATATCTGCTTCTTATGTTTGTAAAGATCAAGCAATGGTATATGGAGCTGTGATCAGCCTCCAGTTTAAATATAATAAGCACTCAATAAACAAGTGGTAACAAAAAAATAGATGGGTGTAAACAATCTACAGAGAACAATGTACTTAAAAGTTTCACACATTGGATGGGGTAAAAATAACCAAGAGGCATGCTTGTACAGGCTGCATGGAAATGGGAGAGGCCATTTACTACTATAAACTGTTATAAATTTTAGACAACATATATCTACAAAACTCTTAAAATATCAATGTCCAAGACTGAAAGGAAAAGAAATCGTCAGTTATAGGAAATGAGGAAGAAATGAAAAGCCAGAAGTATAAGCAGTATTCGGTGATTCATGACGGTGATGAACCCTCTAATGGATTTTAATGCCCGTATGCGTTCAACAGACATGCCTTAGGCCTATTCAAGGTGAGGAGCCCAAAATGATCCCACTTCAAGCAGTCTAGCATTTACAAGGGCTGCTATGTCGATGAAAAGGGATAGAAAAACTCTACTTCTAAGCCCCAACTGGTGCCACTATAGGTGAGGGGGGCCATATTTACACAAGTAGAAAAGGAACCATAATCCAAGAAGTCAACACAAAAATTGGTGTGGGAAACCTATAGGGCCTTGATTGAGAACATGAAACTATTCTGTTAAGCACTTGCACTATTGAGGACATAAAATTAAATAAACTAAAATATAAAATGACAAATACACAAAAAAATAAGTCACTCTGAGAGCCAGTTGATGAACTTATCAAGAATTAGTACTTCAAGAACTAAAAAGAGGAGAATGATCTAAAAGAGTATCAAACAAGGATGCTGAAAATTATTAAAGAAGTAAAACCTTATGAAAAAAAGAACAGTATGATAAAAGAGCTGGTGGACTTGAAAAGGAACCAGAAGAATTTCTAGAAGTGAAAAATACAGCCATTGAAATAAAAAAAACAAAAGACTCAGTGGGTTGGTTGAACAACAGATTAGGCATAGAGAGAGATGGAATGGTTGAACAAAATTGTCCAACATATGTTTAACAGGAGAGATTAGAGAGAAGAGGGAAGGCCAATATTCAAAGAGAAAAATGGCTGAGGAATTTTCTAGAATTGAAAGATACAAATTCAAGAACCATAATGAATCCTAAGTAGGATAAACAATATACAATATTCACATTGTCTTTAATGTTCTGCAGTTTCATAAGAAAAGAAATATCTTAAAAGTAGCCAGAGGAAAAAGAAATATCTACCAAGGATGACAATTATAATGACAGCTAACTTCATATCAACAATGAAACCCAAAGACAGCGGATTAATATATTAACAGTCCGAAGAGAAAAATAACCATCAACATAGAATTGCATATTTAATTAATCTTTCATGAATAAAGGTGAAATAAAAGCATTTTCAGATGAATGAAAAAAGAATTTACTACCAAGAAACCCTCATTTAAAGAGCTTCTAACATATATAATTTAGGAGGAAGAAAATTGATCCCAGATATAGGTGTGAAGAACAATAGAAAGGAAATGGTACACAAAGAAATTGTAAATACGTGGTTAAATCTAAACAAACATTAACTGTATAAAATGTTTTATTTTATGGACATTAAAATTAAAAAAAAATTCGTATTACAAAAGATAAAAATCAGGCCACATACTAGATCTTTGCAATAATAACAATGTTAATAGTAATTGTACTAATACCAAATACTACGCTTATGATCAGGCATAAATATAATTACTTACATATTTATAAGTGCATATACATACGAGTGCATATACATATATGTATATTTATGTTTTATTTGTAAGTATATATGTATATATCTAATTCATATATACACATATACTTATAAACTTATTTAGCTACATATTACATATACTTATATGATATATATACATATAAGTATATAAGCACACATATATGTTTATGTATACTTTACCTAGGTTTGTTTAACAACTCTATGAGCTATGTATTATTATTTTATTTTAGAGATGGGTAAACTGAGTAAATCATTTACTCAAAGTCACAGTCATTGGCAGATCTGGGAGTCATATTGAAGCAACGTTGCTCCTGTTAACAAAGGATCAATGTTCAGAATAAAGAAATAACTCCTAAAACCAATGAGGAAAAAAATAGAGAAAAATTAGGCCATGGAGAACTGACCATTCACAGAAGACATCTGAACAGCCTGTAAATGTACATAAAGGTGCTCAATGTCATTAGCAACTATAGAAATGTAAATTAAAACACACTGGTCAGACTAGCAAAAAAGGTAAGCTAAAACCAACAAGCGCTGAGAATGTGGAGGAAAGACAACCCTTACAGTGTGGTGGAAATGAATGCTGGGACCACCACTCTGGAGAGCAATTGGGCAACATCTGGTAAAGCTGAAGACGTACACCCCGTGACTCAGCCATTCCACATCTGGGCTGTCCCCTAGGGGGACTTCTGCATGCACACTCAACACGGGTAAGTGTGCTCATCTTAGCCTGGCACACACTGGAGAAAATATCTGAATGTGTCTGTGGGAGGATGGATCAACAAACGGGGATACATTCATTTAATAGGATTCTACTACGCCATTGAAATGGGTGAACTATATCTAAATGTATAATCAGGGATAATACAATATTAAAGACAATATCGAGTGTAAAAAGTTGTGTACAGACAGGTGGAGTATGGCAGCAGGTATGCAACTATACTACTACTATATAGTGTTTACAGAGACACATGCATAATATAAACGTAGGGCAGTGTGGGAAGGATTCACACCAACTACAGTTTTATGGGGAAAAAGGAGAAAGTATTTTGGGACTAGAGAAGCACACAAAAAGGGGCTTCAACTCCATCTGTGATTTTTTATTTACAAAGAAAATCTGGCAAAATGTTAACATTTGCTAGATCTGAGTGGAAACATGGTTTTATTATGTTAATCTCTGAAAATGTTCTCTCGAGTTGAAATGTTTCCTTAAAAATAAACTCATTTATTTTCGAATTTTAAAATCGCCTCTTACACATCTGTAAAACAGTATTAAAAACCCTTGCCTAGTGAGACATCCATAAGGGTAAAATTCTAAAGCACTGTTTCTAGAATAAGAAATATGCTAACAATTTTAATGCCTCAAAGCACTTTGTGTTCTTTAATATGGGGTTGCACCCAATGTCAGAGAGTCAAATCCTCCAGGCTTCAGAAACAGTGTTACAACCACACTGGCACCATATTGTGTACTCTAGGCCAGGTACCGTGGAAGTGGTTTTCACATATTCATTTAATCCTCCCTACAACCCTCCACATGAGATAGGGAGATTATTGCCATTTTACAAATTATTTTCACTTGATAATTGAGGCACAGGGAGATGAAGTAACTTGCCCGAGGAAACACAGCTGGTGAACAGTAAACCCAAACCCAGGCAGTCTGGCTTCAAAGTGCAGTTCTTAACCACTACACTGGATGAAAGGCTGTGTGTGGCCGTCTGGGTGAACTGAGCATGTTCACCCTCCAGCTACCTGTCTTCTTCCATTAATCACATCATTCATGACATTCTGGCCTATATTCTCATCATCTCCTGTCTTTTTCTTAAGTATAGGAAATGTGGGCAAGGAAAAAATGCCAGACAGATAGTTTTGGAGAGAAATACTTAAGATCTGAAGTTGTCTATCTATGGCCAATGAAATGTCGTACTTAGTTCATTTCAGGGTGGTCTCTATGGCACTCGGTGGAATAGATCCAGACATTGTTTCATACTGAAAATAACTGAAGAAGTTGGTGGTACTTGCTGTCAATAACAACACACATCTTTTGGAGCCATGTATATTAATTAGCACTTTTCCTAAGCACTACTTTAGAGAGTGTAATGAAGGCAATAGTTTGCAATATTTAAGATATTTTAAACTTACGATTTTAGTTGATTGCCTAATGTTCAGAAAACAAACTGAAACCTGACTGATTGTATAACTTTAATATTTGAAAATTTTTATCCAGAAGTTAACAACTTAATACAATACAGATTTGTACAAAAAACAGGGACCGTTAAAAACTTCTGATCATACAGACAAAAATATGATTAAGCTAAGATTTAAAAAGTACAGGACATTTTGTAAATACTGATAAATACCGTGTAATGATTTAATTTACTGTGGCAGATACAAAAATCAAGAATTCATTAACAGATTATATAAAAAAGCAACTACATGAATTGTCTAGCTGTTTAAATTAACAAAATATAACAGTAGTGGTTTTTTAAAAAAATGAGGTATTGTTACATCGTAAACAAAAAACAGCATAAATAAATAAAGGCAATGTACAATTAAATGCTAAATGATTATAAATTTCAACAACAGACAACAAAAATTTTCCAGTTATTTATGGACTTTGTCATTTAAAAATCTGGCTTGCTTGTGTACTTCTTATTTAAAAATGACATAGCTATCGATATACAGCACATCATTAAACATGCAGACCAAGCCAATACAATTTTTTCCATCTCTACCAAATAAAAACTTTACATTTTATTTAAAACACTTAAATCTGGTTTCTTATACATGATTCTTTTGTGCTTATTAGTTAGTAGTAACCTACATTAAACGTCTTACTTTCTAGTTCAAGCAGTGTAAGAGAGAAGCAGTTTTATTTGCATATGGATTAAAAACAGAGCAAAAAAAAAAAAAAAAAAAAATGAAACCAAGACGACTTTAACTCTCTTAGGCTTTCCAAGATTTTTAAGAAGAAAATCCTTTAAATAGCGTATCCAAATGTAAAAGCAGAGTCACTTCTGTCTCAAAGAGAAGAGTAAACCAAGTCGTAACTCCTTTTCCTTCAGAACTGCAGGAATCCAAACTGATACCTAGTTCCTCCACCCGAAAAGAAGTCTGCTGGTTGGGTGCAGGAAGCATAGCAATGAGGAAATAGTATAACTCAGAAAAAATTGTGGGAAAGTATTATTTGCATGTGAACCATATGCTGGTACTAACTGCTGGCTTCATTATTATTGCAAATATATCTTCAGAGATTTCTGAAGGAAAACTATCAAAGTATAATAGAGAAATCTTGATTTGGAAGTACTTATAACATGCTAATAAAACTGCTTCATTTGCTGTAAATGAAAAGAAAACCATTTACTGTCCGACTTAAAATGCAGTTTCTTTTTACATGCTACTTTATTAGAAAGTCCAAAAAGAGTACTTTTGAATTTACTATATTCAGAATCCAGTGAAAAACAAACATTTTGGTCAAAATGTTGAACTTGATTTTTCCACCAAGCTACGTCATTTTGACACAAATGTTTTTATTGTATTCACTTGCGTCAAATATCTTATCCTAAACTTTACTAAAAATTAGTGTTTCAGTACAACTGGTGATCAAAAAATATTAGAAATAAGCCTTGTACATCGATCAAAGTATATATAAAAAGTTTTCTTTTGTGCTTGTAGTTGACTTAATTTACCAATGATTAGTTATCTGATTTCTTTTCTAATATCCCGACCCTTAAGAAGAAATGATCATTATACAAATATTACAGAAGTACTCAAAGTAACTAGTTTACTGCCAATGTGCATGCAGACTAACAATACTTAAAAGAATATAACCATGAATCCAATTAGTCTGAAAATAGTTACACTCTTGTACAATCGTCTTTATTGATTTGTAAAAGCTGTATACACATCTAAAACCCTGAATTTACTTTGTAAAAATAAATCTTTAGCAATAAATGGCACTATCAAAATCCCATTATTCTCAGGCTATTATGTAGTTATTTACAGGCTTTTCAGCAACAGTTGAAAAGAATCTTATAGGACCAAAGCCAGTATATCAAAAAACCCTGTAAACTGCATTTGCAATTGTACTGTTGTTTACCTCTATATGAAAATATGGCTACGTGCCTTAAATTAATGAGACTGTAGCAATGTGTGTTGCTACTGTGTGCTGGCAGCACGCAACCTGCCACTGGGTTCCACTGCGTCATCAGTGCATTCTTTACCGCACCTTGTTTTCCCAGTGGAATACCTGTGACAAACTACTAATGGAGAATGATAAAGTGCTGTATAAAAGAGGGATGGAACCCACATCTGTCTCTGCCATCTGGTCTTTTCCCCACTCAAGCAATGTCTGTGGTTTTAGAAAATCATGCCTCCACTAAACATACTTCATATTTGATTTTTTAAAAAACCAGTATTTTAAAGTTGGTGAGCTTTGTCAAGGTGTTTTGAAACAAAAACATAAAAAGGTTAAAGGCACAATAAGAGGGAAGTGAATGCTACATATAAAATATATTTCAAGTCTTCTAGGTTACTCAAGTCCAAAACCTTCTGAATTTGAAATTCCAATGATCAATTTCTGTTTCAGGTCTTTTTTGCTCTTGTAGGGGGGAAGGCAAAGTTGATTGAAGCAGGTGTGGGCCACAGGCAACCTAGGGAAAACATTTTGTTAAAGACATTGAGCCTCAAAATACACACACAATGACTGCTAAGCAACTTTCAAAATACCAGGACACACACTTGATCCAAATCTATCTTACTGTCCTAAGAGATGACTCATTCTTTCCTTCATTGAACCTGCTATGCATCAGGCACCCTTCTCAGCATGGGGCTAAGTTTACCGACAAGACAGTCAATGTCTCTGCCCTCATGCAACTTTCATCCTAGAGGCATTATTTCTGGAGTCAGACACATCTGAATTCGAATACTGTCTCCTTCACTTACTAGCTGTGGGACCTTGTTCAAGTTGCTTCATGTCTCCAAATCTCAGTTTCCTCATCACCATGATAGGGTATACTATCCAACTCAGTTGTTAAAAAGATTAAAAACAGCTATCTACATAAAACACCTAACAGAATAGCAGATAATATGACTGTTACTATTATTTCAGTCTTGACTGTCAGAAAATAATAAAAAGGCTCCGGCTCCTCCCACTGCTGCCTTGAATCACTGCCTGCATAGCTCTGGCCACCTGGCTCCTTGAGCTAGCCACCGATATTTGGAATTCTTACAACATAGCAGACATTAACAAGATGTTTCATGGCCCAATGTGGCTGCCAGAGTTCTGGCCATCACATCTCTATTCTAGGGAAGAAGCAAGATCAAAAAGGCCTCCTAGCTGTTTACCATCCTATAAAGGAAGCTTCTTCAAAGTTCTACGCTACTTTTTATCTCACTGCCCAAACATAGTCACACAAGCCACATCTAACTAAAAGCAAAGAACAGTCTGAACTTGATCAAGATTTGGATGATGTTAAGGAAGTAGAAGAAGAAACTGGTGAAGAACCAAAAATCAAAGCACATTAGCTGACTGCTCAGATGGTGCCAAATCCACAGATTCTTGCAGCCCTCCAAGAAAGACCTGATAGTCTAATAGGAACACCAACAGGAAACATTGAAAGCTTGCCTAGTGTAGTTAAAAGATGAGTGAATGCTCTCAAAACCCTTCAAGTTAAATGTGCACAGATGGAAGCCAAGTTCTGTGAGGAAGTTCGTGATCTTGAAAGAAAGTATGCTGTTCTATATCAGCCTTTATTTGATAAGCAATTCGAAATCACGAATGCAATGTATAAACCTACAGAAGAAGAATGTGAATGGGAAACAGATGAGGAAGATGCAGTTTTGGAGGAGCTGCAAGAAATGGCCAAGATTGAAGATGAGAAAAAGGATGAAGAAAAAGAAGACCCCAAGGGAACTCCTGAATTTTGGCTGACTGTTTTTAAGAATGTTGGCTTGCTCAGTGATATGTTTCAGGAACACGATGGACCTATTCTGAAGCACTTAAAAGGTCTTATAGTGAGGTTCTCAGACGCTGGCCAGCCTATAGTTTTGTCTTTGAATTTCACTTTGAACCCAATGAAGAATTCACAGATGAAGAGACATACAGGATGAGGTCAGAACCAGATGATTCCGATCCCTCTTCTTTTGATGGACCAGCAATTATGGGTCCAGACAGACTGGGAAGAATGTCACTCTGAAAACTATTGAAAAGAAGCAGAAACACAATGGACATGGGACAGTTTGTACTGTGACCAAAACAGTTTCCAGGGACTCTTCCTTTAATTGTTTTGCTCCTGAAGTTCCTGAGAGAGGAGATCTGGGAGATGATGCGGAAGTAGCCTTGCTGCAGACTTTGCAATGGGTCACTTTTTACATGAACGTGTAATCCCAACGTCAGCGTTATACTTCGCTGGAGAAGCTACTGAAGAAGAAGAACAAGATGATGATGAAGGTGAAGAAGCGCATCAGGGGAAGGGGAAGATGAGGAAAACAATCCAGGCTGTGACTCAGGAAGGGTCAAGACCCAGCGGAGTGCAAGCGGCAATGAAGCAGGTGGTCTACCTTCTGCTCTCCTGGAAAGGATGAGTTTTCATTATTTGACAAAAGCCTATTTCAAGTTTTCTGTTGTTTGTTTGCTTGTTTTGGTTATTTCAGCCTACACTAAAAATGTCAAATATGAAAAAATAATCATATAAAGAAGATTTCTGAGACACCTGATGCCCACACCTTTAACGCTGCTGCCCCCAACGCACACACGATGTTCATGCTCTGAATCCTTTTGATCAGCTCCCCCACCCTCTACCTGGTGACACTGTTATCTTCATTTAAGATTTCTACAGATTTCTTAGACCCCTTCCTTCAGCACTTATGAACTCCATACTATCAGAATAGTGCTGACAATGGTACCGGTAGCAATGGGAAAGGACAAATTCCAGTTCACAAATGAAAAGAAGAACTGACAGAACTCAGGGAATATATGGGGCAGCAGAAAAAATGATTATAATCCAAGTACTGTCTACTCAAATTAGGTTCAGAAATTACCAAGTGGTTGGGAAGAAGTAAGTAGATCAGCATTAACCCATCAACAATAGAAAATAATTTAAATCCATCATAATCATCACTTTCATATGCAAACAGCACTAGATTAAAAACAAAAGAGAATTAGTAATAGAGGTACTTCTAGTACCAATTATAATAGCCAAAAAAACCCACCTTAGCATTTTAAATGAAAAACACTTGTAAATAAAAATGCAGTTTAGACAAGCTAGTACTAAAAGCAGGCTATATTCTAAAAGAGACTACAAAACAGTTGACTTAGCAAAGCAAAAAATTCATGGAAAGAAATTATTAACAATTAGTATTGGTATGTCTCAAAAATTAATAGAGGACCTTAAGCCATAGTCTGTCTCTTTTCAAGGTCATGTTTACTTCCAAGATTTTTCTATGACGATGACTTCAGATTGAAAGAAGCCTCTAATTCTAAACATAATATTATTAACAAAACATAGATTAAAAATAAAATTTCAATCTGGAAATTTACCAATTAGTAGAAGTTTCATTCTTTGAAATTTTAAAGTTCAAATCAGCCATTCCTCCTACAGGTACTCTGTCACTTCCTGTAGTAAAATGTAACAACTTCTTTTGAAGATCAAGAGGAAATCCAAGTACAACATCCCAAAAGTATCTAGAGAACAACAAAGGAAATTTATATAAAATGCCCTGACACAAATCCTGCAGATCAAAATAAAGTAATATAATGTAAGCTCTAAGGAAACAACTTCCCTAAATATACATAATACCCTTATTGTGCAATTAAGGAATGACAAGCTTTTACATGTGAATTAGATTTTTTGACTAACAATATTACAAAAGTAACATTTTTACAAAATTATGAAAGTAACCCAACAGTGGATAGCACAAAAACCATTTTTTGCCAATCCAATTTTTCTTATTTTTTTCAACACAGTGCTGCTATTAAATATGTACTGCTATTTAGATATGTAGCATCCTTGAAATTCTAGAACCAAAGTCATTTTTAAAAATGTAAAATCTGTATACTGTTGTAGAAACTTATTTATATCACTCTCTCTGAAGGGGACTGCTAAGTGATTTCATATTTAATATTCTCACATTATTTTCTAGAAATGAAATAAGACAGTGTGGAACTCTATAATATTTCAGCTGACTTACTTGATTCAAAGAGTGTAAGTTACATGCATAAATGAACCACATCCTTTCACTCCCTCTTCTGCATCCTCTCCATCTCAAGTACACAGAGCTCACCTTATCGTCAGGTCAGTTTTCGCATAGCCGTCATACTGAGTACTTCTCTGCAAAGCATGCATATCCAGTTCAGGGCTTCCACAGACCAGAATTTCAACCTCTTCTGGACGAAGCAGCTGCCAGTAATTATTTACCAAAAATGATAATAAAAATGATGATTTTAAAAAAGTGAAATTGGAACTATTTTCACTGAATCAAAGTACAAAAATTACGACTTCTTTTATAGTAAATCAAACCATTTTTGTTAAAGAAAATCTTCTCCATTTATGTTTTTCCTACTGAGGTAAAATATTTTTTGCTTCTGAAAGTTTATAAATCTTGTCAAACTAGTAGGCCTCCCCCTTTTGCAAACAGTAGCAATTTGCCAGAAAAACCAGCAGATGACTAAGCAAGAATCCAAATTACTACTCTGCCCCAAAACCCAGCATGAAACTCTTAGCTACTTCAGCATCTACTGATCTGCCTGCCTCCTTCCAGTATCCCTTCCAATAATGCACAGGAAGTGTACACTGTAGTTTGGGTGTACTTGGTTACAGTCTGTCTTGTGTCATTCCCTGGTTCTTTTCACCTACGCAGGTTGTCTCTAAAGAGACTAAAACTGAAAAATAGAAACCATGGCATGGCATTTAATTCTAATTTTCCCTCTCTCCATCCCCAGGACTACCAGTGTGTCACAGACAAAATTCAATTAGAGGTCAATAAATATGTGCTCCGTTTTCAAAGGTACTTTCAACAAGAAACATGTGACAAAAGTTACTTTAAAACAAGCTCTCTCCTTTGAAAAATAATTCAAATGAAAGATCTTACTCCAAACCCTCATAATAAAACTGAGGTGAGATACAAATGGTGTGATGGAACCTGCCCTGGGTAGCTGGGATAAAGGGCATGGGTTCTCTCGGAAACTTGCTTATATCTCCCACATGGTGTTCTAAAAGCAGCTGACCCATATTCACATGGCTAAGATAAGTCAAAGCAAACATAGTCCATCATGACTCTGGAGACAAACTGCTTCCTATGGGTAAAAGGCAATTCAGAGTTGCTGAGGGACCCGTGAAGCAGCAGGAAGCAGTTATAAATATGTTCCTTAGTCAATAAGAAGTTATGGCTTTTGCCCTGGAGCTTATGTGTTAACTCTGTTTATTGTGCTTTGTCTCTCAGTATTAAGACCTTGAGCCCCTGGGATCTCTTCATCCACTCTGCTTCAGGAAAGTTTTTATAACCCTAAAAGACATAGCACAGGGGAGAAAAATGCAGTTGACTGGTCTTTTTTTCCCTTTAGAGAGTTAAGGCTGAAGTGGAAGAACTAGTTTTATTTCTAGCTCTACCTTTAAAAAGTAGAAAACATTTTCTACTTTAAAAGCTTATCTACTAAAATATTTAAGGAATTATTTGTCAATATTATTATATTACAAAACCTAATTGAAAGCTTAATTAAAAGTCTTAAACTCACCATAAGGGCATTTGAAGCACACACACTATGAAATCCATAATAAAATGCAGCAAACTGCTTATAGATGGATTTGTTGAGAAGAAAGTCAACATAAAGCTGTACATATTCTGAAAAGCAATTTCACATCTATTACATAGTAAAAGTAAATGGTAAACACTAAAGCCTTTTAGTTAAGAAATGGTGTCTAACTTACCTTTCCTATTTTGATTGGTAACTGGAATTTTATCACCACCTGGCTTTAAATTATAGGACTTAATTATTCCAAACTCTTCTTGAAAAACCTGATGGGAGATTCCAACACAAGATGTTCATTGGTATGGTAGCTATCATAATAGGCTTCCATGAACGGGTTTGTAAAATTTAAACAGAACAGTTTTATTCCCCTTCTAAATATACAAACTACAGAAAGACTAAGCTCTTGTGATATTTGTATTAAGGCTGAGGTGTCAGGAAAGCATTACGAAGTTAAAAAGTAGGGCTTTAACTTATCCTGTTGAACATAGTTTAATACTTTACTGATGTTCACAAAACCTGTGGCCATTAGGTAACACTCAGGTCTTTGGAGCTTCGTGAATTACAGTAATTTCCACCTCCCAGTTAGTGTTAGGGGAATGGAAATGAGAGTTTTGGTCTAACTCATTAGTTTCTAGTCCTAACTTCTTGTACTGTAGCTAGGAGAGAGGCTTATTTTAAGAAGTTGAAAAGCTCTGAAAAAGTAACTGAGTCAATCGGGAATACGCCAGCAGCCTAGAAAGCAGCTGTACCCTCACCCTTGGTGAATTTCCTTAAGCACTTTCCCTGGCTGTTCATTTACCTGTGTCTGCTTCACTGTCTCTACTTTAACAGGTTAAGACCCTTTAAGATAGGGGATAGTATGTGTTGATTAATCCTGTTCATCTTTCCTAATAACGGTTGTTTAATAACAAATGGCATTTTTCACACATGCAAATACATGATTAACAGAAAGCTATTTGCCCTCAACAGTACCTGGAATGTTGAATAGAAATCTTCTTCAACATTGCCTTCATATGACAGCAATTCACTTAATCCATGGGCCAACTCCTATAAAAAAAGAAATCTGTTATCTGTGTTTTTAAACCAGATAGTATTACCTCAAATAGTTATATGGATCTACTGTAGCTCAGTTACATGTGAGCTAGACAGCTAAACTCTTTCAGATATTGAAATGAAGATAATATTTGAGATGTATTTTCCAGGTCACAGAATGCTTGTGAATGATTTCTACCATCTACCTTTTCATTGGAAAAGGTCATATAGGAGGAAAATATCCCGTTCAAACCAAAGAGGCATAACTCTGGGGTCTATTCATATGCAGCAATCTAAGAGCATAGTTTCCGTCATAATTCACTGCTATCTGCAACATTACTATTTATAAATTTGCAGTATTTTCACTTTTAACTTATATTCTTAAGGAAATCTGCTGTTTTAGGATACATCTTTGAAACATAAAAACACGAAGTTCCTGCATGTTAATTGGGTTCTATATTTCAGTTACAGTGCCTTCTTCTCCCAAGAAGTTGAGAACACTGAAAAAAACATTTTTCTACAGTAGGTGATAATTCATGTTATCCATGAGCAAAGATTTACAAACAGAAAAATTAACCAAATATTTAAAAAAATTTTCCAGTTATATGAAAAAATTAAAGTTTTAAATTATTAAAAAATAAAGAATAGAATGGTTAGAACTATCTTATATACTTGTATACATAATAAATTTTCCATTCCATTAAAACCAGCAATTTTTATACAAGTCTAGATAAGCATAGAGTTGATATGATTGTCATTTGTTTCAATTATTAATAAAAAATTATGGATGCTGAAAATTATAATTGGGAAATGTGTGATTTTTATTAAGAGCTGCAGGGACTACTGATGAATCCAAGGGAAAGGATTTACCATCTTCTTTCAAAGATTAAATTTTAATGACAGAATCCAAGGTCAATCAATAGGTCATGAAGTTATATACTCAGATCTGATTTATTCGGGACTGTATGACCTTTTATTCCCAGCCTTGTATTTTCAAACCCCAATTTTTGTTGAGAATTGTCTTTATCTATCTATACTGTCAATCTTAGACTCTTAACTGTAATATGCTATCTCTAAAATATTAATTAGGTATAAGGTTTTGAATGATTTTTGTAAATCTGTAAAGAGTATGTGAAGAGTCAGAATATTGTTTTTACACATTGTTTGTGGTCTTATTTAATAGAGCATATTTGAGAGTGACTTAAGTAGAAGGAAAAGAGATATTACAGTTGCTGATTGAAGGTTATGCTTGCCTCTCTTCTAATTTCAACTAAAACCCTCAAGTGTAATTTTCGTAAGACAGTCGGGAAACAATTCTGATGCTCTGAGTCATGGATCAAAGTATTCATTAACAGGGTCATGGAAAATTACTGTATTTATTAACAACACATTGTTGAGTATTTTCTTTACTTTCTGTACTTTTTGTCTTATACTTGCACATACTGTCTTTAAATTAAGAAACATATCTACTATATGTTTTTCTTCACTTCCCTGTTCTCTCTTTTTGAAAACAGAGTGTACAAATACCAATGATAAGAAATTGAATAAAAAAGCAGCTAAAAAAACCTTTTTAGGATATATGTTTACCATATATGAAATGGGAATTAGGTACTAATTTTTTTTTGGGGGTACTAATTTTTAATAGATGCTATTTACTAATAAATGAATCATTCATTTATAAAATGTCTTTAAAAAATTACCCACATTCTACTACCCTAACATAGCAGCGGTTTTCCTGCTTCCTTTTAATCTTTACTGATGCATGTATAGAAACTTAGTTTTTTCAATAGTTGATCTCATAGTATATGAACAGTTTGGATTCATTATTAAAGAGCTAATATAAGAACAGGAAATTAGCTTAGTGAAATCTTCAGCTCCATAATTTAAAACATATTGGCATATTCATTCATAAAATATCTATTAACTGAAAAAAAAACTGCATCTAAATGAGTCAAATTCAAATAGCTTTAATAATAAAATAATTTATTAACAATAAACAAATAATAAAATTAGGAAATTTATTGGTAAAAATTTTGGCAAAAACTAAGTATGTGAGACAAAAAGGGAAATCACAGAAATCTAAAATGAGAAGGCAACTCAGAGATTAGTCTACTCCCATTGTTCTACAGATAAGAAAATGAAGTGAATCCAGGGTCATAGCTAGTATGTTGTAGATACAAGACCACAGAAAGCTGATCTTTCAGGGCCTACTCTATTAACTTTTGCAAACCGTCATATCACACTATTTTCCAAACTACTGAGTCTTATAAAAAATGTGAATTTATGTTCTTAATCTGAAAAACCCAAATCAACTTCCAAAAATGTGTCTGATATCAAACCCCTGGTCTTCTAATTGGACCCATGTTCTGGGAGGTTTCTCAACTTTCATAGGAAGGCGCCAACCATACATCAAACTCATCTGCCTATTAAACACAGAGATATTTAGATACTTAATGAACAACAGGAAATGTCAACATCTAGGTATTTGCTAAGAATATTACAAGGAATGCTCTGCTGACCAACAGTTATAAAAACTAAGCAGTAAAAAATATTATAAGGGATTGTCAGGAGGAAGTGTATACTATCCATCTATCTACTAAATTTTAACCTTGGCTTAAATTTGATGACCAGAAATCTAATTTTTGAACTGAGGAATGTTCTAAGGGACAGTCCCGTGAAATTTATGTTGTATTGATTTAACAGCTGTTTGTTGAAGACACTGTTAATGATATTGCACAGTATCATCTTAATAAGGATCCACAGAAGTGATCGAGTACTAAGTGCTTTCTTATCTCATGTAATCCCCCTGATATGTAAGTTTGATTATCCAATTGTTCACATAAAGAAACTAGAGCTCAGAAAGGTTAAACAACTTATCCATGTTCACAGAGCTAATAAGTGGCAGAGCCCAGATTAAAACCGCAGCCTCTCTGACTTCAAAGCCTGTTCTACTGTTATAAGAGCTGAGGAGAACTGCAGAGTGGGTGATGTCTCTCTATAAGGAAGGAGAAACTAGATAAAAAAGGCGATGGGTTACAAAAGGAGAGGGGAAACCATATTTAAAAAGAATAGCATCAGCAGGAGAAAGACTGTTCAGGTCGAAGATGTTAGCATTAAGGAATAAGATTCTAGTAACTGATACTTACAGGCATAATTTGGCATAAGTCGTCAGTGGTAACACTGCAGATGCCGACTGGTGTATTTTGATCACTAGGAACGATGGGAGGGCTCAATAATTTCTTGTAGCAGCAGGGGGGGAAACGAATATCCAAGGTGATGCTGTTATAAACAGCTAGTCCCATAAGCTATGCATACTAAATGTTAAGCATTAACATAAAATCCATGACAACAAATGAGTTTTGAATTATGCATCAATCTATTTCTTGCATGGTTCTTTCAGATCTAACGCTGACTTTCTAATTAATCCCACATACTTCCTTTCCGCTCATTTTTCCCTTTTTTACATAATATAATTCCTTGATTACCAAGTCACGTAAAAAGGAGGGGTTCAGTAGATAGTATTTAATGATTTCCTTAAAAAAGTTTATCTAGGATCACAACAGATAGCAATTTCAGACATTTCTATAAATTATTTAACATATAAAAATATTTTCTAAATTTAAACAAAGATGTTGGTGATTTTATAAGTAGCAGCAACAATTTACTCAGTGGAACTCACTGTAGAACACACTACTGATTTTGGTCATCATTTTAACTATTTTAAAATTAAATACAGACTATGCAACAACAGCTGAACTGAAAAAACATATGGATACACACACACACACACACACACACACACACACACAAACACACACAGACACAGACATACACATTGTTGGTAAGCTAACAGGACAATTTCTCTCCTACAGTAATAACTGAAAAGCCTTTATTGGAGTTTACTCAAAGTATCTAAGTTAAAAAGCTACAGATACTACATATATAAACTTTGCCCTATTGTATTTTATTTATCAGTTATATGGCAGAATGTAACTACCATTTGCTGAAAGAGGGGTTTTAGATCAAATTTCATAACATTTCAACTGTCAAATAAAGATTATTATATCAAGTTATTAAGGAAGTCATTAATTTTATAGGCTCAAAAGAAAATCTAAACATATGGGCTGGACGAATTACTGCAAACAATTTTTAAAAATTGGAAGACAGTCATTATTTCAATTTGCTAAGGCAGAATGAAGGTTAATTTAAGGAATAGATATGCTATACGTAACCATATTAACAGAGACTGAGCAGTGAGTGTATTCAAGGGACAGATACTGAAAAGAAGTTCTCATATACTTCTATAACTGTGACAATAGCAATAATGACAATAACCACAATACTACTGCAGTGACCATTTATGAGCATCTACTATAGTGACAAGTTCTAAGCACTTTTCATTAAATCAACCTGCTGTGTTTGATGTGGGAATGAGGATGAGGAATTCTGGAATCACTGAGGTGTCATGTGTTGAAAACCCTGCACTATACTACAGGGCTCCTACTTTTACGTCCAATGCCCCTTTTCGTATAAGCAACTCTACGTTAAAAAATTGTTATATTACGGCTCTTCATGCAACAGCTCTTCAAAACATTTTATAATTACTATTACAGGTTTCACTGTAACATTTGTTGTAAATTCTAAGGCCTTACCATATTTAAAAATGAAGTATTAGAAACACAATACTGTTAGAACTACTAGAACAACAAATTTTTGGTCCTGAAATTTAAAAACTGAAATATGTACAGAACCAAATATATTTTCTCAATCATCATGCCTGTTCTCAATTTTAAGCCTTCTCACCATCAGCAGATCTCTCAACCACTTACAGATCATAATCCACTGTCATCTCACATTTTCTCTACATATTATTATGCTTTTGGAGCATTAATCTTGTTTTCTACAGTTTATTTTTTTGTGAGATAAATACACATTAACAATGAAATGTAGTGGCTATAATAATTTTAGATCTACAGCAGGTCCTTGAATAACGTTTTGTTCAATTTTGTTTCGTTATAATGTTGGTGAGATGCCATAGGAACTTAACTCTTGTTTATATAAATTAGCCTGTGGTAAAATTGTTTTTGTTATGTCATTTCACTTAAAGTCACAGAACCTATCAATAACATTAAGTGAGACTTCCTGTAATTATTTAACTTGAAACATGCAACATATGCAAAAATGCTTAATATGCCCTTTTTGGTAATTACTGAATAGAAATTAATGTCTATTACAAAAGAAAATAATTAGCAAATTCATGATTTTATGTATAATACCATTCTAAAAATGTGACAGCTAAGATCTAATCCTTCAATACAAATATTAGCAAGTCAAAATGTCATCCAAACCTAAGCTGATATAACTATGTAAAGTACGACAAACATATATATAAAATGAAATCCAAATAGCTCACAGTATAGTGATATGCATCAATGACTCAGGCTTTCACACATTCAACAAACGATTACTGTAAATAATACAATAAAAACAGAAATCTAAGAATTGTCAAGCATTCTATATTGTGGAACTTGGCACTTTGGGCCTTTAGATGTGACAATATACACAAAATTTCATACTAAGTTTACCATCTCAATGTATAGTTTTCTCCCTGCAAACTTTTATTCCACCCAGTCTCTCATTTTTCATATACATTCCTCTGGATTGATCCCAACAAATGCAACAAAGATAGATATTGAAAGTCCTCCATAAAATGGTTCTAACTGTTCTTCTGGTGGTATATTCCGTACCTCCCAGCGTGCTCTTTGTTTCAATCAAGTGGACCTACACATTGCACTGTAAAAGGTCCAGTACAATGCAGTCTTTTTTTCTAGTTATTCTCCCACTGTATGTCCTACTCTCTACAGCCCTGTGTCAATCAGACAGAACGACTCAACATTGAAATGTCTACCTTCTGTGGGAAGACATTCCTTAGAACTCCTTAGCTCTTAATGTGAAATGGTCATTTGACTCTGAGAACAGGCCACCTTGCACTGGCAGTCATCTGCCCATACATCTAAGTAGTAAACTTCTTGAAAGGTGGATATTTCTTTCCTCTTTTATCCTGTGTATCTCCAGTGCTTGCTCATTTATTTACTCTTCCCTCCTTTCTTCCAATTACATTTGTTAGAATTAAAAAAGCTAATGTAGAAGGTATCTTGTCCAATCTCCCATCCAATGCAGGAATGCCCTCTCCAGTACATCTGATAGGGATCAGAGGATAGCAGAGGGATTTATATAATTTAAAAAACACTACAAAATAATTCCATATGCTTTAAATATTCCCATTTCACTTAAATTTTAATTTTTATGAATCTTGGGATTTGGGAACATATTAAAGACCTAGATTTAATCACCATAATTTCAATTTAGTAAACTGAGTATAATCAATACTAAGTGAAAGAATGGAAAAATAGTTCATTACGAATGAAAAAGATATTTTGATTTTTAAAAAGTCTCAATTTTCTGATAAATTAGATAATATATGAAACAGAAAACAAACATTTTTATTTTTATTTTGAGAGAACATTTTCAGTCATTCCTTTTAATTAATTAAATCTGCTGATATTATATAGCTATGATATTACAAATAATAAAGATTATTGAAAATCTATTCGTAAATTTGATAAGAATGTTTAATCTGAATAAAATGCTTAATAAGAACAGTTTTCTAAAATTCAGATAACATTTAAAACAAATCTCTAGTCTCCTAGCACCTCCTAGTGGAAAGTTTAAAGGATACAATTCCAACCAATCGGAATTCAGAATAGTTATCACATTTAAAGCTGCTAAACCAATGGCAGTGTGAATCCTTGTGATATGTAAACATGCCTGGAAAAAAAGAAACATAATTTCATTATTATGATTGATTTACAAATCAGAGTAAAAATATACATGACATTTCAACTGTTAGAAGCAAAACAGTTCAGTAATAGTTCTGTTACAAATCATCTTTCATGTTATTATAAAATATACCAAATATACGTAGAGAGCATGCAAAAGCATTGGTATCCTGAACCAAGAGTGGAAACATGGGGTAAAAAGACAGAAACTAAATTAATCAGTTGATTTTCTTTTATAAATACTATAGTTTTATAATTTACAAGTTATGATCAAAATTAATTTTGAGACTATCTGGAGAGTTCAATTTATTCACATCATCTCTCTTTCCCAATACCAGTAAGATGACATATATACATACATATAAAATAAAGAAAAATAAAGAATAAGAAAAACACTAAAACTCCCTGAAGAAAAACACTTAGTAGATACTAAGGATTATATAGGTGTTTTCTCTAAATAAAATAAAACCAAACTTAAATATCAAAGGTTTATTTTTGTCTTAAAAATTAATGAGTTCTAATTTATTAAAATGGCTCATTATTTAATGAAAGAGTATAAAGCCTCTTATTAATATCAAATATTAGTGTAGAGCAAACTATAGTTTTGTTTTTCAATTTCAAATGTTCTCTATTTCAATGGCAAATTTTCATGCATTTGGCTTATTCAGAAAAGATGTGGATGCTCCCTTGTAAATGTATATTTTCAAGTCTTTCTATATTTTGTGTAGGATTCCCAAAAAGATAATGGACATTTCGATCACCAATTTGGTTAAACAATTTTTAAAATGTAAGTAACAGTCCTTAAAAATTTTTTCAAGATTTATAGTTGACAAAAAAATCTGTAAAACCATAGGGTAGATTAAAAATAAGATCAACTACTGGAATCTAACAATTATGAAGAAATACTGTTCATAAAAATTAATACTCACCATAATCTGGATGAAAAATTTGGCGAATTAGAAGAAGGAACCATTCTTTAGTCAAGCCACCCATATCCAAACCAGCTTCCCCTACAAATGTAACTTTCAACTTCTTTTTCAAGTCCCCTCTTTTCCGGGTTAACTATTTGAAGAAATTATATAGTAGAGGAAAACAAAGGGCAATAAAAAGAAAGTTAACTTTTTTAATATGGGAAATGTGTTACACAGGCTATGTCTTATTTACAATGTCACAAAACTCCATCCATCCATCCATCCATCCATCCATCCATCCATCCATCCATCCATCCAATAAATCTACCAGACACTGTGTGAACTAGGTATTATTATGTTTGTTGTATAGATCAAGAAACAGAATTAGAGAGGTCAGGTACCTTGCTCAAGGTTACTGCCTCCTGGTGTCATACTGCCTCCAATATTTTCATTTAGCAGATTACAATATAAAATAATTCATTTCCTTTTCTTTAACTTGCCTTCAACACTAACCTTTTAAAAAAATCACATAACTAAATGAGCCATTATCTTATAATAGCCACACAAAGATCTGGCTGAAGAACTGTACATACATGAAGCTTGGTAATACATGTACATACAATCCAACTATGTTTGACCCAAAATCGATCCAATATACCCTGTAGATCAGACATCTAATTTTATAGATGAGTAATTTGAGACTTGGAAAAGTTAAAATGACTTGTTACACACCCAGCCAGTAACAAAGATGGATCTAGAATCTAGTTACATATTCATCAACATGAATTATTCATTTAAGTTGTTATATATAAAATTCTTTTCTGGGGAATTAACAACAAACCACTAATAAACTTATAAAAATGAACATAAGGTTTAATCATGAATACAGAACTGATTTTAACTATGTAATCAATTAATATTATTTTGGAATAAATGATCTATACCTCATCAAGAGAATCGCTAACCAGATGTGTCCTCCTTACTTTCATATTTAGAAATAACATATTCATATCAGGTCTCTGTCTTCGAGATACTTTATCCACCAAACTTTGCTAATTAAAAAAGAAAGTAAACATTTTCACATTTAAATTATAATTTCATTTAAAATATTTAAACACTTTAGTAAAAATCACTTATATTCTTCTCTATGCCATCTCATATAAACAATTTCATAAACTCAATTACACAAGTTTTGATTTATGAAAGTGCCTTATTATTATTTCATTTTGAAACAGTGGTAATGAAAGGGGGCCCAAAATGGAGAACCCAAAATAATTCACTTTCTATAGTAAAGAATGTTGCATTACAGTTTCCATGTCTCATTTCTTAAATGGCAAGGTTTTGTGTTTAATAAATATAAACATAAAGTGGGAACATCTGAAACAAGGTATATACTTCTGATGATGAACTTGGCTTAAGCTTTTTTAGATATGGAATTTACTCTAAAAGCACAATTAGCTTTACTTTTAGATAGTAGTTTCTCAATATTTATCAGAAACATTAAGCAATGTTCATATCCTTTGTCCTAATAACTCCATTTCTAGGAGTTCTAAATGCAGAAAATATTTTACACTTGATCTTAGCCAAAAGGCTGAGAAGCAATAGCAGAAAATATTTTATACAGTGAGATGTTCATCACAGCATTATCTATAAAAGCAAAACTTAGAACTATCCTAAATCTGTATCTATTTAATGGGATATAATACAACCATCAAAAATGATGGTCATAAAAAATATGTAAATAACATGGAAAATGTTTAAGGAAGGTACAACTGAAACAAGGAACAAAAATGTGTTTACAATACTGAGTAATGCCTTTTAAAGATAATATAGATAAAAAAAAATTTCAAAAGAGCCCTTACCAAAATGTTAATAATAGTTACATTTGGGTGATGAAAATTTGGGTGATTTAAAAAATCTGTCATTTTAAAAAATATATAAGCAATGAGTTTGTAAAAAACAACACATTTAAATACATAATGAATATATAAACATCCTTTATCATATAAAGTCTACATGCTTACATATTTAGTTTATCTAAATTTTTTCAGACTACCTCATCTTCTTTAGCAGCAAAGAAAATGACTTATTGTACAGATTAAAGACTAACATTTAGACATTTTAAATATATGCAGCAATTTGCTTTAGTAGATAAAACTTTAATATCCCAAATCTATCTAATAAGGCTGCTTTCATGATTTTGTAGATTACTACAATAAAACATTAATTCAGAGCCCTTCTTCATGTCTCCAATGTCCAATTCTAAAGGCTTTCAATATTTTTCTTCTCAGGGTCCTCTTCTTCATGCTCAAAAATTTCCATATTTCTGGGATAGCATTCTATGTCATGGACCTTTTTTCTTATCCTTTCCTATCTTCTGTTCCCAGTCTAGCTCTCGGGAAGCCATCACACTGGAAATATGCAACACACAAATTTATACTAGGATGTTAATGGAAGGCAAGGCTTAGTGGCTACTATCAGGAATTCATGTTTAATAGAAAGTGCTTCAAATGAAGAAATTATTTTCAGGTTGGGGAATCTCTTTTGCAGCATTAGATTATATTATACTATATAAGCTTTTGCTTACATTAACTACCTGTAAGGTGGTCCTTGTGTCAGAATAGTCACCAGTCATTAATTCCAAGTTGAATAGCAGTTTACAAGTTAAAATGTTGGGAAACACCCATAAGAACTAATGATACCATTGGACTCTTCAATCTCTACTTATTTATAGCCATGCTCTGTGGAAGACTTAGCCAGTGACACAGCCTGCCTACAGCTGCCACTCTCCTTCTTTTAATTAGAAGAAAAGTTTCACAAAAGAAGATATTTGATATCTTAACGTGAGTGGCACAGCAGAACACTGCGCAGGGGAGTTTAAACTTCTAGCTCTTTAGAGTTTTTTCCTACAAATACTAAAAATCATAGGCAAAAGTAAAAAAAAATACTAAAAAGGCACATTAAATGCAATAAAAACTAGTAAACTAATAAAAAATGTCAAAACGAATAGACTAATCTCTGAGCCGATATCTACCTAAGATTAAGCAATAATTCTGGTGCTAAATATACCTGTTTAAATGTTCTTTTCAGGGAGCTAGTGTGGCTATGGAATTCCCTTGGTACTCACTTTCTGGAAACTGAATTACTGAAGATCAAACAATTCTTATTTTTATACTATTTTGAAGTATTATAATTTATGCATTAGGATTCTTTTTATATTATTGGGCAAGATATGGAAATGATTTCATTTTACTCTATGGGTCTTTTTTTATTTTAAAAAGACTAAAGCCACCCTTCCCTCTAATTTTTAAAGTTGTGAGTAATCATGTTACAGAATCAGATACTCAAAATATGAGCATTTAAATGTACAGTCTAGAGCTCTGATTTAAAAAAAGCTCACCAAATCTCGTATCTATTAGATAACGTACATCATGTAATTGTGCTGTGCTGAAAACACGTGGGAGGGAGTGGTGAGGACAGGCCCAGCGATCAACTTCTTCCTGTTGCACCATTTGCCTAAAGCCAGCCTGACTGCTACACCAGGTTCTAGGGGCCTCCATGCATTTGGATTTCCTAAGAATCAATAAAACATCTTTCACCTTCTTTGGACATATTTCTCAGTTTTTCAAGATTATACTTTTTGTTATACCTTCTAATTTTCTGGTTGTTTCGGTTGGGTTCTCATGAAACCTAGAAAATATTTCAGTGGTTTGAATGGTTTGCTCCTAAGAAAACTCCTTGCCTTCACTCTTTCACCAATGCTCTGCTACCGTGTTTCCCTGAAAATAAGACCTAACCGGACAATCAGCTCTAATGTGTCTTTTGGAGCAAAAATTAATATATTTACTATATGTCTTACTATAATATAAGACCCAGTCTAATATATCATCATATCATATCATATCATATCATATCATATCATATCATACCCGGTCTTATATTAATTTTTGCACCAAAAGACGCATTAGAGCTGATGGTCCAACTAGGTCTTATTTTTGGGGAAACACAGTAGTTACCCTGGAGCTGGAATATGGTATCTACAAAACGGTGTCCAGTAAGTTCCCAGTACTTGGTACCCGTGAAAGGCATTTAAGCTTCCTGCTATATAACATAATGAGAAGCTGATGAGGGGTATCATTTTCCCATATCATAAGCAAGTTTAAGCACTTTTGGGCGGAATACAATATGATTTTACTTTTAACATTTCCTGATTATGCTAGAACAATTCACAAGACATTTATTTATTAAATTATTTACTATATTGATTATAGTCAGCATAAATATGCTTACATAACTGGCTTACCCTTGCGATGTTTATCATCTGTTGTTCTGAGTCTCTCTGAATAATGATTTTTTTTGCCGCTATAGAAATAACGAATGGGTACTGACAGAAGGAAAACCTGCTCAACAAGTGAAAACAGAAAAAACAAAACTTTTAGCAAAATTATACTAAGGAAATCTAAGGTACCCCTTCCAAAAACAGAAACCATTACTTTCATATTGTGTCTTACCATTTACAAAACGATCTTATGTGCATCATTTCTTTTAATCCCGACAGCCCTGTGAAGTACGTATCTTTACTAAATGTGCAGTGTGTTTATTTTCAAAATAGCTTATGTTCTATAATGCGTGCAAATCACTTATATTGTTTATACAAATACTTTCAGTTTATGTATAGTCACCAGTGAAAAATATGGCCAACACCAGAACCAGGAGGCAGAAGTATTGATGGAGGACTAGGGCAGAAAGTTCAACTACAGAAATTAATATAAGAACCCATTCTTATGTGGATATTTTTTTTTTTTTAAGTTTATTGGGGTGACAATTGTTAGTAAAATTACATAGACCTCAGGTGTACAATTCTGTATTACATCATCTATAAATCCCATTGTGTGTTCACCATCCAGAGTTAGTTCTCCTTCCATTACCATGTATTTGATCCCCTTTACCCTCATCTACGACCCCTGCCCCCCTTGCCCTCTGGTAACCACTAAACTATTGTCTGTGTCTATGAGTTTTTGTTTCTCATTTGTTTGTCTTGTTCTTTTGTTGTTTTTGGTTTATATACCACATATCAGTGAAATCATATGGTTCTCTGCTTTTTCTGTCTGACTTATTTAGCTCAGCATTACACTCTCAAGATCCATCCATGTTGTCACAAATGTTCCTATATCATCTTTTCTTACCGCCGAATAGTATTCCATTGTGTATATATACCACAACTTCTTTATCCATTCATCTATCGAAGGACATTTTGGTTGTTTCCATGTCTTGGCCACCGTAAATAAAGCTGCAATGAACATTGGAGCACACGTGTCTTTATGGATAAATGTTTTCAGATTTTTTGGCTAGATACCTAGGAGTGGGATTGCTGGGTCATATGGTAATTCTATTTGTAATTTTTTGGGTAACCTCCACACTGCCTTCCGTAGCGGCTGCACCAGTCTGCATTCCCACCAACAGTGTATGAGGGTTCCTTTTTCTCCACAGCCTCTCCAACACTTGTTACTATTTGTCTTGTTGATGACAGCCATCCTAACTGGGGTGAGGTGATAACTCATTGTGGTTTTTATTTGCATTTCTCTGATGATTATTGATGTTGAGCATTTTTTCATATGTCTCTTTGTCATTTGTATGTCCTCTTTGGAGAAATGTCTCTTCAGGTCCTCTGCCCATTTTTCAACAGGGTTGTTCATTGGTTTTGTTGTTGAATTGCATGAGTTCCTTGTATATTTTGGATATTAGCCCCTTATCGGAGGCAGTGTTTGCCAAAATCTTCTCCCATTCACTTGGTTGCCTCTTTATTTTGTCGATGGTTTCTTTTGCTGAGCAGATGAGCAGAAGCTTTTAAGTTTGATGTAGTCCCATTCATTTATTTTAGCTTTTACTTCCCTTGCCTTTGGAGTCAAATTTATAAAATGTTCTTTGAACCCAAGGTCCATAAGTTTAGTACCTATGTTTTCTTCTATACAGTTTATTGTTTCAGGTTTTATGCTTAAGTCTTTGATCCATTTTGAATTAATTTGGGTACATGGTGACAGACAGCAGTCCAGTTTCATTCTTTTGCACGTGGCTTTCCAATTCTCCCAGCACCAATTATTGAAGAGGCTGTCTTTTCTCCACTGTATGTTTTTTGCTTCTTTGTCAAAAATTATCTGTCCATATTTATGGGGGTTTATTTCTGGGTTCTCAATTCTATTCCATTGGTCTATGTGTCTGGTTTTCTGCCAATACCATGCTGTTTTGATTACTGTTGCCCTGTAGTACAAGCTAAAGTCAGGGAGTGTGATACCTCCAGCATTGTTCTTTTTTCTTAAGATTGCTTTGGCTATTCGGGGTCTTTTGTGGTTCCAAACAAATCTGATGATTTTTTGTTCTATTTCTTTAAAAAATGCCATTGGGATTTGGTGGGGATTGCATTAAATCTGTATTGCTTTGGGTAATATGGTCATTTTAACTATGTTGATTCTTCCAATCCATGAGCACGGGATGTTTTTCCATTTCTTTGTGTCTTCTTCAATTTATTTTAAAAATGTCTTGTAGTTTTCAGCATATAGGTCTTTCACATCCTTGGTTAAGTTTATTCCTAGGTATTTTATTCTTTTTGCTGCAATTGCAAAAGGAATTGTTTTCTTTATTTCTTTTTCGGAGATTTCATTGTTAGCATATAGGAATGCAATGGCCTTTTGTACATTGATTTTGTAGCCAGCCACATTACTGTATTCGTTGATTGTTTCTAATAGCTTTTTGGTGGAGTCTTTAGGGTTTTCTATATACAGCATCATGTCATCTGCAAAGAGTGAAAATTTAACTTCTTCATTCCCAATCTGGATGCCTTTTATTTCTTTCTTTTGCCTGATTGCTCTGGCGAGGACTTCCAACACTATGTTGAAAAGCAGAGGTGATAGGGGACAGCCCTGTCGTGTTCCTGAATGTAGAGAAAAGGGTTTCAGTTTTTTCATCGTTAATTATAAGATTAGCTGAGGGTTTGTCATATATGGCTTTATTATGTTATGGTATTTTCCTTCTATACCTATTTTATTAAGTGTTTTAATCATAAATGGATGTTGTATCTTGTCAAATGCTTTTTCTGCATCAATTGGTATAATCATATGATTTTTGTCCTTTATTTTGTTTACGTGATGTATCACATTGATGGATTTGCGTATGTTGAACCATCCTTGTGCTCCTGGGATGAACCCCACTTGGTCACGATGAATAATGTTTTTAATGCATTGTTGCATTCGATTTGCCAGAATTTTGTTTAGGGTTTTTGCATCTGCATTCATCAGAGATATTGGTCTGTAGTTCTCTTTTTTTGTGTTGTCCTTGCCAGGTTTTGGTATCAGGGTAATGTTAACCTCATAAAATGAGTTAGGGAGTACTGTCTCTTCTTCAATTTTTTGGGAGAGTTTGAGCAGGATTGGCATTAGATCCTCCTTGAAGGTTTGGTAGAATTCACTAGTGAAGCCATCTGGTCCTGGACTTTTGCTTTTGGGAAGGTTTTGGGTGACTGATTCAATTTCCTTACTGGTGATCGGTCTGTTTAGATTTTCCAGCTCTTCATGGTTCAGCCTAAGAAGGCTACATGTTTCTAAGAACTTGTCCATTTCTTCTTGGTTATTGAATTTGGTGGCATATAGTCCTTCATAGTATTTTTGGATGATCCTTTGTATTTCTGTGGCATCCGTGATAACTTCCTCTTTTTCATTTCTGATTTTATTAGTATCTTCTCTCTTTTTATCTTAGTGAGCCTAGCCAAGGGTTTGTCAATTTTGTTAATCTTTTCAAAAAACCAGCTCTTTGTCAGATTAATTTTTTCTATTGTCTTTTTGTTCTCTATTTCATTTAGTTCTGCTCTGATTTTTATTATTTCCTTTCTTCTGCTGACCTTAGGTTTCATTTGTTCTTCTTTTTCTAGTTCTTTAAGGTGTAACGTGAGGTTATTTGGGATTTTTCTTGTTTCTTGAGATAGGCCTGTAATGATATAAATTTCCCTCTTAAAACTGCTTCTGCTGCATCCCAAAAATTTTGATAGGATGTATTTTCATTGTCATTTGTTCCCGTGTATCTTTTGATCTCTTCTCTAATTTTTTCTTTGACCCAGTCGTTCTTTAAAAGTATGTTGTTTAATCTCCATGTATTTGTTTTTTCTCCTGCTTTCTTTTTGCAGTTGATATCCAATTTCAAAGCCTTGTGATCAGAGAATATGCTTGAATGATTTCAATCGTCTTAAATTTGCTTAGATTAGTTTTATGTCCCAATATATGGTCTATCCTTGAGAATGTTCCATGTACACTAGAAAAAAATGTATGGTCTGATGTTTTAGGATGAAGTGCTCTATGAATGTCAATTATGTCCATTTCATCTAATGTGTCATTTAGGGCTGTTATTTCGTTATTTATATTCTGTTTGGATGATCTATCCATAGCTGTATTTAAGTCCCCTAGTATAATTGTGTTTTGGTCAATTTCTCCCTTTAGTTCTGTTAGTAGTTGCTTGGTATAT
Source organism: Rhinolophus sinicus (assembly GCF_057876585.1). Taxonomy (NCBI): domain Eukaryota; kingdom Metazoa; phylum Chordata; class Mammalia; order Chiroptera; family Rhinolophidae; genus Rhinolophus; species Rhinolophus sinicus. Next base: position 30,221,309 of record NC_142515.1, read on the forward strand.
TTTGGTGCTCCCTGATTGGGAGCATAAATATTGATGACTGTTATGTCTTCTTGTTATATAGTCCCCTTTACCATTATGAAATGTCCATCTTTGTCTCTTGTTATCTTTTTCACCCTGAAGTCTGTTTCATCTGGTATCAGTATGGCTACACCTGATTTTCTCTGGATATCATTTGCTTGGAGTATCAATTTCCACCCTTTCACTTTGAGTCTATGCTTGTCCTTGTAGCTGAGATGTGTCGCTTGGAGACAGCATATGGTTGGGTTTAGTTTTTTGATCCAATCTGCTACTCTGTGCCTTTTTATTGGTGAGTTCAGTCCATTTACATTTAGGGTGATTATTGATATGTGAGGATTTCCTATCATTCTATCTTTAGTTTTCTGCTAAGATTGTGTCTCCATGGTTTCTTTGCCTTTTTGTTGTTATCTATTATTTCTGTTTGGTGGTATTCTATGATGTTTCCCTCTGTGTCTTCTTTTATTAGAGTATATATTTCACTTCTGGATTTTTTTTTTTTTTTTGAGTGGTTACCATTAAGTTTATGTAAAAGAAAGTTTGATCTTTAGAGTATTCCATTTTCTTCAGCATGCTTACTTTCTCCATTCCCATATTCTGGCTCAGGCCTTTACTCTCCCTCTTTTTATGTTTTGGTTGCCACAAATTGTCCCTGTTGATGGTGGCCAAATAGCCTCCTTTAGTATTTTGTAGTGGAGGTCGTGTATTAGAAAATTCCCTCAGCTTCTGTATGTCTGGAAAGGTCTTTATTCCTCCTTCATATCTAAAGGATATTTTTGCTGGATATATTATTCTTGGCTCATAATTTCTCTCTTGCAATAGTTTGAATATTTGGTTCCACTCCCTCCTAGCTTGTAGATTTTCTGCTGAGAAATCTGATGATAATCTAATGGGCTTTCCTTTGTAGGTTACCGTCTTCTTTTCCCTGGCTGCCTTGAGGATTCTTTCTTTGTCGTTGATTTTCGACAGCTTCAATACAATGTGCCTTGGAGAAGGCCTGTTGGGGTTGAGGTAATTAGGTGTTCTATTTGCTGCTTGGATTAGAGGATCCAGTTCTTTCCACAAGTTTGGAAAGTTCTCATCAACTATTTGTTTGAATATACTCTTTGTTCCCTTCTCTCTTTCTTCTCCTTCTGGTATGCCCATTATTCTTATATTGCTCTTTCTGATGGAGTCAGAAAGTTCTTGCAGAGTTCTTTCATTCTTTTAAGTCTCAAGTCTCTTTCTTCTTCCATCTGTGTCATTTCCAGGTTTCTATCTTCGATGTCACTGATTCTTTCCTCCATCTGGTCAACTTTACTTCCTAAACTGGCTATTTCATTCTTAATTTCTTCTACTGAGTTCTTAAATCTTCAGAAATTCTATTTGGTTCTTTTTTAAAATTTCAATCTCTTTGGTAAAATGCTCATGTTGTTCTTTGATTGTGTTTCTGAGTTCATTCAACTGCCTTTCTGTATTTTCTTGCATCTCGTTGAGTTTTTTCAGAACTGCAATCTTGACTTCTCTGTCATTTAAGTCACATATTTCCATATGTTTTAACTTCATTTTCTGGAGACTTTTCACTTTCTTTCTGAGCTGTCTTGTTGCCTTGGTTATTCATGGCAATTAATGATTTATTATTTCTCTTCCTAGACATCTACAGGAGTGGGTTCTGCAACAGGTTGATAGGAAGAGGTCTTTCTTTTGTTTTCCAGTATATGTTGGTAGAATGTTTTATTTTCTCTCCAACTGCAGCCCTTTTTTCTCTCACACACTGTAGTGTTATGTTTTCTCTGCACTATTCCAGCTTCTCACACAATGGGGGGATTCCCTGGACGGCAGGCTTTTTAAACCAATTTATTAGCTAATCTGGGATTTTGAGGTTATTTATATCTACACCATAGACTTAGTCTGCTTTAGAATAAAGGCACTCTCCAGGATATCTCATGGTCTGGGAATAAATTATGTTTGGGATAGTACTGCTGGTTTAAACTGTAAATGTGGATACAAGGTGCAATATATTAAAGAATTTGGTCAGGGGTTTTGAAAATCTATTATACTATTGTAGTAAATAATTTGTGATGAAGCCCTTTCTCTGTGACTTCCATTCTTTTTAATATTGAATGTAAAGGTCAACCCTTTTTCTACAGAATAAGGGAGAAAAAGAATGAATGTATGTGTGTACATGCACACGTGTGTGATCACTGTGTTAGATCAGGCACTGGCAAACTATGGCACATGGGACAAAAATGGCCTACCATCTGTATTTGTAAATAGTTTTTTGGGACACAGGTACACTGATTCATTTATATATTGTCTAAGGCTGTTTTTATGCTACAATAGACCAAAGAGCCAAAAATATTTACCATCTAGTACTTTACAGAAAAAGTTTGTTGACCCCTGTACTGGACAATAGCGTGTAGACTAAAAAGCTACTAAGAAACTGCATTATTAAGATAAAACCTTTCCCTTGTTAAAAAGACGCTATTAATCAAACCCAAACCAAAGTAACATGTATATAAATTCAAAATGTAACAGAGAAAGCTTTAAGAAATATAATGGTATTTCAAACCTGAATACCTAAACTATATTTATAAGTCTACATGTAAAGGTATGTGTATATTTAAATTTATTTATACAAACTTAAAATCCAGTCATTATTTTGAATTACACTTCATTTAGGTGGGTCATCAAACGAGCTTCTGATCCTACCTGTGAGAGTTTCCAAAGCTCTGCCAGGTGTGATATTCTTCCATTAGATCAATGTGATCCAATGTAGAATTATAGAAATCGGTGTAAGGAATAAGGGGAGGGTGAACCAAACTGTTTGCAGTATCTGTAAAGATAAATTCTAACATGATGATCTTTTCCAACACGCGCATGATTCATTCTAATAATAGTAAGAACGTTTGCATGTCCACCAAGTAGCTTTTATCTAGAAATTGCTATTTTAAGCAACTGTAGCTCCAAATGAAAAAGGTAGTTTTACAATTGGGGTCAAAATGCATTCAACACTGTTTTTTCAAAAATACTTATGGTAGGGATTATAACAGTATGGGAAAGGGAGTGTGCAAATGGTCATCTACTCATACTATCCCCCCATCAGTATGTTCTGGAAGTTCTTATTTTCTTAGGAAGCATTACTTAGCAGCTCATATGCAGTTGATAGCCATAACACAGAATAATGCCCAATGAAACATAGTCGGTTTTTTTCACGCTTATTAACTAAGTGTGAACTCCATTATCAAAACAGAAAATAAAGTACAACTCTTCACTTTAAAGGAATGATTTAAAATGTAAGAATGCCTCTATACTACTTTGAGATCCTTATGGAAACGTCTCTGATAGTTAACAAAAGAAAAGATGATAGAATAATAAAACGTACTAAGTAAAGCCAACACTTTAGATGCTGATGGGATCCACCAGGAACACTTCGTTATAGGTGGAAATTCTTCAGGCTTTGCAGGAAACAGGCGTAAAGAAATAAATTGCAGCAATCTCTCTACCAATTGTTTGAACCTCTTCTGGGATAATCTGGTAAAGATTTTGAAATAATTCCAATCAAAATTCAAATTTTTTATTTTGGCAATATATTTGTTAGATATCAAAGTGCATTCTGTATCCATAAATTTTAGAATATTCCCCCAAATTCTATTTCTTAAATTGCCAAATATTTGAAAAGATGGAAAATCTTACCTGGAATATTGTTTCTTAATTAAATAATAAACATTAACATTACTATAAAGTTAGTATTAACCATTTCATTTTTAAGGCTTTCAACATTTAGTCAATCCTATTATTCATAGACTCGGTGTTTGCAAATTCGCCTATTTGCTAAAATTAAACTGTAATCCCCAAATCAATAACTGTAATGCTTTCATGGTCCCTTGTGGACATGCAGAGTGGCAAAAAGTCTGAGTTTCCTGATGTGCACATTCCCAACTGAGGTCGAAAAAGGCAGTCCTCTGCCATCTTGTTTTAGCTCTCAGACTGGAAGCAAGTGGCCTTTCCGCAATCTATTTAGTGTCACGTTTTTCACATTTTGTGCTTTTTGTTAGTGATTTTACTGTTTTAAAATGGTACCCAAATGGTACCCTAAAGTTCTGTTCAGTCTTCCTAAGTACGAGAAGGATGTCATATGCTTTATGGAGAATATACTTATGTTAGATAAAATTTGTTCAGATGTGAGTTGTAGTAGTGCTGTTGGCAGTAAATTCAATACTAAACAACAATTTCTACTAAATGTCTTTAAATAGAAATACAGATAAAGCAAGATTATGTATTGATGGACTGATGAAATGTGACCTAAAGCTCACACAAGCCTAACCCAATGTTAACTGTAAGAGCAATAGTTTAGTATTCATTAATTCAGTGTTTGCAGTTATTTTATAGAATCATAACTACTGTGAACAATGATAATCGACTGTTTAAAATTAATTTAAAAAATATTTTGCCTCTTCCACTTTTATCAACCACGGAGAAAAGTAATTGTTAATGTGAGTATAGTTCTATGAAAAAAGTATGGTACTTTTATAAATTGATATTGATGGCTAACCTTACAATGACTTTTTAGGGAAGGAGAAGGTACCATGTAAATAATGGTGAAATTTATTGATATACAAATAGGAAATAAAAGATACAAATTAAAATAGTAATGTCTAAGCAAATCCAGTCACCATCTTTGAAATATATGAAAAACCAATAATAGGAATGTGCTGCATAAAAGTCAAAAACAGTGGATAGAAATCTCAACAATAGCTTGCACAAGCAAAATGGTTACTTACATTAAAGACAGACTTTTCATTATCCTCTATATAATACTAAAGTATATGCTTATAACTGCCTTTTGAAGCACTGTGAAGTATAAGTATCATTTCTAAATTTAAAACTGTAAGTTTACAAAAGTTCTTAATATCACAGAATTATTTACTTTTTAAACCAGTGAACTAGGAAGTGATGGTCAGCTTCCACTAAGGTAGCTATCTGTCGTAGCAAGTGAGCATAGATGACATACGTAGATGTGTTATTAAATTGAGGATTCTGAAAAAGATATTAAAGATGATTGTGTTAAAATTTTGTTAACATGTAAAAGGAAAGACACTAACTAAGCTTAATGAGCTAAGCGGTACATTCAGGAAACTAAATTTGAGGTTATGAAATACTAGGTGAAATCCTTTAAAATAATCTATTTGTTTAATTATTTAATTAATAGAGACTTGGATTTCCGCTGTGGTACAGTGGAAAAATCATGGGCTTTGGAATTAAGACAGATCTGGGTCTGAGTGAGCAGAACCAATTGCTGACTAATATACAGTACTCACTTAAAAATTTAACTTTCATGTTGTCATTTTCTAGCTTTTATTACCTCTACATATGTATTTCCTCTTTTTATTCTGGTTTTATCTTTTTCCTCCGCCCTCTCTATTCCACCCCTTACATCTCTCAACTACCTTTTTGTCTATTTTACCCTTTCCCCCCACCCCCCACTTTCCTTTTTCCTTCTCTCCCCTTTCCTCTCTCTCTCTACCCTGAAAATTTCCTTTATTGGACACAGTACAAACTAAACACTGTAACTTATTTAGTATAATTTTTCCTTACCTTTAAATGAGATGATATACATAAACACCTTTTGTAAATTGTAATAAGTGACACAAATACAACATGCTAGCTACGGTAATAACATAATTCTTTCTAAAAAAATAATAAAAACTAAAACTTGCTTTCCATTTGTCTGGATCTTATTTTTTGTATCCATGAATTGGTATCTTTTGAGAAGAAAAAGTTCATCATCTTTGCTTTGGCAAATATAAAAAACCACTGTGACTTTTCATTAGAATTCTAACTCAAGCATTTATTGAAAATACATAGAGAAGTTGGAAACCTACTACTTGGGAAATAAAAGAAAGTTTTGTAGCCCATTAATACACTAGTTACGAGAAAGAAGGATGATTGGAAGAGGAAGAAGTGCTTCTATTTTGTTTGTTTCTGAATACCACAGCAGAAAGACAAGAAGTAATTAAAATTTTAATCCTGAATATAATTTAACTTCCCATTGTTTATTTGTTATAGCTTTAATTCTCCAGTTACAAGTAACTATATTCTAAAAAGTATCAACATTGCTTAAAATAATAATATTTGATATAATGTCACTTATACATGCATAGATTGAGATCTGAATTAGACAAGTTCAATTACATTTTTGCTTTCTTACCTGTAAAAGTATAAAATATGCTCTAAGATCATCTTTTGTTCGTGGACTGAAAAAGAAGCACAATTGATTAGAGATGTTTAATCTTACAGTATCTAATAAAAAATGATCAATAAATGGTGCTGTGAAAATCCAGTTGATAAAAACCAGAAACTAGGCTTAAGTTAACATGTATTATTATTGAGACAGTAACATATCTATAATGTACTGAGAATTTAGGTTCCTCTGTGCCTACTCTAGGCTGGTTCATAGAAATTGAGTTAACTAGGCTATAACATTTTATGAGGAAAATATTGTGACTAACTCTGGAAACAGTACAGAGCCTGAAAAATAATGAACAATTTTAGAATACTGTTTTTTAGTATAGGATGACTGATATCTCAAAAATATTTATGCATTGAAAAAAGAAAATATGTTTCCTGTAATACTGGCTTGGTGATAATGAATTCCTTTAGCTTTTTTCTTATCTGGGAAGCTCTTTCTCTCTCCTTCTATTTGAAATGATAGCCTTGCTGGGTGGAGTAGTCTTGGTTATAGGCCCTTGTTTTTCATCATCAACTATAATTAAATATATATGTATATAACCATATATATGGTCATGGATGTAAAGCACAGCATAGGGAATATAGTCAATGGCATTGTAATAGTTATGTATGGTGTCAGATGGGCAGTAGACTGAGGGGGTTATTACTTTGTGAAGGGTGTAAATGTCTAATCATTATGTTGCTTTGTACACCTGAAACTAATAAGAAAAAAATTTTAAAATATAAAAAAAGAAAATATGCTTGTGTTTATAGTTCTATTCTGCAAATCAAATCACACTTTAAATACATCTAGTATATTTCTAATTAAAAGAATCATATTTTGAATACCTCTGAAAAGTAACTAATTTTTTTCCCCATGTTAATCTGGATTTTCACATCATCAAACTTGACCAACTTTTTGTTATTTGCAAAGTTGATGAGTGTTTGTTTCTTGCCATCTCAAGATCTATCGAATACACTCACAAATACTCAGAAGTACTTCTTGAGTTAAAAATGGTTCATTTATATAACCAGAGGCAATTTGTGATCCTTGATTGGATCCTGGATTGAAAAACCAAACCCAGATATCAAAGAACACTTTTGAGACAAATGGGGAAATTTAAATGTGGACTGCATTTTAGAGAGTATTATTAAATGATTATTAAATTTGTTTGGTGTGATATGGTATTATGGTCATGCAGAAAAATGTTATTAGGAAATACATGCTGAAATAATTGGGGTGAAGTGTCGTATGTCTTCCATTTACTTAAAAAGATTACACACACAGAGGATAACAAAGCAAAAGCAAATGTGGTAAAAAGTTAACAATTGGTGAATCCAGGTGAAGGGTGAATGAGTTTTCATTTTTAAGTTTTCTGCATTTTGAAGTTTTTCAAAATTAAATGTTGTGGAAATAATGGTTCACCTTCAAGTATTTCCTTTAAGAAAATGAAATGACTAAATAATTATTTACTTTTCTGAAATAGTTACAAAATAAATATGAAATTGTAAATCATTGTCCAAAATGTAAAGCCACATAATCTGAAATATAAATATGACATATGTAATAAAATTTGAAATAGATGTGTATACACAAGTATATATAAAAAATTTTTATTAGTCAGTAATATTTCTTTGTGGAAGAATTATCTCAACTGAATAATGATTTATTTAGGCTTAAATCAAATCTAAATTATTTCTGTCTATTATCTACATAATTGTCAGACTATTTTCTTAATGGGACTACTATTTTGTTTTAGAAATTATATTTGAAAATATTTTAAAATGCTCAAGGCAATTCATAACTGTTAAAATTCCTGGTGATAGGAGAATCCTACTTTTTTCCATTTTATAGCTGTGCCATTACAATTTCCAATTTTTTGTCCTATGCACTATATATACAGTTCTGTGTATAGAAATTGTGGTTAAGATCACAGGTTCTTTTGCTACACTGCCTGGGTTCTAATCATGACTCAGGTATTTATTGGGTTAACTTGGGCAATTTACTTAAACTCTCTGTAAATTAGTTTTCTTAAAATAAAAATAATCATATTATCTAGTTTATAGGATTGTAGTTATAGATTCAGTGAGAAATACATGTAAAATTGATAGAAATGTGCCTAGACCATTATAGATATTCAATAAACTATGTCTTGTTAGTATAATAAATCCAAAATAAAACAAGAGTTTTGTGTAAAGACCACATGCTCCTTTGATACATAAGTCACATCAAATTATCATTTTAATCTGTCTCAGGCAGACTTTTGAAGAGCAGAGGTTAGAAAGCTTTCAGGGTTTGCTTATTAGAGGGGACAGAGATCCCAGTTGTATCCATTGATCCCTTGATTTCCTTATTCTCCTAAGACTTCTCTTTACAATCTAAAATTTTCTCCTCATTTTCAATGCAGCATTATGTGTTCAACCAGAAATATAAAATGCAAAGAAAATGCCAATTTTTTACTGGAGTGATAAATTAGGAAAATACTGTTTACATTAAAAATCACATTAAACTATACATTATGATTTCAATTGTTTTTAAAAGGTGACTAGACACAGCAAAATTACAATGAAATTATAGAACAACCATCAATGAGAATTGCCTGAGTCTAACTGAACAGAAGTCCTATAACTATGGATGTACAGAAGAAGCCACATCGAGACTGGTATGTCAACTATAATTGAAAAATAAAAAATTACTAAAAAATTAAAATAAAAAGATGACTAGACAAAAACTGCAAAATGTTAACATTTTAAATTTTTTTATATTATTTTAGTTTTTCTAAATTTTCTATAATAACCATGAATTTCTTTGAAAATCAGAACAATGTTATTAAAATATACAAGGTATATTCAACATTATATTGAAAAATTCTATTTTGATAATATTTTTAATTGGGCTTAATATAAACATTTGATTTATAATTTAGTGATATTCATTTGGCTTTAATAGAAGCTATTATTTAAATGATAATTCTGTTTAAATAAAGTCAATTTAAATAAGATAAACTTTTAAAAGTATATTTTTGTATGTTCTACCTATTCACAGCTCAAAACATTATCAGTTACATTGTCTATCATTCCTTATATGATTCAAAATTTAGTTCCAAGAAAAAAATGTTTCAGGAACTAACCTTACACTTCCTTAAATTAGAAAAAAAAAGAAATTTTGCTCTGGCTACCAGAAGTCCAAGGCTAAATTTAATATTCATATTATTTCATCCTGGATAACTTATATAATTCAGCCATCCCATATTTGTACAACATGTATATTTGGACACAACAAATTTTATGTATAATTTTAAAGGATTCAGAGATCCTCTGAAGCCCACATATGGATCTTCCTGATAAATCACAAATCTCAAGTTAAGAAGCTTTGTTATAAATGGTTTATCATTTCTTTTTGATCTATGTTTTTATTATAACAACTAAAATCAATTCTGAGAGTAAAATACATACATATATACATATACATATATATATATATATATATATATATATATATATATATATATATAAAATATGTGTGTATATAATATACATGTAAAAGATGTATGGGATGTGTAAATTAACCATCTATACCGACTAGCTACATATTAATTACAATTACCCTTTCCATTCTCGTAACAGGCTGTTAATGATTCCCTTTAATACTGTCTTCTGAATGTCTTGAGGCTGTAGGCAAAAGAAAATCATAAAATAATTAGTACTTTTTAAATACTGTTTATCCATTTACCTATTGAAGGACATTCGGGTTGGTTCCAATTTGGGGCAGTTTTGAATAAGGCTGTGACAAGATTTGTGTGCAGGTTTTTGGGTGGACATAAGTTTTTAAAACTTTTTTGGGTAGCTAACTAGGAGTATGACATCTGGATCATATTGTAAGCTTATATTTTGCTTCGTAAGAAAATGAAAATACAACTTTTCAAAAATTTGTGGGATACAGCAAAAGCAGTGCTTCAAGGGAAATGCAGTGAATGAATATATTACAAAAAAAAGAAAGATCTAAAATCATTAATTTAAGCTTTCACCTTAGGTAATTAAAACAAAACAGAAAATCAAATCCAAAGTAAGCAGAAGAAAACATATAATAAAAGTAGAAATCAATAAAATTGAAAACAGTGAACTTATATAGAGAAAATCAATGAAAACAAATGCTGGTTTTTGTAAGAGGTCAATAAAGTTGATAAACCTCTAGCCAGACTAACAAAGAAAGAAAAAGACACGAATTATTAATATCAGAAATGAAAGAGGGATAACTACTACTGATCCCATGGACATTAAAAGGATAACAAAGAACTATTATGAACAACTCTATTACCACAATTTGAAAACCTAGATGAAACGTATTAATTCTTTAGGAGATACAATCTCCCAAAACTCACACAAATAGATAATTTGAAAAGGCCAATATCTATTAAAGAAATTCAATCAATAATTAATAACCTTCCAAAAAATAAAGCACTAGGCCCAGATGACTTTACTGGTGAATTCTACTGAAAATTTAAGAAAGGAAGGATACCAATTCTTTACAATTTTTTCCAAAAAATAGAAGCAGAGAGAATATTTCCTATTTCAGTCTATGAAGTCAGCATTTGCCTAATACCAAACCAAAGATACATCACAAGAAAAAGAAATTACAGGTCAATATCTCTCCTGAATACAGATGTAAAAATCCTCAACAAAGTATTAGCGAATCAAATCCAACAATGTATAAAAAGAATTACACGCCATGACCAGGTGGGATTTATTCCAGGTATGTAAAGCTGGCTCAACATTTGAAAAACAATTAATGCAATTCATCACATCAACAGGCTAAAGAAGAAAAGCCATATGATCTTATCTTATCTGATCAACAGATATAGAAGCATTTGACAAAATCTAACACTCCTTCATGATTAAAAACAAGAACAAAAAAACACCTCTCAGCAAACCAGAAATAGAGGTGAATTTCCTCAACTTGAAAAAGAACATCTACAAAAAACCCACAGCTAATATCATTTTAAGGGTGAAAAATTAGATGTTCCAGGTTCATCTTGTACTTTAAGCTATCTCACTCCTGGAATTAGCCGTTTTGCTAGGGAGCTCTGATTTCTTTTAGAGAGGAACGTATTAAGAAACCATTTATGCTGAAGAGCTCATTGCTACTGAGTATTATTGCTTCCAGGCCCTTTCAGTGAACAGGGTTAGGAAATAAATAAACACACACACACACACACACACACACACACACACACACACTCTGACACGCGCACACACGCACACACACGTATCCATATCTATCAATTAAAATCCCTGAGTTCGTTATGATGTCTTAATACCAAAAACTAAGAAAAATTGAAGATGTGTTTAGATTTTTAAAAATCTTTAGACTGAAGACATAAAATACTGTGTACAAAAGTTACATGGCTTAGTTTTGTTTTTTTTAAGTATGGCTATGGTATTCAAAATATAGTTAGGTTTTGGTTTGTTTGTATTATATTTTAGAGGGTTCTTCCCATATGTTACAGATTTTTACTGTTTTAGTGCCTATAAAACATTAACACCATTTCAAGTCAGAAGAAGTCAGAGAAGTGTCCTAGGAGTGGAACTTCTGGGTCACAGCCATGTGCATATGCATAGTGTTAGTAATAATGCCAAGCAGTTTTCCAAAGTGGTTGTACAAGTTTATGCTTACCTAACCAGGCTATAAAAGTTCTAACTGCTCCACAATATTGCCAATACTTGGTGAGGTATTTAACATTTTTTTTTTTTACTAGTTTTGAATGGATGTATAATATTATCTTCATTTCTTTGGTGACAAATACTATTAAGTATCCTTTCATATATTTAATAGTGAAGTACTGAGATTAGGAATAAGCAAAGATGTCTGCTATTACTTATTTTATTCAAAATTGTACAAGAAGCTTTTAGTCAGTGCAATAAGGCAAGTGTATAAAAAGAATTATAACCATACATACATACACATACAAGAATTGGAAAGAGATAAACTCTCATTTTTTCACAAATGACATAATTGTCTATAAAGAAAATCCAAATAAATCTGATGTACTATGAGAATTAATTAATTTAGAAAAGTAAATAAAGATAAATATATGAAAGTATTTCCCTATACTAGTAACAATTAGAAAATGAAATTACAATAGCATTAAAAAAAAAAAATCAAGTACCTAGAAATAAGTGTAACAAGGTATGTGTCAGACCTTTACCCAGAAAACTACAAAGCATTACCAAGAGAAATTAAAGAAGATCTAAGTAATTGGAGGGATATACCATGCTCATGGATTGAAAGATCATCAATTCTTCAGGAACTGATCTATAGCAGTGGGATTCTTAAAAATGTGGTCCCTGGATCAGGAGTATCAACATATCCTGGGAACTTGCTAAAAACACAAATTCTTGCGCTCTACCCCAGACCTGCTGAATCTGAAACTCTGTATTTTAAGAAGCCCTTCCTTGTGATTCTGATACACGCTTAAGTTAGATTCAGTGCAACGCCAATACAATCAAATAACTTACCTCCTTTTGCTGGGTAAGTGAGGCATAATTTTACTTTAGCAAACCTTCCTAAACAAGGACTGGACATAAATGTATTTTCTGCTTAATTCTCATTTCATTAGAAAAATAGAAACAATCTAATTTCTGAGAATTCCAATTACATTTACTGTAAATTTGTAGTTTCTAATATAATTATATTACAAAGTGATTTTTACAATATTTGTGTGATTTTTACAATATGTATGTAGCTGCTTTTGAAATAGAGACAAGACAAAGAATTATACTATCTGCATGTATTCATAAATAATACTTACAGTATTAAGTAAGGCATCATACACAGCATTCACAAATTTGGCATTAATCCCAGAGTCTTCAATGGTATTAAATGAGGTGGTGGCATCTTTCTGCAAATTCAATTAAATAATTAAGTGTATATAACATTTTAAAGACTGTTCTTAGTAATATTTGAACAATAATTGTTCCTTCATAATTTCTAATATTTTCTTAGTATGACAAAAAAAACAACAACACACAACCTTTTAGGTCAAAATTGCTAAAAATGAAAATAAATGTATTAAAATTATTTTAATAACATTCTATTTTAAAACTGAAAGAATGGAGTCAAACATTAACAGTTAGTAAAAATAAAAACAATCTTTAAGATACCACTTAAGTAATATTTGATACATGTAATTTCAGAAATTAATATATATATATATTTAAACAGTTGCTTAAGTCAATACTGCGTAGAAAAAGAGGCAAGTTTGTATCTTTTTTTGAAAGTTTAAAAGTGGAAAATGTGTTTTATGTAATATTACCTTAAATGCAGCATTTAGTTCTGGGAAAGAATCAAATGTTGTTAGATAAAAATCATATACTGTTTTCCAATCCCCTGATGAGTTAACTTTTTCTACATCTTCCCTAAAATGAAAACATAGATTAACAATAATGGAAATACTATTCAGATAAAATCACATTACTTCTTTACAAATAAATGTCACCAAACATGCAACTTGAAATACTGAAGCTGAGTAGAGAAATATGTTCCAGTTAATGTTAACATAGTTTATGGATTTATAATTCTTAATTAGAATTAGATATTAATCCAGCTTCAACTTTCTCATTTACTTGCTTTTTAAAAAGTTCATTCTTGACATGCTCCTTATATTCAATACTCTTTCCTTTCTTCATTTCAAACTTCTTGAGAGATTTTGTTTACCTTCTATTGTCTCTACTTTCTCATTATCCTTTGGCCCTTCAAATATCCATTTGGATTCTTTGTTAGTAGTGACATAGCTTTTAGAGTTCATGTGTCACATAGATAAAATGAAATTTTTTAAAAAGGAAACATTCTATTTTATCACCACCTTTACCTCCTGCTTTGCCTGTTTTGACTCATATTCTCTCATTTAGTGTTTCTTCTGCTGCAACATTATCTATTCCTTACCGGTTATTTATACATTTGTTTTCACCTTCAACTTGAGACATCTAGTCTTTGTGTCTTCACTCTTGACTAATATCTTGTAATAATCCACAAGTTCAATTTCTCCCACTAAAATATTAAATTATAGAAAGCACTGACATGCAGATGACTGTATGTCTACATATAGTAGTGAGCTGAAACTTACTGAAAGTCTTTCATAGTTTTGGGCTGGATAGGAAGCACAGGGTCTGGAAGAACTGGGGCCTTCATTTCGGATGATAATGCATCAGTAGAGAGACGCTGTTTCTGTCTAACATCAAGGCAAATTGGTGGTAGGTCTCTCACTGTGAAGTATAAAAAAGCATTCAATGTAATTAATCATAGAATTTCTCCAAATTATAAAATGCCAGGCTAACTCAAATGAAATATTTTGTATTGCATTCACGTTGGGGTCAAATAACAGAAAAACCTACCATATTGAAGGGCACTTAGGGGAGATTCGTTCTCCCACCTCCAACTTCACCCACAGTAGATATTAAGCTGTACCTGACATTAAAATTTACCTGTAGATGTAATATAGTTTCTTTCCCCTGCTCTTCTCCCAAAAGTTGTCTTTCAGGGAATATTTCAGTGAGACTCAACATTTTTAATGTTTATTAGCTCTATGAATAGATGCAAATCATTTATTTGCATTCCCAGCAATTCTTTATTGGAGTTTTAGTATTTCCTATCAATTTGTGTAAAATTTTAATGTATTTTTCTTTTTGCAAATATTTGCCTGTTATACTTTATAACCTTTTAATTGTAAAATAAAATGAATACACAAAAAGGTCATAAAGCAAATGTACGGCTTAATGAATTATTATATTATTGAAACCACTAACCAGTCAAGGAATAGAGTATTACCAGTTCCTCCTTGCTTCAACTACCCATATGGTGGATAGACTGCTTGTTTCAATTTTAGTTAATTTCCTCAAATTCTTTTTACCTCTTTATCTTTTAAATTTTTAAACATTTCCTCCTTCTCGTCTTCTAGTTTTCTTAAGGCATGATGTGTTATGCTTACTTTTGTGTTCCTACTAATTTAAAAAATTTTTAAATATTTCTAATTCTTTGTCACCGCATTTCTCAGTTTTACAATTCTGTTTTTAAGTGTCACATCATTTTCTTAACGAATTTTTAGCTCATCTTGAAATAAGATTTTATCTATTTTTTTGGTATGTGTTTCTGATGTGCTCTCATTGTTCAAGTGGATTTTATTGTTTCTTATTCTTTATTACAATAAAATTTTGTAACTAAAAATTAAAGACTTTGATTTTTTTCCTTTTCTATTCCCAATATTATTTGAAAGTTTAGAAGGTGTAGCTATGGCAGCTTGCTTTCTGCGATTTCCAGGCCGTTTCCCTCCTTCACTTTTATTCAGGTATCTTCTTTCCTTAATTTCTACTGTCCCAGTGCTGCTCAAATTAATCAAATTTACGGGGCCATGGCCTTGGAAGGGCACCCTACTTAGTCAGTTTTGAGAATTCACAGGAGGTACCTTCTCCCTTCTGATCTTAACACAGGCCCTCTGCATTTACCTGCTCTTGGTAAAACCCCTCCCATTTTCAGCCTTTGTTCTCAGACTGGCTTCCTGAGCTCTCCAGTGGGTACCTGTTGCTTATTTTGAAGCTCTCTTGTTCTCAGGTCCATCAAACAGCCTGGATGCTTCCTTCTGCTTACACCTGCCCAGAAGCAAACACCATGGAGATCTTATGGTTTTGGGGATTTGTCCTGCTTATCTTTTTAGACCATTTATATGTAATTATTGATATATTAGGGCTTAAGTCTGTCATTTTACTTTTGTTTTCTATTTGTTCTCTCTAAATTTTCCTGCCTTCCTGTGAATTCCTTCAACAGTTTTTAGAATTCCATTTTAATTTATTTGCAATGTTTCTGAAAGGTTGCTCCAGATATTACATTATATACACATATCTACTATCATTTTACTGGTTGAAATCATACCTCATTTTACACCTTTACCCTTCTCTGTTTATAATTCAGTATTTTCTTTACCTATATTTAGAACACACGAGTGTTACAAAGTTTGTTTCCACTGTCAACCATAATTTAGAAAAACACAAAAGGAAAAAAAAATCTGTTGTATTTACCTACTTTTTGCTTATCCTGTTCTTTCTTCTTTCTGGATGTTTCAAGGTTCCTTCTTTTATTGTTTCCTCTCTGTTTAGAGAAATTCTTAATGCATTCTTTTAGAGTAGGTCTACTGGCAATAATATGGTAATAACTATACTTTACATCTCCATGACTATTTTGTAACTACTAATTTGTACTTCTTAATGCCTTCACATTTTTCACTGTGTCCCCAACCTCTCTCCCATCTATCACCCCAATAACTCTAGTATCCATCTGACACCATACACAGTTATTACAATATTATTGACAATATTCCTTATGCTATACCCTACGTCCCCATGACTACTGTGTAACAACTAATTTGTACTTAATTTCTTTCCCTTTTTCACTCCCCTCGCAATCCCCCTCCTATCTGGCAATCATCAAAATGTTATCTGTACCTATGAGTTTGTTTCTGTTTTGTTTGTTTATTTTGTTCTTTAGATTCCACATATAAGTGAAATCACATTGCATCTGTCTTTCTCTGACATACTCCACTCAGCACAATACCCTCCAGGTCCATCCATGCCATCACAGATAGCAAGAACCCATTCCCATCCATAGGCAAGCAATGTTCCATTGTATATATGTACCACCTTCTCTTTATCCATTCATCCATCAACAGACACCAAGGCTGCCTCCACATCTTGGCCATTGTAAACAATGCTGCAATGAATATATAGATGCACACATCCCCTCGAAGTAGCACTTTGTGTTTTTTAGATAAATTCCACACAGAAGTGGCAACACTGGGTCCTTCTTTGTCTCTTGTTATAGCATTTGTTTTAAAGTCTATTTTGTCTGGTGTAAGTATTGCTTCCGAATTTTTTTTTCTTCTCTTTTTTTTTCTTTTCTTTAATCCATTTCCATTTTCATGAAATATCTTTTTTCATCCCTTTACTTTCAGTCTGTGTCTTTTAATCTGAAATGAGTCTCTTGTAGGCAGCATATGTAAGTATCTTGTTTTCTTATCCATTCTGCCACATTATGTCTTTTGATTGGAGCATTTAATCCATTTACATTGAAAGTAATTGTTGATAGATATGGAGTAATTGCCATTTTATTATTCATATTTTTTATCTTTTCTTTTTTTCATCTTGAAAAAGCCCCTCTAACATTCCTTATAATACTGGTTTGGTGGTGATGAACTCCTGTATCTTTTTCTTGTCTGGGAAGCCATTTATCTCTCCTTCAATTTTAAATGATTGCCTTGTTGGGTAGAATATTCTTGGTTGTAGGTCCTTGCTTTTCATCACTTTGAATATTTCCTGCCAATCTCTGAGAAACCAGCTAACTATCTTATGGGAGCTCCCTTATAAGTAACTAGATGCCTTTCTCTTGCTGCTTTTAGGATTCTGCCTTTAACCTTTGCTCTTTTAATTATGATGTGTCTTGGCGTGGACCTCCTTGGGTTCATTTTGTTTGGGACTCTCTGTGCTTCCTGGACTTGTATGTCTATTTCCTTCACCAGATTAGGAAAACTTTCTGTCATTATTTCTTCAAATAGATTTTCAATTCTTGCTCTCTCTTTTCTCCTTCTCGTACCCCTATAATACGAATTTTGGTACACTTGATGTAGTCCCAGAGGCCCCTTAAACTACCCTCATTTTTTTTTCTTTTTGCTCTTCTGATTGGGTGTTTTCTGCTACCTTATCTTCTAAATTGCTGATTTGACCCCCTGCTTCAGTTAATCTCCTACTGATCCCCTCTAATATATTCTTCAGTCCAGTTATATCCTTTACTTCTGAGAGGTTCTTTTTTATGTTCTCTATCTCTATTTTTATGTTTCCTATCTCTTTGCTGAAATTCTCCGAGATCACTGAGCATCCTTATAACCAGTGATTTGAACTCTGCATCTGGTAGACTGCTTGTCCCCATTTTGTTTTGTTCTTTTTCTGGCGCTTTGTTCTGTTTCTTTGTCTCCCCATTTTGGCTGCCTCCCTGTGTTTATTTCTATATATTAGGTAGGGCTGCTATGTCTGCCTGTCTTAGTAGAGTGGTCTTAGGTAGTTGGTGTCCTGTGGGGCCCAGTGGTGCAGTTTCCTTGGTTACCTGAGCTGGGTGCTCCAGGTATGTTCTTTGTGTGTTGTTTGTGCCCTTCTGTAGTAGTTGAGCCTTGGTTGCTGTTTGCACATCAATGGGAGTGAACTGACCCTCAGGCTGATTGGTTGTGAAAACTGGCCGTGACTACAGTGGAGGAGCTGTGGTGCAGGGGCTGACCCTATGGAGCAGGATTCACTCTAGCAGGGCTCAGGTACCTGTCCAGTCTGCCCTTTGGGTGTGTCGCCCTTGGAGGAAGCTGAATGATGCTCTAGCTTGGTCCGAAGCTTGTCACTGGGCATGCCAGCCCCAGGCCCTCCTGGAAGGGACCCCGCCACAGGCCCAGTTTAGCCACAGGCTGTAGGCTGCTCAGCCAGAGGTACAAGACACGCCAAAGCCAGATGCTACTTGTTCATGTTTTGTGAACCTTTGAGAGATTTTTAAGCGTCTGCAGAATGAGCCAAGACAGGCTGTTTGTATGGAAAAGCCACTGAAAGCAGCTTGGATGTGCCCAAAGTTGGGTTGGGCGAGGCGAATGAATGATGTTAGTTAGGTTGATGGAGACTCAGATATAGTGGCAGCCTGCGTCTACATGCTAGGAGAGGGAGGAAGGCTTAACAAAGAAACAATGGCTTTCACTAGCTCCTCCATCTAGAAGAAAGCTGTCCCTCCAGCCATTTCCCTGAAGCCAGACAACTCAGTTCCTCCCTGTATGTCCCTGTTGCCCCAGTGCAGGAGCCCAGAGTGAGTTCGTCAGTGAGTAAGTCTGTGTGTGGGCCGTTTAAGGGGGGTGCCTGGGAGTGCAGCTACCCTTCATCTCACTCAGCCACAATCTCCACTGGTTTTCACAGCCAGAAGTTATGGGGACTTTCCCTAGCAGTGGAACCCTGGGCTGGGGAGCCTGGTGTGGGGCTGGGACCCCTCACTCCTCAGGGAGGACCTCTGCAGTTGAGATATCCCTCCCAATTTTAATGGTCACACACAGATGTGGGACCAGCCCATTCTGTGTCTCCACCCCTCCTACCAGTCTCGAGGTGGCTTCTTCTGTATGTCTGTAGTTGTAGGGCTTCAGTTCAGCCATACTTCAGGTGATTCTCAATGATGGCTGTTCTGTAGTTTAGTTGTAATTTTGATGTGGTCAGGAGAGGATGCAAGCCCAGCATTTATCTATTCTACCATCCTGACTGGAAATCTCTTCATGTTGTTTCTTTCCAGTCTCTTTTCTCTCTGTTGTTCAGACTGAGTAATTTCCACTGTTCTATATTCCAACTCATTAATTCCTGTCTTCTCCATTCTGCTGTTGTGCCCATCCACTGAGCATTTTACTTTATTTATTACGTTTTCACATGTATTAATACTTCCAAACCAATAGAGTAGATTACTATTTTAAATTTCAAATTCTACAATGAAATGTACACATACAGACTTAGATTCTACTCTAATGTAATCAGGATATATTTTCAACTAAGTGAACAGCCATATCAATCATCACAGCAGTAACACAGCTATAAGGTCTTCTTTCCTTTTTTATACACTCTACCAATCAAGCATCTATCCTTGGGTCTATTACTGACTTCAATAGACTCAGATACATTTCATTATATTTTAAAGTGAATTCTAATAGTAGAAGACAGTACAGAGATGACAATTTCTTATACTCAACAGCAATGGTTTTCAAACTTTACTGAATATCAGAATCCATGGGAGAGCTTGTAAAAACACAGATTATTAGGCCCTCCCCAAAGTTTGTATTTCAGTAGATCTGGGGTGGGGCCCCAGAATTTGCATTTGTGACATGTTCTCAGATGCTGCTGACGCTGCTAGTCTGAGGATCACATTGAGAAACATTCATCAGTTTTAAGAGACAGCAATAATGCTGACAGTGTAAAATAGATTTTTAAGTTTCTTTAATTCAGTTCTGTAAAGGTTTTTATACCCTTTATTAAATAATGGAAATACCCAATTTCTAGTACTTTGTACTTTAAGCACAAATTGGACAGAGATTTATTAGCAAGTAAAATTAGACATCTCAACAAATGATTTCTTATGAATTATGTTTGGAAATCCTTATTAATGGGGTGGAAATAGATGATAAACAGTCTCCTCTCTCCAACACCAGTCTTTTTACAATTACCTTTTGAGGCTGCTGTACAGTTTCTCTTCCTCTTCACCAGGCTTACCTTTTCCTATCCCTTCCTACACACCTTTCCCCATCTGGCCATAAACACCCACTATTAGAGACAAACAGACTTATTCAAATATAAATTAACTTACTCACTTACAGACATATATACACATTTTTATACCCACTCATTTTTATTAATACCATGCTGAGGTAGAAGAGTGAAATTTAATTAGGAAGAGAGCTGGATTTTGGCAAAGCCTGAGAGTGGCGAAATTCTTATATAAGAGAAATAGTAATGCCAAGGCTAAGAGTATAACAGGATGATGTTGGAACCAGAGGCCCAGATGGGATTTATTTTTAGTTCAGAAGGTAACTTGGAAGGAAGAGTAATGCAAAATGTTAACGTACTATGTTAATGGAACTTGAGTCAGAGGCAGAATCCTTTGCTCACATTAGTGAATGAAAGCCAAACTACAGGATGTGACATTAGCTATTAAGAAAGGAAGAATAACAGCTCACAGCTGCTCTCATGTTCCTGAATATCAAAGCATTGTTTCCAGAGACAGGCTTTCAGCATGTTCTCACAGATGGTTATTAAAATCCAATTCAAAAGAGAAAAATCAATAACTGGTGATGAGAGATTAATTAAATCTCAAACTGATATTATAAATAGAACAGGCAAACCTTTGTTCTATCATATGCAGCTTTTTCTGCAATATAGAATATCGTAATACACTGAAAAAAGCCAAAATATATTTCTCAGTGAAAATCTGTCATTTAGGTTTCATTCAGCCAATACTTGGGAACGCTCTGTGCTAAAATGATAAGCAGCAATCATTTTCCTTTTCTTTTAATATAGTGTTGCCAATTTTAGTTGGTTGCTTAGAAACATTAAGTAAAACATTTGAAGCCAGTGTAAGAAGAGTAAGAGCGTTGGGGGCTGGCAGCATATTTTTAAAAATGTAAAGATCATAATACAACTATGTATATAAGGGTGTGAGATTATCAGGCAAACATTGCCAGCTCAGTGTTTTCAAGAAGCCAATAGGCTGACTCTGGTTGAAAACAGTAATATGTAGCTTTCCACAACAGTAGCAACCAAAAGGAAGACTGGCATTTTAAACTGGCCACAGGATTAGGAGATTGAAGACTATTCCTGGTCAGCCATCCAAGATGGCAACAGCAGCATCAGAGGTAAACATGAGTCTCTATGTGGGTTGGGTGTTCAGTATGAGGAACACCCAACCCACATAGAGACTTGTATTTCTTACCCCTCTATTGCTGGAGAGGAAATGCTGATACAAAGGTTTGTTGCCAGTGACACACTGTTGCAAAATGCTATACTGTAAATTTTGTCTCAAATAATTTGTAATTAAATAAGTAATAAATACTGGGAAATCACCACCGTGGAAGTAAAGGACGACTAGGTCCTGCTGCTGGATAGGTTACTAACTTCCGTAACCTCAGGCATGTCATTGAGATGCCTTAGGCCTCAGTGCTGACATCATCAAATGAAAGAGACTGGCCGAAGTCAGTGGTTTCCAAGATTCCAGAGAAGAACTTCAAGGGCCACCTGAGGGAAATGGTACTACGTGGATGTGTTTCCTCAGAGCAGCTAAGCTTTTCTCTGCTTAATGTAATGATGCTCAAGGAAAAATTTTGTTTTTCAGAAAGTGTTTTGCTATGAAAATAAAAAATACAGAAATAGCTTTGAAAACCACTGGCTTAATAATTTCTAACTTCCATCTCTACAACTACTTAAGAACAAAATGGACAGGACTTATAAACCCATCAAAAAAGTTAAAAGATCCTCTATTAGAGAGAACTATATAACGACCTACAATGGAGACTGCAGAAGTATGGAAAGTTAACATGCATATATCATGTCTACACCTGATTTTAGTCACAAATTCCTGCCCTACAACAGGGTATGAGAAAAAGTTGTGAAATAACAGTCAAAGACCTGGCTTCTCTTCCTGAATATACATTCTACATTCATATGATGTGGTGCTTTTAAAATATGTCCCTAAATTCTTTGATGCTCCTCTTATCAAAAGATGGAGTGTAATTCTTCTCCCTTTGAATATAGGCCAGATACAGTGGCTCCCTGCTAATAAAAAAGAATGTGGCAGAGTGATGCTGTATGACTAGGTTACAAAAGGCAATACAATTTGTTTGGCTGTCTCTTTTGGGATGCTCGCTCTTGGAATTCAGTCACCATGATGTGAGGAGCCAATGAAAAGACCAGGTGCAGGGGTTCTAGCTAAAACCCACCTAAAGTCCAAGCTTACAGCCAGCATGTGAGTGAACAAGCCTTCAGATGATTTCAATATGGAAGGTAGAAACCAAAACAAATAGACAAAAGCAACTTGGAAGAATGAGAAATCATGCAAGGAGAAAAAAACAAACCAACCAAAAATGTATCATTAATTTACTCAGAGATAAAAGATGATACAACTAGGCAATAAGAGGGTGCTCTCAAAAAGGAATACTTAGAGGCAAAAATTCTTATTAATTAAAAGCACGTTAGTAGAAATACAATACTCAATAGAAGGGTTCTGAGGAAATTCTCTAAAACATAGAGCAAAAGGATAAAGAAATGGAAAGCAGGAGTGAAAAAAAAGAAAATTAGTTCAGAAAGCCTGGCTTTTGAATAATAGGAGACTCAGAAAGAAAGCACAGAAAAAGCAGATGGGAAGACATCATCAATACAAAATTTCTAGAAAATTTCTTGGAATTCATGGACACGTACTGCTAGATGGAAAGAGCCTACCAAATACATAGCACAAGGGCTGCACCAAGGGATGCACCATAGCACCAAGGCATAGCATTGTGCAATTTCAAAACCCCAACGTAAAGCCATGGTTGGTTCTACAAGCTTCCGGGAAGACAGAGACAAAAGGAGAGACAGACAGAGATCTCATACAAGGGGCCAGGATCACACCGGCCTAAGATGAGAGCTGTGCTGTGCACAGACTAGGACAGAGTAGCCTAGGAGTGATTTTGATGCCTGTCCTCACCATGATCCTGACTGCCTTTGTACTCTTCTTCTTTAACTGAAGCCAGACTGAACAGGTGAGCCGAGCCCAGAGTGTTATCTGTACTTCTGCTTGTCCAGCCAGTGAGTGATGAATCCCTGCTCTCCACTTCTTGCTCTGCTACCTGAATCAGCTGAGGACACTCACTTCACTGCCTTGACCTGGGGTACTCCTGACAGCTGGAGAGTCCATATTTCTGCCGGACATCTAATCCACAGTCCAAATCACAGCTCTGTCAGATATCCCAATGGCTGTCCTTTGATTTCCAGGACTCACTCAGGCCCTTGTCCAATGACTTCCCCAGAATGGCCTATATATTCTTGGGAAAGCTGGAGCCAGATTTAATTCAGACACTCTGTTCATATTATCGTCTCTTGGGAAACTTCACCTAATAGTGGCAATATTTGTGCCTTACTCATCCAGTTTTGTGCTTGCTATTCAGTTTTTCAAAACTAAGCAGTACTTGTTCACGTACATGTACAAAGGAAATAAAACTATTTTTTATTAAGTTATTTGGCGGTGACACTGGTTAATAACATTATATAAGTATCAAGGGTACAATTCTATAATACATCATCTGTGTAGTGCATTGTGTGCTTACAGCGCAAAGTCTAGTTTCCTTCCGTCACCATACATTTGACCCCTTTACCCTGTTCATCATCCCCCCGCCTCCCTTCCCCCTCTGGTAACCACCATACTGTTGTCTATGTCTGAGTTGGTAACAAAACTATTTTTTAAAAATCAAGGGAATAGTAGTTACCTCTGGACAGAAAGGAAGGGTGATGAGCTTGGGGTGGGCTCACTGGAGCTTTTAAGAGGCGGTTAATGCTCTTTTTCTTAATTTGAGTGCTAAGTTAATGAGCATTCATTTTATTATTATTAAAGCCATATACAAGTATTGATTTCATTCTTCTATATGTGTGGCATGCTTCACCTCAAATTTTTAAAAATTTGTATAGTTACTCATGGGTTAAGCGTAATGGAAAATCCTGCCCCATTTCAATCCTTCCCCCACAATTTAGCTGCTCAGCAGTACATATTATCACTCACTTTTACTGAATTTCATAAGGCATGAAACTGAATACTTTTAAATGCCGTTTTTCATTTATCCTCACAACCTTATGAGGTAGCTTATCTATTATCCTATTTTACAGATGGGAAAACAAGTACAGGGAGATTAAATAACTTTTCCGGGCTCATACAGCTGGTAAGTTACAGAGCCAGGATTCAAACCCACCTTGGCAAGTTACAAAACCTCTTATTTTCACTATCGAATAATGGGAAACCTACCACGTATAAAAACAAGCAGCAAAACTGAACCCTAAATTTACACTGCCAAACAAAACTCAACAAGGATCAAACAAAATAAACATGTTGAAAAAGTAACTCTTTAAATCCTAAAACGGAGGTGTAGAAGATACTTACAACTCAAAATGCCCCAGTTCCTCGTTCTATAAATGAGTAAACGAAGGCTCCTGAGGCCTAAGTTTAACGTCCAAGGTCAGAGTGACAATTACTGCTAGTAGTTAACTCAAAGACTCAGATTCTTATTTAATATCCTAATTTACAACCTGTGAGTACCAAACAGGTAATAAAGGAGCTACAATTTGAAAGATCCCTCTATCAGTTCAGTTCTGTGGCACTGCTTTTGACTCCGTATTTAGTAGTAGCCGGTGGCTGAAACGGGGACAGACCAGAGTGGATTAGTCATAACAGGTGGTGTCCACATCACTGTCTACAGGATGGCTTTTCTGAACATTGGAAAGAAAGCATTGGGGTGGGAGAGAGAAAGGATGAAGGGGGAGAAAAACTCTGACTCACAGGACGTTAGCCGTGGGAGCCAAATAAAGCGGTACATTCACTGGTATGTGGAGACGCATTTTTTCACTAAGCTAAATAATGTGTGTGTTTATAAAACCACAACAAAAGCATAGGTGAAATGTTCTTGTGTGGGTCTAGTTATAAAAATATTCCAAAGTCCTTTTCATAGAAGGTTATCTCTAATGGAATAGATACTTTATATTGGGCATATCTTAGAGAATTTATTATAGCCTTGAGATGGGTTTGACATCTCAACAGGGCAAACTGGCCAAAAACCCAGAAAAAGTGCCTCCATATATTTCCTAATTCAGTAAATCATTTACTGAATAAAGACTCCATGTACCAGGAGCAATGGATCCTGGAGATGACACAGATGAATTCAAAAGTCAAGGAGATTGTAAATGCGTTTACTCCTGGACCCAACAATCCCACTTCTAAGACTGTCCTATAGATACACCTACATATGAACAAAACGACATACGTACAGAGTCATTCACTGTGGCATTGTATACAATAGTAAAAGAAGGAATTCCTTTTAATAGGATCTTATTAAATAAGTTATAGCATGTCCAATATAATGGAATATGGTTGTAAAAAAGAATAAGGAAGCTTCTTATGTACCAATATAGAAAGATATCCAGGATACATTAACTAAAAACATAGGTGCTGGACAGCTTTTATGTTTTCTTTAAAAAAAGGTAGAAAATCAGGTAAAAAATAAAAATCATTTATATTTGTTTTCATTTGCATAAACAAAGGAAAGAACACAAAAGACAGCAGGGAAAAGGGTAAAAGTGAGATATCTAAAACACTTAATTTTTACAGTTTTGATTTTTGAAACATATAAATGTATTACCTATTCAAAAAAAAGGATGGCCCTTTCCTTCTCCAAAATAAAAGCTTAAGGAGCTTACAGACCAGTAAAGAGACAGATAAGTAAACAAATGCGTGCAGCAAGGTATTCTAAGTTCTTAATGGATACACCTCTCCCATAGGCATAGTAGTTAAGAAAAGCCAAGTACAAGGTACTCACTCTGACCTAGAGAAGGATCTTGGAGATTTAGTCCAAAAACCAATTTGTTCTCCAAAGAAACCTGGAGATGGGGTCATTTGAGGCCTTGGAGATAGTTCTTCTAGGGTAGGATTCCTAACGTGGCTACTGAAAGTGCTTTTCTCTCCTTGGAGGGCAAGTCCTGTGCTGGGTTTTTCCCAACAGCTTGTTTCGCTGTCTGCCTCTCAAGTTGCTCTTGGAGAAACTGTGAGAACTCTGTGGTACTCACCTGAGAATAGATCACAGGACCCCCACACACTGATCCAGTCACGATTTGAGCTAAAGACCATTCTGTTCTTCCCTCGGCTATTTCAGAGTGGCAAAGACCATAGGATGCATTCCTCCCGAGGGTGTATTATGTCACAGCAGGTCCCTTCTAGAACAAACTCATGAGACGGACTGAGCTGGGAGAGGAGGAGGGCCCCTGAGGTCCATGTCAGAGCTCACGTCTACCCTTTTCTGAATTACCAAGAGTGCAAAGATATTTTTAAAGGTTTGGGGAGAAATTGTTTCATTTCTTTTAAAGTTGTTCTGTGCTGTTTAAAGAGGTTTTAAGTAAGTCTGAAAGGGGCATAATCACTTTAGAATGGAGGATACAAAACAGTAAGAGAGAATGTAGTGCTAGCCCCCTCTGCCATTACTTACCATGTATATTGTTTCTCTGAAGCTGCATCATCCCTAGCAGCTGTTGTAGTAGGTAAAACTCCTACACTTTGCTGATCTTGAAAAGGACAGCCAACTTGACAGGCCTACTGAGTCACGTGATATACAGGGAGGAAAGGCATCCCTCAGCTGTTAGGTAAGCCCACGCTAGGCTTTTGCAGCTTCTCTAATACCACTTGAAGATCAGACGGGGAGACAAGCTGTTAAGAGAATACCCAGCACAGGTCCTGCTACCAGAGAAGAGAAAGGAAAACTGTACTAACTGCCAGGAATGATGCCTCATTGAGGAAACAATCTTACTGGCAAGTAAGAGAGGCTTCCTAAAAGATCAAGGAATTATAAACATGCTTACATTTTGAAGATTTAATCTAACTTCCAATTCAATAATTCTTTCTGCAGCAACCCTGACATATGAACTCCATGTCACACCTGAATTGATGTAGCATCCAGACAGAACAGCTAGAAGTCAGCACTAAAAGTTCCAATAAGAAAGGATGTCTGCTGAGAGGTCTAGTCTTCTAGAGTGGTATATTTAAATATTCCAGTTTCAGGTTGGGGTTGAGTCCAGACTCCACAAACTGGCACAGATGAAATGGAAGGAGACATGTGGGCGCTCACATAAGTGGGTCATATTCAGAGTCAATACATCCACTCAGGAGGCAGGCAGTTGTGGGCATACAGGTTGGCAAGCTGGGTTCAGAGATGAAGATATTAGTATAGACAGAATAGATTATATTATCAGTGTTGGATCAGAGGCTAAGAAATCTGGACAGTCCAAATGAAGGCTATGGCTACCCACCCCTTCTCTGACTCCCTACCATTATCCATAGCAGACATTTCAATGTTCCTAAGGTTCCCAACCCTCTGCTGTGAGTTGAACTGTGTCTGCTAAAAGGATATGTTGAAGTCCTAAACCATACAATCTGTGAATGTGGCCTTATTTACAAATAGTGTCTTTGTAGACATAATATGGGGTCATACTGGATTAGGGCACGGAACAGATTCTCCCTCAGAATCTTGAAAAGGAACCAATCCTGCCAACACATGGGTTTCAGAATTCTAGCCTCCAGAAGCAGGAGAGAATACATTTCTGTTACTTCACTCCACCAATTTGTGTTACTTTGTTATGGCGTCCCTAGAAAACTCATAAAACCCACCAAGGAGACTACTGAATTCAAGGCGAGAAGTGAGTTTCCTACCTCCATTTCCTCTTTCGTCTGTTGCATAGTCTGAATAAAAAGTGCCCTTTTCTCTTTGCTGGAACCAGTATCTCAGCCCCTATGGGTATATTCTTCTTTGATCCCATCCTCACACCACTTCTTTATTTTATCTGTTCATTTTATTCTATGTTCCTACTGCAACTTTAGTCTCTCCCTGTATTAGATCTTTTCCCTCGACCATACTACACCCGAGATTCCATTGTTCTTTTCTCTTTCAGCCCAAGCTACTCTAAAGGCAGTCTACATTGCCCTACATCCTCACCACTAACCCACCCCTTAACTTCTTACAATTTGAATTCTCCACAGACCATTCTACTAAACTGTTCTCTTAAAAGTCACCAATGAACACATTAACCAACAAATCCTTGTCTCTGTCTCAGTGCTTACTCATTTCGTCCTCTCTTAGCAGTGACACTGTTGACCAAATTCTCTTCAAATTTTCTTTTCCCTTGATTTCCAAGTCATAGAACAACCTGGTTCTTTTTATCGCCTTCAGGATTCACTTCCTTTTCTTTCACCAACTCTCCTTTTAATTAAGGTATTATTCAAAACTACCTTTGATTCTCTTTTCCTTTTCCCATCTCAGTCAATCATTAACTATGTAAATTCATGCAGGGCAAGTCGCTTAAAACTCTCTGTGGCTTACGTTTCCTTACCCTTAAAATGGGAAAATAATTTCTATCTCAGACTCATTTTCTTTATTTCTATAATCGTATCACAATTATAGGTTGTTTTGTTGTGTTGTGGGTTGGGGGATTGTGACATACGAGCACTGGTGCCTCCTTGGGGTAAGACTGAGGTGATGGAACAAGTGTGCATGTATGTGTGTGTAAGTAAAGGAGGAAAGAAGTTTTCAAAGGCAAAGGTTGATAAATGAGATGTAAAAAGCAACCTGTAAGAGTGCAGAATAGGTCTAGCACTAACTTGGAGTGTCAACAGAAAACACGTGCAGAAACAATTTATGCCACATGCAGTTTATGGACACCAGAAACTCTGTTCTTAAATATTTCTGGTTTGTTTTGTTCTGTTCAGGTGTGAAGGACATTTAAACCTTTGCAAATTTGTTATGTCTAGTTATAAAGCAAGGGGCACTTAAAATTATGCAAGTAATGTATATTTCCTGTGATAAAACAATACAGAGTGGTATATAGAAATAGAATATATTAATGATATATACCCAATCCTACTTTCCTGAGGAAACCATTAACAGATTGGTAGGTATCCTTCCGTATCTCTTTATATGCTCAAGGAAGTGAAAAAGGTTTGCCTACATTTATAAACTTGGAGTCACATTCTACTTAGTGTGTAACTTGCATTTTTCATTTTACAATGTATTGAGGGCATTTCTCCTATACACTTTATAGATATACCACATTTTTCTTAATAGAGGCATAGTATTTACAATATGTATTACCATAATTTAGTTAATCATTTATTTAGATCTCTTTAAATACTACTATTGCAGACAATGTACACTCTTTTCATATATCTTTGACCTTCTTTAGAATAAATTCCTAGAAATGGAATTACTAGGTCAGTGAATATATGAACATTTAAAAATTTGTGTGTATGTGTAATTTGCCTTCCAAAAAGGTTGTATCAATTTCCAAGCCCTCCACTCATAAAAGTGCCAATTTTTATGCCCTTTAGATAACTATACAGATATAAATTCTTTCATTCGCTGCAGCTGAGTTGGTAAATGTTAACTCCTTGTTTTATTTCTTTTTAATTTTTTAAACTTTTTAAAAAAGATTTTATTGGGGAAGGGGAAGAGGACTTTTTTTTTTTTTTTTTTTTTTTTTATTGGGGAACAGTATGTACTTCCAGAACTTTTTTCCAAGTCAAGTTGTTGTCCTTTCAATCCTAGTTGTGGAGGGCGCAGCTCAGCTCCAGGTCCAGTTGCTGTTGTTAGTTGCAGGGGGCACAGCCCACCATCCCTTGCGGGAGTCGAGGAGGTGAACTGGCAACCTTGTGATTGAGAGCCCCAGGGCCCACGTGGGAATCGAACCGGCAGCCTTCGGAGTTAGAAGCACGGAGCTCCAACTGCCTGAGCCACCAGGCCGGCCCTTAACTCCTTGTTTTAATTTGTATTTCTTTAAATACTAGTGAGGTTAAGGATCCTTTCACATGTGTATTAATTGTTCGTATTTCTTTTTTTTTTTTTTTAATAGAAGATACTAATAGTATTTATTTAACAGTATTACTCTGGAGGTGATATGTAACAGTGATGTGAAATGTTCAGGCATATAGTGTTGAACAAATGTTAGTTGTAAGCTTTGGCTCTCGTCATTTACTTTTTTTTTTTTTTTAACTTTTATTTATTTAAGTGTGTTTTTCCAGGACCCATGAGCTCCAAGTCAGGTAGTTGTTTCAATCTACTTGTGGAGGGTGCAGCTCACAGTGGCCCATGTGGGGATCGAACCGGCAACCCTGTTGGTAAGAGCAAAGAGCACCGCACTCTAACCAACTGAGCTAACCAACCGCCCCCATTATTTCCTCTTTTGATTCATCTGTTCATACCCTTTGCCTTTGTTCCTATTGGAACATTCATTTTACGGATTTCTTAATGATCTTTATGAGTCAAGAATGTTTTTCACCAACTGAGTTGTTTGTACTTTATGA
Source organism: Rhinolophus sinicus (assembly GCF_057876585.1). Lineage (NCBI taxonomy): Eukaryota > Metazoa > Chordata > Mammalia > Chiroptera > Rhinolophidae > Rhinolophus > Rhinolophus sinicus. The sequence continues at coordinate 30,252,204 of NC_142515.1, forward strand.
CTTTTTAAAATTCCTATAATAGTTTTCAATTTTCTTACGTATTCAAACTTACTGATTTTTTGTTTTATAGCTTTTGGTATTGTTGTCACTCCAAGAATTTTATTATAAATACTATCTCCTGCATTTTCTTCCAGTACTTTTGTAGTTTTACAAAACTCTAACATTATTATTTTCAACAGGTTAGCCAGTTGGCCTAATTCCATTTTTGAATAACTTAAAACCCTTTGTATATAGTATTTTTGACTGCTCTAGCTCCATGTATTTGGCTACATTGGTGGCAGTGCTATCATTAGTACAGCTTTATAATATATGGTGCCACGGAGGAACGAGCTCCCTCAATTGTTTTCTTGCATCCTCTCAGACATTTACTCTTATTGACCAAACAGAGCATCATTTTCTTACATTTCTACCAAAAAAGCTGTTGAAAAATTTATTAAATTGGGTGTACCTGACATCTCTATAATATTTATGCTGTTTTTTCAGTGAAACCACCTTTTAATCTTTTGATAAAGTTTTAGTTTTTTTCATATAGGTTTTGCTCATTTTCTTTTAGGTTTATTTCTAAGTATTTAATATGTTTTCCATCAAATCTTTTAATTGATTATTGATCCAATAAAGGAAATCTATTGAATTTTTATATATTTGGATTGGGTCTGGCTCCCTAACCAAACTTTATTATTCATAAGCTTTGTATTTCATTCTCTTACTCTAGGTAACATTCACTTAAAAATAATAATTTTGCTCTTTTCCGTAAATATTTATACAGCTTATTTCTTTTTCTCATTATATTAATTAACTAGACCTACCAGAACAATGCTGGATAATTAAAATCTATTTTTAAAATAGATTTAAAGTATACTTTCAGCCAAGATATACAGACTATGTGCACTTTAAATTTTTTTTTTTTTTTTTTTTTTTACCATTCTTGATGTTAGGGAAAACAAGATGTGTAGGTGAACTTCTGTTTTCAGCAGCTTCTTTCTTCTGGCCAACAGTTGAAATAACACTACTGAAAGTGGAAATTTGGCCTTGAGATCCTCTGTCCAAACCCTAAAAACAGAAATGTTAACATTGCAACATAATTCCAACTAGCTATATTGAAATTATTGTATTGCAGAAATTATCAACATTTATAATAGACACTTTAATTGATGATAGATATATGGTAAGTAGATAGATAAAACATGTATATAACACTGACTTACCTTTTCTGGGACCAAATTGTTTTTGGTATAAAATGAAAGTAGTTATATTATCTAACTGCTTACAAATTAACAACGTTTGGAAATGGGGGTAATAATAGTACTTCCTCACAAGTATTGTGAGGTTTAACTGAGATAATGTGTATAAAACAGCACAGCATTTTCTACCAAGTACATGCTCCATTCATGTTAAATGCTATTTTAACTTTGTATTTAGACGACACTCTTTTTCTGCCTGCCACAAATATTTTCAGTAGTTAACATGCATGTGATACTTACATGCATGTTAGTATCACAGGTAGATTCACTGAAAGTTTTCTTGTGTTTTGATGCAATTTTAAAAGTTCAGGTAAAGAGATAAACCCTTTCAAATTCACTGTTTCTAAGCACTATTGCACTTACAGTGGACCAGGATTTAAAAGCGAAGCACTGAGGGATGCTTAGGTGCAGCTAATAGAGCAGTCTTCCTGTAGCATAGACTCTACTACTCATTAATACATTTTCCACAAAATAACTATAAAATTCATAAGGTATAATTAATCTGTATTTTATAATTATAAATAAATTTACATTACATTACCAGTGGAATATTCAGCTATAGCGCTGCTATAGAGCTACCTCAAGGCTTATTCTCAGCTCTTTCCAGCTTACACTATGTTCCTACTTCCAGATGCTTAATAGAATATAGTAAACTTCTTCCTTAACATTCACTTCTTCAAACATAATTTCTTTGCTTTGACAGTACACAGTTTCTTTTTCATCTCCACTTTCCTCACTTACCAGTTTGATTTCCATTTACCTTTTTAGAATCAGTTCATATGCTATGTAGCAAAAACATTTACCCTCACCAAATGTTCATTGTACCACGTTACCCACTCTCTTACAAATAGGTGGAGCCATATGATTAATTCTAATAGGCCACAGTAGAAATGACTTTTGTGGACCAGGAAGTACTAATGCATTTAAGGAATGCATTGTGACAACTATGGAGGTCACAAGTTGAGATGTTACAGCATTCATCGGCTTGCTGAGTGACTATGTGGAGCAGAGTCACTCTGACATTAGATTATACCATTAGCAATAAATAAACCTTTATCATTTTCAAACACTGAAACTTGGGGCTACTTTGTAAATGCAGCATAAGCTATTCTATCATAACTTCTCTGCAAAATATTTTCTGGTGGTCATCATTTCCACAAAAATCAATCACTCTTATTTATGCTTATAATTTACTTAAATTATTCTACTGAAATTATAATTGTTCTCATACTGGTCCTTCAGGCTGGACTAGAAATTCCTTATTCATCACAGAGTTTGACATCCGGTGAATCTTGTGCATAGATCCTGTATTTTAAAGTAAATGTATTATGTCTTTGTTTTTCAAAAGAGATTAGTATAAAAAAGAATCCAGAAAGAATAAATTTCAAATACTATACACATAGAATTAAAAAGTTTCTGGAATTAAGAGATATTTAGAAATTAGTTCTTTAAATCCTTTATTTCACAGATGAGGGAACTAGAACTGTCTGAGACTCACCTAAAGTCATTCAGCTAACAAGCAACAGAGATGTGATGGACACTAAATGAGAACTTGAGTAATACTTCCATGAGGCAAATACCACGTATATGCAGTTTTTCATGTGTGACATCTTTCGCTGCTCATAGAATTTGTTGTTGTTTTTTGTTAAGTTGTTTTTGCTTGCTTTTTGGCTACATTTAGGCTCAGTAAAGTCTGAGTTAATATTTCTGTGTTAGGATTAGCCTACATGATTCAGCCTGTAGAAGTTAAACATATTGCCTAACGGAAATAAAATAGTCTTCTAATAGATTTTATTTATCAATCTGACGTTTCAGAATTAGACAATATCATCTAGGGTCTTGTACATAACCTACAACACAATGGGTGTCAATAAACGATTATTCCTGTGATAATAACCTACTGCAACAAGTCACGTATTCAGTACTTGTTATATATTTAGTACTCTGTTAAGTGCTTTCATACAACATTCTGTGCCATATGTATTGTTATCCTATTTTAACCATCAGGAAATTGAAGTACCATGCCCAAGTCTACAGAGCTGGTAAGTGGGAATTCAAACTCTAGTTTGAACGACCCTGAAATCTGTACTCTCCAATAACTAAATCTCAGAGTCTCTTACTATAATAACTATCACCCATCAAGGGTTTATCATGTGATAGTGGGTGTGTTACACATATCAACCTGTTTTCCCAACAACCCTTTGTGGCTGACATTATCTTCTCTACTTTTGTAGATATACACTGAATGACATTTAATAGCTTTAGGAGCAACTCACCTAACCAGAGGAAATTAACATAAGCAGAAAAACTAAGTGTGTATTTTAGGGAAACCTTTGATGTCCTAGCAATCTTAGGAAAGATTCAATATTTTATTTGCCTCTCCCTTCCTCTACCCCTTCTTAATAAAAGAAGGTCCCAAAGAGCATTGCTTAGTTCATTTTGGAATTTTCAAACAATAAAAATTACAAGTAATTGAGTCAATCAACAAAGCCATTTAACAACTATCAGTTCTAATCTCTAGTAGATTTATAATATTAGCCACAAAGGGTGATAGTAACTACCTTAATGGGTGATAGTTACTATAGTAGATTCCCACAGAGGACAGAGAAAATCAGAGAAAGAGATAAATAAGACAGTGAGATGCAATATTTTCTATAAAACAGTCTTAGTAAACAGCACAATTTGCATAATCTTGGTAAGTTAAAACAATAAATAATATCAAATAGGAAAATAAAATCAAAATAAACTATACGTTTGAAAAAGTAAATCATTCCTTGCCATAAATATTAGGATACTTAAAGTAAGAATTTTATTAACTCATGGTGCCAAGTTTGCTTATTTGTATGTTTTGTTCTATCAGAACATCTTAAACAAGAGTGGGAACAAATGCCAAATTTGATGAACTATGAATTTGATTTATACATGGTAATTAATAAAAGTAACCAATTTGTAAAATGAGGTTAATGAATGGCACCTCGGTAATAGAGATTTGTTAACTTAGTAATAAATATCTACAATAACAATATAGCAAGGGCATTTTATTCATTGATGATTGTCACAGATGTTTTCTAAGACTGAGCAACAATAGGATTTGAGGAGCAGTGTAGCTGAAATAAAGAATCAGAAACAGAGAATGGCCCAGTGAGGTGAGACTGGAAAGACAGGCAGGGACCATATTAAGGAGCCTTCAGGCTATGGAGTATGCATTTTATGCTGGCAGGGGATAGAGAAAAGTCACTGAGGATTTATAAGCAGAGAGTGACATGATCATATCTATACCTTAGAAAAATCACTCCGGCAGCAGTGTAAGGAATAGACTGAAGGGGAGTAATACCAGAAGCTAAACCAGGCCTATTGGAAGAAATGAAGTCTGAACTGAGATAGCAGTAATAGGCAATGAAGAATGGCAGCCTGGGCCAAAGCAATAGCAAAATGGTAAGAGTTCAGGTCTGAATGTGAAGCATAATTAGAGGCAAGGAACCCTTCCATAAATTACAAAATAAATGGAACGAACAAAGTATAATTTCAGGAAAATAGACCGACTTTGACATCTCACCATAAAGAAGCGGGCATATCAAAATAATGATTTTTTTCTAACTGACAGGGTTATCATTATGCTGCTGTTGTTTAGAAATTGTTATGCAAAACTAACATAAGGTCAGAACCATGGGAAATATTGGCATGTGTAATATGAGCTGACAAAGATTAAGAATGAATGGCCTAAGAGATAGATATCTAAGGTGATGGGTTAAAACTAAGAAAAAATAAAGCTTCAAGAAAAAAAGTAGTCAACAATGTTAAATGATGAAGAGTGGTTAGGTCTAAAATGTGCCTATAGGAATCAGCAACTATGAAGTCACAGGGACAACAGATTCAGAGGAATGGTCGTGGCAGAAACTATTATGAAATGGATTGGCAAATGAATGGGAACTTAGAAAATTAAAGCAACAGGCACGGATTGCTCTGTCCAGAAGCTTTACAGAAGGGAGAAAGGCCCGTGGCTGGAAGGGTACAAAGATTTGAGGGAAGATGTACTGAGCATGTTATCACAGCTGCCAAATCCAACATTCAGTTATGGTCCTCACAGCATTACTGCTATTCTTTGTGCAAGAAAGGCCAAGGATTGGAGAAGAGACAGGCATTCAACTGAAAAACAGCTATCTGCAGGCTGCGTGGCCACACATTAGGTGGCCTGGTATAAAGGGTATTGATGCTTTCTAGTATGTCAATCAGAGGCGGTCTTTCTAGATTTTAGATGGAGGAATAAGGAAGAGTGACAAACTGACCAAGACTGAGAGAATAGAAGAGGCACAGAGAGCAGCCAGTTTTTGTTCCTGTTGGCTTTCTGGTTCTAATCAATATGCATCATTCCAATAAATCCCCCTTTTCCAAAAGGAGGCATAAATGGCCTGATTTTCTGTTCCTTGTAATCAAAAAAGCTTAAACAACATAAAATAAAATCCTTGGTCTAGTAAGTCTCTTGTTTGTTAGATGACTGTGCTCTTGATACTTTATACTTGAGATGGCATGAAATTAATCATGGACAATTTCATAGGCGTAAAGTGCATTATAGATTAATAAACGCAAACACTCAAAATATAGCAGTTGCCCCACAGTAGCTTCCACAAGAGAAATATTACACATAACCTAATACTTTCATGAGGAAAAACAGGGCAGCATGTTATGTGATGGTAAACCTATTAACTGAAAATTAGAGAATCAAATCAAGAAGCTGTGGGGTATTAACATGACATCAAACTTCAGACTAAGTTCAAGGTGAGAAAACATTACAAGACTTCTAAGAATTGGATTTACCAGTTATTACATCTGGTTTACTGTGAGTTTTGGAAATGTTATCTGAGGCCCACAGAAGGAGAACACTAAAGATGAAGTTTTGGAATATGGCCAGTCTACAAATAGTGGGCTGGATGTATTGAAGAATAAGATAGTAGCAGGATACCCAACCAGCTGTTATAGATTGATGATAAGTACAAACAGGGAACATGGAGGGGAAAACACTTTAAGAATTCATTGAGAAAAATAACTCAAAATATTTAAACCTGGCATAGCAAATAATATACTTGACTTTCTAGGCAGAGGCTGATAATGAATTTAATAAACAGCAGAAAAATTTTATGTACTAATTACATAACTAATCAAAGGTCATATTTCATAAGTACCTAACATAGACCTCAATGGTCTTTTTGACTATACAATCGCACAGATTCTATGTAAGAAATAAAATAACTTCAAAAAATTTAAGGAGACAACTACTTAGACTACCTGCTCTATTCCTGTTAACATATAATTAAATATTGTAAACTTATTTAAAATTTTATTTTAATACACAACTTCTAACTTTCAACCTTTACTGAGGAAGAGACTACATCTGAGTTAAATTTCTGATTTATCATATTTTTTAACAGATACCAGTAAGAATGATATTCATGGTTTTCCATGATAGCTTCTGTATTAAACACCAAGTTCCATTATATTTAAAATTCTAGTAAAATTTACTTTGCTCATCTTCTATCCCCAAAAGCTGCCTTAGAAGATAAAACATTTTTTCCCCCACATTTTAAAGCAATCTTTCTTAGAAGAATAATTGCTGGCTCTCTTCCATCATGAAACACTTTTGAAAGCCATGATTTCTCACTATATTAGAGTCTCTGAACTCAAATATTTAAAATTGAATTTCTATGTCTACAAAATTCATTCTTCATAACATATTTTAAACTATTAGCTTTGCAAACACACTGAAAATCCTTGCATTTCAAACTATCTGAAGTGAAAGTTAATGTTGCATTCTATCTATCTATTTAGATAGGTCACACTGGCAGAAGTTCATTCAGCTCTGGATGCAAAGTGTCACAGTGGATCCAGTCACAAAGATATTTTCAATTATATTCAGCATTTTCTATTTGAAATCTACATAGTGTATTTTAGAAAATGCTCCACACAATAAATAATGATTGGGTATTCTAAAATATCCAACAACGCATGGATAGTTGGAAAATTCACTTATACAGAATACCTGTCATCTATAATGCCAAATAAAAAGCATTAATAGTAATAGTACAAAGGAAATTCAACATACATTAGGATAGTGGTTCTCAAACTTTCTGGTCTCAGGACTCCTTTACACTCTTAAAAATTATGGTAGGTATGTTCTAATTTCTTTTAAAATAACAACAAACCAATTTATGGAAAACAACTGTATGTTCCCCCCCAAAAAATATTAGTGAGAAGAATAGCATTGTCTTACATTTTGCAAACCTATTTTTTAATATCTGGTTTAATAGAGACAGCTGGATTCTTATATATGCTTCTGCATTCAATTATTTGCAATATCATGGGTCATATAGACTTTAGAAAACTACTCTGTAAATTCATGAGAGAATGATCTGGAACAAGACAAGACAAATAACATCTTAGCATGTTAGAGGACCTCATGGACCTCTAAAAGGATGTGGAGGACCACACTTTGAGGATTGCCACAATAGGGATAAACAGTAATTAGAACTAAGAATAAATTTAAGAAATCTTGGTAGAACAAGAAGATACTTAAATCTGCACTGCCTAATACAGCCATTTGCCACATGTGGCTATTGAGCACTTGAAATGTGTTAGTCCAAATTGATCTACCTAGAAAGTGTACAATATACAATTTTCAAAGACTTAGTATGAAAAAGAGGTAAAATACCTCACTAAGTATCCATGTTGATTAAATGTTGAAATGGTAAGTTTCTGCATATGTTGGGTTAAATAAAATATCTTATTAAAGTTAATTTTATCTCTTTATTTTTATTCCTTTAATATGGCTATTGGAAAATTTTTAATTACATATGCAATTCACATTATATTTCCAACTGGACAGAGCTGATCTAGATAGATTTTCCTAAACTAGATCCAACCCAAACCTACAATCTTAGAAAAAAAGGAACAAAGTAATTATTCTGAGTCACAATTTCCCTGCATCATTTTGGAAGAAGGGGTTTGTGGAAATGTAACAAATTTAAATATGGTATAAAGTACTCTATAGACAAAGAATATAAGATGTCTGGATGAATTAAAATTGATTTTCTTGCTTTGGTAATTTCTGATATGTATACAGGGACAAAGGCAATCAAAACATTTGGTCACACCGCACTGAAATTCATTTTTCAAATCCAAAGATGAATATTTTGGCAACAGGTTAAGTGCTTCAGTCTCAAGGAGTCCAGGGACTATCTATGATGCATACAAAAACTATAAATAGTGAGTGGCTTCCTGAGATACTCAGCAAAGGCTATTGTGTCAAAAGATTGCTGGAAAAATATACATTATATTTTAAGTTAAAATAAAAAGCATTTAAGCTACTGTGCTTTACCAACTTTTTAAAAAAACTGACCTAAACTATCAGGGCCACAGTAGATAAGAGGCCTCAACTGTATTTAGAGTCTACAAAGGAGATTATTGTAGGTCCCGTGACTATTTTGTTTTTCTTTCTTGTACAGTTTTTCACAGTTCCCTATTAGGATGTCGGGTTGTTAAATCACAAGTGCTAGCTTTGTTCTACAGCCTTCCATTAAGATGTGAAAAGTTAGCTACTTTCAAGGTGAGAACTTCCCTCCCAAACTAACACCAGCCCAAGTGGACTTATTTTCTTTAGGTGATATAAACCACCTCTTTCAAAGGAGACTAGGAAATAAGGCTATGGATCCTGAAACAAAATTCTGATACCAACAACGTCACAACACCATTGATCTTATAGGTAACTGAAAATTAACTGGACTTAATATAAAAGAAATGTTGGTCCCGAAGCTCAGAAATTTCAGGACTTACCAGGAAGGCAAGGTGGCATGGGAGATTTTATTCACTTAATTTACAACATAGGAAAAGAAGCAATTGCATCAATAGATTATCCATATGCGGTAAAATACTACTTTTAAAATGTGCGATTTGATGCAGTCACAATTCCTTAACCAATTTCCTATTTTTTAATAAAAACATCTGGGTCAAAACCAAGTTAATTTGAAATATAACTTTCTGTAATAACTAGGCTCAAACTTCAGATTGACTTTTCAATTCAACTGAATTGTAATATTTCACTAATTTCTATTTTTAAGAGGCACATTCATTACAATCATTCCCCCAAACCTATTTTTTGACTGCTTACAAAATGTCACCAAGTTACAAACATCAACTTAAGAACAACTAGTTATTCATATAAGGCTTAGGAGTCTAACGGTTTTGCAATGTAAGAATGGATCCTTCACCCACAGACTAAACTATACTTAAAAAAAAAAGAAGAAAAATTAGGGAAATATACATATTTTTGTAATATGTGTGGTTTACTAAATTGCTTAAAATACACCTTTGTCACCATAGCTTTCGTTCTTAACCTGCTCACCTCTTGTTTAGAACATAATGGACAAAGGGCAGAAAATGTTCCATATTAAGATTGTTCCAAACACCTACATGGGCAGGGTTTATGTAAGTTCACACACGCATATGATTATTTACAATGACGTTGGCTGGAATGACTTTCTATGTAAATATTTTTCTCTGAGAGAACTCGCCTGGAAATTCTAGAATCTTTTATTAATCTTCCTTCTCTTTCATTCCTGCTCTCTAGTGAGGTTCCATGTCGTGTAGATCTTCCATCCCTTATACCTTATCACATGGCCACCACGCTAGGAGGTGCACCCAACACCTCAGGTATAGACTACAAAGCTCCTTCCTTTGCACTCTTCCCCCTTCCTCCAGTCTAACTGCTTCTAATCACTGCCACTGATTTCATTATGGTGTTCCTCTGTTTGAGAAACTCCAATGGCTTCCCACTAACCACAGAAAAAAATGTCCAAATTTCTCTGCCTAGTGATCTGGCCCCAGCCCCCATGCAATCTTACTCACCTCCCACATGTTCCCCAGCATGCTTCCTTGGGCTTGCTTTGTAACTCCCTAATTCTTCCCTTTGAGCCTTGTTCATGTTGTTTTCCCCACTAGATTGCTTTTCCCACTTTCTCGTGCCCATCCAAGTCCTATCATCCTCCAATGGCCAGCCAGCTTAAATAACTACCTGTACTTCAAGGCCTTTCTGCATAGTTCTGCACACACTGGTTTCCATTCTCTGATCTCCTATAGTGCAAATTGTTTCTATGGCTCATTGTGGCTTTTACACACTGCTTTCCTTTGTGATGTCTTCATGTGTTAGCCTTGCCTACCCTGAGGCAGGCATCTTTTCAAAACAAAAACAAAAATCTTGTATTTTCTGTTAAAAAACCTTTTGTTTTCTGTAACATCTAGCCCGAAGCTAAACATAATAGATGTTCAATAATTGGTAGTTACACTTTGGCACAGCAGCTCCACAGCCCATTTATACACAGCTGACACAACGCATACAAAGTTTTTGTTCTTGTTACTGACTTCCTGTCAAATCCTCTCCATGTACCTTACGTTTTCCCTCAAACTCTTCCTTTCACCTTCCACCTACTTGACAAGTCTCCTGGCCTTCACGGTGGGCAAACCTCGCTTTAAAATCCAAAACTGATTTCCCCCATTTCCCTTCACCTCCCTGACCTAAGTAAAATCTAGCTTTCTTGAACTCAACTTCATTCCTTGCTACCCTCTCCGGTGCAGGACCTCGCTTTCCTGTTTACCTGACATAAATGTTGAAATAGACAGTCAAACTCATCATCCTCACCTGCCACTATTATTCCTGCTTCACCTTTGACCATTTTTTTCCTTCCTCATTCACCAGTTTTTTCTAACTTCTGTATAGTATTGTATCAGCAACTAATTTATTACGGAGCGTCCTCCAGTCCCATCCATCAACCTCAATAGATTCAATATCCCCATGATCAGCCCTTCATACCCATGCACTACTTCCAATTCCTTATTCCCTCAACTCTGCGGACTTGCCTCGCCTCTCTGCAGCTGCCAGGCCAGCCCCAAACCCTGGCAGTCCTGAGAGAGCTGTCTCGAGCTTCTCAGGCATCTCTAACTAGCACCACTTTAATTGCCATTTGTCTTAATTCCCCCATCACACCTCATTTCTACTGTGTCTCCATACCTTTCACTAGTCCACTTAGTAAACTAAGTCTACTCAGTTTAGGGAGCAGTATTGGTTAAAATACAGATTCCATAGAGCTTCCAATTCAGTACATACAGCATCTTAGCTACACCTGGGAATTTTTTTTTTTTTTAATGCCTGAGCCCCATCCCCAGAAATTGATGTAACTGGCCTTCATTTGGACCTGGACAAACCCGGCTTTAAAAGTTCCCCCAGGTCATTCTACTGTGCATCAAAGGCTGAAAATCGGTGCTCTAGGGTGAGATCTAGAAATCAGGACTTGAACATGCTACCAAGGTAACTGTGATCAGTCGGGTTTCAGACCATTGTGTTAGGTACTTCCTGGCTAAAATGGACTTGCCTCACACTTTGGTGACCTTAGGATCAATCACTTTAGGGTGCCTCTTTCCAGCACCCTCAATCCAACCTCTGTAAGTGTCTTTGAACAACCAGGATATAGTCCCAACTCTTCAGGCTTACTTAGGGTCATCATAATCTGGCCTTCTACTTATTTTAGGGAGCTATCACTCTAAATTATTTCCAAACTCTCATAAAAATGTGATACAATGACTTTTAGTAAAAGCTAGTACTGTAGGGCTACATTATGTGAGTCACAAACTCAATCTACATAGAGAGAGCTGTTAACGTGGGGTAAAAAGAACGAATTACTAAAATGGCTCAAAGAAAAAAGTTACAGATGGCAATCAGGTTCCTAAGCGAACCTCCAGAAGCTGTTTAATCCACATGAAGGCTGAAAAACAACCCAACAAGCCACTAACTATCTTTCCTTGCCCCACACCAAGGCCTTCCCCACCTACTAGTGAACTCAGTCATTATCCCAGGTCTCCTGGCTTCCTTGCTCTCTGGAGGACCAAGCACATATTTTCTCGACTTAGGCTTTTTCATTACTGTAACTCAGAATTCCAGCTCTAGAAATCTCTCTATGACAAATACACACACACACACACACACACACACACACACACACACACACTATCGGTAAGTTCCTCATCTTCCAATTGCTCTTCTAACTCTCGATGCAAAATCCAAGAAAAGGTCCTTTTCCCTCCTGTCATGATTCAAAACAGGGTGCTAATGACAAACCTCCGTCAATCTAAACAGCCATAAATTCTGAACGTCATTTAAAAACAAACAAACAAACAAGAACAACAACAAAAACCACAATGCTACAACCCTGAGAGACCTTGGAAGGCAGCAGAAATTGCCTTCAGAATCTCAAGTTTTTCTATTCGTTCTCATTCTTTTCTAATTTAACCTATGTCTTTTCAAGGCTGAAGTCAAGATTTTTAAAATGTCTTTAACTCTCTTCTTCTGTTTGACTAGTAGTACAAGTCCAAACTCTTTTATTCACACTTCCAAAATCCTATAAGCTCTTAAAACTGAAAGGTTTTTGTAACTCATCTGGTAACAAAACGTGGACCTGACCAGAGCTCCCTGACACTCCAACATGACCTGACCTGATAGTAAGCTACTTACAGTCTGATTTGACATCATGTGGCATGAACACACATGTACTGCACTTGCTTATGTGGAACTAGCCAAGACCCCACTGTGATTATATATATGTACTGAATTACCTTTCTAAAATCTGAAAATCTCTGACTTCCAAAGTCCCAAGGGTTTCAGATAACAGTCTGTAGACCTGTGTCCACACTGTATCAATTTCTCCAAGTTTTTATTCCAAACCTTCAATTTTTCAGTTACACTGAGATAAATGATTTTGGAAGGGTGCTCACTTGAGGACCTAAACCCATTCATATAACTGTTTCTTTCTTCTTTTTTTTTTTTTAAAAGGAGGGCGCAGCTCACAGTGCCCCATGCCAAAATCAACCGGCAACCTTGGTGTTATCAGCGCCACGCTCTAACCAATTGCGCTAACAGGCCTCATGTAACTGTTTCTGTAAGCATATGCCTTCATTGTTTTAATCAACTAACTTAGAACTGAAGTATTGAAACACTAGCTATTTGCAAGTTAAGAACTTCCTAGATCGGTTCTGAAAGCCTAGGGTACCAACAGCAACTGGTTCTGCCAACAGATGGGTGAGAAATTCCTTCAAAGCATTTCCCAAAGTACTTCCTAATCCTAACTCCAATTGAACAATCAATTGTAGCTCTATTTTAAAATATGTCATTTTATTACTGTCCACACTTTGCTGCACTGAGTTAACTTCAAGAATTTGTCCTACATTTTCCAATTATCAGTCCTTAGATATTTTTGAAAAACCTACCAAATCAAAACATTATTCCCAATACTTTAAAGGAGAGTGAGTTATTTTAGTAAGTTCTTAGTCACTTAAGAGGGAGGTTTTGAGAAATGAATTGCAAGCAGGAATGAAGAAAATGTATCATGCTCTCTAAACTTTTACTATTTTGTCACTCATAGCTGCATGACAAGTGATGGTCTTCAAAGCAAACTCTCAAAAAGTATTTAAATATCATGTAAAATAAAAATCTCAAAAATCAGAGGTTAATTTTTTGTGTGTGCTCCAAAGTAACCAGAGTCATAACCACCAGTAAAAATAGGGAAGGGGGGCTGTGCCATTACATCATCTGGCAATATGTAGTTTGAAGCCTGAGAGCGTTCTACAAATAATCCTTAAGAAAATCCAGCTGGGAAATCATCCCTGTCAAGCTTCGATAACTTGAGTTTAAATTAAAAGGTTTTAAAAACCTCCCCACCTTACGTCACATGTCTGTACCATACGAAAAATAAACCATCACCGAGACATCTACCTCCCACCACTTTGACAGCAACGGGAAGGTCACAATTAAGTGGAAACTAGCCGCGGAGCCCGTTCAATCAGAAGGGGGAAGGGAAAGAAAAGAGAAAAAGAGGTTAAAATCTTCGCTCCCCAAAGGTAGGCAGGCAGGCAGTTCAGTGGAAAACCCACTCCCGCCTGCCTGACACCTTATCCTCATCCAACAGATAATGCCGATTCCAAGATGCTGGTCATTTCCTTAGAAAAAGAGGGGGCCCCTCCAAACCAGAAAATAACCCAAAACAGTCAGCGGACCCGGCCACCGCAACATTTCCCGAGTGGAAGGTGCAGCTGGCCAAGTGTTCGCGGCTGTCCACGATCCCCAGGAAGGGCGGCCTGGGCGCATCTCCCCGGGCGGTCCCCTGCGTGCCCCATCGATCTCTCTCCCGATGCCGCCGTCGGGGCACCCGGAGGCCCCCGCCTGGCACCTACCGCAGTCGCGCCGGCGCCCGCCGACACGATGGGCGGCAGCTTCTCGCGCTCCGGCTCCTTCCCTTTCCTCTCCTCGGGCGCGGCAGCCGCCACCGCCGGCGGAGCGGCGGGCGAGGGCACCCGATCCGTCTCACTCATGTCGGGCCGGGCGGCGGGAGCGCGAGGCGCCGGCGGCGGCCGGGCTGCGGCTGGGGTTGGCGCTGCTGCCGCCGCGGCCGCGAGAGGGCTCTGGGCCGCCGCTTCCACCCGCCGCCGCGCCGCCTCCGCTGCGCCGGGGCCCGGATGCCCCGCCCCGCCCCCGCCCCCGCGCGCGCCTGGCCCGCCGACGCCGCTCGCTGCCTCTCCCGCCTGTTCCCGGACGAGGCCGCCCCCGCCCTACCCCGGGCTCGCCGCTCGTGGGTCTGGGACGTCGGACGCCGCCACCCTCGCCAACCCCAGGGGCCCCGGGAGGAGGCGCCAGAGCCGACGTCGGGCCGCCATGTTGTTTGCGGACTGTCGCGGGTGATGGCGAGGAGGGGTCCGTACGACAGGACCTGGACTCGGGGACCAGGCGAGGCCTGAAAAGGGTCAGACGGGGATGGAGAGCGCCCGAGGGGCGCCTGTAGGGCGGGCGAGCGTTTCGGTCCCCGCTGCACTGGCCGCCTTGGCTTGGGGCGCCTAGACCCGCGGGTGGCCTGTCCCTCCCCAGCGCCCACCAGTCTGCGCGGGGCCGCCGCTGGCTCGTGTCCGCCCGTCTGCCCCAGGAGAGGCGGTCTCGAGTCTGCGCATCCTCAGGAGACAGCCTTTCCTTTCTTTAGGCGACCGACCCTTTCTAAATGCCCTGAGGGTCTCCACCTACAAACGAAAAGCCTGGGCGTTGGGGAGTGAGACGTCGTGGCCTCCACCTTCCCCAGCATCGGGCGGGACGGCCGGGCCACACTTTCCATTCCTGTTCCTCTCGTCCCCCTCCTTTGCCAAATCCGCCTCTCCCTTCCCGTTCCCACGCGCCTGCATCTTGCTCTCTCCCTGCATCCCATTGCTGCCTCCCATCTCTTCCTTGTTCCTTTCCTTTTATAAGTTACAGATGGACAGACCCAAACTCTGCTGCATAATTCTTAATGTCAGATCGTTAATATGGGTAAGAACTTTAAAACTGAGGAGGAAAGCTCTTAATCATGATATTAAAACAATCCCCCACTTGTACCACCAAAACAATTTCCTTTCTTATCGTGCCCCTATCCCTTTCGTTTCCTGGCTTCTGGAGTGGCTGAGACACCTGCTGATCTAAGAGAATGGAGGGAGTAAGAATACACTGTATAGCCTATTAAAATCGGAATTTCTAGACATTGAAGACTCCCGAATTTTAGGTTGTGGATTTTTCAGATCGAGGATACCCGGATCCAAATATAAGAACCAAAAATACCTCTGAAACAAACCCAAAGATGTTTGAGTTATCTATTCTACATAATTCAGTTCTTAACATAATTAAGTACAAGTTCCAGTGCATCATGGGATAAGGTTGCATGTTTTTCAAACCCAGGATTTGTAACAAGCCGATTTGTAATGAGTAAGAAGCAAACAATGTAATGGGTATAATAATTAGTGCTCAAGATTACCTTTGAAATTGTAAATTCTGATTGAAGCCTTTCTAGTTTTAATATAACTGCTGTCATTGTCTATTTAAATTTTAAATAGCAAAAGGTATGGAGTAAGTGCCACATAGTTAGCAAAAGTATTTCAGTGCTAATTTGCCTTGGAGGGAAATGATGTATAAAAAGTCTTTGAAGCATTCTCCCCCTTTCTAAATAGAAATCTTTTCCAGGATTTTGTTTCCTTCTTAAACCTTTGAACATACAAAGGAGCATACAATTATTTTGTACTTCTAGCAGATCAGTATGCTGATCTTTTGGTACAGCAAACGCTCAAATATTATTTTATAAACAGAAGCCTTTATTTTAACTACAATTCAAGATATTCTGTGCTGCCGATCTAGGTTGATACTAGAATAAATACTGGGGTGGGGGGAGGGGGCACATCCTCTTTCCTATTGTTTCCAACTAGATTTAGTAATTTGTGATAAAAATGCTTGGATGAGAAACCACTTGAATTACATGCCTTATGCTTTCTCTTTTCATGTGTGAGACTAAATAAAAGTGTGTCTGTACATGTAGTCACATTCAATATGCTTAAATATTGGCAAAACAAGGCAAGTCAGAAATTTAAATTTCTGCTACTGCACCAAAATAGATAATCTAATTCTAAACAAGTCCACTGATTTATTCACTGTGAGTTACATACCAAAAATGATAAGTAATTCGTTGAACTTTATTTCCTATTAAACATATTGCTCTCAATGCACCACCCCCTCCCTCTCTCATGCACATTCACTCCAGGATGGGAAGGGGGGTGCTGGAAAGCTGCAGAGTGATGGTTCCAAGGGAACTAGTGGGCTTGGAGACACATTCCCAACTGCTACCAAACATGCTTCTGGCGGCCCAGATGGGAGAGAGGGCTGTGGAGCAGGACGTACAGAGTTCTGTACAAAGGTGTAGAGAAGATGCTTTTCAGCTATGCCAAGTGTCAGTGAGGATTGCAACAATGATGGCACCCAAATGTAAACTATTTAGCCTTGGAAAAACGGAGTGAAGCAAGAGAAGCATTACACCTTTCTAAGTCCGGGTGGAAAACCTGAGCTCATTAATTATACCTATGGGGAACAGGAGTTTCGGAAGAGATGGGAAGGTTAGAGAACTGGTTATTTCCATGGAAGAAAAGGAAGGACCAAATTACAAGGTAATAGAAGGGCTAAATGACAGTAACGTTCTATCATATTTAGTAATACTCATCTAGTGAACAATAGCAAAGTACATTTTGACAGGTCAGTAAGAGTGGTTTATAATAATTATAGAAGGAATAGCTATGAAATAGTGGACTTGTTTTTTAAAGAAAACATCTTTTTCACATTTTTACTAAGTGTTCTTAGTTAGTAAACTTGGGGAAATAAACTTATTTTTGCTGTGTTGACATTGTTAATAACATTAGAACTCCTCCTTAGGTTTAATAACTATGACTTTTTAAACTTACTATTAAAAATAGCTTTTCTTTATTACATAAACAATACATTGTCATCACAGAAAATGAAAATACAGAATAGCAAAATGAAGAAAACAAACTCTGGATCCTACCCAACATCAGATAATCACCAAGATTTTAGTCCATATCTTTACAAAATCCGTCCATCCATCCCTCCATCCCTCCCTCCCTCCTTATCTATCTACACACACACACACACACACACACACACACACACACACAAACACACACACACGTAATGCTTCTTTATTTGTTTTTATAAAAACAACATACTGACCTGCTGTTTGAATCTGTGCAACTCATTCTTCAGAATATCCACAGTGGGGTGGAAAATCTATCTTTAGAAGATGATTTTTTAAAAAATTACACAATGTTATGTAGAGCCAAGAATGAAGAATAGAGTAGATGATCATCAGGCTTTATATTTTGAATCAGACCTCTCTTGAACCTATTTTTCCTCTCTGGATTCCCACGGCCATTGACTAAGTCAAGGCTCTCAAATCTCTAACCCACATTACTTACATAGCTTGCCAGCTGGCCATGCCATCAGCGTTTCACCTGCTCCAATTGCTGCCAGAATGACCTTTCAAAATATATACTTTCTTGTCAGTGCTTTGTATAAAAATACTTCAGTGATCTTTCCAAGTAAAACTCTGAAACCTCTAGTGTAACATTCACTTGAATTCTTTACAAAAAAGACATTTTCTTAAAGTCCTAATTAGAATCAATTGTTTTTCGTGCCAGAGCATATTGTACATACTTTTTTTTTTTTTTTGTAGAGAAAAAAACCATTTAATTAATAGACAAATGAAAATCTGGCATTTACAGATAGATACTGTTACCAGAGAGCAGGCCCTTCTTGGTGCGGTGTCCAGGCGTCTTGAGTAAAGACCTGAACGAGACACAGAAATAAAGTGGTGAAAGAGTAGTTTTTGCATACTTACATTTATACACCTATTACACTACATCTTAGTTATCTGTTACCCCAATAGGTCATGACATAGAGAGGAAGGGCCATGTCTAATTGCTCTTTGAATCTGCACATGTAGCACTCTATCTGAAGTGAGCTATTGAGGAAATACTTGATAAGCTCAGAATAAATGAAAAAAGATGTTTCCTTGACATGGCTTATCAGGGTCTCTGAAGACACTTTCCAAGAGGAATTACAAAAAAGCTTCAAGTGATGGGCTGTACTCCTTTGGATGATTGGTCTGGGTTTTGCTACCTTTGTCCTGCCTAAAAGGATATGATGTGTGGATATGATGCTACCATCTTGTAACCAGGAGGCTGCAAATATGAGGATAAATGTTAATACACATAGGGCAGAATAGTGGAAAGATAAAGAAATCTGGGACATTCCTGAAATTGTGGAACGCATACCTGTTCGGACTGACTATATCAGGATTTGTTGTTTTGTGAGACAAATTCCTATCTTGTTTAAATCCATGTTAATTAGTTTTCCTGTCATTTGTAGCTAAATACATTCCTGTTACACTCAGTACACACACATACACACACACCCCAAAACTAGTAAATTGATTGCATTTCTACAGGCTTAACCTGTTGTTTTAGTTGTAAAGATACAAGCCCAATCAAGTAAAATGTGTCTTCTTAATTCTAAGATTAATAACTCAGAAATTGTCATAACCTTTGTAAAATCATGAACTTTTTCAGAGTTAGAAGCGATGCCTTTATATTTCAACTCAAGGTACCTGAAAGTAAAATTAGGAGTTGTGAAAATTGGCTTTTAATTCTGGTTCTTCCCATTTTTTAACTATGTGGGCCTGGCAAATCCACTCTGTCCTTGAGTTGGTTTTCTTATCCTTGGATGGGTGATGTCAAGCAAACTGAGAAAACATACAGAAGTGCTTTGTGAAGTATGATGCATTTTCATAAATGTAACCTAACGAGCACTTACTGAGTACCAGAGACCGTGCTAAGCACTTTCCATGGAGTGATTCATATATTCTTCTCAGGAAACTACTTTGAATATTGCTGTAGCTTCGGGACTCACTCCTGTTTTATACATAGGGAGGTTAAGGAATCATGTCTAGAAAACTGTGCAGATTCATCTCTTTACTCCCCACAAAAAACAGTTATTCAAAAAAATGTTTATGACAGGAATAGGTGTGCATTTTACTCCTTTTGAGATCCTGTAATTTGATACCATGTAGGATGTTATAAACTTATAGATTTGGCCACAACAAAGGACTGAAGGCTTACCCAGCACCTCCCTGTTTCCCAACATCCTCATGGAACATTTTCTACTACAGGTACTGAAATAATCACCCTTTATTAAGACGGCAATCCAGGTTAATAATCTTTGGCTAACAATTTCTATTGCCTCCAGAGGTTTCTGATGACAGATACAGAAGATCCCCAGCCTTTTGCAACCTCCTGAACAAATATTATTGAGGAGATGAATGTTAAATGCTTCACAGAGGCTCTGCTTTTGGGGAATATGCAAATGTTCCTGTGTGACAATCATGTTTTGATCAAGAGAGCAACAGAGGACATTCTGGAAAGTTTTTATTAAATCCTGTGTTATTGAAACACATCAGGTATTAGAGCTTATTTTTAAATGGTAGGCAAATACGAAATTGAGATTCCTGATATCACTATTTAGATGGAAGGAATTAGCACTTAATGGGATGAACTCACATGGGAAATTTCCTCCCCCCAAAAAGAGGTTCATTAAACCTTCCTGGGGTGACTCAAGCTCTACCATATATTCTTCACCAAGTGTCCTGTGATGTGGAGATTGCCAGCATGAAGATACCTTCTAGGATGTCTAGGGCTTCCTGGCTTCAGAGCCTCTGCGGATGCATTTTGATGATTATGGACCATTGTTTCTTACCTCTGACCCTTCTTTTCACTGTCAGTAGCTTTGCTTAGTGACAGAATATTAAATGGCACAAAAACATCTACTTCTTGGGGGAAAAAAAATGCCATCCACATGGAAGTACAAATACATTAGTAAAAAGGTCATGGTGAAAGTAAGTTCCATGACTGCCTTGATAATCATAGTGATTACAAACCTCTTTTGGAAACCCATTTCTAAGGACAAATCTGGGTTCTTAGTCATGGCCCTATTACATTGTTAGGTTCTTTTGTCCATTGCTGCTGATGAGACTCTAATCTATAAGCCCAGAAAACGCAGGATGAGTATCAATGTTCTCAGCTTTCTCCCACTGTAGATTTTGTGCCACTGAAAGTTTTAATTTTAGAAGGCCTTCCTGACCACCTTCATCTGGTTGATAAAATCAATGATTCAATCCCCAATTAACCACCATTATGGATCACTTACTGTGCAGCAGGTAACAGATTGGAGTGGGTGCTTAGAATACAAGAATTATGAAACTATCCTCAAGAAGTTTACAGTGTAGCCAGTACAATGGTCCTCAAAGGTTTGTGTGCAGCAGACTCTCTTGGTAGTTTATTGAAATGCAGACTATCACACTTCAGATTTCAAACTTCATAAATCAGGGCCGTCAAGTTGTAAAGTCATCGGGTGGGGATGGGTAGGCCTTCGTGTTGTGTTCTGAGAATGTACTCTCTGGAATGTGAATGTACCATCTGTGTGACTGTAGATTCTTGGAAGTATAGTGGGCATTGTGGTGTCTTCCCAACATCCATTTCCTCTTCTTTTGGTGAGCACACAGCCCTTCCCCACCCAATGTGCTGGGGAGACCATGTCTCCATGTCTGGTTGTAGAAGTGAGCACATGGCTCAGAGTTAATCAGCACAATCCCATTTCTTGATCACAGTATTTGGCTCTGGAATGGGCACATGACCCAATTCAGGTTAACAAGAGGTGAAGAAGTATGTTCTGGGAACTTTTAGGCAAGGATGCTTCCTTACATAGAGAACTTGCAGGAACAACCTCCTCTCTATTCCAAGATGTAGTAGACGAAGCAAGTGACCAGAAAGCTGGGGATATCTCTAAGACACCATGGAGAATGGAGAGGAAGGAAAAAGAAGAACCAGATGTTTAACAACACTGACAAGCCACTTAACTCTTTTGACTCATCAACTCCTGTTTCTTTTGAGAAAAAGTTTGTGTATGTTTGTTTTGTTTTCGTTTGTTTGTTTGGTGTTACTTGCAATGAAATAAGTTCTAGTTGTGGTAACTTTGAGGTAAACCCAGGAATCCTTATTTTATTTTGTTTTTTTGTTTATCATGAATGTTTCCTTTCTGTCCTAACTGCCTCTAGCCCATAGCCAAGAAGTTTGCACCTTGGCTTTTGGAACTCTCTCTCTTTAAAAAAAATTTTTTTCAATTACAGTTGCCATTCAATATTATATTAGTTTCTGGTGTATAGCATAGTGGTCATATAACTTATGAACTGTTCATCACAATAAGTCTAGTACTTGCCTGACAATGTACATAGTTATTACTATATTATTGATTATATTCCCTATGCTGTAACTTACATCCTCATGACTATTTTGTAAATGCCAATTTGTACTTCTTAGTCCCTTCACCTTTTCATCCAGTCCCCTGACCCCTATCTGTCAACCATAAGTTTGTTCTCTATATCTATGAATTTGTTTCTGTTTTCTTTGTTCATTTATTTTGTGTTTTAGATTCCACATATAAGTGAAATCATATGGTATTTGTCTTCCTCTGTCTGGCTTATTTCACTTAGCATAATACCCTCTAGGTCCATACATGTTGTTGCAAATGTTAACATTTCATTCTTTTTTATGGCTGAGTAATATTATATTGTATATATGTACTACATCGTCTTCATCCATTCATCTATTGATTGACAGTTAACTTGCTTCCATGTCTGGGCTATTGTAAATAGTGCTGCAGTGAACATAGGGGTGCATGTATCTTTTCGAATTAGTGTTTCAGGTTTCTTTGGATAAATACCCAGAAGTGGAAATGTTGCGTCATAAGGTAACTCTATTTTTCATATTTTGAGGAACCTTCATACTGTTTTCCATAGTGGCTGCACCAATCTGCAATCCCACCCAACAGTGCACGAGGGTTCCCTTTTTTCCACATCCTCGCCAAAACTTGTTTGTTGGTTTAGTAATAATTGCCATTCTGACAGGTGTGAGGTGATATCTCATTGTGGTTTTAATTTGCATTTCTCTGAAGATTAGTGACATTGAGCATCTTTTCACATGTCTACTCGCCATCTGTTATGTCCTCTTTGGAGAAATGTCTATTCAGATCTTCTGTCCATTTTTTAATCAGATTGTTTGATTTTTTTGCGTTACGTTATATGAGTTCTTTATATATTTTGGATATTAATCCCTTATCAGATGTATCATTTGCAAATATGTTCTCCCATTCACTAGGTTGTCTTTTTGTTTTGTTGATGATTTCCTTTGCTGTGCAAAACTTTTTAGTTTGATGTAGTCCCACTTGTTTTTTGCTTTTGCTTCCCTTGCCCAAGGAGATGTATTCAAAAAAATATTACTAAAAGTGATTTCAAAGAGTTTACTGCTTATGTTTTCTTCTAGGAGTTATGGTTTCAGGTTTTATATTTAAGTCTTTAAACCATTTTGAGTTTATTCTTGTTTATAATATAAGAAAGTGGTCTATTTTCATTTTTCTGTATCTGTCCAGTTTTCCCAACACTGTTTATTGAAGAGCCTGTCTGTACCCTATTGTATATTCTTGCCTCCTTTGTCAGAGTAATTGACCATATAGGCGTGGGTTTAATTTTGGGCTCTCTATTCTGTCCAGGAATCCTCATTTCATATAAGCTACTCCAGGTGATTCTGAAGTAGGTGGCAATGGGCATCGTCTAATATGTTTGGATAGATATCATTTTCAGGGAGCAGAGGTGTTTGCATCATAAACGTAGTTTGGAAAACTCCTAAGAAAAATAAGTAAGTTAATATTTTTAAAAAATTAACTAAATCATATTTAATGAATTTTATTTTGAAGGTTTGAGTCATTTGTTCATAATACATCTGCCAAAGATAAATGCTCTTAAAACTTAAAATCATACATTTTCTGCTTTCCTATCATAAGAAATTATTTCATTGCAACCACAATGACAATAATTGTTATGCCTTTAACTGGTGAAGTGGAGAAAATGCGTTTAAAGTAATTATTTCCTAGTGACAATTGAAATGTTGCCTCAAATAGTAAACAGCCAGATCAGAAAATTTAAACAAAACTAATAGTTCCTTTATTCTTCAACCCCATAGAAGTAAAAATGCTGCATCAAATTGATATGTACCATTATGTCATCTTGCCCTTTCAAATATCAGCTTATCATATCTATATTCTATTGATGAAATAGTGAAATACTAAAATTTAATGAATGGCAGATACAAATGGCCAAAAGAAACTTGTATTGTTTATTACCTACATCTTAAAGGATTAGGCATAAAAAGATTTCAGTAAATGACAGCTCTTTAAGATTAATATTCTTTTTCCTTGAAGGTGCTCATTGTAACTGTGATTAACCTTTTAGATATGACGGAGAAGAGATCTTTAAACAATCTTTAAAAGATTTTTGTAAAATTCCGTCATGCACTTTTAAAAGACCTCCGTTTGGTTAAATAATCTTATGTAATTCTAAAAACCTTATCTGTGGATGGGTCTGAAATCTTCCTGTCTGGCAACAGAGGTCTCTAAATGACTAATTGCTTGAGGCAGAAATTCCATTAGTCAGTAAGGGAGGCAGAGTTTCTGAAATGGTCCCCGAAGACGTCCCACCTAATACCCAGCCCCAGTGAATGTGATGAGAGCTCACTCTGTGACTGTGATGTGCCACAGCTGACCTGAAGCTGGGGAGATTAGCCAGGTGGATTTTACCTAATCACAGGGCCCTGAAAAGTAGAGTGCTTTCTCTGGCGGGTAGCAGAAGTCAGAAAGAGCTACACCGCGAGAAGGACGCCTTGACGATGGAGGAGGCTATAAGAAGGAAATGTGAATGGCCTTGTGGAGCTAACGGAGTCCCCAGTGATTGCCAGCCAGGAAACAGGGACCTCAGCTCTACAACTGCAAGGAACTGGATTCTTCCAACAACTTGAGTAAGCTCCTAAGTGGGCTTTTCCCAGAGTCTCTACACAAGAGCCAGCCAGCTGACCTTGATCTCAGCCTTGTGAGACCCTAAGGAGAGAACCTAGCCAAGCCCATCTGAATATTTGACCTACCAAACTGTGAGATCATCAATGGGTGTTGTCTTTAGCAGCTAAGTTTGTGGTATTTTTTTACATTGCAATTGAAAATGATATAGTCAAAAATGCAAACAGAATATTCAAGGTAGAAGGGCCTTAGAATGCTTTTAGTCCACTGGTTCCCTAGACAAGGAAGGGCTTTAGACACAGGAAACAGTGTGAAACCACAGGCTATTTCAAACTTTAAAGAGCCTACATTAACTTATACGTTTATTAGCAAATACTGCTAAACAGTTTTACTTGATCTTGAGAGCCATCAAGTTTCCCTGTTTTCTGCCCCACTAGAACATCCGGACCACTTGGGCAGGTATGCTGTCCCTTTCGTTTATCATTACCCCCAAACCAAGAGCAGAACCTGATACCCAGGAGGCACTTAATAACCATTGAAAAAAACAAATAAAAGGTTTGGGCTAGAATTATATCAAGTCAATGTTATAACAACAATTACTCAACTGTTGCCAGTTATTTATGCTTTGAATTCATTAGAGAGATAATAAACTTATTTGTATGTATAAATGCAGTTAGATATGCCAAATCATTCAAAACATAGGCTTCATGGGCAGGGGAAAGTAATAAAAAGGACATTAACTATTAATTTGGTTCCAAAATGTCATTATTTTTGTTTACCCTCCAACCCCTAAAAACACGGGTGAGGGAAGTAGTTAGGTTACAAGCACCGTTCATTTTATTGAGCTTTGCTTTTTTGTGCTTCATAGGTGTTGCATTTTTTACAAATTGAAGGCAAGACCCTCCACCAGCAAAAAAGATTACGACTCGCTTTTTCTGTGATACTACTTGCTTAGTATGGTGGTCTGGAACCCCGCTTGCAGCATCTCTGAGGTATGCCTATATGTAACTGTTAGCTAAATTGTGGCACGGCTCTAAATGTTTATGACAGGATATTTTTTAATCAAACAAAAATCTATCCAAGTGTAAAACTGATAAGTGCTACTGCTAAATCAGCTGTGTGAAGAGAAAGTGAAAACAAACTAAAAAAAGCAGGCTTCAGATTCACAGTTACTGGAACACAAACTCAATTCCACTCAGTTTAATTACACAAAATTTACTGAACACCTACTATATGTCAGATATTAATAGACACTCTTTGGATGAGGATGAACCAACATGCCTTGACCCTGCAGGAGTTCCAGTCTAGGAGGGGAGCAAAGGAATGTACCCACATAAATATAACAAGAGGTAGAACATGAAGGATACTGGCAGGGAGGCACAAAGAGCTATGAGAGTGAACTGGGTGGAGAGTTTAGTTGTAGCTGGGAGGGTAAGGGAAAGTTTCATGGAGGAGGTGTCATCTGGCACCATAGCAATGATCACCGAGTGGAGTTTTCCCCGAAGTTGAATTACATTTTACAGAAGAGATGTCTCATTAGAAACCTACCCGTTGAATTCTTGTCCCATCAGTGGCTTGAAATCTAAACAGAAGGAAAGCCAGCTGGAGAATTGCTATGCCTCAGAAACAGATACGCAGAAACTTTTTAGATTGAAAGTTGCACTTGATTTGTATTCTCTCAAGCACTCACCCCATAAATGCTTATTCTCTTGTCCCTCAGTATTTTCTTAAATGCCATGATGCTTCACTTTGGGATTAATATGGAGGATCCAGCATGTTCATATGTGGAAAGCACTAATATTGAGATAGCTGCTTCATATCTGAAAGGAATAAGGAGCATCTCCCCCATTGGCAACTCGCAGTTTCTTTGCCTCAGGCCAGGGAATTAATCGCTAGACTCTTTGGCACTCTGGCACTTAGACTGTTTCAAGTGTTCTTTTTTTCATTTGTGGAATTTTCTTTCAAACTTAAATATAGAATTGATTAAAAAGGCATAGCAAAATATACAAGGGACATCTGAGAAATAAGATACGTTTTTTTTTTAAAAGCTATTTATTCAGCTGGCACTGCATGAGTGCTGTTTAGTAATCTTGATTACATTGCCCTCTAGAGGTGAAATGAGGGTATAAAGTGCAAAAAACAGTTCCTTTCAGGTAGTCTTATTCAACATTTATTGAGCATCTGCTGTATGCTTAGCATTGAGGTAGGCTCTGAGCATACTGAGATGTTAAGACAGTTCCTCCTCTTGTTGAGTTTTTGGTCTAGCAGTAGAGGTATTTAACCACAGCACAGTGTGCGTGAGAAGGAACTACAGCAGAAGTATGTACAAGGATCTGTGCGTATGCAAAGGAGAAAGCCATCAATTCTACCTAGGTGTGTCTGGAAGGGCTTTTCAAATGCATTACACTTGAGTAGCACTTTGAAAAATACATAGAAGCCTCCCAGGTGTGTGTGTGTGTGTGTGTGTGTGTGTGTGTGTGTGTGTGTTGCTTCATATTGAAGGAGCAGCCTGAGTAAAGGAAGCTAGTGCTTTATTAACAATTAAAATGCACAGTGTATTCAGGTGACAGCTCGTTGCCTTTCATGTGAGATTCAAATGTGCTTCGGCCTGTCGCTATAATCTTGCTTCCCCAGGTATACTCACAATGCACTTCACAAACTTATTATAGATTATGTATTAGAAAGGTTGGAACAAACTAATCAAATAGGCATTTACATCCTAGTCAAGATTTGGTTCTACCATGATAATAGTAGTAATATATAACATTATATATAATATGTAATACAATTTATATAATAATATGTAATTGATGGTTTCTTAATATTAATCCTGATTACTGTTATAATACACACTATGGTTCTCATCCTCCCCTTCCTAGATGCATAATGCTGATTTTCTTTTACTATCCCTTTTAAAATTCCTGTGTTCCTTAAATTGTGGGGCGGAAAAAACAGAGCTTGAAAAATACAGAATCCAGTGGTTTGTGGATTTGCTGAATCACTTTATGGGTGAATATCTTTTCCTTTTGCTGTGCAGAAAATGTAGCACCTTCCTGGCTTCTGGGCATCAAGTCCACACTTGTGCAGAGTCCTGGGCTGTCCCCAGCTCAGCCGCTATTGGGCTGCGTGCCTAGGCAATTTCTCCTGGTGCCCCCTCCTCACCTTTTGCAGGTCTATGGAATGGGGCAGGAGTGGAGGTCTAAGCAGGGTAATTGTCTGTGATTCAAGGTTCTTTCCTTTTGCAAAAGCAGCACCCTGGAGGGGAGCAAACGTGGATTCTGGAGGCAGACAGATGGGGATCAAATCCTGACTCTGCCACTTACTAGCTATACTATTGGCAACTGTCTTTGTCTCTCGCAGCTCCAGTTTTCTCATCTATAAAATGGAGATATAAGTATCTACATCCAGGATTTCTGGAGAGATTAATGCGACTATATGAAAAGTGCCTGGGCCAGAGAGAGTGATCAGTAAAAATTCATTTCCCTTCCTAACTTCTTTCATTCTTTGTAACAAGCATCAGCTATTCCAAATTTCCACTTAAATATGAGCACACTAGAACACTTTCATGTGTATTCCATTTTGCCAAAAGTACCTAACATCTAGAAAGGGCTTTATCATTTGATACTCAATCTCATAGGCCTCATCTCATTGGCTTCTCACCCAACTCTGTGAGGGAAGGCATCTTAACGTCTCTTCCCATCATTTACTGAGAGTCTACACTGTGTCAAATAAAATGCTGGGATTAAAGCACTCAATTGCCACCTTACTCTTTGTCTCTAATCCTAATCAGAATAGCAATAGCTGTTCATGGAGTCATGGTGCCAGTACTATTTCATATGCACAGGTAGTCCTGTGGTGTACTTTTCCTTGAAGAAACTCATATATTTTCTAGACTATAAAAAGTGGGAAAAGTCTCTTAGCTAACAATGTGATTTACTTATTCACTCTATCTTCGCCCATTCCATCCATGCAACCCAGCTATTCAGCAGATGCAGCCATGTTGAATTCATTCCTGCTTTTGCTCAGCTGAACAGGAAGCTGTCTAAAATCAGAATGCCTCACAAGATAGGGGGGTTCATGAGCACGCACAGCAGCATGACGCACAGGCTTCCAAGCCACAATGGAGATGGAGTTGTGCTGCAAGATACACAGCAGATATTTTTTCCCTCTCTAACTTGGGTAGGCATAAATTCACTTCTTCTCCAGCCTTGATTCCTGGCATGAACCACCAAACATTTGTATTTTTAGAGTCCCTTTTTTGGGGGTGAACGTTTGGTGTGTAGAACTTTTCCTCCAAGGATTATTTTAGCATTAAAAATGCATCAAACTATTTCAAATCCTGGCAAGTTTCAAAATATGAGTGGGTGACTTCGGAAGGACTTATTCTCAAGAAATAACAATAGTGTCAGGATAATCTAAAGGACTTGAAAAAGAAGTTACACACCGTGTACATGCACACACACACACACACCATCACACATACCTTCAGTTCACTAAAATTGAAATTGGTTTAACACAGTGAGATTGTTACTTGGGTGTTTCTTTTAAATGCCAAGAATAAATTTACTTTGGCATTAGAGACAAACATTTCTAACCCACAGAAAAGAGGGCAGAGAGTTCGGGCTTAACAAGTGTTCACCTACATTATTACAGCACAGGTCATAAAAAGTGTATTTGGAACTGAGAGGCAATAAATTGCTAACTGGCCAACTACCTAAGCAGAGGGGAGGGAGAAGACTTGCTTGGATACCCACTTTGAGTGATTTGAAGAGAGTCATCTTCAAACAAAAGCAGCCCCCCACTTTGGTTTCCCAGGGGGCAGTGGGGGAGTCCCTGTGAGCTCTCAGCCCCTCATTGTCTGTCCTGGGAAGTCCAATTTGGCTGAAGTGTCTCTTTCCCATAACTTCCACTTGCTCAGTACTTACCAAACTTTCAAACAACTTTCTACAAGACCAAAACCAGTGTTTGTGATCTGGGCCCCTCTGGAACATGGGCCCAGGCAGGAGACCCTCTCTTCCTTGTGGGGTTAAGCAAGCAGCTGTCCAGTGGCAGTGAGGACCGTTAGAGCCACTTGGCTATCCTTTGCCTCCTGGTCAATCCCTTAGCAAATTCACCACAGCTATTTTTGCCAGCTTCCCTGTTTCTGCATTTTCCCAAGCTCTTCTCAGAGGCCCCACTCTTGACAGATGACTTGGCCATCTATTTTATCAAGATTTCAGGCTGCCTGATTTGAACTCCTTAGATTTATCTGCCCTCTGCCTCAAATATCCTTTTTCTTTATATATCTGAGGAAAAGAACATACTTCTTGCAGTGCCTGCCACAGCCCTACTGAGTGGACAGGATCTTGCTCTCTGGCTGTAGTTGATTACAATCTGACTCAAAGCCAAGATAATCCATTGGCCAGAACTAGCCAATCTGGGTCTCCCTTTGAAAAATTAAATAAACACAATGATTGTAACTCATGCCTCTATACAAACTTGGATCACAAACTGCCGTGAAGTTAGGGTCGGAACTGGCAGCCAGGCCCATGTGCTGGGGAAACAAAGTAGAAGGAGGAGACAAAGCAAGTAAGCAGAGACCAGAAAAGGAAGCCTGGGATCCCCAAACTGAGCAAGGTGGAGGGAATGGCTTCCAAGGATCCCCAAACTGAGCAAGGTGGAGGGAATGGCTTCCAAATCACTCTCTAGTTCCTGTGAGGCTGTACCTTCAAACTTGTGTTCTGGAAAATTCCCCTGAATCCTGTTAATAACCTCCCATTTTTACCTGTGCTAATTTTAATGGGTGTCTGTTTCATGCTAACTTTCCAGGCCAAAGCTTCTCAACCTTGGCACTATTGACATTTTAGGCCAGATAATTCTTCGCTGATGGGATGGGGGTGCGGTGGGGAGGGGATGGGGGAGAGTGGGCAGGCTATCCGACGCATTGTGGTATGTTTAGCAGCACCTTGGGTCTCTCCACACTAGATGCCAGTTGTCCCCCCTGTCATGGCAATCAAAACTGTCTCCAAACTGCCAAATGTCCCCTGCGGGGCAAAATTACCCCCAGTTGAGAATACGTTTTCTAGGCCAATCTCTGCTTAGGCTCTCAAAGCTGGTGCCTCTTGTCAATCTTAAGACATGCCACATTGGTGCCTTTCCTTTGACTTATAAACGTTTTCCAATATCCCCTATCTTTCCTTGGCCCACTTTTTCCCTGCAGGTCCTCTTCTCTTTCTCTCCTTCTCTTTAAGTTTGAACTGGACTTGCTGCCTTTGGTTTATAATCCTTAACCTCAACCAGTCTGGCTTCTCCTGAAGAAATCTCTAAGACTTGAACTATTTTTCAGAAAGTCACCAGTGACCTCATTCTATATTAAATACCATGTACTCATAGGGCTTCATCTGTTCTCCTGAAACCCGGCTCTGCCATTCCTGTCTATTCACCTTTGCTCTTGGATTAAACTGAAAAGGGGATGGCAGCAAAGCAAACACTGTCACATCTACCTCAGCAAATTTATAGCTTTCTTAGTATAGCAAAACATACCCACAAAACAACAGGACAATCACTAAAGAAAAAATTTAATGAAATTCTAAACTGAATATAACTGAAGATCAAAGAAAGGAAAATGAGAGAGTGAATTAACCAACAAATATTACGTAAGCAGTTATGACATGCTCAGCCCTATTTTTGATGATATGAGAAAAAAACATATTTGCTTTCAAGGAGTTTACACTGTAATTAAAAATCCAATGCATATACACATGAAAGAAAGATTGAGTGAAATAGTAAATAATGGGTTCATACTGCTTTGTATAAGTAAGTATTATGCAAAGTTGAGAGAGGACTAGCATTAGATTTCCTCACGTGTTTATACTATTTTGACCATTCTTAGAGGACAGCCACATAATAATGACCATTTATTGAGTATATACAATGCCTGGTTCTGTATAGAGAATTTGACATTATGTGCTTTGTTTTACATAGGTTGAATGTTGAAAAAGACTTTTCCTGAGGTCTTGGTTGTTTAGATAAGGCCTCTAAATTAGATAACAATAGATAGCAGCCCCACATTTTTAATTGGAGTCGTTAGACACATCCCTTCAAGACTGACAGGGTGCCAAGCAGATCTTTCATCTCTCACTGCCATTACCCCTCTATGGCCTTTGTAAAGAGAGAAATGATTAAAAATGTCATTGAGGCAGAAGCGTTATTGACTTCTTGACCTTGTGGTAAGCTCTGTGCTCCGCCTTCTCCTAAACTAGGTGAAATGGGATTCAAAAATGATCAGGGTGTTGCAACAAGAAGAGATTGGCATCTTCTGCTGGCTGCTGGCTTTGCTGCAGACACTGAACTGATTTTGCTTGCAGATTCTGAAGGCTGGAGCTGGGCTGGAGCTGCCCACAATGCAAGGGGGGAGAGAGAGTGTGGCGGTAACAGCCGGCATGCCTGGTATTGGTATGGCAAAGATACACAAGATTTTCCTGGGCCAATTAGATGTTGGGGAAGATAACTGGCTCCATCCATCTTACAGAGACCCCACTGGAAAGGTCTTCTTCCTAGAAGAGGTTATGTGGTGTGTGTTGCTGGGTACAGGATCAAGAGGCCAGCAGAAGAATGCAATACCTTATTTAGGGGACTGTGCAGTACAGAAGTCTTTGAGAGGCCTCCAAAGAATCCACACATCTCTACCCCAGGAAAGTGCCAGGCTTTAGTCTTCTGTTATGACAGAGGGCATCAATGGCTAAGAGGGCACCAGCTAAGTAAAGAGACTTGGCCACTTTTCTTCTCTTTCTTCGTGCTCTTGCCCTGACTCTGGAAGACCCAGAAGCAGACAAAAGAGGAGTGGAAGAGCAAGAAGGAATGAAAGGGTAGATGACAGCAGGTCCCTGAGCCATCAGTCAAACCTGAATTGGTGGGGAGAGAAAGAGTAGGGGAGGCAGAGAAGCATTTATGTTTGTATTTGGATTGGACTGGGCATTTTTAGCATTTGGAAGTGAGATTTGTTCCTATAACCTAAAGTTTCTAGAAACCTATTGTTCAAGGACCAGGAAGGGAGAGTTGACATAACATAGTAGAAGGCAGGTGCTGGAGTGAAATAAAACCATTTTCTGTTTATCTCAACGAGTTCAAATTGTTAACACACTGAAAGCACAAAGCCCTGTGAAGTATGATTATTGTCTAACGATGCTGAAGTTCAGAGCAGTCACCTCCCCAAGGTCACATGGCCAGAGAGAGGAAGTCTCAGAGCTGGAACCTTAGCACCTGGGACACCACACACTGTGCCAGCTCCCTTATCCTAGTTGCCCACTGGAAACAGAGCAAAGTCTGAGGTTGGCCTATTTATTTATTTATTCACTTCCTTACTTATTATTTCTCTTTTTTTCATGGCTTTCTCTTTAACACAGTTAAATACATAGAACTGAAAACACCCAGTGATGAATGAAAGATGATAGAGTGGGACAATGTAGGATACATGACTAATTTCTGGCGTGGATGGTATAATAATCAAGATAGAAGATATAATAATCAAGACAAGAAATGTAAATGGATCAGTTTTTTGGAGAAAGTGAATACATTTATTTTGGTATATGCTAGTTTTGAGGTGCCTGTATTAGCTTCCTATTGCCATTGTAACAAACCTGCACTGCAGGCAGGTTTGAGTGTGAAGTCTTAGGACTCTGGATCAAGATGGACTTGAATGAAGAGAGAAGTCTGTGTTGGGAAATAAGGTGAGTTGAGGTGGAGCTAAGCTGTTGAAATCTGGGAAGGAACCTGGATCTGACTGCCCTCGTCCGATTCTGAGCCTGCAAGTGAGATGGCATAAGTCATGAGATCACTCTAGTGGGGATGAAAGAAGACCACTCAGAAATCAGACCCTCTCAGTAGTCAGGATGTGAGATAATTACAACGATGAGAACGGTGATGGTGACAACAGAAATTGGCAGGACAGGATGACAAATGTGTTAGAGGGAATAAAAGAGAGGCTTAAATAACAGGTTACGAAAGAAAAGAAGCTGTTTGGGGCTGTCCCTAATGTACTGAGGTAAACAGCTTGAAGGGCCACCTGTCAGTCGTGGCCTCTATGGAGAGCCCCTGACTGCCTGGGAATGGAGATGCAGTGTGAATGCGAATGCGTTAGTGCAGGCAGTTTACAGGGGAATCACCCAGGAAAGCAGCTGGGGGCCAAGTCACAGCCCAGGGTGCCGTTTACTGGAGTGAATTGAACACAGCGAAGGGGCTGGCATTAACTCTGTTGGCAGATCAGTTTTTCCTCCCCCTCCCCCTTTTCCTGGGGCATGACACACAGCCAACTCCTCTGTGGCGTCAGGCATGCAGCAAGCAAGGATAACAAAAAGGGGTCTCTTGTTATCTGCCACTAGCAGAGACCGGAAACTCTGTAGCTCCATCCTAGAGCAGGAGATGAGTGAGTGGGTGGGGGCAGAATAGAAAAGCAGACAGATTGGAATGATTGACAACGCAGACCAAAATTGTAGAGGGAAAGAGATGAGATCAGAGAGCAAGTAGCAGAGGTGTTTGAAAGACAAGAGGTGGTAGGAAACAAGAAGCACTCAGTAAAGAGGGGTGGGCACTCTCCAAGGCCCTGGGAGAGGGTGACAGTGTGGGTGGCCCTAAGAGTTGAGAACAAAGGCCAGGCGGGGGTGGAGCTCTGAGTAGGTTAGATGCTGTTGGGATGAGAGCAGATGGTTTGAGCAGGAAGTTACTGTTCTGAACATTCTTCTGGACGTGTCAGTGTATGAGATTGATCACAGTAAGGCTCAGTTTCTGTAATGGTAGGAAACAGTTTTTGTCTGCATCGTGAGAGAAGCTCTGCTTTTCAGGAGGAGCCCATAGTAAGCAAAGCCACTGAAATGGCAATGTAAGTGAACGCCAATGTATTGATTTATAATGAGAAAGACAGCTGTGGACAGAGCTGAGTAATCATGTCGGTAGATTTGTATGTCACCTCGCTGCAGCTGAGTGACAAGGGAAGACAATGATGGCCAGAAGGTTGTAGATGAGTCCACAACCAGAACAAGGGTCGTTTGCTATTAGGTTGATGCAAAAGTAAATGCGTTTTTTGCAATTATTTTTACCCTTCTAAAACCGCAATTACTTTTGCACCAACCTAATGCATAATTCACACCAAGGGTGCAGCCTGCACAGACTGTGCT
This sequence comes from Rhinolophus sinicus, assembly GCF_057876585.1. Classification (NCBI taxonomy): domain Eukaryota; kingdom Metazoa; phylum Chordata; class Mammalia; order Chiroptera; family Rhinolophidae; genus Rhinolophus; species Rhinolophus sinicus. The sequence goes on from NC_142515.1 coordinate 30,286,934, forward strand.
TACAGGACCCCAGCAACTTTAGATGCTTTAAATTTCCCCTTTTTACCGCCTAGGCCACTGTTTCTCAAAGTCTAGTCCGAAAATACCTGCATCCTAATTCACTGAGAAATTTAAGTATTCAGGTTCCCAGGTGTCATCTCAGACTTACTGGAATCAAAATCACAGGTGCTGGTGGGAGGTGAGGGGGAGTGCCTGGAAGCTGCATTTTAAGTAAATTCTCCACTGGATTTTTGAAGTCTAAATGTAGTTTTAGGCTGACCACTCACTTTGCTTTTAGACTTTCTTTAAGTCAAGTATACTCGGTTCATTAGGTTTGCCCAGTTCAACTTACTGATCGATGGTCAGGAAGCCAGTTGCTCTCCTCTTCTCCCCTCTGTGTTCTAATCCATTGAACAATCAACATAAAATGTTAAATGGGGGTGTAAGTTTTGGTTTTATCTAGCACTTTCGGTCAGACTTAGGTTAACTAATGGGTTAGGGCCTCCCTGCTCTCTAATAGAACTTAGATTTGGGGGTTTTTACATATAGGTCTGAGAGCGGGCAATGGCAGGGAGAAACTGACAAGGAGGGCTTTCTGTGTGGAGAGTCGGGATGGGGTCAGCTACAACTGGGCAGGTCCAGAGGAACTGAGAGATAAGAGGCTGAGCTATGCTGGAAAGTGGTAACTGCCTGGTAGACAGGTGTGACCCTGTGAGTCCCTCCTCCATCCCTGTTGTCCCCACGAGGACTGGTGCAGACTGAAGAGTCCTCTCTAGGATGACTTTGAAATGCTGCTTCCCTGAGCTCATTCTAAATTGGATTCCACCTAACTTCTCCACGAATTTTAGAGCTCACCTATGCAGCCCAGTTTTTAGCTTAGCTCTTTCCTCTAGCTCGGTTTCTCCCATTGTCTCTTTGCTTCTTGTCTGCCTCCAAAGAAATTTACCCAGACTCTAACCCCTCAGTCAGCTTTCCAGGCAGATCAATAGTGATGGGGGGGGGGGATGGGGGAGGACGTCAGGGGCAGGCTAGACCTCATTCTCCGTCCCCTCCTCCGAAACTGCCTTGCCAATGCAGGAGAGTTGAGGAGTGAGTCTTGAGTCAAGGGAAGAGGCCCAGCAGTCTTTGCTTGTTCGATTCTCCCAAAAGCTGTCAGTGGTTTTGCTCAGTCTTCATGGTGAGCCTAGAGGAAGATATGGCTTAAGCCAACCTGAGAATGTCAGCGATGGTTTCACAAAGATCCATCTCTTCACAATAGAGTAGGGGCAGTGCTGCCTGGCATGTTTGTGCAGGTTTATGTTGCAGCCATGGCAGGAGTTTGTTGGTCAGAGGGGAGAAGGGTGCAGGGTGCCTGAAACAGAGAGCATTTTGGGTGGAACTACATGGACTTGAATACAGCTAGAGCAAGGGTCAGGTGGTACAAGCTAAGGCTGAAACGTGGACAGGGGCCACACTCTGATGGGCCTGTCATTAGGCTAAGCCAAAACATTTGAACTTTGTCCCATGGTTAGTGGTCTCCAAAGTGGGCTCTGTCTGCTTCTAACTTGGGATGTGCAAAGTGAGCTCCTAGGGAGTGAAAAGAAAATCTATACCTAATTATATTCACTAAAGATAATTAACTTTATTGAGGTATTTTGTATTATATTTAATCTTAAAAACTAGAAAAAAAAAAGAAACATTCCTAAATTATAATGCATGGGTTGACCTTGTCCCCCTGTCGTGCTCCATCTGTCCAGTGTGTCACATACAGAGCATGAGGCATCACGAGGGAGGAGTGGGAATGGGAGCTCTGTAATTCAGAGTCTACCACTAGTGCCTATTTTTCCCCCCAGCATATAGCATGTGTTTAAATTTATACTACCTAGTTAAATGGACCTAGAAGTTATATTATATTTTGACTAAACTGACTACAAAATGGACACATGGCTTAAGATAATTTTGCAAAGAAACTACAGATTACTAAGGAGCTCTTAACAAATGGGCTGGGATACAGACGGCTCACAGCAAATGGCTTTTAAATATATGAAAAGATGACTAGCCTAACTCACAGTGATAAATGCAAATTAAAACTACGCAGAGATACCACTTCCCACCTATCAGATTTGCAAAAATCCAAGTTTGACTCAATACTCTATTGGGGAGGCTGTGGGGAAATCAGCATTGCAAAAGGAAATGCAAAAATGGTATCACCACTATGAAGAGGATTTGGTACTATTTAGCAAAATCACGTAAGCCTGAAATAGCTTGTCAAACCAGATAACAAGGAAGCTATCAAAGACTACCGGGGTCCTGTCAAAAGACTGCAAGACTCAATTTGAATAGGCTCCCAATGGTCAAAGATGGGACAAATCAAGAATTAAGAAGAATAAGTGAATGGATTAAAACACATCACATATGTTTTAATGAGTTCATAATTATACAAAAAAAAAAATCTTTCCTTACCTTTGGAAGATGATAAGGAAGCAATCATTATTTTGAAAACTGGTAAATAGAGGGAAAGCGTTAAGCATTTATCGTGGGTTTTTTTTTTTTTTTTTTCTATACAATTTCTACTCCTTGAAAAGAAATACTTGAAGTTAAGAAGTATTAACTTTATGGAAGTATTTAATTTACTAAATGAAGAAGGTATGGTAGAATTAGAAAATAACCATGAAGAAAAGACTGCCTTTTTACATAACCCACAATAAGGAGAAAAATCAATCAGTTAGAAACAGACTCAGAAAGAACACAGATCATAAAATCAAGAGTGAAGGATGTTAAAATAACTGTGATTAATATATTCCATATGTTCAAGCACATACAGGGAAACATGAGCAGTTTCAGGAGAGGTGTAGAGGATATAAAAAAGACACATACTGAACTTCTAGAGAAGGAAAATACAATGTCTATGATGAAAAATACACTGAATGGTATTAACAGCAGATTAGATGCTTCAGAAGAAAAAAATTAGTGAACTTGAAAACACAGCATGAAAATTATTCCATTAAAACACTAGAGAGTACCGAAGAGTTTTGGAACAACTTTAAGTGGCTTAATATATACATAATTAGAGTTTATAAAAGAGAAAGGGGCAATTTTTTTTGAAGAAATAATAACTGAAATTTTTCCAAATTTTATGAAAGCTATTATGTCTATAGATTCACTGACCTACAAACAAAAGAAAGGTGATAACAGTACACCAAGGCACATTCTAATCAAGTCAATTAAAATAAGTGATAAAGAGACAAATCTTTAAAGAGAACTAGAGTAAAAACACAAATTACATAGAGGAACAAAGATAAGAATGACAGTGGACTTCTTGTTGGAAACAATGCAAGTTAAAAATAGAAAAAAGATGGTGGAGCAACACCTTGAAAAAAACCAAACCTGTCAATCTTGAATTCTATAAATACCCAGCAAGAATAACTTTTGCAAATGAAAGCAACATAATGATATGTGGGCTAATACAAAATACTTTCTTTTTCTTATTTTAAAAGGACTAGGATATTATTTTAGTGAGAGCAAAATGTATTTTTTTCTAAAATCAATAAATAACATAGAATTATTTTATTTCACCTTTATCTCATCCTTGAAATATTTCTGTTTTTATGTTAGTTTTATTATGTATCATTGTATTTGTGCAGTGTGCATGCATAGAATTTATTAAATAATAAAATATATCTCTAGTACTGAATGTTATAGATAGGAGTTCTATGCTCGTTTCTTTTCAGAGAAGAATGAATAATTAAAATCTTTGAGATGACCACTATGGCTTATAAAGACCAATTGGAGTGTTTTGAATAGTTTTATAATAGTATTTTATTATTTGTTTTGGCTCCTAGAAAAATCACTAGGGTTAGCAAAATGGACAATTACTTGAAGCAATGGGGACCCTGGAATGGGATTAAATTGCTGAATGTGAGCTCTCCAAATCGGAGGTCATTCAGAGGACCTTAAGCAGGCTGTACAATATGTGATTTTGGTGACCGAATTAAAACAAAAAGGCGTGTCATCCTGGATAGCGGTTTTGGCCTGTTTGCAAAGAAAGACAAGCCCCTGAACTATTAAATCAATGTTTTTACTACCTTAGAAATGAGCTAGCTCTAGCCTTACATTTTATGGACTTGGAAACTGAGGCCCACAGAGGTGAAGTTACATGTCTAAAATCACACAGCAGTTAACTGGATTGTATTTGGCAGCCATTCACCTTAGGTCCTGGACTGTGAGGATACCAACACACAGGAACTTCAAGTTGCAGGATGACTTTTAGTTGTGACATCCTCAGGGTTCCTTGTCTGCTGTGCAGAATTTGGATCACTAGATGGCAACCTAGACAATAGCACCAACTTATCCTGTGGTTTCTCCAATTTTGATTATCTGTTTAAGGCAAACTAATGCTATTCACTCTTTGGTATCATAAAAATAAGAAAATGTCCCCCAAGGTCACCTGGCTGTGGCAGAATTAAATAAACATGACATGCAGGGATTGACAACAAACAGAAAAAAAAACACATTTAGGAAGGACTGTTGGTTTGTCTGCTACATTAGCGTCCCTTCTCCCATAAAGCAAACAACTTAACATTCCAATGTACTCACAAGAAGTCACACAGAAGCTTCCAATTTCTCCATTTAGCACAGTGACAGCTGTTTACTTTGAACTAACCTGCTTACCCCAGAGTGAGTCATTCAGGTCAATTCTACCTCATAAACATCTAATAAATCTCTTGCTTCCTCACCATCTCCACTGCTGCTTCCTTGGTCCAAGTCTTGCCATGGCTCTCTTGGATCATTACAATATCCTTCTAATTTAACTTCCTGCTTTCACTCTCAACTCATTTCAGACTCATTTTTCACACTGTCATCTTCATAGTCTTTTGAAAACATGAATCTGGTCATGTTATTGCCCAGTTTAAAATTTCTGGATTACTCACCATCATTTTGAAAAACATAGAAAGTTATTTAGATAAATTAATGACACCGTTATCAACCAATATTATTCAGAAAGAAACTCCCCCTACTTTACAGCCAGAAGCATTCACCAATAGGAGGGAGTGAGTGAGCACCTTATACAAGAGCTGCTTTCCAGGCTGTCAGACTCATCTAGTATTCCCCTTCTCTCTACCACGGAGCTACAATTCTGGATAATGTAAGATGGCTGGGAGCACTCATATTTGGGATGTGAATTTGGTAGTGGCAAGGGACTGAATCTGAAAGAACTGTTTCTGGAAGGGAAAGAAATATAGAGGTTTCAAAGAATTCTGGAATAAACTTCACTCCTCATGGAAAGATAATCAAGCAAAAAAACCAAAAGACATTTCCTAAGGACTTTAAATTCATACCAAGTAAATGGCACCTAAATCCGGAAAGTTATATAGGAAATACCTTCTAGGTTATGAGTAAAGAGGAGGATTTTGATGGTAGGCAAATAATAAAAGGAAACAAGGAGAAGCTACACATCCTGTTTATGGACAAATTCTAGGGCTCAATACAACTCTTTTTTTTAAGGTTATCATAAACTTAAAATAACATAAAACAATGAGAATGTTTCTCTGGCATGAAAGATGATAATATCTTCTAGAGGCTGAAAGAAGCTGACTTTTGATAAAGACCTACTCCAAGGAACTGGTTAAATTTAGAAATCATCTATGTTATACTTTTTAAACTGTGGAAAATTTGGACTATATGAAGCAAAAGATCAAAGATGAGAAGATAAAACAAAATAATGAATTGAAAAGGAGCTGACTGAGTGATGGCCAGAAAAGAACTTGGATTAAAAAATGTCTAAAGGAAATAAAAATGTAAGCATAAAATAAAAAATAATCAGAATCAACAGTAAAGAATTACCACTATAGAAAATAAAATCTATGCTATAGACTGTAGCAAACCAATGCCCAAACTCTTCCGGGATGCAGAGGAAAAGGACTAAGAGAAGAACATGATAAAAAAAAAGAGAATGTTTGATGTGGAGGATAAAGAAGAGAGATCTGAAATATAGACAAGGGGGAAAAAAAGGCTGGAACTAGTGGAACTGAAGAAACAATTTCAAACATATGTGACCTTACACTTAAGCAAGATGAGAGTTTGAAAATGAAAGTGATTCAAAGTCATATAAAGAGAAATGTTTATGTAAAGTAACCAAGACCTATACAAATCCTGGTGAATCTTTTTTTAATTGAAATTTGTATCAAGGTAGTGTTAATTCACATCCAGTTATAATAAATAAGACAGAGAGCTCCCATGTATCTTTACCCAGTTTTTCCTAATGGTAGTATTTGGCAAAATTGTAGTGTAATGTCATAAACAGGGTATTGACTCTCACATTAATTAGAATCTATAAATAGGGCATTTATTAGAGGCAGTTCTAAAACAAAGTCTTAAAAGAGGTTAAAAATAGCATGCAGACTTTATACCAATTGCTGTTTTTCTTGTAACGGGGTGTAGCACCCACAGCTCTCCATTCTATGTGTAGTACCACCAGCTAATGTGCTAGCCATCTCCCCACAAGCTAGCTGAGTAATGTCATTTTAGTGGGACTGACATTCCCACCTCCCCATTCTCTTTCCCCCAACAAAGAGGGTTGTAAGGTGGGGTGGGGGGTTAGAAGTTTTACTTATAGGAATGTCCAGTGTTTGTAAAAAGCAGAGAGTACTAGACTCATTTCTCTTCTCAAAGGCAAAGAAGAGAAGCCCAAATTGGGATTATTTATAAAGTCTGAAATTGTTTTTCTTTGTATATGAAAGGAAGACTAAATCTCTTGTTCTCCAGTTGAAAGTCCAGATAGCTACAGTGATTGCTGAGCTGCACCACACACAGTGAAGAAATAGCCAAACTGAGAGGGAACAGGAGACTTTGCCTTGGAGGCCTCCCCCGTGAGTTGCTGAGAATTAAGAATATATATCCATTTAGTCCCATGGTTGGGGGTGGGAGACTGTAGCTGAGGTTGGGAACTGCAGCTTGCTAGAGATTGCACAGCTTGGGTCAAAGACGGACATACATCAGAAGAATGCTGCATGGGCACCATCTGGGGTCCTGAGGGCAGACGCATTTGAATCTACCAGGGCTCACTGTGCCTAGGGGAGGTTCTTGGGATTGCAACTCTCACCAGTGGGCACCACCCACAGCCACGGAGTCTAGAGATAATGTGCTGGTTCAGCCAGGATGACAATAGTCAGCTGTCTTGTCACCACTGATTGGTGGTTGCTCACAAAAGAGAGAAAAATTTGAGCCAGCGAATCAGAGGTCTTTTACCTCTCCTTGCACAGGCAAATCAGAGGTCTTTTACCTTTCCTTGCACAGTCGCACAGAGAACGTTTTCTCCCCTTACCAGATATGGGGCAGCCGCAGGAATGATGAAGAGGGCAAGAGAGCAGAATGTGAGTTTCGCTAATCTCCTCTCTGGCCCCCACTCTCATGGACTCTTTCTCCCTCAGCTAGTGCAAGCGCCACTCTCGCCTGTGCTTGGAGGATGGGGAGAGATTAATATTTTGACTAAGGATTTTCAATAGCCTGACAGAGACTGAAAGTTATGAGATCAGACTGAAGTATTGTAAACAGTCTTTTCAGTTCAGCTGACAACCGTTATTTGTATAATAAAGCTGTTCCATGTTGATACCCGCAATGAGTCAATATGCCTCAATCAAAATGGTTAAAAAAAGGACAGAGTCATTGTAATAATTAAAACTCAAGAGAAAAGGCAATAAATGGTTTTAAAAAGTGAATACTTTTATTTTGATCAAGTGTGGTTTCCTCAATGAGGGTACAGTCATGGGTCGTTATGAACCAAATGACATTCAATGAAAATTTACAATCAACGTTTGAAGGAATACAAGGATGTACAAAATCACTGTCAATGTACAGTCTTTAATATGATGAGACAACTGAAATTTGGTGAGGTGAATTTACTTGCCCAAAGTCATGCACACAGCGAGAGTAGAGCAGTGCCAAGCCTAGAACCCAGATTTGTTTCCACTGGTCTGCGTTCTTTGCACCTCATCAAACTGACTTCCTTTCCTACATGCACGGGTACACATACCTACATAATAAAACATGTCCCCATGTCAAAAGCCGATGCTTAGAAGATTTTTGTTGTCGTTGTTAGTTGTATACACAGGGTGAATCTTGAAAATTGTGAGAAAAAGTTTCTTGTGACTGTGTTTGGAGGAAGTATTATTTCAATAGGCAAAATTACTTTGGAAGCCTGGAATATTTTAATAATACTTGGTTTTCACAGATCAGTTTTCATTTCTCAAAGCAAGAGCCAATAAACAGCCAAGCAGCAAACAAAGATGATAAAGAGAATCTTAATGCATGTGGAAGTGACTGCCATATGGCAGCTGCATGTTCCCTCCCTTTCTTTCTTCTAATTATTAAGGTAATAAATGAAACTAGAAAGGGAAAACTCTTTCATTTACTCTGATCTCCAGACCCTTGGAATCACATTGTAGTCTGGCAATCTGTTACAGATCCGATGCTGATAAACACACTGTCTCTTCCGCTGTGTTCACAAAATGCCAAAAGAACAAACAGCTCTGACTGTAAAAAAAAAATGTTCATGTTTGAACAAAGTTTTCTCTTTGTAGCTGTCTTAACGTGTATGGAATTAGCAATTGGAGATCCTATAAAAATCATGTAAGTTTCAGTAAAAGAAAGGAAGGGAAGAAAGAAGGAAGGAAGGATGGAAGGAAGAAAGGGAGGGAAGGAAGGAACGGAGGAAGGAAGAAAGGAAAGAAAGAAGGGAGAAAAAAGTGAAAAAGGAATCTCATTTAGTATATCGGACACTGGAAAATATTAGAAATGATCACTGGAAACTTCTAAATGGCATGAAGTGGGATGAAATATGAATCATGCAATTTCCTTGTTATTTTATTGATAATGCATAATCATAGATTAAATCATATTTCATTGGCATGTCTTTGGGTTTGACTTCCTGGGAAAGAACAAGGAAGAAATTATGACACTCATGCTTTAACAGAAAGTAGGAATTCGCAGACCTAAGTTTTGTTTTTCATCCTGGTGTTCACCTATAACCTGTGAGCTCAGACTGCTCATTATTTTACCAGAATGTGGGAGGCGTAGGGACTGAATTTGCCTAGAGTGGGGAGGCCTTAGTGCTACCATCTATAAAATTATGTTAACACCTTTTTCTTGTATGTGTTCATGACTTAGCCTTAGAGAAGTGAATCTTATAGACTGGCAAAATACCTTTGTCATTCACAAATCTGAAAACTCCCTGTGTGTAGACCTGTATAAATTCAACGTTTTGAACAGGTCTTTAGTCAGTCTACTTTTTCCTGTTGTGATACTACCATATACATTGTTATGTCACATAGTTGAACTGCCAACTTCCACCACTTCACCACATGGCTGAGTGATGGGGTGTTGAATGTCCTATAAAATAATATTAACAAGGAAATGAAAATAGGTGATAGTGTATTTTAAACACAGGTAGATTACTAAGTCAACTATTTAGAGTTACTGCACCCAAACACATAAATTAAATCTATCTATCTGTCTATCTATCTATCTATCTATCTATCTATCTATCTATCTATCTATCTACCTGGTCTATTGTTACCGATGACCTAAATAGATTTATAGAGTATCTAGAAATTTACGAGAACAAAGCATTGCATCCCAGTTAAGTTTTCAATACCTGTGATTCAAGACGCATGAATTGCATGCTGCCTTATCGGTAGTTATTAGATGAGAAGCTTTGTTCTGAAATATAATGTGATAGTTTTGATTCCCATCAAGAAAACTAAATTTAGTAGCAGTGCCTAAAAATACCATGTACTTCAGCTGTGTAAACCTGTCTCTGCTATCTTATAGGGAGCAAAAGAGGTGGGGGTTATGACTCAGGCATATGGGAATGGGAGAGCACAGTGACTTCTTAGAAATGAAAAGTTGAAATAAAATCCTTTGAGTCAACCAGGAAGATGCCATCATTGTGTGAGTGCACACATGCAAACCTATATTTAGAGGTATGATTCACAGCCAGAAAGAATAGAACTTCTATATTCATACCTTATAAAATGCTCCATTTCCCAGTTCTCCATGGATCAATATGAGAGAGCATATTGGGTTGGGTCCTCGTGATATTGTAAATTATGCAGATGTTATTCCTGATAGTCTCTGGTAAGTAGCAGAATTCCAAGGTTTGGTCCAAGGTATATATGAAAAGAACTGACTAAAGTAACACAGAATTTGCCAATTCATCACATCTTAAATGTAATGGTGATGTTTCACCTGGTGTCATTCCTGTCTATATTGAAAGTTATTGATCTTATTATTCCTAAGGTTATTTGCCCATGTCCCAGAGGTGATAATTGCACAAGAACCTTTGTGGCCTGTTCTTATTCTGAGTCTATTTGAAATCGCTAGAGAGCGGATTCTACCTTAGAAATGTGAAAGGGGTCATACTCAGGACACTAAAATTGATCAGGTCACAACCAGAAAGTGGAACAAGTTGAGGGCCAGTGTGAAGGAGTTCAGAACCCCCTGCAGGGCTGGCTAAAAGAAAACATGGACAAGCCTTGCAGGTTCTTCTGGCCAAGCACCAACCAGCCCATGAGTTGTGTGTACTTCCATGGTAAGTTTGGATTAGTATGTATCTTGGATAGCCTTTTGGTTGCCACCACGACATCTCAATCCCCAGCATTCATCATCATTGTGGTGGGATTATTTGGAAAAGGAAGAGTAATATAAGTTAAAGGCAAGAAACAAACGGTAGGAATATGGGCACTTAATGGAACAGAATGAGCTACTTCTCACGATTAGGAACATACTGGCAGAGGACATTGGTAGTCAAACTTCTACGTTTGCAGGAGACATTAAATGGTTTGAGGGAGTGAAATGTCAACCAGCAAAGGCAATCATAGAGAGCTCACAAGAAAATTGTTTCCCAATTCCTGGAACACCAAATCTGGAGATGCCACTTGAAATACTAACTAGTAACGACGACGCTGACGATGACCATGATGGCAGCAAATAATTTTGTGCTTGTTAAAGTGTTTGTACTCAGTGAATGCTTATTGAATGAAATGGGTCACTGTTTTTTTTTTTCTGTTGTTATTGTGTAATGTCTGAGAAGCTAAGCTTCCAGGGCCTCTCTCAGGAATGAAGGAAGAAGTCTCTGGGCCTGTTTGAATTGTTTTTTGTCATTGAGCCAAATTTCCCAGTTTCAGCCTAAACGGTGCATTGGGCAGTCATGTATAGCAACCCAAGACATCTGGTCTTCTCATCTATTTAACGGTGTAGGATGGGGTAAGCTTCATCTGGGAAATGGAGGCCCTCCAGCCTGGTTATCATAGCTTGGGGTCCTCGGGAAGCTGGCCCTGAGATGGAGATTGGCATGCAGATTGTTTAAAGAAATCAACCCCTGTAGAAGGGAAGGAAAGGAAGCAGGGCTGAGCAGAGGGAGAAGCTGAGGTGTGAGGCAGTCTTGACAGATGCCTCAGCTAATCATACGGCAAGTCATGAAGATGGAATGAAACTGCAGAGGGGTCATGGGCTGGGCCTTTATCCTGCTGAGTTAGATGTAGGGTCCCTTGCGAAGGAGAGGTGATTTTGGTTGGGCAGTTTCCTTTAGCTGAGGCAATCCCCAAAGGGGGCTGATGGCTGAGGGTGAGTGCTGGTAGCAGTCCCAGCAGCTGGGAGTAAATGGTCCTTCGTTCCTAAAGAGGGATCTTGGCAGCACATCCCAGCATCCTCCACACCTGCCTTCATCTTGATCTCTGGTTCCCATTCCTGATTTACATGGTTGGATGGCAGGATGCTGCTCAGGCTCTGCTTAGTGAAAGACCATGGCTTAGTTGCCAGGTATAAGACCAGCCCTTGGGGAAACCCAGGAGCTGACAAATTTGTCACCAATGGTCCCAGCTTCCCTTCCTGGACTCCTTGCTCCCTTTGTCAATGCCTCTTCCTCTCCGTGCCCCTCCCTTCCTCACCTGGGGCTCTTCTGCTCATCTTCTCCCCACTTCTACTACACCCTTTCCAGTGGAAATGATTTGATAAATTTATTCACCCAAATTTGTCATTGACAAGGACTGGATTTACATTTCAATGTAAAATAGAATCCTTGGGCCCAAAGAGTAATCTCGGGTGAGCAGAAGCATTGTCTGGGGAGAAAGGAACACTTCCTGAGTTGTAGGAATGAAATGGTGTTTGGAGTCATCAACCCCTGAAAATTAATTGTGGTCCTAAAGAGATCCCACGACATTGGTATGGAGGCGACCAGCAAGAGAGAGGAGAAAAATAAACATTTCATGGAGGCTCTTGCTTGCTGGACATGATTGACAACTGCTGATAAAAGCAAGAGCTGGCTCCCTCAGCGTGGGAAATGCTGCTGCCTAGCAACAAGGCTAAAGAATGAAAGCAGAGGTTTTTCTACCCGGAACTAAGAATTCGTCCCTTGTCAATTCTAATGAGTTTGTTAAAGTAAATCCAAATGGAGAAGCTAGACCTCTGTTGAAGTGATGATGGTGAAGGCAGTTTGCACAGGTGTAGAGACAGTTCTTCAGCCCTCCTCTCCCTCCATGAACCCCACCTGTTCTAGCTGCCAGCATTGCACTGTTAGTAGTAAGAACTTTTGATAACCTAAAAGAGCATTTTAAAAGGAAGACTTTGAGAAGACTTTATTGACATATCGTAACCCTCTGTTGGTTTAAGGAAGGGACTCTTTCTTGAAGATTTTGTGCACTCTAGGGAGCTGTGAAATCTGTCCTTATAGTTCCATCTGATCCTACTTTACTGTCTGGGGGAACTTATCTCTTCCTTTGATGGTCAGTATCTTACACCATCAACAAATTTGACATTTTATTTTGAAAAGTCTCAAGATAACTATGTCTTATGTATCAGCAGGTTGTTTCCTAGAAGAAGCACGTGGGAAGTTAGTGAACTCACTAACTTAAAGAGATAGATTTGAAGCAAGTTTTTCTAGCTGAATTCACTTTCAATTCTGCTTCATATTGCACCTCTTTATTTTCAATGTACTTCTTCTGTATCATCAGTAATATTTTCTTACATTCCACTAGAATGTAAATCCTATGAAAGCAGAGATTCTGTTTGTTTTGTTCATTGATATACTCCTGTATGAAGAATATAGTTAGAAAATCAATAAATATTTATACAATGAAATTAATATTTTCCACCTCCATCTAGGGGCTCAAAATCCTCAAGCTGTTTTTTAGCTTCTTGAAATATCTTACCTTAGCTCTCATCAAAATGTAACTCTCTTTTTGCTGATAATGACTTAACTTGTAATCCTTTTGGTTTAGTATATTGGAAAAAGTTGCCTAGGAGTTATGATTCCCAGAATTAGTCAAGAATCAACTAACAATTACTGTGTTTCCCCGAAAAGAAGACCTAGCTGGACAATCAGCTCTAACGTGTCTTTTGGAGCAAAATTAACATAAGACCCGGTCTTATTTTACTATAAGACCGAGTATAATATAATATAATATAATATAATATAATATAATATAATGTAATGTAATGTAATGTAACTTAATGTAATGTAATGTAATATAATACAATATCATGTCATATCATGTCATGTCTTATAAGACTGAGTCTTATATTAATTTTTGCTCCAAAAGACGCATTAGAGCTGATTGTCTTGCTAGGTCTTACTTTCAGGGAAACACGGTAGTTGGGGAACCTTGGGCTAGTCACTTAAATTTTCTGGGTCTCCTTTGGTTCATCTGTAAAAGATAATATAATAATGCCTTTATCTTGCAAAACTTTAGATTGGATCTAATCACGTCACAAGCAGTTTAATGGTTTAAAGCAAGAACTCTGGATCTAGAGTCAAATCTTTACTTTTTACTTTCTAATTAATTATATGACTTCAGGCAAGATATTTAACCTTTTTATGCATTAGTTTCTTCATATATAAATGGAGATATTTATAGTACCCCTCTCTTAGAATTATTATATAGATTAAAAATAGCCAATACACTTATGCAAAACACTTAAAATAGTGCTTGCCACATAGAAAGTGCTCATAGTAAGTGTTAAGTATTATTATTAAATGTAAAACACATTTGGAAAAATGTGAATTGCTGTACAAATGTAAGGTAATTAGGTTTCCATTTTAACACCTCGTCAATGGCTTAAGCTAAAATGAATGTCTAATGCTGAAGTTTAGGACCCATGTTAAACTAGGGGTGAATAATTTGGCATCTCTCAAATTGAACCTCATAGTTAGCCATGCAGTCTGTCTATTCCCAGGGCTGGTGTGAGCTGCTCATGTAACAGGGCACAACGGCTAAATTTACTTTCTGAGTTCTGTTATCATCTATCTATGTGATGTTGAACAAGTCAATTAACTGATTTGATTCTTAGTTAACTCATTTGTAAAACGGGAATGATAGCAGCTTATTGCCTTTTTTAGAGGGTTAATGAGAGGCCCAATTAAGAAATTCAATATTCAGGTATGAAATGGTATTATTCTTTTGTTTATTCTCTCTGACATTTTGATAGACCTTTAACTATTCTGCCTTACAAAAATAGTAGGCTGTTTGATGCTGTGCAACTCTAGGTGTAGCCTCTTCTACAGGCAAATATTATTTCTTTTTCTATCCACACTCCTCCATTATTCAAAGTTGAAAACAGACCCTATACACCGTCCAATTAGCTAAGGCCCAGATTCAAATGGACTGTAGGGGCAGTGGTGGAAGAGGGCTTATTGACTGCAATCACTCAGCCTTAAGGGCCCATCTCAGAGCAGTATAGTGTTTGCAAATGGCCAAGTTGGTCTAACTGGATTCATTTTCCAAGTTTAATATAGTAAACTCCTTAATGGAGTACAGCATTTAAATTCTTGTTATGTTTCATAAATATGAATATTATAGAGTTGGTATAGAATATGTAAGCGACTCACAAAATGTTTTCATTTTTGGTTTTTGGTTCAAATCCTGGCTAGCTTTTGCTTTGGGGTTATGATGGAACAACTGGGAGTATCCCTCTGGTGATAAGTAATCATAAAACTGGAAAAAACATATGAAGCAATTATTGTCAGACATTGGAAAACAGGCAATGCAAAAGATGTCCCCTGAGAGAAACCCATGTGGTAAACCCCACATTGTTGCAGCTTTCTGTTTGGGCATATTTTCCCAACCATGGTGTGGAGAGCTGGATCTAAGCAGTATGCAGTAGTCCTGGTGAGCTGAGGAGCCGTAGATCAGAGTTTGGGGTTTTTGAAATGGCTGGGCTGCATATGTGCAGGGCAAGACTATACAAGGCTTACCAGAGAACACTGCTGCACAACTGGATATGGAACGGAAGTAAAGCTTGATCAGGGCTTAGGGGGAGTTGGATACACTGCACAGCAAGAATGGAGACACACCATCAACCTTGTTAATGCCTGAGGCATCCATCTTTGAGACGAGAAAGACCACATCTTAGGCCTAAGATCCATGCTATAGAATAAGACTGACTCTCTCAACCTAATCTCAGAAAGCCTAGTACCAATCCTCCAGAAGCTAAATTGAGAGGTGTACCAGACAGCCACTCCAACTAAGTGAAAAGCCATAACTATACAAGTTCACGGTGATCAATCAGTGATTAATCTGCCTACTAGCATAAAGATAAACCCTTTTAAAAGGAAGATAATAGAATCTAGAGTCCCTAGAATGTATCATGAACAGTACCTAATACACAATAAAAAATTACCAGATATGCAAAGAAACAGGAAGACATGACCCATAATCAAGAACAAAAGTCAATGAAAAACAACCCCAAGATGGCTCCAATGATTCTAGATTTATGAGGTAAAATCTTTAGAGCAGCTATTATAAATATTTTAAGAGAAAAGATGAAAAATACGAAAGAGTTTTAAAAATTATGTCTAGTAGATGAGGGTAAATGGGATCAAATATATGGTAATGGAAGGAGAACTGACTCTGGGTGGTGAATACACAATGTGATATATAGATGATGTATTACAGAATTGTACACTTGAAACTTATGTAACTTTCTAATCATTATCACCCCTTTAATTAAAAAAATTATGTCTAAGTAAATAGCTAGGGAATTTCAACAGAGAAATGAAATATATATATTTCAACATCCCTCTTTTCATAATTGATAGAGTAAGTAGGTAAAAAATCAGTAGCTGCACAAAAATCTTAATGACACTATCAATCAAATATACATAATTGACATTTACCAAGCACTTTACCCAACTACAGAATACCCATTCTTAAGCACACGTGGAACATTTACTAAAATAGCCATCTGCTGAGCCATAAACTAAATCTCAATACATTTAAAAGAATTGAAATCATATAGAGTATATTCTCTGACAAAATGGAATTAAGTTAGAAATTAATAACAATAAGCTATCTAGAAAATCTCCCAAATATTTAGATATTGAAATAGCACAGCTATCAATAATCCACACTCAGTGAAAAAAATCACAAGGAAATTAGAAAATATTTTGAATTTAATTATAATAAAAACATAACTTATAAGATTTTGGTACATAGCAAAAATAGTACTTAGAAGGAAATTTAGAGATTTAAATGCTTATTTTAGAAAAAAAATTTAAAATCAATGATCTAAATTTCCACATTAAGAAACTAGAAAAAGAAGAGCAGATTAATTAGAAAGAAGGAAATAATAATAATAATAAAACCAGAAATCAATGGAATAGAAACAATAGAGAAAGTTATAAGAAATAAAATTTATTTAACTCACTGTTATTTTTAATAAAAATGCATGCTAATAGTTTTAAAAGTCAAAGCATAGTAAATAATTTATGAAAGAGTCCCATGTACCATGTCCCACCCTTTGCACCCCTAGCTCTGCTTCCCAGAGGCCAGCACTGTACTTGATTTTTTTCTCTAGTGTTTACTGCATAATTTAAAATTAAGTATTTAGCTCTATTTCTTAATATATCAATTTTATACATTATCTGTACATTTTCTATTATGGTACAGTAGGCTTTAGCACATGCAGTTCACTGCCTGTTGCTTCCTCTTCTCCTTCCAATAGAGGAGGATCACGATTTTTAAAAAAATCAGTATTCAATTTTTATAATGTTATGACAAAGTATCATTTACTGCTGAACCATAATCATAGTATACTATGTTTATGTTTCCTTTCTTCTACAACTTTTTGTTAGTTCTGGCATTAATAATTGCTTGATTCTTATCATTTTCATAGTTTTCTCTGTATCTATTGCTAATGCTTACCACTTGCTCCAACAACCTCGCCATACAATTTCCCATATCATAAAACATATGAGATAGTCTCCTATTAGTTTCATTAAAAAAAAAAAAAAATTCTCTCCTGGAGCTTCTGTTTATTTGCAACTCCTGCTCTTTAGAATGCTGCACTCAATGCTACCATTCTTGGGTTTCCCTTTACTATCACCCAGAGAATTCCTCTCACCTCTCTGTGTGTTGAATCCTAGAAAATTTCAAATCTCATATAATCCTCTTCCTTCATTTGCTATGTTGTTTTGATGGTGTAGAAACTACACTCTTCTGGAGAAAGAATGAATCATAAGTAAATTAATTTTGTTTAGATACACCTATCTAAAAACTTTAGTCTATCTTTTTGCTCATTGCTTAGCAGAGTATAGAATTTTAAGTTGGAAACCATTTTCAACTAGACTTTTGAAGGTATTTCTCTAACGACTCTAGTCTCCAGTGTTGAGAGGCCCCAAACCATGGTAATCCTTGAACTTATTTATAGTCTTCGAAAGCTTTCTTTAGCTCTTTTTTTTTTTTGGCATGTCTATTTTTTTAAAAAAGAAAAACAACTTTATTGAAGTGCAATGAACTGCAAAATTAAAAGTGTACAATTCGATACTTTATTACATGTGTACACCCATGACATTATCACCATAATTTAGACACATCCATCAGTTTGGAACAGCCAAAGTTTTCTTGTGCCCTTGTATAATCTCTCATTTCTGTTACCCACCTCCCATGACATGACCACTAATCTGAGTCCTATCAGTACAGATCATTTTGCATTTTCTAGAATTTTATATAAATGGACTCAAATAGTATGCACTCTTTTTTTGCTTGGTTTGTCTTACTTAGCATAATTTTTTATTGTCTCCATGTTCTTACATGTATCAATATTTCATTTTTTTATTACTGGGAAGCATTCTTTGTACACAAGTAGTTCTAAAATTTATATGGAAATGCAAATAAGCTAAAATTGTCAAATTTGTTTAGACAATCAGCAAAGTTGGAGGACTTACAGTACTTGATTTCAAGACTCACTTACAAAGCTACTATAATCAAGGAAGCGTGGTATTGGCATAAACATTTTAATCAATGGAATAGAATCACGAACCAGAAACAGATCCACACATACGAGTATAGTGATTTTCAGCAAAGGTGAAGAAAGAATAGTCTTTTCAACAAATGGTGCTGAAACAACTGGAATATTCATATGGGCAAAAATGAACTACCATTGTTACCTCATACCATACACAAACATTTATTTTAAATGGATTATATATCTAAACATAAAAGCTAAAACTATAAATTTCTAACAGAAGACATAAAAGAACATCTTCCTGATGTTGGTGGAGACCAAGATTTCTTAAATAGGCTATGAAAAGAACAAACTATAAAACTAAAAAATAAAAAAATAAAAAAATAACAACAACAACATCATCACACTTACAATTTTTAAATAATGATTTCTTAACATCATTCAATATAGAGCTAGTATCCACATTTCCCTACTTGTCTTATAATTTTTTGTTCGTTTTTATATTTTATTTATATTCTAATCAGGATCCACATAATTAGAGCCATGTATTTAAATTGGTTAACTTGTCTCATAAGACTCTCTTCAATTGTAAGTTTCCCCATTTATTTTTTTTATTTTTTTTTTTGAGTGGTAACAAGGTAAGAGCCAAGACTTCTTTAAATATTGGGATATCCAATAAAATATAAATTATTTACTTCAACTTGTTTATCATCGAGAAAAATAGCTGTAGGCCTCCTTGGCATATAGGAGGGAAGAAAGCTTGCTTCAGGTGATATGGCACCAAGAGTGATGAAAACTGGGCTGCCTCACTGGCCTCCATCATTCCTGAATTCTCCTTCGGTAGACTCACTCCATTATACATTTAAAAGCCCTCTTTTACAACACTGCTGCATTAAATTCCCTTGTATATCACATTCTGTAAACAGGAAATCTGCTAATCTCTGATATTAATCTCTCCATTCTTTGCCAGCACAATGTTTATAAATGAGGTCGAGGGGATGGCAGCCTGGTGAGTCATGAAAGAGTCAACTCTACTCCGGGGAGTTTTAGTATGGCGTGCCTTTAAATGCCTTCTAATTCTTAGAAAAATTGATAATCCATGTATTTATTGCTTTTGAGTAAAGGTACATGCCAGGATAAGATGCTAGTTTTTCTATTTCCAGAGTGAGTTTTCTTACACCTACTTGACTAAACTAACTTTCTCATCACTATTCAATGGCTATTTCCTACCTTTCAAAAAGTATAAAACATGTCATTGTATTTTTAAGCTAACAAGTATTTAGAGACCACAAACTTTAGTTTTTCTTTTTTTCCTTTTCCCTTGTTGCTACTCCTTTACCTTTGCTTGAATTTCTGGGTGACAAGAGTACTGAAGGATGTGCCCAAGGGTAGAAATGCCATGAGACAGCAACCCACAATAGGGCTCCCATGCCACTTTCTAAATCAACTTTATTGAGGTATAATTTACATAACATAAACTGCACCCATATTAGGAGTCTAATTCAATGAGATTTGACAAATGTACACACTATGTAAACTTCACGCCAGTCAAGAATTTGGGTTTTGTTTTCAAAAATAGTTTTTATATACATCAACACGTATTTATGGATGAAATGATAAAATGTCTGGCATTTGCCACTATATAATATGGATGAAGAAAGGTAAATTTTGACTTCACTTAATATCATATTCTTAAGAGAAAATTGGTCATGGAATGAAGGATTATGAATGAATCTGAACTTTTACTTTAGAGTGACACTTTGGGTAATAGTTTTGGAGCTTCCTCTCTAAGTGTTTGAAGCACGCTCCTAACCAAAGTCATAAGAACAGGATCAGGAGCCCTCAGAGCTTTTTACTCTTTAGTTTGGGAATTGCCTTATGCCCTGTTCCCTTTATCCTCTGTCTATCACTTTTACGGCTTCCATCTTACTTGACTTCTACCTGGTTCCCTCTCTTTCCCTGGTGCTGACTCCAGGGGAGGGGTCAGGTTAAGTCCTGGCATTTTCTTGGCATGCCATTTCCAGGATGGACTCCTTCATGTCTACACACACCATCACCACACACAGGTGATGTCTTCCAACCTTGGCAAACCTCATGGGTTTAACACTTCAAAAGGAGCTCCTGAAGACCCTCTCTGTTTGAGGATATAGAAAAGAGTTGGATACAATGGTACAGTTTTCACAACCGATCATCAGAATTGGAAGAGAAAAGTGTGAAATTATGGGTACATTACAATTCCACCAGAGTTGGATGAGCAATGTACTGATTCCACAGAAAAAAGATTCCTGGAAGAAAACTAAATTAAATTCACTAAATTAAATTAAATTGTTATTCTTTAAACCACAGTTTAAGTAATGTGACATTTTTCAAAGTGTGGGTCATGTTCCTTTAATGAGTTGTGAAATTAAGTTAATGGGGAACAAAACTCATTTTTAATGGACTAGATGAGAATAAAATAGAATAGAATTAAAACATTAAAGTGAACATACATAGTAAGCGTGAATATATTTTTTGTAGAACTGTTAGTTTTCTGAATGCGTGTGTGAGTATGTGTGGGTGTGTGTGTACATGCGTGCATGTGTGCTCTGTCACAATATAAAACTAATTTTTGTGGTTTGTCCTTCCTAAAAAGGTTTGAAAACCCCTTGGTTACGAATTTGTGTATACGATAATCAAGTAACAAAAAGATTCAAGAGGGAAAATCAAGATAAGTTTGAATGAAAATTTCTTTCTAACCAAATTCCCAGTAACTGGTCACCTGAATCAGAGAACTAAAGCTAAACCATGCCAACCAGTCAGAAATCAGAAATAACCTGACAGAAGAAACAGGCTACTAGGTGTCACCAGATTTGTTGTTGTTTTTGGGTGGTTTTGCTTACTATGTTTTTCTGTTGATTTTAAAAGCCCTATGCATATTTGTCACTTGGTAACTGCCATTTCCAGACTGGCATTTGTCTCTCTCTAGATGCAGCTGGTATAATATCAGCTGATAGGAGGAGGATGAATAAGGCGGTGTAAATTTGCGGTTGGTCTACCAAGCATCCACACGAAGAATGCTATCCAGCCCCCTCCCCCACACACAGTTGAGGTTATGGTAAGAGCAAAGTCAGAGGACATTAGTCACTTAACCACAGACTGAAGCAACACTGATGCTCCTACAAGGTTGGCTATATGCCAAGGCCATGTTTGGCCAAAGAATGTGTGCCCTTTGATTCCAGCGGGCATAGAACTACAAATTCTCAGCTGATGAAAGGTGCATCTCTTTTAGCAGCCCCAGGGTGGAGAAAAAATTTCTCCCTTGCCAAATTTTTTTAGTGTAAACCTTTAAATAAGACCTGTGAGCTTTCATAATGCCTACACACCTGGAAATTTTTAATTCAAATCCTCTAAAACTTTGTGGGACTAACAGTCTCTCACTATTGTGTGAGAGTCACTGCAGACTGGATTTGCAGGTTTCCATCCCAGAAGGAATAAGACCTATTAAAATAAAGACCATAACTAATAAGGGCTGACTCCTCAAAGGGAAAGGCACTTTGAGAGGGCATAATTAAGACGAATAATTTATCTCAGGATGATATGATTATTTGGAAAATGAAATGTTCAAGTTCTGACTGATGGGGTCAGGAGGAAATAAGTCCTAAAGTATTAAAAGGGGAGTGGGGTGGGAAACACAATTGGACAGAAAAGAATGTAAAATCTATCAGGAGTTTCACAATGTGATCTAATTGGTGGTGTGTCTCTGGGCCTACCATATTGAAAGCAGAATGGAGGGGGGCGTGGCATGGCTTTCTGAGCAGTCATCAGTGATTCACTGGTGGGCACAGCTGGGGCCCCAGGCAGCAGGGAGAAAGTGCAGCCAGACTGAGCAATGCAGGTTCTCAGGACCACAGAGATCCACAGCTGCAGCTCGACTCTGACGCACAACGGGACATTGCCAAGCTGTCCTTTCCCAGAGAACAGTTTGCTCAGGTTCATGTTCTTGCCCCGTTGCAAATTTCAAATGAGGTGATAAGAGTGGCATCTGTAACATTTCCTGGCAGAGAGGCATTTATCTCCTCCCCCTCCCAGACCTTGTTCTCTTTTGTACCTTTTTCTGCTCCTGTTTCACAGTGTAAGGGCCTGGTAATGGAGTGAGACCAACCCGTATTCAGATCTAGCCTCCCTATATGCTTGTCAGGTGGCCTTCTGTAAGCCTCAGTTTCCTCAGCAAGAGAATGGAGAGATAACAACGCTTATCTTATAAGGTTGTGTGAGGATTAAAATAATATGCGTACAAAAATGTACATGAAATGCTTTGCAAACATTTAGCCCTCAAGGTCAAGGTTTCTCAACCTCAGCACTTTTGACATTTTAGCCAGATAATTCTCTGTCATGGGGGGGGGAGGGGCTGTCTTGTGCATTTTAGGATGTTGAGCAGCATCCTGGTCTCTAAATTCATTTTCCAATTTTATTTGATACATTATTTAATAGCCATTTTTTGGCTATCATCAGTGCTCTGCAATTTTGTGTTCTCCTTTTCCTAAATGTGTTTTATTGCAAATGCAACAAGTAATTGCTATAAAGAAATTAAAATAGAAGGCATAAAGAAAAAATAGGTCATTTACCAGAATTAACCACCATTAACAATTTTTTATGCATCTTTCCAGGTATCTTCTGAGATACAATTGCACCACATAAATACATATATTTTTGAGATTCTTTGGTTTCAAGGGATAAACAAAAGCAAACTGGCTTTTTAAACAAAAAGAAAGGCTTAATTAGCTCAGATAACCCAAATTTTGGAAGACGTAGACTTGGCCTTGGAGATGATTGAAACCAGGACTAGAGAGCATCATCAGGAATCACTCTTTTCCTCTCTCTTCTCGGTGTCTCTCTTGCATGTTGCTTCATTCTTCCGCACTGGATACTCCATGTGACCACTAACAGTGCCAAGCTCTGAGCCTTACAACTTTGTGACCAGAGAGGAAAGGGACATTGTATTCCAGGGAATGTTTCTGATTGGTACAATCTGTTGATTGCCAGGGGCATGAGGTATCATGAGAAGCTTAGCTAGAGTCACACGATCAACCCATTGCTGGAGAACATGTCTGTTGGTAGAAAAAGCAGGGGAAAGGATGCTGGGCAGCCAAGAATGTGAGGCATCTATCACACCTTTTTTAATCCGAGTAGAATCATAATATGCATGTTGTTCTCCAATTTGTTTTAATCAGTAAACTATGTATTGTGAACTTCTTTCCATAACAATATATATTGTTATCAGCTAATTAAACAGTCTACACTCAATAGAACAGAAATAGGAAACTGTTTTAGTTTTCTCTCTAATCACTTTCTTTCAACCATATTCCCTAGAATCTCCCGTTCTGACCCTTAATGACATCTTGGGCAGATCTCATAGCTTTCTGGTCACTTTTTATTAGTCAAATGTTCTGTCCTGTCTAGGGTAGTTAAAACTAAATCTCGCATCCAATATCATACTTATTCTCTTCCTCACAGCTGCCAGTGCAGGGCAGACTTCAGTACAGTGCTTTGGAGTAGAGGAGGGTATGGGTGACCTTTTCACTTTTTCTTCTCTCCCTCTTCTGTGGTTGGGGTGAGAAGGAGGGAAAATAAGAGAGACAGTGCCTCTTATTTATGTGATTGTTATTGGCTGAATTATGGTCCCCTAAAATTCATATGTTGAAACCCTAATGCCCAGTACCTCAGAATGTGATTGTATATGGGGATATGGTCTTGAAAGCAGTGATTAAGTTAATATGACACCATTAGGGTGGGCCCTAATCCAAACTGATTGGTGTCCTTATAAAACAAGGAAATTTGGACACACAAAGAGACACTCTTTTGCGCAGAGGGACAACCATGCCAAGGAGAGCAGCCTCAGAAGAAAGCAACCCTGCAGGTTCCTTAATCTGGAACTTCCAGCCTCCATAACTGTGAGAGAATACATTTCTGTTGTCTAAGCAACTCAGTCTGTGGTATTTTGTTATATCACCCTGAGCAAACAGATGCAGTAACCATGGCTGGGGGTGTTCTGATGGTGCTCGTCGTACTTTAAAGTCTGCCTTGTTCATGGGACACATAGTATGTGGCTTCTTCAGGGGACTCAGAAAGTTCTCCTCAGAGCATAGCTCTTAGGCATGGTAAATACTCTGAAGTTCAACTTTATCCGATCCCTCTCAGCTCCTATCCAGGGCAGTTCATCCCACAGTCTCTTATTCCTGGCGGGGGTTTGGGGGGGACAGGGTGTCTCTGTTCTGGTGACCAAGCCTCTTGGGTAGGGTATCCAGCAAGGTGTCTGGAGTCCAGCTACATTCTGAGGATTATTTTACTCTCAGGAGTGGACAGGCAGATTGCTCCAGGACTATGGCTTCTTTGCCCAATCTCTTTTATTCCCTACTCAAATAGAGGACAAAGGAACAGTTCTACTGAATAAACAGTTATCCAAGCAGGGAATAAAATGTGAGGACCCCCTTCTGGCTTACACCTCTAATCTCTGTGCGTTTCCTCTTGTTTAACTCTTTTGAGAAATATTCTCCTCATGAGGAAAGAAAGGGAAACCATAGCACTCTCTACATGTCTGATATCTCAAGACTGAAAATTCTCCTTGAATTTTGTTTCCCAAAGTGGTTTGCATATATATATCTAGACTGAAGGGAATTATGTACTGATAGCTGGGTAACTGAGCCAACCCAGCTGTTTCTTACCTGCCCTGAAGAGGTACTTGGCCCAATTGCATTAAGGCTCCCTTTTGAATGTGGGTTACTTATCACCTCAATCTCCTGTCAACTCTGGAACAGTATTCAACACAAATCAGTTTATTTAAAATCTATTTTAATGACTTGCATAGTATGAAAACATACTTTGTTTAACTAGTCTTCTGCTGATAAACATTTGGGTAGGGTCCAGCTATGGCTTTAATAACATCCTCTTACTAATTTGGGGAACACGTGAGCGAGTGTGTGTGTGTGTGTGTGTGTGTGTGTGTGTGTGAATATGTTTCATAGGCTAAATTCCTAGATTTAAAAATGTTGAGTCAAAATAGATTAGCATGATTTTAAAAAGTTGCTTGGTATATTATTACAAACTAAACTTTTTTTTACATTACCATAAAGTAAAATTGCCTTTTTTATTTTGGTATACAGTTCTATGAATTTTACCACATGTATACATTCCTGTAGTCACCACTATAACAGGATACAGAATACTCCATCACCCCCCAAAAAACTTTCTCATGATACCTCTTTATATTTGCCCTCTTCCTGCTATCTATTACCCCTGGCAACCATTGATCTGTTCTGGCATAATTTGTAATGGTAATTTGTTCAATTTGATTGATTGACAAAATAATGATTACTCTGTCAATAGGTTCAAGACATTAGTTGCTAGGTCTGCTAACAACTAATCATGTTTCCACATAATTAACCCTAACAAAAAGATAAACTACTTAAAAATCTTTTTCAAAAACATTTAAGTACAATAGCTTTCAAAATACTTCAGTCCTTATGAAAGGCAAGCCTTATGAGCATAGAATATGCTAACGTTATACGTAATTCCATCTGTTTTTAAAAACAATTATGAACTAAATCGTATAACAGATGAATGCGTAAGTATCGTTTAAGAATAATAAAATAAATGCCCTTATACTCATTCCCCAGCTTAACATCTTGAGTATTACAGTACTTTTTGATGCATTGTGTTTTCATCCCTGATGGCATCACCCTTCCTGGACCTGAATGTGTCCCTTTGAACCAAACTTTTTTGAATATAGTTTAAGACTTATTTGGAAGAATGATGGAATTGTTTCTCTTTATATTAAAAACTGAATTACTCTGGTGAATAGAATAATGGATCCCCATTTGTCACAATCCCTGGGACTTGTGACAAAAGGCACTTTGCAGACGTGATTAAATGAAAGGCCTGATATGGGGAGATTATCCTGGACTATGTTGAGGGGTTCCAATGTAATGACGAAGGCCCTTATGAGAAGAAGGCAGGAGGGTCAACATCAGGAAAGGAGATGTACTAATGATGTTGGAGTGATGAGAGGAAGGGCCACAAGTCAAGGAATGCAGACAGCTTTTAGAAGCTGGAAAAGACATGTAAGATCATACATTTGTGTTGTTTTAAGTCACTGAGTTTGTGGTAATTTGTTACAGCAGCAACAGGAAAGTAATAAACTCTTTATTCATGGTTTTAAAAAGATTTACTGAATTCTTTAAATGTAATCGGGTATCTAAACATTTTTATTTTAATACAATTTCAAACTTTCTCAAACATCAAAAGAATAGTATAAGAAACACCTGTATTCTCTTTACCCAGATTCACCACTTGTTAATATTTTGCTTCATTTGCTTTATCATTTACTGTCACTCACTCTATTTTTTTGAACCATTTGGAAGTACCTTGCCGATATTATGATTCTCTATCCATAAATTCTTTAGCGTGCATTTCCTAAAACCAGGGACTTCTTTTACATAGCCATATTACAATAATCCAAATCATAAACTGTAACTTTGACATAATATTATAACATAAAATTCATATTTAAATGGCTCCAATGGTCCCAGTAATGTTTTTCCATAGTTATTAGTTTCCCTGGTCCAGGATCTAATCCAGGAGCACACATTGCCGTTAGTTGTCACGTCTCCTTAGGTTCTTGTAACCTGGAACAGTTTCATCATCTTCCCTTATCTTTCATGTTTCTGACAATTGTAAAGAGCTACTTTATTGGATGTTGTAGTTATTTTATAGGGTATTTTTCAATTTTGCTTTATCTGAAGTTTCCTCATGATTCAATTCCAGTTATGCATTTTTGGCAGAAACACCATGGATGTGATATTATGTCCTGCTCTGTGCATCACGTCGGAAGGCACACAAAGTCAGCCTGTTTCATTACTGGTGATTTTAATCTTCTGTACAGTGACTATTTCCTTTGAGTAATTAATAAGTAATTTGTATGGGGGGATACTTTGAGATTACCTTCTCAACCCTATGAACTTCAGTCTTGATTGTAGTCTCCCCTATTTCCATTTTTTAACTCCCTTCTTCAATCATTGAAAAACCTAGCTTCTGTGATCTGATATGACATTTTAACCTATTTTAAATGGTCCTTCGTGTCACCATTTTCCCATCACTTACAGCTCAGTATCATAAGTCATTGTGAATAAGGATAATTTATATGCATACAATTACAAAATCCTGATCAAATCATGTTTAAAATTTCTTTTTGGGACTTTGTGTCGCCAAAACATTTTCTGCGTTTCCATAATTTCCAGTGTTATTTTGATTTTTTGGGGGGAAGAGGCAAGACCACTTCTCAGAATGTGTATAAATGGTTTACAATTTAGGTAATAAAATAAATCACTCTCTAGTTTAAGAATTTCTGCTGACCCACAGGCATTATCTGGCAGGTCCCAGATTTGGTAGCACAGCTGTAATTATTCAAGTTCCAGAGAATATCACAAAGGTAACCAACACAGATAGGCCTCTTGTGAGGTAATTGTTTTTCTTTTTTCCACACAAGGGCACTTTTGAGTTCAGTGGCAAACCTGAGTTCCTGACACAGACTTCTGATTGATTCTAGCAATGCCATCGTGACTCTCCATGATTGCTGTTTTGGGAAGCTGACTGACTGGCACATCCACCTAACTCAGGTTCAGATTGGGTCAGGCTTGGGCAGACTGTGTTTTCAAAAGGATCATCTAATCTGATTGGTAGTTTCCCATTTCCTGAAAATGATAAATTTAAAATCCAAATATACTTATTTGGTAATCTACCTTGACCTGATCAAGGACAGAAGGGTCAGGGAAGAGAGTGGTCATGATAACATTAGACCAATTTAGAGTCTCTCAACTATGGGGAGAATGGGTACGAGTAGAGCATTCTGTGGAGGGCAAAGGAGCCGAGGTGCAGTAGCAATGCACTGCGAACCCTGGAGACATCAGAAAAGGTTCGTATAGGTATCTGATGTGCTTTCCCTGGGAAGGGCAGAGTGGTTGTGCACATGGACGTGGCACCAGACAGACTTTGGGTTGAGTCCTGGTTTACTGAATGATTCTGTGCATTGAATGACTTTCAAAAATGTATTTATTGAATGACTCTGGCTAAGTTACTTAACTTTTTTCAGGTTTAGTTTCCTTCTCTGTAAAATAGGGATAATGAAGGTGCTTATATCACATGGTTAGTGTGAGGGTGTATTAAGACGTGTGCGAAGCTCAGTGAATGTCAGAGGGCTGGTTCTGTGAGTTTACGGAGTCTACACAGTAGCTTAATTGGTCAATCCTTAGTTTTGTGAGTATCAAGGGAAAGGCTCAAAAGTGATTGTGTTTTCATTGGCAAGCTGGTCTTTAAAACAATAGGATCATTTCTGGCAACCATGTGGGTGGGGAGAATGTGTGGACAAACTCCCAAGTGGCGAGGAAGACAATGTGTCACCCCAGCACAGTACAACGCACTTACCATGACGTTCTGTATTGTGAGGCCATATCTCAGACCACAGTGAGCAACATCTCCTCTGGCATAACTGTGCGCATGTAAATCATAGGTCTTTTTTTGTAATAGTTAGCAGAGCTACCATATCTCCATATGAAATGACGTGAGGAAATGTTTAGGAAATCATGTTAAAAGAAGAAACAAAATGGGTCCTCCCCGCTGACTCCCTTGCTATCAGTAATTAGGAGGCATGTAAATTCAGGTCAGAGTCCCTGCCTCCTTCCCTACTGGTGTCTGTCCAGTACTCTAGGTCTGGGCACTATTCTTGCTTTTGGCCACGATGGTCAGGTTTGCTCCCGGCTCAGACCCTGAACTTGGTCTCTACCATATTTTCTCCACACAGACTTCTCTAGTGTCACCAAATGACATCCACCATTGGTTCCTGAAGCTTCATGCTCCATGCTCTGGGTCTGGGATATCGGACATGTTCGGGGGACATCTGGGATGTGTACCTCCCCCAGGAGACATCCAGGGAGGATGAGGTTTGGATCACCTCAGGCCTTGTCCTGAATGACTCCAGACCACCAGACGGAGGAATGGCCACACTCCAGGACTTGACTGGAGTCAAGGAGCCAGGAACGTAATTCCATATGCCTCCCTTGGTTACCTGCTACCTGGATTTAAACTTCCTAGCCAAGTCAGTCAGTGATACAAAGCAGATTCAGCTCTAGCCCACTTCTGAGTAACAGACATTATCATCGCCGCTTGGCAAAAATGGAAGCGTGAAATGTGAGTCAGTTGTTTTATTCCACTTCCTAGTGGAGAGAGACAGTTTCTCATCCCGTGTGAATCGAGTCATCCAGGAAGAAACTCTGTCCCAGAGAATTATTCAGACAGCGACTGTGGCTGCTCCTAATTAGACGCAGGCTGGCTCAGGAGGCTGGGACCTGATGCGGCGGACGAGCACAGCTGCTCTTGGCCATCACACCAGGCTGGCCTCTTCTTCAGTCTCCTGGCACCGGTGTTCCTCCCTTAAGCAAATGATCACAATGATCATTACTGCCTATTTAAGTGTAGCACACCCAGTTTTTGGTGTTATCTCCTCTCAACCCCGACACACACACTAGCTTCTGAGGAGGTGGCTTCCAGCCACTGGAGAGCTTTTTAATTTTTTTTTTTTTTATTGCTGAACCCTGAGACGCTGCCAGCAAGCAAGGCTGGCGGCAGACTCAGAAGCAGAGCTGAATTACTCACCATGATGGGGGTGGCGGTGCGGGACAGGAAAACTAGAGTCCTACGGGGGAAATACAGGATGGCGGAGACACAAGACAGTGAGGTTCAGAACTGCTTCAGCAAAGGGAAGAGAAGCTTCCAGGTTGGGGATCCGATACTTCGCAAGAGAATTTAGAGTATTTCTCTGGGGTGTGTACAATGGAAACCAAACCCCTTCCTCCATCTCCTATACAGAATCTTGGTCAAGACCTGTGTTGCTCATGAATGCTTTTGGTACAGAGCAGTGTGTCTATTTATTTATTGGAAAGAAGAGAGATGCTATGTCCTGCATCAAAGTTAGCAAGAGATGAAAAAAGAGGCTGCTTGCAGGACAGTGACGTCTGAGTTATTTGTGTAATTATAGTATTTGTTCAATGCCTGTTCCTCCCTGTCTAATGGCTGAGCTACATGAGGAGAGGAATTATGCTTCTTGTTAGCACATCCTCTTTGCCTAGCACAATCTTGGCACATAGTAGGTGTTCAAATATGTGTTGGATGTATACACAAGTGACTCCACTCAATAGCTCCATACAACTTTTGATTCCCAGCTGAACTGAAGTCTGAAAAACAATGTTTCTTTGTCTCTTTGCCCAAGGTCCCCAGGGCACATTAGGAGGCTGATGGTTGTGGGATAGTGGGTGTAGCAGCAGCAGATTTTAGGGCAATGCATTTAGAAAGACACTCTTGGGTCCTAATATGGTGGTGCTGTTGGCTGACAACATAGTTGGAATACCCTCTGCAGGAAAAAATACAGGCCATCAAGATACCCACTTTATTTTCAGTGGAGGAAGCCAATCTAATTCCCATAAGTATTATAGTCACAGCATTAGTACGGGATTTTACATGCTGATTTATAAGGGAAAAAAATAAAGCTCTGCTAGAAGAATTGCATGTGTTCTTTTCCTGTTTACCCTCTGGGAACTTCTATTGTAGAGAGGAATTGAACTCCCAGTTGTACTCAGTCGTGACATATAGGAAGAAACATAAAGCATACCTAGTTGCAATAACTTTCAATTTTCTTCCTTAGGCCAAAATGAAACTTATTAAATTGAGAAGGAAACTCTATAGGTTACAAAGTGTCACTAAAAGAGAGAATGATATTTTGAATCAGAAGATGGGGACCAGCTCAACCACCTTCCAGCTATATCAGCTTGGAGAAGAAAATTGGATGAATGCTTGGAGCTTCAGTTTCCTTATGTGTAAGATAGAAATATTACTGTGATGTGTGTATGTGACGTTTTGATACAATGGTTTTGATGTAGCTGCTTTGGCTTAACCATTCTCATGCAGCTTAAAAGTATAACAAATCCTTTACACTTTGAATTATTTTTTTGTTTTAAAGCAATGTGTATATGAGAATCCCTACCTCATTTATGTATCCCACTTGAAGCCTGGCTCACCATGGAAAATTAGGAGTCAAAGATGAATTAAAAGCCAGTGATATCTACTATGAATAGGACGTGACAATTAGGGGGTGGGAATCATTGTTTGGGGTGGGGAATTCTATAAATACAAAAATCCAATAGCAGCAACTTCCATATACCCAAATAGTGATATAGTTTGTATCAGGAGAGATGTTTTGTTTAGGGAAATGTATTGAAGACTTCTTTGGAAGTGGGCTTGCCCTGAAAGGAAGCAGAGAAAGAGAGAAAGGAATGCGCGCACGCGCGCACACACACACACACACACACACATACACACACACACACAGAAGTTGAATTGCTCTGCAAAATAAATTAAGGAAATTGTGGGGTTTCTCAAGGGTGATTAAGGAGAGGGATGGCAAATGGCTCAGATTGGTGTAAAGAGAGAAATGTAAGGAGAGAAGAGGAGAGAGCCAAGATGGTGGCAAGCTAAGTTCTAAGGAGGAAGTCTGTGTGGCAGAGAAAGGCAATCCAGTCTAGGGGTGTCCCAGGTCTTCTTCTTTAATAACTGATTTTGCTTGAGTTCTCAATTTCAGAAAACAATCAATAAAAAGTATAACGTTAACCATATAAAACTAGTAATAGCTGAAATGTGGGAAGATGAAAAAAACCAAGAGCAAGAAAATCGTTCCTAATTCACAATGATTCTTCATAGTTGCAGGTTTGCTACCATGTGTTTAGGGTATGGCTTTTGTTTTGTTTATCCGTGTGTGGGGCCCAATGTGCTTCATCATTCTGAGAACTTATGTCTTTCTTTAATTCTGAAAACTTCTCGGACTTTGTCTTTTTCAAATTCCTTCTATTATCTCCATTTTTTTTTTCTACTTTGCCCTTCTGGAAGTCCTATTTGACAATGTTGAACTTTATCTGAGATGTGTGTTTCTGGAAAGCAGGCTAGTTAAGAACACTCCCCCCCCCGCCCCCCGCCCCCATACAACCACCACCACACATACAATTCTTTTGTGTTCTGGAAGCAGCTAACTTCAAAGGACCACCCTGCCCTGGATCCTCTGAAATAAGGCCCATCTCCATCCTTCCTCATGGCTTCCATAAGACTCTCCATGCCTCTCTTATTTACCTGTCTCTGTAAAACCCCAGATCCTCTTCCTTTTCATGACACATTCCTCATCATAAGCTGATGAACTGGTGATTCCTGTGCTCTCTGAATTGCAGTATTCCTACAGAACTATTTTGAGTTTGCTTCTGTTCCAGTCCTAGTAATTTCACAAATCCTGCATCCGTTTTTCATATTAACGTATCATTTTGAGGATAGTGAAAAACTGGGCCTTATCGCCTTCTATGGTATGGGCTTTCATTTCTCATGACTTACATGAATTTTTTTCCACCCAGGGCCCTGGTCACCGTCAAGATCTATTGACACAGACTTTCCCAGAGGATGGTGGTTCTTCTAGCCCCATGTCATGGATGGGATAGCTTTTCAAAATTCTCAGCTATTCTTTTTTTTTTTTTTTGGTCAGAGGCATGATTCCAGTTCCCTCTTCTTGGGAGCATCCTACACACATAGACGTTTAAAATTACCCCTCAATATAAACAAACAGAACTCAGATCTGTTACTGTAAGGTTTAATTTGCCAGTCGTCCTCCATGGATCTTTTTAAGTTCCATGCCTCTCCTATTATTGTAACATACGATTGTATCGTGCAGATAGACCTGGATTTTCAACCTTGACTTCCATTTTAAAGCTTGTTTCTAGTCACGGTTTTGGGAGCTGCTGACTCAGTTGTAGTCAGTAATAGCCAGAGCAGTCAAACTCACATTTTCCAGTGTTAGGCAGGAGAGGAAAATACTCCAGATGGGGAGGGAATCTGGAACCTTCTAATTAAAATCCCAAGAGTTTCCCATTCCCTTTGCTAGGAATGGTTGCTACCGCCATGCTGACTTAGGGGGTGGTTGCTATCATCTGTGCCTCTCTGTGGGACATGTGGACACGCACCCTTCCCTTAAAACAGGGAAGAAAATAAAAGTCAGAGACATAAAATGAAGGCTAGAAATGAGGTTATTACAAGAAGGCATACTAAGAAGTCCTTATACACTTGCTATGGGAGGAAATTAAGATTCCCAACAGCCAGTCTAAGAGGAAAACATAGTTAGTTACCCATTTCACAGTGGCTGAGAGATAAAAACAAGTAAAGTTGCTCAACTGAAGCTTGCAGCACTAACAAGGAGAGTTTATGTGAGGAGGAAGTTCAAACAAATACTTTGATATTTGTCTTAGTCAACTCAAGCTGGTACAGCAAAATACCGCACACAGAGTGGCTTTGATAACAGCCATTTCTTTCTCAGTTCTAGAGGCCGGGAAGCCTAGTATCAAGGGGCTAGCAGATTCAATTCTTTTCCTTCCTGTCTTCCTGACGGCCGCCTCCTCCCTATATATTCACATGAAATGGAGAGGAAACTGTGGTGTCTCTTCCTGTTCTTGTAAAGGGCAGCAATCCCATCATGAGGGCCTCACCCTCCTGACCTCATCTAAACCTAATTATCTCCCAAGGCCCCACCTCCACCATGACATTGGGGGTTAGGGCTTCAAAATGTGAATTTGTGGGGTGGTACAAACATTGAGTCCCTAACAATATGCCCCTTGGAATGCAGACTATGAGATCCCAAAGTTCATGCTTGAGGAAGAATAAATTACACACTAAACGACCTTTTTGGAGGGTATTAACAGATATTATTTTTGTTGAGCTGAGTTTATAGGTTTGGGGTCAGAGCAAAAGAGAAACTAAGAGCTACCCTGCTGGTCTTTCCCTGCCTTTCTCTCATATTTTCCTCAGCCTTCCCTCTACATTAAAGTAGAGTTTAAAGTACCACCAAGTATTTTTTAGCCTGTCAAGAGAATCCACATGTTTCTATCTATGTTTGTTTGGATAGTAAATTTATCCTGGCACAGGCCCTTCCTCATGTTCCCAGCTAATCTGTTTATTATGTCCATATTTGCTTCTCTTCTAGTTTTTATCACTCTCCGATCTCTAACGGGGTTGCCAAAAATTGTATACACATGACTTGTATTCGTCTTTTGTTACCGGTATATATTGAGTATTACAATTTTAATATAGTTTTTTCCTTTCTTAAAATGTGTATACATTTTTTTGGTACCCTCTGTCTTTCTGGGTGTCTCAACTCTTTCTGGTTCATATATTGTTTCCTGTCACCCTGCACATGGAGCTGAAAAAGCAACAACTCTTTTCATGAATGGGAGAGCTCCATAAAAAGTCCTATAAATAAAGGGGTGTGACCGCTGGTGGAGGATGATGTGTTCATGGGAATTGTAGCCCAAAGCAGACTTTCTCCAGTCATAGTTTGGGCACTGTCCCCTTCACTCTGCTTTTTTGTTTTGTTTTATTTGTTTTGTCATTAGCGATCCTTTAGGAGAGCCCTCTCCTAATTTGATATTAATTCAGGATGGCATGAAGAACTCTTAAACCTGGGAGTCATGAAATGTGGGTTTTAAGGAGCTGTTATGTTGAGTAATAAATTTACTTTCCCTCTCCAGTCTTCATTTTTCACATCTGAAAAATAAAGATTCAAAATAGAATAGTAGCTTTAAATGTTCTAAAATGCTATCTTCCAAAGAAGCTTTAAAAGGCAACCTAATAGATTAAAAGAGAGTTGCTATATTCAAATGGAGGTGGTGGTTGTAATGGTGGGTGCTATCCCCTTTCCTTCAGTCCCCATTGAAACCCCAGAGCATCCTATAGAATTGTTCCAACTTTAAAGTGCGACATTGAGAAAACCACTGGTCTAGATCAGAGGTCAGCAAACTTTTTCTGTAAAGGGCTATGTAATATATATTTTTGTTTTTAGGTACAATATCATCTTTGTTGCAATTACTCAACTCTGCCATCATAGGATTAAAACTGCCGTAGACAGTACTTAAACAAATGGGTGTGACTGGATTTGGCTCCCAGGTAATAATTTGCCAATCTCTGGTTGGCAAAACCCCTAGATGATTTTTGAGGTTGTTCCAAGTATATGTATACATATCAGAAGACTCAACTCAGATATACGCATTTTGGTTGATCAAAGAAGGAAACTACATGCATCCAACTAGTCAGTTTTCAAAGGCCATGGGTAAGTCTTCTCCCCATCCTACTTGTGTTTCCATCGAAGCTGCCAGTTTAATGAGCCTGGGTACCATCCTCTCCAGTAGGATTTCTTCTTGAGGCTTCCAGCAGAGGGCAAAAGCAGACTTGTTTACCCACCTGCTTTCTCCTAGAAACTTCAGGCTAGCCTGGGGTTGGGGCTAAACTTTCAGGTAATGTAGACACTCAAAAGTGACATAGAAATGGCATGCATGATAGAATTAGTAAACAATAACATTAAAACACTTATTATAACTGTATTCCATGTGTTCAAGAAATTAGAGGAAATGTTTAACATAAATAGAGAAATAGAAGATAATAAAATGTCCAAATCAAAATTTTAGACATGAAAATTATGTCTGAGGTGAAAAATGCACTGTATGGGAATAATGGCAGATTAGACATAGATCAGTAGACATGAAGACATAGCAATAGAAATACCCAAAATGAAACACAGAGATAGACTGATAAAAATGAGCAGAAAATGGGTGAACTATGGGACAAAATCAAACAGCCAAATAGTTGTGTAATTACAGGCTCTAAAGGAGGGAAGACAGGAAAAGTATTTGAAGAAATAATGCCGCCAAATTTTCCAAATTTGATGAAACAATATACCCTTAGATTCAAAATGTGAATTTCAAGTACAATAAATATGAAGAAAATTACACCAAAAGCATACTAAATCAAACAGCTTAAAAACAGTGATAAAGAAAAAAAGTCTTAAAAGCTGTCAGAGGAAAAAAAAGACCTATCATATACATACAGAGAAACAGATAATGATGAAAATACATTTCTTGTTGGAAAAATGCATGCCGTAAAACAGCGGAGCAGTATCTTCAAGTACTGAAGAAGGAAAGGCTTTAAAAGTAGAATTCTTTACTCAGTAAAAATACCTTCCAAAAATGAAGGCAAAATAACAGCTTTTCATGTATAGGTATATATATATATGTATATATATATATATATATATATATATATATATATATATATATAAAATAACTGAAAAAATTCATCACCAGCAGACTATTATAAGGCCAGTACTATAAGAAATGTTGAAGGTAGTCCTTCAGGCAGAAAGGAAATGATATGAGATAAAAATCTGGATCTGTGAAAAGCACTGGAAATAACTAAGTTGGTAAATGTAAAGATTTTTTTATTATTATTTAAAATCTTTAAAAAATAATCTGCTGTTTAAAGAAAAAATATAACAATGTATGGGGGGTTTTGTAACATATGTAGAAGAAAAATGTAAGACAATAACAGCACAAATACTGGGAGGGGAAAATGTCTAATATTGTGAAGTCTTAGACTGTACATGAAGTGGTATATCACTTGATGATAGACGTTAAGTTAAATATGTATACTATAAACCCCAAAGAAACCACTAAAACCACAGCAAAGAATTATAGTTAATAATTCAAGAAAGGATCTCGAGTAATAGTTGTCAAATACACAAATAAGCCAAAAGGAAGACAGGAAAAGAAGAGAAAGTTACAAAAACACATAGGACAAATAGAAAACAAATTACCTAAAGCTTTTGGGGATCAATAGCTTTGTTGTATAATCCAAGCTTTGACTGTGAGGAAGCCGAAGGACGTTAGAGAAGAATGTCTACATTTGTATACATTGTATATGTATTTAATGCATCCTTATTCTGTGTCAGTTACTGGCCTAGGTGTCGGAAATGCAGTGCTCAATAAGCAAAGAGAAGCATACTTGATGATGAATAAAGACAGAGAAAGCACAGGTGACGCTGACTGAGATCTTAGATCCAGTCCTACCTGAGATCACATCTATTCTGTCTTCCCCAATTATAAAAGGTCATTAAATTTTCCCTTTTGCTAAAGATAGTACTTGGAATTTTGGTTCTGTCCCTTGCATGTGAAAGAATCTGACCAATGGAGAGGGTGAACAAGTATTTTGGCAAGAGTGTAAAAAGGGCACGTGTAATTTGAAATGGCATAGTCAACATATGTATTTTTTGTGTGTGTAGTGCAAAACACAGAAAGTAGAGCTAAAAAAAAATCCTGGTTAGTGGGAATGCACATAATAGAGAGTGAGAAGATGATGTAAACCATTATTTGCTTCTGAAATAATATTAATAATTATAATTTTTAAGCTCCTAATATGCCAAATACTTTTCAAACATTGTATCTCTTCAATCCTCAAAACCATACTCTAAGTAGTAATAGTTGGTTAGGACCTTGAGTCAGTTAATAAATACTACCTGTCTTCACCTAAGTTCTAAATAACCTGAGAAATAAGACAAAAACAACAAAGAGGAAACTATCACTTTTCTTTCTGTAAAAGACTAAGTCAGATGATTTACATCAACAGGCGAGCTGGATGTCTCCTCCACTGAAGCCGTCTAGTCACTGGGATGATGGGTCTGTGCAGATCTCCCAACGTGGGCGCTGTCCAAGAAAGATGTACAACACGGAGGACTTCACTCCCAGGAAGGAACATGGAAAATCGGAGCCAAGAACACTTCGTTTATGCTTACCAAACTCACCCGTTAGATAAGTCTCTTCACTTCATCTTGGGTAGAGTGATTAAAGGAGTGGAGAAAGGCCAGACACACATCCCTATTTGAGCTCCTCCAACTAGGAAGGAAACTTCGAGTGGGGAAGTGTTTCCCAACATAGCTCAGTTTTATAGATGAAGAAAATGAGGCTCAGAAATGTTAAATAATTTGGCCAAGATCATGCATTTAATGCTAAGTGGCAGAACTAGGAATCAAGGTCCAGTTGACCACCAACTTTCCACGTGTTACACTCTGCCTCTTGTTACATTTTAAAATGTTTGTGTGCAATTCTACTACTAGGAATTTAACAATATACCACCGTAAGTGCACAAAGATATATCTAGCAGGATATTTGCTGCAGCATATTTTTAGTGGGAAAAATTAAAAGTGACTCAAATGTTCTTCAACGCAGAAATAATTAAATAAATTGTGGCATATCCACAGAGCAAAATACAGCAATTTTTTTAAAAGGGGAGGAAGAAAAACTAAGATAAATTGAAAGTGAAAAAAAACCCACATAACAGAACATCATGTATAGTGTGTTCCTCTTTGGGTAAATTTCAAAAGTATATGTTTACACATACATAGAACATTTCTGTAGAAAAAAGAAAAACTTAATAAAGGTTAATTTTAGGTGGTGGAAGGAGTGATGGTCAGGGTGCACTGACTTTTCACTTTAAATACTTTTATGAGTTTTCTCTTTTTTTGATGTATATTTCACACATCATAAAATTCACGCATATGCAGTGTACTTGGCTTTAGTTACACATATTCACAAGGTTGTGAAACCATTAACACTTACTCAATGTTAATTCCAGAACATTTTATCACCCCCCAAAGAGATCCCATACCCATTAGTACTTAC
The DNA here is from genome assembly GCF_057876585.1 of Rhinolophus sinicus. Lineage (NCBI taxonomy): Eukaryota > Metazoa > Chordata > Mammalia > Chiroptera > Rhinolophidae > Rhinolophus > Rhinolophus sinicus. The sequence goes on from NC_142515.1 coordinate 30,325,741, forward strand.
TTCCCATTCTCATATATCCCCGATCCGATCCTGGCAACCACTTATTTACTTTTTGTCTCTAAGGATATTCGTATTCTAGACATTTTATATAAATGAAATCAAACAACACGTGGCCTTTTGTATCTTGCTTCTTTCACTTAGTATAATGTTTTCAAGGTTCATTCATGTTGTATTATTATCAGTATTTTATTCCTTTTAATAGCTGAAGAATATTTTATTGTATGTTTATATACCACTTCATATTTATGCATTCTTCAATTGATGGATGTTTGGGTTGTTTCCATTCTTTGTCTATTATAAATAATATTACTATGAATATTTGTGTGCAAAGTTTTGTGTGGACGTATGTTTTCAATTCTCTTGGGTGTATAGCTCTTGGGAATGGAATTGTGGGGTATTATGATAACTTTTTTCCAAAGCAGGGGAACCATTTTATATTCTCCATTTTTTTTTTTAAAGATTTTATTGGGGAAGGGGAACAGGACTTTATCGGGGAACAGCGTGTATTTCCAGGACTTTTTTTTTCCAAGTCAAGTTGCTGTCCTTTCAGTCTTAGTTGTGGAGGGCACAGCTCAGCTCCAGGTCCAGTTGCCATTGTTAGTTGCAGGGGGCGCTGCCCACCATCCCTTGCGGGACTCGAGGAATTGAACTGGCACCCTTGTGGTTGAGAGCCCACTGACCCAGGTGGGAATCGAACCGGCAGCCTTAGGAGTTAGGAACATGGAGCTCTAACCGCCTGAGCCACCAGGCCGGCCCCATATTCTCCATTTTTGACGGATCATTTTGTTGGATACAGAATTTTGGGGTGACAGTCTTTTTCAGCACTTTTAAAATGTCATGCCACTGCCTTTTGACCTCCATGGTTTCTGATGAGAAATCAGCTTTTAATGTCATCGAGGATTCCTTGTATGTGTTGAGTCACTTCCCTCTTGCTGTTTACGAGATTCTCTTTGTCTTTCAACAGTTTATGATGTATCGAGGTAGATCTCTTCCTTCTTGGATATATAGATTATATTTTTCATTTAAATTTAGGAAGTTTGGGCTATTTTTCTTTTAGATATTCTTTCTGCCCTTTTCTTTCTCTCCCCTCCTTCTGGGACTTTCCTTTACACATGTTGGTGTGCTTGATGCTTCACAGATCTACGAGGCGCTTTAGTTTTTTCTTTTCTTTTCTGTCTGTTACTCAGACTACATCATCCAATAGTCCTATTTTCACATTTGTTAATTCTTTCTTCTGACAGCTCAAAGCTCTTGTTAAACCTCTCTAATAAAGCTTTCGTTTCACTTATTGTGTTTTTCAATGCCAGAATATCTATGTGTTTCTTTTGACTCATCTCAATATTTTTATTGACATTCTGTTTTGATATTTACTGAGGCATCCTTCTCGTGCTTTCCTTTAGCACTTTAAACATGATTTCCTTTAAATTTTGGAACATATTTTAAGTAGCTGACTTAAATTCTTTGTCCCAACATCTGGGCCTGTTTAGCAACAGTTTATGTGAAATGCTTTTTTTCCCCTGTGTATAGGCCACACTTTCTTATTTCTTTGGATGGCTAGTGATTTTCCTGTCTAAAACTGGACATTTTAAACAATATAATGTGGCAATACTTTAAATCATATTTCCCTCTTCTCCAGGGTGTGTTGTTGTAGCTGTTTGTTGTTGTATCTATTTGTTTGTTTAGTAACTTTCCCAATTAATTCTGTAAAGTCATTATTGTTTGTCAACTTTATCTCATGAAGGCTCCCTTTGGTTAGCTAATGATTAAACAGAAATTTCCTAAAGCTGCTGGAGCCACGTCTCCAGACTTTTGCCAGTGGGGTCCGTGTGTATTTTGAAGAACACTTTAAATGCTCAGGCAGGCAATTTACAACTCTGCTTTAGCCTTCACTTCCTGCTTACACAGAACCTGAAGATCAGCTTGTGGTGAGACCTTAGGATGAGGCCTTCTCAGGTCTTTCCTAGGCATTTATACAACCCTGGCATGTATGCAACTTTACGTATGTGCATGGTTTTCTTGATTCCCAGGAATGTGTTGGAGCTTTTCAAAGCCCCCTTTGGACACCTCATTCCCCATCTTTTAATTTTTAACTTTTTTGATCAGCTTTTTGTTAGCTCCCAACTGCTATTACTGCCTCAGGCAACTGTGATATTAAACAATTGTGACTGATGTTTTTCAACAAAGACTCCCAGGGAAAAAGGCTATTTGAAATGAGAGATGTATGAGTCACATCAAATAAAGACAAGACTTGCAATTGGGCATTTCTAGAGAATTTCCAGACAGGTCAAATAGTGACAGCTTTCTAAGAAAAATGTTTTGGGGCGGTCCAAACCCATTCTATCCCCTCCAGGAGTTGTCAAGCTGCTAGTTTTTACTGTGTTTTAGGGGCTCTTGCTCTTTAAGACTCCTATGGAGCTTGTCAGAAAGTGAAAGGAATAGGACAAATTAAAATACAGCAAATCTTATACTCCTTGGATTGTTGTCAGTTTTTGGTTAATTTTTAGAGTTTTGAAAATGTTAATTTTGACAATTTTTGCTGGTATTCTTGTTGCTTTTATGGAGAAGGAAATTTTGGGAGCTTCTTGCTCTACCATTCCTGCTAAGGTAGCCCTCCATATTGTTTTTTAAAAGTTTTTTTTTTTAAATCCATAAGCATGTATAAATTTTAAAATAAAAACAATGCATAAAATAAAGTGAATAAAAACATAAAATAAATGTTGGCCAAGTTCTAGAACTTTATAAGCATGTATGTAACTCTTTCTATGTAACTTTGGGGTAGGAAACAACACTAATTCCTGGAAAGACAGCTGTAGATCCATGTGTCCTAAACATAGGGTTTCCAGGTAAAATACAGGATTCCCAACTAGAATTGAATTTCAGATAAATGCAAATAATATTTTCATATAAATATATCCTAAATATTGAATGGGACATAATTATACCCAAAATATCATTGTTGCGTAATTCAAATATAACTGAGAATTCTAGTTTTTGTTTGTTTGTTAATTTTTGCTAAATATTGCAACTCTACCCACAAGCAATACAAATTCTGGAACTGCAAGGAACAGGAAAGCCTTCCCCACTGAAGTTGTAGGCCTCTGGGAAGGTTCTCAGAGAATGTCTCAGTTGTCCACTGAAGCTATGGTGGAGGTAAGAGAGCCACTGATGGATTCCACATTGGCCTGAGGGCAGGTGAGTTTCCAGCTTGTGGGGAAGGGGAAGAACAATTTGAGTCAGAGAGGGCGGTGAGGGAGCATGATCTGACAAGCTTTCACTTTCTATTTTAAAATTTTCTGTGCTGGTGGACTATCTTACGAGTAGGTATTCCTTTAAAATATATTTTTTAATTGAAGTTAAAAAATTTTAAATTAAGGTTTGCATTGAAGTATAAAATATATGCAGAAAAGTGCACAAATCATTATCTACAGCTCAATAAATTCACATGAATAAATTCATGAGTTTATGTTATTAGGTTGGTGCAAAAGTAATTGCAGTTTTTGCAATTATTTTTAACTGTTTAAGTTGCAATTACTTTTGCAGCAACCTAATAATTCAAACTACGGTAATTTTTAAACCAGATTCAAGATGGAGCACCTAGACTTTGAAAGCCTTTTTTCTCCCACCTTTCTAGAATCCTTACCTCCTCTTAGAGACCTAGTTGCCTCCCAGCCCCAGGCTTTTGCTCATTTAAATCACTAAAGTTTTTTTTTGTTTTTTTTTCTGGATCATTACGTATCAACTGTCAAATGCTGGTTTCAATCATGATCTATCTTGATCTATATGGATGTGCCGGTTCCTCAATTTTACTGTGAGCTCCATGTTGTAGGAACCAATTGTGTTCATCTTTACACCCCACTTCCTAGCATTGTGCTCAATAGTTCAATGAGTTTTAAATGATAATGGTAATGGTGAATGATAATGGTGATGACTGGCATTGACGGATAATATATAGAATTAGCTCCATAGGTAGCCCTTGGATCAACACGCTTGATTCTAGTTGAGTCAAACAGAGAATTCTTCCTGAGTTCCTTTGAGCTCCAGGATTGTTTTCTATTCTAATGGGACATAAGGCGGAGCCATGGGTTTGATCTGCCCATAAGATACTTCCCACATTGTTTCCAATGCCAATCTCCCATCTTCCCTAACCTCACATGGGAAAACTGTTTTGATGAAGTAATAAGCAATTTCCAAGCACTTGAGTCTTATTTGGAAAGATTTGTATTCAGAGAACTAAAAGCTGCCAACCAGTTGAATCCTTGCATAATGATGGCTTCAAATCTTGTTTGGTTAAAAACAAAACAAAACAAAACAAAAAAACGTGTTTCCCCAAAAATAAGACCTAATCGGAAAATAAGCCATAGCATGATTTTTCAGGATAACATCCCCTGAACAAAAGCCGTGATGCATCTTTTGGAGCAAAACTTAATATAAGACCTGGTCTTATTTTGGGGGAAACACAGAAAAATATATTGTTGCCGTTAAAACTTAACCAGAAAATCAATCCAGTGCAACTTAAAATGATTACAAAAGGCTTTCTCACCACAGCATTCCAGTTCCTTTGGAAGATAAACAGTCCTAATAAAAATGCATTAAGAAATTTTTGTCTTGAAGTTTTCAAGAGAATTCTTCAGTTTTGTTTTATTTTCATACAAATTTACCCAGAGTTTTATTCTATTCTTTTATTCTCAGATCCTTCATTCATAAAGACTATTAGGAATTGGGTTATCTCCACCCCCCTCAGGTATTTTGCAGTTTTAATTGAGACCAGGGGTTTACCCCAAGCCTGACTGTATAAAATATCTTCCCAGTTTAGAATTGGGGAAAAAGCTCAGGGATGGGCTCTTTTTAGCACAGCAATGTGGAGGCTATTTTCTGTCGTTCATAATTCATTATAAACTCCCTCGATAGGAGCCGTTTTCTTTCACAGAGCTCCTTGCTGGGCATACCTTTCTAATCCGGTTTATTCCATAAATCAGGAGCCTTTGCTTCTCGTAATAAGGAAAAGAAATTTTCCATGGAGTTCTAGTGTTGGTTAAATCCCTCAACTCCGGTTGAAACCAGATGGCTTTTCTACAGAAAAATCAACACACATTATATTTGTTTGACTCTTTTCAGGAGCAGTAACACGGTACTTTCTCCCTTTTCTCACAACCTCAGGAGTCCTGCTGTCTGCATCCAAGTACATCTCTGGAATTTACCAGCTCTGTGTCCTTGTGGTGAGTTACTTAATCTCTTTTGTTTCCTCCTCTATAAAATGGGGATTATAATGGAACCAATTTCATAGAGGTGTGGTAAGGATTCAAAGGAATACTGAAAGTAAGGCACACAGCTCAAAGCTCAATAAATGGTAGCTATCGTTTTCACTCTATTTGGCTTCTTGTTTAAACCCATTGAGTTTTTGGAGATTTAAAAAAAAAAGTTCAGAGGAATTCTGTAGTTACAGAGAACCATCACCAAATTTTTTACACCTCTGAGCTCAGAAATACTGATATTTCTATTAAGGCCTTACTGTTTTATGAACAGTTTCAGTTGTCTCTTCTCACTTGTCTCCCCAAATGAGACCCTTGTCCATTTCTTGAAACCAAATATAGCAAAACCGCCTCCAGCAGAAAGCTAGGAAGAGGGTGTGAAAGGGAATGAGACCAAAATAAACGAAACAACCTTTGTCCCTTTTCCAAGTATTTCTGGGAACTTGAGACTAGTGTTAATACTAGTTAAACTGAGTGTATTCAGAGAGATGGGGGAAACGCTTATTACACTGAGTTGAAATTTTCATCTCTGTAAGGTATATACACGTTAAACATTGTGACATTAGGATGGGCTGGTAGTAGTCTCCCAAGATTAGCCTTCATATTAAAAGAGGTTGAGGACTTATTGTAAAAGCCTTTTTAAAAAATGTGTAGATTCCAGTAAGATATACCCTGGGGGTGGATAGAAATACTCTGATTCAGGGGACAGAGAGTAGTAAGTCTTTGTATGACCACAGAAGTTAGATGTACCCACTAATATCACTAATAATAACAAAAAATCACCCCTGGAAAATTATTCCAAAGGTTACCCTGACAACAAATGTGACAGGACTTATGTCTTATGGACCAGTATTTGTGTGAAATCTGTCAAGTCCTAGGGCAGTCATCCCAGATGAAGAAACGGATGGTAACCTGTAGCTTTTACATATTCATATTTCTCATGTACAACTGTACATGATGGCCCTGGGTGATTCATCTGTTAGTGAGTTCGGGAGAACTGAGTATGTGTGACTCAGCCTCTTCCTCCTATTTATTTGGGGTCTGCCTTTCTGCAGAGAAATTCTCTATGTTGTAAATTATACAAAAGAGCCTGCCCTCCCCCCTGGAAGCCTGCAGATTTCCAGCTCTCCCTGTGATTGATGGGTAAGTTTAATTCTGGGATACAGTATGAGAAAGCCCTCTGTTGCCACAGAGCTAAAACTCATTCTCCAAACATCTCCTTCCTTTTGGCTTTTATCTGTCTGATTCTTGAGTCTTTTTCTCAATTTAAACAGAACTTACACAGAGAAAAAGAGAGTAATATTTACTGACCCTTTAAAGTCTCAACCTTCATTATTTATTGAGCAACTACTGTATACCAGATTCTCCAAACACATCGTCTCTTTCGATCCTCCCTATGTCTGTGAGTTTGGCATCGTTATCCCCATTTTACAGAAGAATTGAGGTCAGAGACATTCAGTGAGTGTCAGTAAGGGATAGAGCTGGGATTTAAGCCCATAGTCTTCTGATTCCAAAGCTTATCCTCCCTCTACTCTGCAGTGGTTTCCAAATAATTTTCAGGGGCAGCACCTTTTTTTTTTTTTTTCTAAAAATGAAATGTTTCAAGCTAAATATGTAAAACAGAAAAAAAAGTTGAGGTGCTCTGGGTGTCATGTGGGTGGGGGGCTCAGAGTTCCACTCACCTCATTCTCCTAGCCTCCATTCTCTGTGGAGACCCCTAGGCATGTCCAGTGTGGCTTTTTAGAGCACAATTTGTAAGTAACTGCCTCTATGAATGGCTAAGGAATCTTCGCAAGGAGGTTGCTCAAGTGGGGGACTACCAAGAAATGGGTTACAGTTCTCAGTTATCCATCCCCGAAACAGCTACAGGAAGCTGCTTGCTGAGCAGGAGCTATTCCCGGAAACCAAACCCCTGCCTCCTATGCTCTTCGCCTGGGGCTGCTCTGGTTTTGGGCATACCAGGCTGGGAGGACAGATATGTGAGGACAGCTCACCCCTCTTTTAACTGCCCCTCAGGCCAGGCTGGGCCAATCCTTCCCAAATGTGGGGACTGCTGAAGGTTGAATGGAAAACGGCAGACAAGGAAGGCCACAGCCTCAGGAAGCTGCCTCCTCAGCTGCACGTGGATGGGGCACGTTTCTAATGGGAAGGGGAACAAAAAAAGGAAGAACAACCAGTCACATGTGTGATTCTTTCCTTTTGTGCTAGTGAAAGGTTTAATTTATGAATCCTGCAAAGCCTCCTGACTGTGGAAAGATTTGGCCACATGGAAAGGTTTCCCACTGTTGCCTTGGATGGAGAGAATATTTGTGAGTTTGCACTAATTGTCAGAGATTAGTCATGTGGCTGTTACAGGGGATGAAGTCAGCATCTCGGCCCTACATGGGGGCAGAGCTGGCTTCAGGCACAAGATGTTTTCTGAGAATGTTTTTTCATCTTCATTTCCTTTCAGGGGAGAATAATTTCTGAGCCTTTCTAGTAACCAAGTCTTTGTTCAGTAACTAAGAAACATCACTTCGTTTAAGCCTCTAATAATTACTCTTTTGACTCTCATCTTAAACAGGTTTTGCATTTCTTGCCCTAATTAAGGAAAGACTGCTTCCATTCCAGAAGTCCTCTGTGATTTTAATTTGCATTTTGATGGGTTCTGCATGCACAAGCTCAGATTTTTTTTATAACTTTACTCTTCAATTACAGTTGACATACAATATTATATTAGTTTCAGGTATACAGTGACTAGACATTTATATAACTTACAAGGCGATGACCCCGAGAAGTCTAGTACGCATCTGACACCACTCATAGTTATTACAATATTATTGACTATGTACCCTATGCTGTATACTTCCCATGACTGTTTTTATAACTGGAAATTTATACTTAATCCCTTCACCTTTTTCGCTCATGCTCCCAACTCAGATGCTGTTTTTATCTATGGTTGGACACACTCACTAATAAATGATGTGCTTCTATGTCCGTGTGTATGCTTGCTCTGAAAATTGACAGAGGGCTCAACTACCTCCTTCAGAAATATGAGAGAAAAATTCAAGGATTTGCTATAGTAATAATCCCCAGAGGCAACTGGTCCAGTTACTATTAATGGGTAATGAATTGCCCCCACATTCAGCTGTTTAAAACAACCATTTCATTTTGCTTATGATTTTGAGTCAGATTTAGAAGCAATTCAGCAGTTCTCATAGAGCACTTTCAAGCTGTTGCCTTCAGATGTTGTCTGGGGCTGCAGTCATCCAAAGGCTCAACTGAGCTGGATGTCCACCAGGTGACTCACGCACATGGCCCGCAGCTGAGGCTGGCTGTTACTTGGGAATTTAGTTGGGGCTGACCAAAAGCCTATATGTGGCTTCTCCAGTGCAGTGTCCCCTTGGACTTCTTCCATGGTGGCAGGGGCAGGCTTCCCCAGAAGAGTGTCCTAAGAGGACCAGATGGAAGCATTATGGCTTTTCCTGACTTAGCCTCAGAAGTTATGCCGCATCACCACTGCATTCTATTGGTTACAACTGAGTCACTCAAATAGGCCCAGATTCACGGAGAAGGGACAGTGACATTGGATCTTAATGAGAAGGAATTTTCATTTGCTAAACACATTCTCCAGAATGATAAACCCCAAAGACAATTAGACTTCTTCCCTTCATTGGTTTTCTAGCTAATTAAGTACTGAAATTTTCCCTTTCTTTTCTCTTCTTTGTTCTATACTGAGGAAAGAAATTTTATCCAGTTTTCCTTGTTTACCTTTTTAAATTCTCAGTTCACAAAGGAGTAAAAAATATATCTCTGCTGTTTACTCATTTATTATTTCATTTGACAGATGTGGATTATGGACTTGGCACTATACCAGAAGCTAGGACTGCAAATGGTTGCCCGCCTGCAAGGAACTCATGATGGGGCAAAGTGAGAAAGTGAGCCCTGTGTTTTTAGTAATTCTACAGCTGTGTGTGTGCAACTGGTAATAATAACGACTATACCCGTGGTAAGGTCAATGCTGTGGAATTGGAAGGCAGAAGTTATTTCTGAGATTGGAGGAGGAAGGATAGGCAGAATTTAAAGAGCCTCACTGGAGCCAATCATTGCAGTAGTGACGGCCACCTGGCTCAGATTCAGATATTTGGGGTGGAGGAAGAAAAATGTAGAAAGAGATTCATTCTAGAAATGTTAATTTTCTGCTCTTTGCCTAGAGCTCTACCCAGGAGGGAATAGATGTTGACAGACACTATTTGACAAGAAAAGCAAAACTCAGAAATGGAATGAAATGATAAATGATTTCCAATGTCTAAGAATCTGACTTCTCTACGTCTGGTTCCTCTCCTCATTGTTAGTAAACTGTGAACAACTCAGCGTGACCAATGAAACGTTCAAAGCCAATGCTATTCGAGCTACTGAGTGGGCATGTCTCTTTTCATCTATTCATCTGTGCACTAAGTATTTATTGAGTACCTACCATGTGCCAGGAACATGCTAACCGTAAGAGACGACTCGGTGAACATGATATATCATATCAACCTTGTTTTTGGAACATAGTTCTGTTTTGGTCAAATGTGCTGAACTTGTATAAAGGGAGTTGGTTACCATTCAATCCAAAACCGAACAGGAGTAGTCACTTCTGGAAAGAAATTTGATTTGGCTTAAATAACATAAAAAAATGTCAAACTCTTGCATGGTGAGAATTATACTGCCAGAACCACCTGTTAAGTCCTGGGATGCCCGTGTTAATGCTGGGACTAAAGACTTCCCGGATCTCTGGGATTCGGTGTGATTTCCTTGTTGGAGCAGCGTGTTGCCAGGTTAAAATGTTGAATAACGGTGTCAAGATAAGAAGGCTCAATGGTGCATCAACACTAATATTTCTTCCAGGGATCATGGAGGAAAATCAATTGGCCATTAGTGGAATCCTGATGAAGACAAGTGTCCTTCTTAAAACAAATGGTAACTGGGACCATCCATGATGGACAGAACATCATGTCATGTTTTCTCAAAGTGAAAAATCTCACGAACAAAGAAATTCTCACTGTTACATTTCTTTTTGTCCTTCTGATTAAAATATGGTCCCTCTCCTTTGGTAAGAAGTGTTTCTTAATCTATTTTCAGATACATATTTTATATCGACTGCAGTGACTCACCTTGTTTTCCAAATGTGTATTCCAATCCCTTTTCAAATATGTGTTTGCTTGTGAGTAGAAGAGCTTCCCTTTGCTGTAGATTGTAGAACAATTTCTGGAAAGGTGGAGTGAGCAGGGGAAACTGGAGCGTACTCATGCATGAAAAGAAAATGTAAACCTGCTATTCCCAGAACTGAGGTGTAATAGTTCCTGGCTTCTGCTGGTGGTCAACTCACTCATTTCTTCCTATATGCAGCTCTTATGCATTTTGTAATGGCAAAAGCCATATTTCAAAATTTCCGAGTCTGTGGCATTTGGCAAATCATCACTTGTTGGACTTCAGGCCCCCAATCACGTGCCTGCAGACACTGTAGGATTAGAGATAATGGTAGGAAAACTGGGGGTATTGGCACATGCTGGTTATTTCTGGCAGCTTTCCAGAAAGGAATAGTCTAGGGAGCAAGTTTGGCTGAAAAGTGGCATGACTGAATGCAGGAAGGAAAGAAAATAGAGTTTTATAATACAGACTCTTTCTGCCTATAACCTGCAATCTAAGTTGACTTAAAGTCCTATATTTTGGAGATATTTAAGGTGAATTAAAGTCCCATACTTTGGAGATTTTTCAAGGTTAGAAATCCAAATTTTGTACAAAATTGATTAAAAAAAAGAGGTAGAAAAGAAAGATATTTAGCAGGAGGTAAAACTGATAGGATTGAGATAAATGAAAATCTGATTCCCCACTTAAATCCCTTTAACACCTCTCATCAAACATTCTTCACAAGAAAAGAGGCACAGTCTGGCTTAGATATACCTGGGAAGGCTGGGCTTCCAGGCGGTGCCTCCCCTCCTCAGCTCGGCTCCTTCTTCCACCACGTGGCTCTTGTATCAATTGCCTCAAGGTGGAGGCCATTAAACTTTGGGCTTGAGGGTGAGCAGAGCATAAAGAAGCATGGTGAGGAGACAGGGATTATGGGACCCACAGATCTCACTCAGATAAGATTATTGGCCATTATGGGTCCCTAGAATTAACCAGAAGTGAATTCCAAACCTAACTGACAAAAGTCTGGGACCATTCAAGCCCTAAGGTGGTCCTGAGGCTAGAGCGTTTGTTCCTGCAGGAGGTAGGCTGCTAAACCCAGCAGTCTCTAGGGGGCATCTTCTCCAGTGCTCACCTCAGAGGTGGCCATGGAGGCCAGGAGGCAAGGGAGGTCCTCCAGGAGAGCAGAACCCAGGATAGCCAGACTGGCTGGGTCATGGGCATAGTACTTGCTGTTCCTATTCTGCAGGAAATAGTATGTGCTGTGCATCAGTGACACCGGTCACTTTTCTGAGTGGGAGTTTTATTGGATTTATCTTATTTCTTCTTGGTGAGACTTCTGGTTATTTTCACTCATGGAGGGACCATGTGTATTTTGTAAAAGTATGAATGTGCTTTGAACATGTATTGAGCATGAGTGTGTCTGGAGGGATGTGGGAAAGCCAAAGAGGTGAACTGCGTAAGACAGTGGCTGGGTTGTTTTCATCCCAGTGATTTTTCTCCCTTTTTTCTTTCCCAGCAGAGCCATTGTGTTGTTTGAAAGTGACTCAGGCAAGGGGACTCTATTCCTGATTTTAGGGACAATTGCTGTTGTTTTGTGTGAAGTGTGGTAATCCCACTCCCCCTGCCATTGGTTGGTTTTATCAGTGGATTTGAATGTCATTCTGGCTGATGAGAAGTGTTGGGTTTCTAAGGAAATTTTCCAGGGAGAGAGAGCGAGAGTGAGAGCAAGAGAGAGAGACAGAGAGAGAGAGAGACAGAGAGAGAGACAGAGAGACAGAGAGACAGAGAGAGAGAGAGACAGAGAGAGAGAGAGAGAGAGAGAGAGAGAGAGAGAGAGAGAGAAAGAGAGAGAGAGAGGACATCTTCTTTTATGCAGGAAGTTGTCATTTCTGTATTATTTCTGGATATGACTCCTGGAATGGCTTCAGACTCCCTGGATCTCTAGGGTATTCTCCTATGGGCAGTTTGATACAGAGAGAATCCAGATCCTTGTTGATGTCATTGAACCAAGTTAACCCATCTCCAAACTTCTTGTGATGAAAAATAATGTTTGTATTATTGTTTAAACCAGTTGATTTGGGCTTGTAATTATTTGCATTTTAATTCCCATGGAGCATAAAGAAGGAAAACTACATTCCTCAAATTGTCTTTTATATCCCTGTGACAATATTGTAACTACTAATTTGTGCTTTCTAATCCTTTTACCTTGGCCCCATCGCACCCCCATCTAGCAATGATCAGTTCCCCCAGCTATATCTTTGAGTCTATTTCTGTCTTGTTTGTTTGTTTAATCTGTTCTTTAGAGTCCACATATAAGAGATCATATGGTATTTGTCTTTCTCCATCTGACTTATTTCACTTAGCATAATATTTTCTGGGTCCATCTATGTCATTGCAAATGGTAAGATTTCATTCTTCTTTATGGCCAAGTAATACTCTATTTTATAAATGTACCACCGTTTCTTTATCCAATCATCTATTGATGGGTGTTTCCATTGTTTCCATGTCTCAGCTATTGTGACTAGTGCTGCAATAAACATAGGGATACATATATTTTTTTGAATTAGTGTTTTGGATTTCTTTGGATAAACACCCAGGATTAGAATTGCTGGGTCATCAGGTAGTTCCACTTTCATTTTTTTGAGGAACCTCCATACTGTTTCCATAGTGGATAAACCAATCTGCTATCCCACCAAACGTGCACAAGGATTCCCTTTTCTCCACATCCTTGCCAGCACTTGTTTGTGGATTTATTAATAATAGCCATTCTGACCGGGGTGAGATGGTATCTCATTGTGGTTTTTGTTTGCATTTCTCCAATGATTAGTGGCATTGAGCATTTTTTCATATGTCTGTTGACCATCTGTATGTCCCCTTTAGAGAAATGTCTGTTCATGTCCACTGCCCATTTTTTAATTGTTTTTTTTTTTGGTTTTATTTTGTTTTTGGAATTGAGTTATATAAATTTTTTATGAATTTTGGATATCAACTTCTTATCAGACGTATCATTGGCAAATATCTTCTCATCGATAATGTTGTAAAGATTACGTAGGGTGTCAGATGGGCATTGGACTTATTAGGGAGACTATTTCATAGACTGTGTAGATGCCTGACCACAGTGCTAAAGCTGAAGTTGAATAATATTGAATGTCAACTATAATTAAACATATGCATATAAATATAGTCATGGGAGTACAGCATTGGGAATATAGTCAATGGAATTGTAAAAGCTACATACGGTGTCAGATGGGTCGTAGATTGGGGGTGTAATAACTTGGTGAGGGGTGTAAATGTCTAACTATCACATTGTTTTCTACATCTGAAACTCATAAAAAAAAGGAAGAAGAAGGAAAACTACAGGTATTGATGGAAATTTTATTCAGAATCTGTATCTCAGGGCTGGTGAGGAAAGGTCTGATAGAAGAGTCCTGTGGATAAATTACTGTTTGCCTGCTTGGTAAAAAATTAGATGAATGGTGTTGTCTTCCAGAAATCATGGTATAAATTGCACTAAAGAGTTATTTATCTGTAGAGTCACGGAATGCTCTTTGCTGAAATAAACAATATACTGTCTGATTAGGTTTTTGGAAGGGTCACTTTTGAGGAGAGCTGTGCCATGGTTTTCTTTCAGAAGCTCTATTCTGAACAAGGATAAGAGGCAGGTCATTTGTTGTTTTTCCTCCTTCATAGGAAAGAAGCAGCCTGTGTCTTCACTTGAGCTGAGCAGTATAATAATCTCAATAAAACTTCCAACTTCGTTATGTGCAATTTCTGTCGGCTGCAAAGTTCCAGGCAGCTTGCTGAATTAGATCTTTCGCCATCATGATCCATATATCATCAGGAGAACAAACAGCTCCTCATACGAGGTCCCCAGTACTGATCTCCAGCCTACTTTCCGTCAGTAAAAATAAGATTTAGAAGACAAAGCTGGGGATGCTACTCAGCAATGACAATGAACTACAACCCCATGAACAACATGGGTTTGTCTCACACATGGAAAAAAAGGCGGACACAAAACAGAACATGCTGTATGATTCCTTCAAGTACAAAAAGAGGCAAAACTAAACTTATGTCAGAAGTCAGGAGAGTGGCTACCTTGAGGTGGGGATATACTGCTGACAGGATATTCTGGGGATATTCTTCTGGGTTGCTGGAAATGCTCTGATTCTTAAGCTGGTATAGGTGACACAGGTGTGTGTATTTTCTGAAAAGTCATGATTGCTCAGTGCTTTGGGTTTTATATTTTTTGAATGCTATAATTCGATTAAAAGTTTGCTTAAAAAATTACCTAACTGACCCTTAGAGGATATCTGTGGAACTTCCCCTGCTAAGAAAGACCCAGGGTGGCAAAAAATGAGAAGTTAGAACTATTGCTTGTTTTCTCTTTTGTATTCATTTTAATCACTCTAATGCTGTTCAAACACCTGTTTTGGTCGGGGCTGTGGTTACAAGGGACAGAGCCAGAATTCCAAAGAGCTTCATCTCAAAGAGGACTTGGCTGAGTTAAAAATCTAAGGAAATACTGAAAAAACCAAGCCTGGGAAAGAACAGGGATAATGCAGATGGGTCTCAGGAATAACAAAAGCCAGTTTCTCCAAAAGCATGGAGAACCCTCTTCCTCGTCTCTGGCGCTCTGTCTATGTGTTGTCAGCCACCTTTTCTTTCATTACAGACTGTATCACTTCATGTGGCCAGAAACATTTGCACCAAGCTTTGTGCTGTGTACCTTCTAGCTTCAGCCATCAGAGGGAGACTCTCAGTATCAAATCCCAAAGAATCCCAAGCAAAGAAGTCAATAGCCCACCTTGGACTGGGTGTCAACTCTTGTCAACTCTTATTTGTCAGGTCCCATGAGAAACATGGTGGGATGGGAGCCACTTTCTAGAAAAACAAATACGGTGAGTGTTGGGCAGACAATCCTATAGATCTTCACTATAAAGATTCGCCTATTGTTTCCAAAGTAAAATAGAATTTCTGTAAGAAAAAAAAGAATACAGAATTAGGTTCACCCAATCCAAATTTCATTCAAATAATGTTACATATTTGAAAATATTTTCCATTCTTTTGAGCAACTTTGTTGAGGAGGCTAGCTCAGGCTAGTATGGTTGATTTTCTTTTTGGTGTTTGTCCCAGAAGGATGCTTGTTCTTGAGGATTCCTGAGGATCAGAGCCTCGTCTACATGTCAAAGATGGGGATAGAACAGGCATGATGCATGATTCCTACACGCCATGAAAAATGGCTGCAAACTGTGCCCTGGGGATTCATTCAGCCAGGAGTTCTGAAGCATCTTCTAGGCACCAAGCCCTCTGCAGGTGATAAGGGTATGAACATTCAAGACCTACTTTCTTCCTCTGGTTTTCGCTTAGTCTAACCAGAAGCTGTTTGAATTCTGCCATCATCTCAACCCATTTACACAAACCCTAATTTTTAAGACAGTTTTCTTTTCTCAGAATTAGCTAGGAAATGTTTTCAAAATCTGTATCATGCCCTTTGCATGTTAAAAGTAGCACACGAAGAGACATGTTTACGAGGGCTGGGAGTCAGACGGACATGGCTTTAAATCCAGGTTCCCCACTTGCTTAATATGCCACCTTGCAATGTATTCACTCTTCGTAAACCCATTTCCTCATCTGTAACCTGGGAATAGTACTGGAACCTACATCACAGGTTGTTGTGAGGATTAAGTGTGAGGAGTAAGTGAGGTTGTGAAGATTTACACACACAGCTTCCTGCACTCAGCTTGGCACACAGAAAGTGCTCCATCAACATTAGCTACCATGTGATCTCAGCGTTGCTGTAACTCCACATCTCTCTGAAGGCCCTGGGATCCTGCCTTCTTGTTTGTATCTGTGCCCTGGGCCTGTTAGACTAGGTGCTCTTCAAGGCAGGGCTGAGACTTCCCTATCTCTGTAATGCCCTCAGCAGTAGCCTGATGCCTCAATAAATGTGTGTGCAATAAACGTTTGCTGAATTGAATGTATGTGTATGTGTGTGTGACATTTACTGACCTTTGGTTTATTCGCTCACTCAAGAACCAGCAGCTCTGCAGACCGACTTTGTATGCAAATGATGTCAGAGTCACCCAATCTGCACCTGGGAAGACAGAAACCTGGAACTTTGTTTTCACAGGCTTACCTAATTGATGGAGGTGATGGTAGAATTTGGAAGTCCTGGAGGTGCGGCAATCCAGAGCACGGGGCCTCCAAGTTCAGCGTGCTTTAGAATCACCTAGAGGGTTTGGTAAAACACAGATTCCTGGGTCCCACCTCAGTAGATCTGGAGTGGGCCTGAGAATTTGCATTTCTAACAAGTTTCCAGGTGGTGCTGATGTTGCTGGCCTAGGACGATCCTTTGAGAAACGCCGGGCAATTTGAGCATTGCTTCTCATGCCCTACTCCACTTTAGAATCACCAGGTAGCTCCAGCAGAGGAGTGAAATCAGAATCTCTGAGGAGTGGGCCCCAGGCTGTGGGGTTGACCCTTGAACAACATGGGTTTGAATTGCATGAGTCCACTTATATGTGGCTTTTAAAATTCTGCGTTTCAGTGGACCCACATAGTTCCAGCTGGGCTATTCAGCTCTCCATATGATTCCAATTTTCATCCAGATTTCACAACCACCACATTGTGTCAACCAAGACAAATGAAAATATCAAGGGGCAGAGATAAGGGTCTGGGTGAGAACCTTAGACCTATGGAGTATGACCCCAAATTCCTATATGTCAGGCACTCAGTCATGACCAGTGCTGACTGCCAAATAGCAAAAGAAGCCCCACATAGTTATGGGAGGGATGCTCAGGTGTTGAAACAAGGAAATTTTTCAATTAGGCACGTGCAGCTGTGGAGAAAGCTACCAATGAAGAGCCTTCAGCATAAATGGGAAGCTCCTGGGTGGGCAGCAGTTACTCTGTCAGTTAAGATAACGCTCTGGCCAGGCCCAGTGCGCTCACTGTGGACTCTACAAAAGCAGGGACAGCTCGAGCGCAGAGACCCAGAAGGTCAACCTCACGGCCCATGAAATTCCCCGCACAAGCCTGCTTTTCCAGGTGCCACCGGAAAACGTCGCAGTTTTGTGGCTCGGTAAGTGCTCTTTTTTTCAATTCTTTTTCTGTTAAGTTTCCAAATGTACTTTGATGAAAATTTATCTCTAGTTGATTAATAACAGCCTATGTGTATGCAGCGCTTACATTTTTTGAGGTATTGTTCATGCATTATTTTACTGAACCCTTCTAAAAGCCTGTGAGTTACAGACTCGTATTATTGCAATTTTACAGGAAATGGAGGTCCAAAGTGGGTAACAGGCCCAAGGTCACACACATACTCAGCAAGTAGCAAAACCAAGATTCCAACGCAGGGTCTGGCTCCAGGGGCTTTCACTATCCCAGCAGTGCTCACAGTGGTGCAGTCTGGGGGACCCTAGTGTCTTAGAGATCCTTAAGGGGGCTCTAGAAGATCAAAACTATTTCCTTCTAAGACTAAGATGTCATTACATTTCACTCTCATTCTCAAAGAGGAAATTTCCAGCAAATATGTGATGTGTGATGAAATCATCGCTCTGTATATGCACTTGTGTAGTCCTGTGTTTTAAAATGTTCTCAGTTGTAATTTCTCCTCTGGTAAATATTGAAAGATATAACCTATATGAACACAAGATATAACCCCTGTAGTTCTCAACACCTGTAAGCGTTGTGACGGGGGTCCTGAGGGCAAAAAAGTTTGAGAGCCGGTACTGCCTCTGTGGTGATGGTCACCCTCCTGACGTGTCAGCCTGGAGGGACTTTGGTTCTCATCCAGCCCAGGGCCATCATGTCACAGCTTAGGAAACCAAGGTCCAGATTTCATGTGGTTCACAAAGCGGTCACCAGGGGCAACACCAGAACTATTAAAAGCACTGGGCCAACTTCTATGCATTTTAATTCTGTGAAACGATAAACGGAGGCATATTAAAAATGCTAAGAGTTTATTTGAGCAAACATCGATTTGAGTAAGGCAATAGCCAATCTAGCAGAGAGAAAGGAGCACCGAGGAGCTGTATAAAAACAAAGCCCTTTTATAGGTAGAAGGGAGCAGGAACAAAGAAGTTAATATGGGGCAAAGAAAGCAGGCTGGTGATTGCAGGGTTACTTTCCTGTGGTGGATGCTGGGGTCTGTCGGGCAGGTTACCTAATTCACGCTGAGGAGGTGATTCCTGATGGGACGGGAGAGCTGAAACTCTGAGTCCACGCTGTGTGGTGACCTGGGACTTAGCATAAGCAAGTCCATTTGGGGCCTGTTATCTTGTTGTTGTTGTTGTTGGTTTTTAACAATCCCCACTGATTTGGGATAAGGAGACTAGGCCGACCCTTTTCCACAGGTGTTCCTACATTGCCAGGTGATGCCCCCTCTGCCGGGTGATGCCCCTCCCCCCTCCCCCCTTCTGCTTTCTGTGGCACATTCTTAGGTGGAAAAAAGGCCGGGCCCCTAGTGGTTTTGAAATCTGGCCCCGATGTTCACTGTGCTCACACCAATCTCTCCTTTTAAGTAACAGTTCTTTCCTCAGAACATTTCAAATCAAATAGAAATCAAATATATGTACATATATCACTGTGGAATGGCACGCAGCAATCAGTTCCCTATTCATGCAAGCTGGTGACCAAGAGGCCCTGGTGCCCTGTGAAGGCAGCTGGGTGACAGGGACACTGTGTGGGAGGCTGGCCTCACGATTACCTGCTGTAAACAGCCTTTCAGAATTCTTCCTTTGGAGGATTTCCATACCTGAGAGATTGCTGGCATGAGGTTCTGTCGTTCTTTCCAAAGTAAAAGAGGTCTGCAAAGTTAAAGCAGGGATGAAAGCGCTGCAGGCTTAGGAGGCGGAGTGTCTTACCTCAGCTAGGGTTAGCTAGCAGGAAATTCGGGCACCGCTCTGACGGGGAACACCTCAGTCTTGCACGGCCCACGGTGGGGGCACACATCCTCTCCGTCTTCACCTTCAAGGTCCACCGGCTTCCTCCCGACTTGCCAGCAAAGGCAACAGAAATATTGCAGGCTGCTGACACCCCCTGGAGGCCAGTGTGGTGAAGTGTGACTCATCCTGGCATCTACTTCCCCCTTCTCCCCACCTTACACAGGCTACTGCCCAGGTCAGACTCCGCTGCCTATGCTGTCTCTTCCAGAATGTGTCTCTGACTCCCCTCCCCTCCCCTCCCCTCCCCTCCCCTCCCCTCCCCTCCCCTCCCCTCCCCTGTCCCCTCTCCTCCCCTGTCCCCTGTCCCCTGTCCCCTCTCCCCTCTCCCCTGTCCCCTCTCCCCTCTCCCCTCTCCCCACTCCCCACTTCCACTCTATCTCCCTCCCACGCACTCTCTCTCTCAATCCCACTCTCCCCCATCTCTCCCTCTCTCCCTCGATCCCCCTCTCCCCCAGCTCCCCACTTTTCCTCCATCTTCACTCTCACCCCCTCACTTCTCCCTCTCTTAGCGTAATACCCTCAAGACCCATCCATGTTGTTGCAAATGGCAAGATTTCCTTTTTTGAATTACTGAATAATATTCGTGTGTGTGTGTGTGTGTGTGTGTGTGTGTGTGACATTTTCTTTATTCATTTACCCATTGATGGGCACTTCCATGCCTTGGCTATTGTAAATAATGTTGCAATGTACATGGGGTACCTATATTTTTTTGAGTTAGTGTTTTTGTTTTCACTGGACAAATACCCAGGAGTAGAATTGCTGGATCACATGGTAATTCTATTTTTAAATTTTTGAGGAAGCTCCATACTGTTTTCCATAGTAGCTACACAAATTTACATTCCCACCAACAGTGCATAAGGGTTCCCTTTTTTCCACGTCCTTACCAACACTTGTTCTGCTATTGATTGTTGCTTTGCTATTGAGTTGTATTAATTTTTTTAATGTATTTTGGATATTAACAACTTATCAGATATATGATTTGTCAATATTCTCTCCAACTCAGTAGATTGCCTTTTCATTTTGTTGATGGTTTCCTTTGTTGTGCAGAAACTTTTTAGTCTGATATAGTCCTACTTGTTTATTTTTGCTTTTGTTGCCTCTGTGGTGTCAAATTCAAAAAATCATCACCAAGATTGATGTCAATGAGCTTACTGCCTGTATATTCTTCTAGGAGTTTAATGGTTTCAGGTCTTACGTTCAAGCCTTTAAAACCTTTTGAGTTAGTTTATGTGTATGGTGTAAGATAGTGGTTCATTGTCATTCTGTTGCATGTGGCTGTCCAGTTTTCTCAAAATCATTTATTGAAGAGACTGCTCCTTCCCTCTTGTGTTTTCTTGGCTTATACATGTATATTTTTAAATATACAATCCCCAATATATATTCCTGTGTATTCTTTCTCATTAATTAATTGACTATCTGTTCATGGGTTTATTTCTGGGGTCTCTATTCTGTTCCATTGATCTATGTGTCTGTTTTCATGCCAATCCCACACTATTTTGATTACTATAGCTTTGTAATATAGTTTGAAATTAGGAAATGTGATGCCTCTAGCTTTGTTCTTCTTTCTTAAGATTGCTCTGGCTATTTGTGGTCCTTTTTGGCTTCATACAAACAAATTTTAAGATTGTTTGTTTTATTTCTGTGGGAAAAAATGGCTTTGGAATTTTGATAGGGATTGCACTGAATCTATAGATTGCTTTGGATTAATGGCTACTTTTCTTGAGCACTTTCATATACTTCTCAGAACAATGCTGTCTTTTTAGTGTACCTAATGGGTAGGTAAGAAAACTGTGTCTTAGAGAGGCAAATAACTTGCCCAAAGCAAAAGGCAGAGAAACATTTGTACCCAGGTCTCTGACCACAAAGCCTGTGTTTTTAACCGCACATATTTGACTTGTTTTGCATAAAATCTCTTATCTTACAAAAACAACACATTGCTTGAAATTTATAAGCATGTCCCCCAACTCTCATTCCAGTAATTTTTCCATAGTCTACAATTTATGCCCTCCCCCTTCTTTTCTGTGGCTTGGAATTTTGTTCTCTGATAAAGTACAAATATCCTCTGTAAATTTCCCAGTCCACCAGGGGAACTCGGACTTAAGCAACAGTTGTAACTTGAGCTGATTCTTATGGGGGGACCAATGGAGAGAATTCACAAGTGCTGGTTGGCCCTGATGGGGCAAGGATATGACTTCCTGAGAGAGCCCCCAAGTGCTGCATGGGGCCGTGTTAGCTACAGCACTTAGAGAAAACTATATAGATTTTATCCTTTCTGAATTCACTTTTTATCCCTTTGTGTTTATTTCCTGATCCTTGACATACATTCAAACAATTCAGAACAGAATGAAGCTAAAAGTGAAAGTTTCTCTCTCTTGCTTCCTCCCCATCTCGAATCACATGCCTCATTTAATTTTTTGTAAATATTCTTCTTAAAATAAAATTCAATCACATCCTTTTCTACTTCCTAGGCTTATTCTTATGAACTTGTTTTTTAAAGAACATTTAACTTTCATCCACATCGGATGAAATCACATTAAGCTGTCATCACAGGAAAAGACAAGGGAAAGATGACAGATTTGTCTTTTATAAATAAAGATGACAGGTACGATCTCTGATTTTATAATCAGGGATTGAGTTGGAAATTGTTTAGGCTGTTAGCATTTGATTTCCATTAGCTTCTGGAAGTTAAATTAGCAAATTACGTTTTTTCATGGATCTTAATAAGAATCAAGTGTGCCTGCCTTCTTCCATTAAGAGTTCATTGAGTATCTTTCTAGTTGGCCATGCCCGTAGCCTGTTGGTGCAGGAAGGAAAAAAGCAAAACCACAGAAGTCACATATTATGTAACTTGACATGCAAGAACTGAGGCTCCCCAAACCTGGAACCATTAGGTCCAGGTGATAGGGACAAACATGCCCCCTCATTGCCTTCTCTGCTGGTCCCAAAAGTGGAAACCCCTAAGTTTTGGGGTCCTTTGACCTGACCAATTTCTCTCTGCTGTGGGCCTCAAATTTAGAAGTACCTCCATGAAGAAAAGGGGAGTCAGACTGTGTGTTCTTGGGTTTTGTGTCTCCTTTGCACTGCTGTGCATTGGTTCTACAGTAAAGCAAAAGGAAAGTTAAAAATAAACAGTAACCACAGAATACAGTGGAGGGCACATTTTTGCAGATCTTTCCCTAAGCTATAATATATTATACTTTTGTGGTTTTATGCAATTCTTCCAACTGCCTTAAACTATTTGGTGGTTAAACAGTTGTGACTCTTCAGTTACTGAGCATGTAATGTGACAGCACAATCTTCCTTGTTTGTTACTCAATGTGTTCTTGTTTAGCTCCAATTTTTGAATTGATAAACTTTATTCCAATATCAAGGTTTCTCTTAAAAAGCCCCATTTTTTTGTTTGTTTGTGTTTTTGTTACTTGAAGCTTGATCAGCTGAGAACTTTGAGCCTGTCAGGCTTTTCTACACTCGCATGGGGGGGCTTTGCTACTCATTTGCCATGAGAACCAACAATGTGGGGAACCTTGATTCAGGGCTACCAGACGGATACAGAGAATTTCAGAGTCCTCAGCACCCAGTTGCACATAAGAACATGCAGTGGGAGATGTGGAAGACAGATTTTATTAAAATGGCATTTTGTTTTTGAAACATGGATTCGTCCTTCATAAAAAATATGCATTGAGCACTTGTGTCTCAGGCACTGTTCTAAGCACAGGGGCAGAACCATGAGAAAAGATGGGCAAAGTCCTGGACCACAAGAAATTTACTTCCAGGTGAGGAGAGACAGATAATAAACAAACAAATTTATTATCGACAGTGTTGGAGTTTTGAAGTTTGAAACACAACATGCTCTTGTCACAAGTTCAGAAAATGCAGAGGAATATAAAGCAAAAAATGAGGTCACCTTCCCAAACTCCCTCCATCTCCTTTCTCACAGGTAACCACTATTATAATTGAATGTGTATTCTTCTGGATTTTTACCAGGCCTATACGAATACTGTTTGTATACTCATATTTATTGTGTGTGGGTGTGGGGGGATCATAATGTAGATATTGTGCCTCAACTTCCTTTTTCTTCCTTATCAAGATATTATATATGCAACCTTCCTCATCAGAGCATATAGATCTGCTGTGTTCTCTATAATGCTATAGTAGGATTAATTAATCCTTTCCTTTGTTGGTGGACATTTATTTACATTGTTTCTATTTTCTCGCCATTACAAAATATGTGGCCGTAAATAGTCTTTTGTATTCTGTCATTTGCAATAATAATAGTATTTCTATCAGCTAGAATCCTTCAGCCTGGATGTCTGGATCCAAGGGCATGGATAATAGATTGATTTTCTGATGGCGAAGTCATTTGAAAATCACATATGAGAAAAAAGGAAGGATCAGTGAAGAGTTATAAAAACAAAATGTCAGGAAAAGCAGCTCTTAGGGAAGAGTGCAAACAGAACAAGATAAGGGAATAACTGACCACAGAATGTGGTTGTCCAATCTCTTTGTTAGCCTCTCATGAACCCCCCATAAATTCCACAGTTGGACCAATTTATCTGATCTTAGCACTATGAAACTAGTGTCAGATGGTTCTTACTTGATGCTATTTGCCTTCATTCATACTACATGTTTTATGAAAGCCCAGTAAGCATTGCCAAAGTCAAACCATCAGACATGTATCCAGCTCGTCTATACATTACACTGAATGTCTTTCATTCAGTAAATATTCCTGCTGTGAGTCAGGCCCTGTGGTGGGTCCTGGAGATTCAGCGGTGAATCCAACAGACATCAGCATGGGAGCTAGCTATTAATCCAATCCCATATGCATAAAGTTGCACTGTGACGTGAGGAGGTATTTGAATCCTTTCAAAGCCTCTAACCCCATCATGGAGGGCTGGAAAGGTTTCCCTGAAGAAGGGGCTCCGGTGTTGAGACGGGAAGAGTTGACTCATTAGGTAACGATGACTAAGCCGAAGAAGGGTTGTTTGGAGTTACTTAGGTAAAGCTGAGGGGCAGTATAAGCAAAAGCTCAATAATGGGGAGAAACCAGTAAGGATAAGAGACACAAGAGAGCCAGGTGTGTCTGCATGGACCTTGTAGATTTTGACTATGATATTGTGATGTATAATAAGAAATATATTTTTGATCTTCCTCTCTGTTTCTGGCACTGAGTTCCTAAAACCCTTGGTATTTCCTAAGCGATTAGAGCAACGACAAAGGTGTCTTGATACTCATAACAAACCCCTTTCAACCACACACCTGAGTTTATGTTAATGAAGTGACTTTTGGAAAAGAAGGGGGGCTGGTTGTCAGGGAAACCAATCCTGTGATTGGAACTTCAGTCCCACCCCTGACCTCCTGGGAGGGGAGAGGGGCTGGAGGTTGTATTGATCACCAATGGCCAATGATTTGATCAATCAGCCTATGTAATGGAGCCTCCATAAAAACCCAAAGGACAAGCCTGAGAGCTTCTGGGTTGGTAAACGCACGAAGATGCTGGGAGGGTGGCAGGCTTGAAGATGGCATGGAAGCTCTTCACTCTTTCCCCCACACCTTGCCCTATGCATCTCTTCCATCTGGCTGTTCCTAAGTTTTATCCTTTTATAATAAACCAGTAATTGAGTAAGTAAAATGTTTTTCTAATTTCTGTGAGTTGCACTAGCAAATTAATCGAACCCAAGGAAGGGTTATTGGAACCTCCAATCTATAGCCGGTCAGTCAGAAGCACAGATGGCAACATGGACTTGCGGTTGACATCTGAAGGGGTGGGGGCAGTCTCGTAGGACAGAGCCCTTAACCTGTGGGATCTGACACTATCTCCAGGTAGGTAGTGTCACAGTTATGTTGAATTGTAGGACATCCAGCTGGTATCACAGAATTCGTTGCTCCCTCCCCAACACACACACTGGAATTGGGCATAGAATTGTTAATGACCATGCATGAGGCAAGATGAGGCTGGAGAAGTGGGCAGGGAGCAGAATATGAAGGTCCCCGTAGGCCATGTTAAGGATGTTGATTTATCCTAAGACCAATGGGAAGCCTTTAAAAGGCTCTGAGCAAGGGGTAGAGGGAAGTAGAGGATGGAGTAATATAATCAGATTTGCAATTTGAAAACATTGTTCTGGAAACACAGAATGTGTGTAAGGGGGAGTGTTGGTGAGAGACCATATGGGGACCAGATAAAAGGTTTTTACGGCAGTCCAGTCAACAGAACACAGTAGATCAGACTAGGCAGGAGGTAGACCAGATGTAGGCCACATGCAGAGACATTGAGGAGGGAAAGAGGCAGTGCTTGGTGGATGGGATGAAGGGTTAGGAAGAGGACTGTGTCAAGGACGATGCCCAGGTTTCAGGGATGGGGAACTGGGCAGATGGTAGAACCTTTCCCTGAGGCTGAGAGTACTGGGAAAAGACTGGGGAGAGAGAATCTTAACTTCTGCTTTGAAAATGTTTAGTTTAAGCTGTCAATGAAAGATCCAAGAGGAGCTTCCCAGTGGGCTGTTGGATATTAGGCTCTGGAGCTCAGAGGAGTGACAGGGTATGGAGAGACCATTCTGCAGGTCCTCTGAATAGATGTGGTTCTTGAAGCTGAGGGCCTAGGTGAGATCATGTTGGGAAGAGAGTATAGAGTCAGAAGAGAATCCAGGGCCAAGTCTGGAAGACCCCCCACAATTAAAGCCCCAGCAGAAGAAGGGAGGCATTTGCATGACCCTGAATGTAAATGCCTCCTGAAAATTTGCACCCTAGACATTTTACTTACTTGCACCTAGTTCCTTCCCTGATGGCCAAAAAGGAAGAATGAGAATCAGGAAAGAGTTGCATCATGAAAGCCAAGAGAAGAGAATTTTTTCAACAAGGAAGCAGTGGTCACCATTGTTGAAACCTGCAATGGGGACAAGTTGGGCACTGAAAAACCTGTTTGGAATTACCTGTGTGCCCAGGCACGGCATTTTGTGGTAGGTGGAGAGATGGCTATGTTGGAGGTGACCTCATCGTGATCTTGGCCTTACACTATTTTAGAGATCCCCCTGTGCCCTTCTCTTCCTTCACGATTCCAGACTGAGAAGCCCCGAGTGCTTGCATCCCTTCTCCTGGTCGTCTCCCACCCACTCCAAGCAGAGCCCACCTCCCTGCCCCTGCTCCTGCCACCCTCAGTGCTCCAGGCTTCCTAAGGAAGGGGTGGGGGTTTGGATGTGGGGGATCCTCTCCAGTTCCATGCCTTCTTCCCACCAGATTGGTCTGAATTCCCCACCGCCATCTAGAGCTTCACCCATGACCTAAAATTTTTTTACACTGAATTTAGGCACATTGTGGCTGGGGTAGGGGAGGATTTGTGCAAAGAAATCAACATTTCTCCATGGCTGTTTACGTTCATTTGACACTGGTTTGGGTGTTCTTACCGGGACTACTGCTCCCTGTTTCCATTTCTATTCTAGGCCCTACCTCTTTACAATCTATATTCTTCACAAAGCTCCCAGAGTGATCATTTAAAAACGTAAATAAGAATATGTCAATATCCTGATTAAAACCCTCCTATTGTGGTCAGAATAAAATACAAGCTTGTAAATAGAGGCAGTCCCTGCCTTCTTCTCCAGAATCCTCTCCCATCACGCTTCCTGTCACTCCCTCTGGCCACACTGGCTTTCTGCAGGTGGCTGGGCTCCATGGAGCTTGAACTGCTCTTTTTCCTCAGGAACGTTCTTTCCACTGCTCTTTGCCTGTCTAGCTCCAGCTTCTCTTTCATGTATCCACTTAAATGTGATTTTCTCAGAAAGGTCTGGACCTCCCATTCTTTCTCCTAGAATTTATTTTCTTCAGAACCCTTATTGCTCTTTTATTACGTATTTATTGTGTGTAATGTCGAGTCCTTCGCCATCCTGGAAGCTTCATTAGAATAAGGGTAGACTCTGTTTGGCTCACCAACTGTATCCCCAGATCCTACCACAGTGCCTGGTATAGGGTAGGTGCTCCGAACAGTGTGTTGACCACAGGAAGAACGTACATGCTGTGTCATCTTGGGCACACCGTGGCTGCCAGGTATTTATCTGCTATCTGATCCATCCCGGAGGGGCCAGGAGGGCCTGAGCACAATCTTCTCGTTCTCTCAAGAGCCAGACAGCCCGTGGCCCTGAGAACACAATCCCCTTTGTTAAAAGAAAGACCTGTGTTGGAGACCCCAATACATCTCTGGTGACTGTGAGTTTAGATTCACTTTCATGTTATTAAAATTGGGCTATGCATGCCTAGCTCATAGGTTGTTGTAATGATTAAGTGGGAGTGAGAGAAAGGAAAGGGAAGACACTTGTAAAGTGACTGCTTTGTGCTGACCCTGTGCTGGGTCCTTTCTGTATTAGCACATTGAATGGGATTGAGTTTTATGAGCCACCGTGTGATCGGACTAGCTCTCTAGGTAAGCAAGTTTTGCGTTATCTGACCGTCTTCTGGCTCACAGCAAATCGGAGAACACTGAGGTGACCTTGGATCGCAATCTGCAGATGATCAGATAGAGATGGCAGACAAGTGTGCCGTGCTTTAGTGTTTCCTGCAGTGTTTCTCTGAGCACTGGCTATGGCCTCTCGTTCCTCCACAAACCCATGGGATAAGTTGTTACTGTTCCTGCTTTACCAGTGAGGAAACAAGAGTCAGCTTGGTTAAGTCCACGGCCCCAAGTTTCACGACACAATGACCCTGCACTTGACTCTGCACGTGGAGCACCACATGACTGGGATGAACTGAATCGTGTCCTCCGTCGTGTGTTGAAGCCCTAACCTCTAGCATCTTAGAATGTACCTGCATTTGAGATACACCTTTAAAGAGGTAACTGAGGTCAGATGAGGTCATCAGGGCCAGGCTCTACTCCCGTATGACTGACACCCTGATAGAACGAGGAATGACACCAGGAGGCTGTTGGAGACTGTTGTTAGCATTGCCTCTTTCTGAAATTTGGATTCTTTCACTATGGTTTCATGGGTGCCAGTTACTATGCAGATGTGTTGTGTGAGGGTTGGGCTGTATCACATTGTCAGCATCCCTCTCAAAGCTCATAATCTAATGGGAGGACAAACATCAATTATGATAGTTGCGATAAAAGTGCTAAGTCTTACAGAAGAGTGAGAGTCTGGACAAGCCTGCTTGAGTTGATGGGACCTGAATTGGGTTTCGAAGGAGTAGGGCTTTGATTGGTGGGAGCTGGGGTAATCATTTGCTGCCCATTTCTCCTTTCTGGGCATGATTTGATGGTTACGGTGGCAATCCTGGCACCCCAAATCCCATGGCAGGGTTCTGTGTGTCCTGCAGCATTCCACGTGGCTTCCAGCAATACTGTCTGCACATTCCCTGGCCACATAAAAAGCAGAGGCTGGCTTCCTACCTTCTCAGGCCTAGCTGGAGTACAAGACTCCTCCTTACCTTTGTAAACTAGTGGGAAGATCAGAGCTGAGCATGTGTTGACAAAACACTAAGAACTGGTGAACTGGACCCCTTTCCTCAGTGGAAGTGTGGCAGAGATTGATTAGCAGGTCACAGAACTGTTTTCTCCTGGGGGCTTGACTACGTCCTCCAGGCTTCCCTGAGGCCTTCACCTCAGGTACAGGCCAATAAGTGCATTGGCATGTGATAAAATAATGTGTTACATCTTGAGCACTTCCCCTGCACAATCTTCAGGGTTCCTGCCCATTTTGCAACAGCCTTTGGAGAGGATGAAGGTAAAAGATGAAAGGAGTCAAATCTTGCTAAGTCAGAGGATAGCTACTTTCCCTCTCTCACTGAATGCCTGGGGTTTCTAGCCACCTCTATGGCAGCACTAACTAGGACAAGCTTCAGGCATCAAAGTAACAAGGAGGCAGAGATAGGGATCATTGCAACCTTCCTGACTTGAAAGTCTTACTTCAGCATAACTAGATTTCCTGAGGCAAGTATACACAAAGGTATTAATGAAACAAAGCTATTATCTAACTGGCTGAAGAAAGCAGTCTTGTAGTTCACTTGGGCCTTTCTTTGATTCTCAATTACATTCAAAGGATTATTTGGATTTAACAAAATAAGAAATTGTTCTAAAGTGTATGTCTGTGCATACTTCACATATTTTGAGGGGCATCTGCCATCTTAAAGCTAAATAGCTCAAGAATATTTAGAAAATGCTTATGATCTCAAATACTCAAAAAATTTCAATAAAACTTACTAGGATAGTACTCAATGGATACTTTTAAACTGAGGTTGCCATCTACAACTACTAATATTAAGGATCACAAACAATAAATTATGCAATCAAGTTTTTAATAACAAAGATACTATTTTTAACATGGTCAAATATACTTGGCTAAGTCCAGATTTTAAAAAACAAAAGTATCTAGCCCAACAGTACGACCATACAGCTTTGTACAGAACATTCCATAGATCAACAGAAAATACATTTGAGCACAAAAATAAAAAATATTTAGAGAATCTCTAAGCAGCATTTTATTTCTGCAAAACAGACATATATCTTGTACTGATTAAATATCTACAAGTGCTTTTCCTTTACAAAAATACATATATTCTTAATAGACTAAGTCATTAACAATGACCTGGTAATCTTTCACTTCAATTTGAATGATTTATAAGCTAAATCTTACAACCACAAAAAGGTTTTTCTTTGTATTAAGATGTTACCACTTTTGACAAAAAAAGCTTAAAATATTTTATATTTCAAAGGAAAATGAGCAACCTAACTGTACAGTGTATCCTATGACGGTTTTATGGAACGTGAGGGCTACTCTAGGAAGAACTGGTGCTTGCGGTTGTGTTGCCAGATGCAGGAAAGCAGCAGAGCCCTGGTGTTCTCCTCACAGGCTCCTGTCGTGGACCACAGCTCATAAGGACACTTAGGCCCCCATCCCCATTCTAAAAAATACAGCAAAAGAAAACTGACCCCGAACAATAGTAGGCTGATCCCATTACATTTCTAATATGTACAGCTCCTGCTCCAGTGGACCGATGTGAAGTCTGTGAATAATCTGCTTACTATCTCTACGTTGCCCAGGAATAGTTCATCTCATTTATACTACTAGGTTAATTTCTTATTCCATGAAGCTCTGGAAGATGGAGGAAAACTAGGCATAGTATTTAACATGTATCAGTTTCACTCGATTCTAGATTTAAAGATAATTAAAATTAAAAAAGCATTTCTGAGCAATGTCTCAGTGTAGAATCCTAGAAAAGGGGTGTAACAGGAATACAGACACATTTTAATGAGCATTTAAAATAAATTATTTTTAAGTTTAATTTCATAACTTTCTGAAAAGGAAGTGCTCATTTTAATTGTTTGAAAATATAGTAAGAAGAGCAAGTCAACACACTATTTGTGAAAACATTACACTAGGAAGAGAATCACTTTCAAATTATTGGGAAAATGCCATTGCTGTAGGAAAAAAATTATGAAAATCTTGTAATGTATATTTAAGTATATTTTAATGAACTTTCAATCTGATGTTTTTCCATCAAAATATTACTGAATTATATGTATAAAATAAATCCAGAATTGCTTAGCTATTTTGCGCTTTCAAAGAGTCTCTAGAATATTTAACATTTTTCAGTCTTTCATAAGCCAGATCTGGCAGACATGTTCCTTATTGTAGGGATATATAACTTAGTAATAGCATTTCACATTTTTGTGTTTCTAATCCAGGAAATTACAGTTATGGCAAACTCATTCATTTCTGCAATTCCCCTACAACCGACACCTGAATGTATAAAGCTTAGCCTACTACAAAATTATTTCAGAGCATGTAATTACTTTAGTGCGTCCATTCTTACCCTCCCCGAGGAGGTTTAGCCAGGTGGCCTATCAGAAAGGTGTCACAGTGGGAGCCTTACCTCTAAGGTGGCCGCAGAGGAGCTCCCAGGGAGAATGGTGTAAGCAGAGTGCTTAACTACATGTATATGCTCAGGATCTGAAACGCATTTTGCCAAATCTGGCTGTATGGCTAAATTTGAATAACAAAGTAATTGCTGAGAAACAAGACAAGGAGTTACTTTTTCAAGGAAAAAAATAGGCCATTATGAAAATTTTGCTTTTGAATACAGAAAAGGCATTGACATTTGAGTCCAACAGTAGGTACTGTTTTCTACACAAGCCTGTCAGCACTTTCACCACTCTGTCTTTAATAACATATTTCATATTACTAAGAACCCAGGAACCTTAAATAAGCATAATTTTTGTTTACAGTGCCTCCATGGAATAAAAAGCTTCTTAAATTAGAATTTAAATCTCAATTTCAACTTTCTTTTCAAAGTACAGATTTCTCCCACTTTTCATCCAGAGGGAGGCTATTTGTGTTTATCTCTTTCTCACCTTTGAGGATTTCCTAAGATCTGTCAAATGTGCTGGAAAAACGAGGAAGATATTTGAAACAAAGAGTGCTCTGATTATTGCAAGAACTGCACTTGATTGAGCTCACTATGAAAATTCAGTTTAAAACCTTTCTTTGGTGACAGTTTAGCAATTACTCAAGGTTATTATCTAATATAAAATTAAATTGCAATCTAAAAATTTCCAACCTCCAAACTGTTAAAACTGTCTCTCCAACATGGTTACTAATTACCAGTAAAATGTCTTTGGTGATATGTATTTTCTTACGAAAATCTTTAAAAAAGAGATTAACTTACGAGCGCCTATTTAAATATGAAATCATTCATAAGAGACAGGTACATATAACTCAAATTTTATGTAGTAAATCTAAAACAAAAATGCACAGTTGCAATGAGGCACTTTCTCTTAAATATTTCAATAAAGCTAAACAGTTCACAATATTATATAACATATCCTTTTTTTCTCTTAAAGAATCATTTAAATTTAGATTACATTTGAGTATATAATATACTTGAGCAAACTCATTACATTTATAAAATGTGGCATATTAGTATGGGACAGATTTTCAATGAATAAAGAAATAATATACTTTTCTAAAAGTAGGTAAAAGACACTACCCAAGATACCTGCGCCCCAGACTGAATGAGCTAATATTCCCTCATCAATGAGCTTTCTAGTTTACTTGTTTTTACTTCTTAAAAGTATTTTGTTAATTTAGAAAAAAGATCATATTCTGATATTTCTATTAACTGATGTGATTACTTCAGTTTTAAAGTGATGTCTATAAACCACAGGCCTTTATATCCAAGGTTCCTTGACCCTTTTACAAGTATGGTACCTGAGGCAGAGAAAACAGATTACAAAATCTTTTATGGAAGTAAAGTTCTTTCAGCTTGCTGCTTAAGAAACAATTAAAGAAAAACTTAATTTTATGTAGTCTCCAATTTTGTAAATTCACGTGATTATTCCTATAGCCTATTTATGGTTAGAGTTTATTTTACTAGCACCCTAAGTTTATAAAACTAGCCATAAAAGTTGTCTGTGTATTTTTTTTCTATACCTGTTTTCTTGCAAATTTCACAACCTGGCTTAGGGAATGATTAACTGGGGATTTAGTGTATTACTAGATATGAAAGTAGTCCCATACTTAGAAAATCATAAATATATCAAAAAGAGGTTGGTTGAAGAAGTTTGTGGTTCTAATAGTAATACCGTGTTACTCAGGACCATCATAAAATGTGTACCTTCCTCCAAATGACAACTGATGTCCTTCTTTATATAAGGTTTTTATATGTTTTGGCACATATTCCATTGCATTTCAGTAAAAATGTTAATGCACTAAAATATTTTGAACTCCTAATTGCTTCCAATACTATTTCCTTGGAAAATAGTGAAATTACGTATGATGAAGCAACAGGACAAATTTAGAGATCATGTATATAAAACTTATATAAGGTTGTAAGTTTTGGCTGAGGACCCCAAAACATCCAGGTCTCAGTTGTGGTTTTTTAAAATGCACTCTCAACGCATTTTGCATTGAGTCAATTAAAATTAACTTCCATATGTAAAACACTACTTCAATCACTGACCTGGATGTGACAAATTTATAATAAATTTTAAATTTTCTTAGGGATGTCAGTGAATTGGATTTCACAGCATAACAAAATAATTTCTGTAGCTAAAGAGTAATTGTTTTTGGTTGAGTGTAATGGTCTGTTCCAACCATTTAAAAAGAGTTAACAAAAATCTGCCTTTTAAATTTTGCTTGTGAGCCCTTCTAAGCACAAACACAATCTAACAAAATCAAAATTAAAGTACTGCCATAACCTTTTTTACAAAAGTCAGAACAAAACCAACAGAAAATTTTAATATAGACTTTTTGACTTGAAACAAAGATATCTGGAAAAAATCATGATATTTCAGCTTTTTATATTGTGAAATGCATCCAGATTTAGCTGTATTTTGTATGTTTCTCAGAGTTGTACAGTGTTTTATTTCTAAGAAGCATTTTGAGATTCAGAAGGCATTAATCTGTGATACATTTTACTGGAAAATGTAGCACATCTACCATGTATACAGTATAAAAACTATGTGTGTAACACACAGATTGTGCTCATGTCAGATTTCTTGAACAAATATTTTTCCTAACTTTCAAGGTTTCTTCCCAAGTTTCAGAGGTTAACCTGTTTTGAAACATTAATAAAACAATTTCCAAGTAAGTTTTTTGAAAACAACTGTAAATTTTAAAATGTTTAAAATGAAGTTCTTCATATAATTTAAGGTAACAAGACTGTCTTTGACTTGTAGACTAATCTCAAAATGAATGGAAGACTTAACAAAACTGCAAAATCGAGGACATTATCATAGCTCTGACCATAATGAATTTACGTATAAAACAGTAATCCCATTTCCCCCTGATTGTTGTAGGATCTAAAATGAAATAACCTCAAACCATTAATTTTGGTTAGCATATTTATCTACTATACTGCATTTATTCTATTTTATGCAAATGGTTTGGAAATGTGATAACTAACAGTTTTAATCTAAAAATGCTTTGAAATTTTTGAAATCCATATAATAGCTAATGTTATCTGCTCTAAAGAGTCTAATATTTAAAATCGTCATCACCCTCTGCATGCCACAATGACACACACCTAAGGCCAACTTAAAGAGAGAAACAATGTACTTATCAAATGAGAGCAACAATGTAATGATGCATCCATCAAATGGGTGTTACAGTAACATTTCATGAAGCAGCACCCACTTGTCATAAGGCATTATGAAGATGATTAACCTTACACATTAATTTTATTAGAAATAATGTGATCAGCTGCCAACATTTCGAATGGTTGTGAATCCAATTTCAGTTCTCCAAGAAGTCACATCCGTTTTCAATCTGGCGGGGCTCACATGCCCTCCTTGTGCAAGTGGTAGACGACACTGACAGATGACTTAAATGCCTACGATTACAGTGTGCTCTACATGTTAAAGAATAACTGGAATTCTTCCCCAAATGATTGAACTATTTTGCACACAAAAAGCTTACTGAGAACAGGACAGTGGCTCAAAAATCACTTTTCTAAATATATTTCCCATACAAAATAATTTCGAGATAGAATAATTATTAGTTTCTTGTGCAATACTCTATTTAAACAAGAATTAATGAAATAGTATGTGAAAACTGTAACACCACAAAAATTGAGCCATATTACTAGTGTAATCAAACATTAGAACAATCTTGGAACAAGCAAGCAAAATATTCAGAAGGCTAAATCATGGCTGCACATCTAACTGATTTCAACCATGACTTATATTGTACATTGTGAGACAGCACAAATAACTTATGCAGATGGTTCAGTAGCAGAATGGCACTTGGTTTGCTCTTAATAGAAACAACATAAATGCAACTGACAATGTAGAGACAGACAATGGCCTTATTTGCATGCTGAAAATCTTGTGTCCCTCTAGTCCACACACCGTTCGCTGTGCAATCTGTTGATGAGTAAACAAATAGTGCAGGATTCATCTCAGTGGGATCTAGGCCCCTTGGTCTAACCGAAATCAATTCTTGGTCGATACTGCAATACCATGGGATATGACTATAAAATAAAAACAGACAATGAATAAGGCTGTGTTTATATAAAAACAATATAGATTACATACAAAAGATTTTTTAAATTAAAGTTTATTGAGGTGACGATTGTTTAAGTTGGAAACAACCAAAGTGTCCTTTGATAGATGACTGGATAAAGATTTTAAGAATGTGGAAATAATTTCCAGTTTTTGCTGATACTAGTGAGTATATAACAAGATGACATTAAAACTTGCTATACATTTTAATTAAACTTATTGAGGTAATATTATATACATTTCAGCAGTACAACATTGTAATTTCTATCTGTATAGTGTATTGTGTGCTTACTACCCTAAGTCTAGTTTCCCCTTTACCCAATTTGCCCTCGCCCCTTCCCCTTTGGTAACAACCATTCTGTTGTCCGTATCTCTGAAAACCCTGTAGTTTTAAATTGCTATTATTTTTCTAGACTCAATTAAGTTTTCCACCATATCCAGCAAAGGTCAAGTTCAAAGCCCTACAGATGTCATACTGGTTGCATATGTAAAAAGTGCTAATATTAGGGAGACACAGGGCCTGTGGAGGATTGAAAGCTATAGCTCTCCTCAACGGCATTCAATCATTGACCTTGTGGGACTTAAACCTTGTAGGCCTGAACCAGACAAGTCCGCAGGCTGCATTCCCACAGAGCTATGCCTCAGTGCCCACTGAGTCACAAATGAACAAAGACACCCCCTGCTGTGAGTCTATGAAACTGGGGTCGTTCTCATAAACTACTTTTTTAAAAGTGAGTTTGATACCTTTTTTAGCATTTAAAAATGTTGAAAATTAAGTAGCCAATTTGTTACATGAAACACTTAGGTTTACTGCCTCCTTCCAATAGTCAGTTGATACTATGAAATATTTGGACTTGACTACTACATAATTGAACGGTTCAGACTGTCCTTCGTGTTGCTCTATGTAGAAAAGGTGCCATACATCAACAGACAGTAGAGAAGAAGCAGCTTCCTGCAGATAAATGGTATGTGCCACGCTGCTACTTCTGAGTCTGTTTTCACCCTGTATTTGCCTTCTATACGATGGAGGACCAATGGTTTTTGTTTTTTTCAAAGCTGTAGATTCCCTTTAAAATGAATTTTGAGGAGCTACTTTTATAAAACTACTGATTACCCCTTCATCTCAGTGTGGGTGAATGCAAAAATCCATGACAGAGAACTGTGTTTTCTTTCATGTAGATTAAAGGCATAGATTGGGATTCTGTAACCCTGAAAATGACCACTGCGTACTGATCACAGCTATAATACACACTAAGACACAGTGTGGAAATCCCTTTTACCATTAGCTCAGGATAGGACAGGACTGTGGAAATGAGAATTCCTAAGTCTCGCTCCTCCCAGGTGAAGTAAGGCGATGCCATTACCAGTTATCTAAGGGCTGGAGAAAAAGCCGCAGACAGGCTCTCAAGAGTTTCCATGGATGAAATAAATTTTGGTCTAAATTTTGTTTGCTTGTTTTTATTTTAAACTTTATTCTTGTTCCTTCTGAATGAGAGTATCTGGGAAGGGAGCACAGAAATCTGCATCTTATAAAACTCCCTGGGTTTCTTAAAGCCAGCCAGATTTGAAGACCACTACCCACACACCCAACCCTCACTCTACTGCTTCCCATTCTACCCAACCCCAGCCAGTCTTGCTCCTCATCATCATAATCCTTCCTGCTTTGCCTTCCATTTCTGACTTCTTGAATCTGCACACTTTCTGCAGATAATTAAGTCATTTGTATATATAGGTCATAATATATAGAATCCATCACCAATTTTACAAGGATGAAGATAGAAAGGGAAATAAAATGGTTTAGTTGTAAGTGGTCAGGATTTTCTGTTTTGGGATGAAAATGGTTTTGTTTTCCTCTCCAAGTAACCATGTGTTTGTTTTGTTCTATGACAACATATGTAGTTTAATAATTTCATTGAAATGTGTTACAGTGCTAGAAATTAAGCTTCAAGGTCTATTTGTGCTTCAGTTTGCTTTCTTACAATGAAATAGGGCATATCACTCCTTAGTGTTAAGTGATTGCACCGAATGGAGCTACATTTCATAGTTGCTAGTCCTCAGCCTCATCGCGTAAAACATAAAGAATAGATAGTTCCAAAATATATATTTCAAATGTGATAATGTTAGAAAATGATAAAATTACTTTGACTGATGTATTTTCTTAAAAAAAAACACACAAAAAAAAACTTGATCATAAAAGTACTGGCTTTACTATAGATTTGGAAAATACAGAAAAGCATCGAGGAAAAAAAGGAACATTTAAATGCTACCATCCAGAGATAACCACTGTATTTTTTTAGTGTATATCTCTCTAGTCTTTTTGTGTATGTATTTACTTTTTTTCCCAAACTGGAATCATAATACAAATGTTGTTTGGTTAAATACTTTTGTCTATTTAAGAATTTTGTCCATTTAAAAATTCTATAAACTTGTTTCTACATTACTTAATATGGTCCTATATGATCATTTTTAAAGGCTGTCTATAATGCCTTTATAGAAATGAACCATAAGTTATCAATAAATAGTTTTGCTGGACATTTTACTTTATTTTTTATTTTTTTTTGCTAATACAAATTAATCCCGACTCAATGATCTATGCTCGCCACTTTATCCCCGACCGCTGGGTAGGTTCCTAGAAGTGGAAATGCTGGTTCAAACAGCATACACATTTTAAAAGACTTCTTGATAAATACTGTCACACAAGAAAGTGGACTTCAGGAAAGCTGTTCTATTTTTACATTTCCAAAAAAAATTAAGTGCTCATTCTTCAAATAGCCTCATCAGTAATGAGTACTATTCTTTCCCCCCTCTTAATCTGGCAATTCAATAAGCATAAAATAGTACTTTATTTCTTCTTTCATCTCTTGACTTCTAAAGAAATAAGCCATTTTTGTCTGCTTATTAGCCAGTTTTGTTTCCTTCTTTTGTGACTTGCCTAATCATGTCTTTTGTTCAGTTTTTTATGGAAAGTTGAACAGATTGGTATAAATTCTGTATGTATTAAGGACATCAAACCTGTCTGTCATATATTGCTAACATTTCCTTATAGCATATTTGCCATGTACTTTTCAATATTAATAGTCAACTTGGTTTGTCTCTTTTTTCCTTTTACGTGTATAATGAGAAAGGCCATCCCCACTCTGAGATTTGTCATTCAACTGTATTTTCTTCTTTATCTTTGATGGTATCATTTTTAATATTCACCACTGTAAACCACGAGAAACTCATACGAGTATAATGTGACGTATGGATTGAATCCTGCCCCCCATCACCACCACCAATACTCTTAGTACAATTCATTGAAAACAAACCCTACTGGATCACAACTCACGCCCAACAACTACGTTCTAAGTCCACTGATCACCCTTGCCCACTGCCAGCTACTGTCTCTGCTCTGGTCCCACCGGCCTCCTTACAATCCTCAAACAACCAGACATGATCTGTCCTCTGGGTCTTTGGACTATGTTCCCTCAGCCTGGAGTGCCCTACCCCAGGTGTACACATGGCTACTTCCCTCATTTTTTGATTAAAAAATCACCACCTTAAAGAGGTCTTCTCTTGGTAATCTTATCTAAGTTATTCTATTTATTTACTCTTTCTTCTAACACTGTAAACTTTACTTGTTTATTTTTTGTCTGTTACCATCATTAGAGTGTAACTCTATAAGAGAAAAGGCTTTTTCTCATTTTTACTTCTGTGTCTCCAGGGCCTAACAGAGTGCCCAGTTCAGTGTTCAATAGGTATTTGTTAAATGAATCTTCTTTCACTAATTTGAAATACTCTTTACAGATTCATACATACTAACGTCTGTTCCTGAGCCATTCTTTTTATTCGTATGCCTATGTTTCAGTGAGGACTCTATTTCAATGACTTCAGCTTGAAAATGCATTTTAGTATGTGGAGGTGCACACGCCCGCTGATCACTCATTTAAAAATGTGACTGACCGGAAGCACTGGTTTATATTTGCTGATGAACTTTAGAATGACTGATTTTGTCAAGTTAAACAAGAAATGGGTTTAGAATCTTGTTAAATTTCATAATTTAATTATGGGGAGAACTGACATCTCTAATATTTTGTATACTATTTAAATTTCCTGTGTGAAGTGGTACTTTGGTTATGTATGAGGAGGTCTTTAATCTTAGGTAACATATGCTGAAGTATTTAGTGGTCTACTGTCATGATACTTGCCATTTTACTTTCAAATGCATCCACAAAGAAACTGTAGATATATTAATAAAGAGATTAATAAGATGAGAGGGGAAAAGGGGGCGCAGAAAATGTAGCAAAATGTTATTACTGGTAGACCTGCATAAAAGTAAATTCCTTTGTATTATTTTAACTTTTTGTTGTTTTGAAAATTTCCAAAATAAGAAGCTGATAGGAAAAGTAGTTCTTAACATTGAATTTTATCAAATGCCTTTTCAGCATCTACTGATGATTTTTATTTGACTGTGTGTGTGTGTGTTTGTGTGTATATATATAAAATGTTTCCAATATATAATGTGTAATTTCCCTCCCCTAATATTAAGATATTCTTGCATTTCTGATAAAACTACTATTAATATTTGGTTTTGGTTTATTCTTCTAGTATAATAGTTTAGTATATTTAGTATAATATCTATCATCTTTATATTTATATTCAAAATGAAATTTGATACTAGTTTTCTAATTGGGGTTCTCTGTCAGTTTTTGCTATCATGATTATGTTACCTCTGTAAAATGAATTTGGAAGAATTCAATTTTTTTCAATGATTTAAAACAATTTAGAATGGGAATGGTCTACTTCCTTGAAAATTTGAGAGACTGACCATAAAAGTATTTAGGTTTCCTTTGAGAAAGTAATTCTTTTAACAATTTTATGTCTTTCATGACTTAGTGATTTAAGTTTCCTTTCTTCTTGGGTGAATTTTGGTCCACTTGTAGTTTTCCTAGAAAATTGTCCATGTCAGGAATTCTCACAAAACTTAAAATTTTTAATAGTACAAAGCTATACACACATAATATTTGCTTATAATTAAAAAGTAATTAATTTTTTCCTTGAAATTTTCTGGCTGAATTTTGGCTAAAGGTGCATCCTATTAATTACAACTTTCTGACAGGAGTATAATCCATAATGAAGTGTTTAAGAAAGAAAAGGAAATTTGTGTGGATTATTGAAAATTTGGTCTTGCTCCAGTTGTTTTCTAATACTTTAGAGTTTAAGAACATCTTTATTTCTAAGGAAATAAACAGACATCAATGCCAAGAGTAAAAGCAAAAAGCCATGTATGTATGAATTACAGCTAAAGGTGGGGCATCACTACTATGCAATGCATCATTCCAAATCAGCTGTGAAGCTAAAATATCTGTACACTGCAGATATATACAAATCTCTCAGCTCAGTTACAGTATTTACATAATGTAAGGAGAAAGATGATTTTTTTTCCCCCAAAATGATTTTCTCTTGGCCTTTACAGTTGTTAAATTGCTTACCCCATTAGTAAAAAAAACAGTACTTAACCAGTGAGTATTAAAAAGCATGCATTTAAATGACTGGGGGGGATTCTGTATCATAGCACTAACAATAAAAATTGAGGGAAACTCTAGAGAAACTGCCAATTTAACATTTTCGATTAGTGATTTGAAGAGGTACTTTTAATAATTCACATACATTCATTTGTTCCAACCCTAAAACATTAGAGGTAAGATAGCTAGTTGAGTTTTATAATAATTACAATTTTCCTTTCTTGGCTCCAAGAAAATAAGAATGAAGACTAAATTCTGGAATAAAACAACAATGGGGATTTTTAAAAAACGTTATGATTAATCCATGGATGAAGGCTAATCACAGATCATCTCTATACTCAGCAGCAATCCTTACTATACCACCCTTAGTCTCTTCTATTTCCCCAATTTTTAAAATGTATTTTTATTAGATAAACTTTCCTCAGATGCACATTCAAGTATATCAGTGCATTATTAAATTAGCTCACTATCATTTCTGTATTAAAAGAGGTAACCCAAGTAAAG
This sequence comes from Rhinolophus sinicus, assembly GCF_057876585.1. Lineage (NCBI taxonomy): Eukaryota > Metazoa > Chordata > Mammalia > Chiroptera > Rhinolophidae > Rhinolophus > Rhinolophus sinicus. Next base: position 30,367,072 of record NC_142515.1, read on the forward strand.
AACTTAGGGCAGGGCCTAGGAAGGAAGCTCACAATTGTACTCAGCTGTTGCTGTTATTTAGTTTCACCTCATCTGGCATTTTATCTTTCACTTGTGGGCGAATGATTAATTTTAAAAAGTAACACACAAAGAAGTGTTAAGTATGGAACTGAGATCCAATATGGAGCAGAGATTTCTCAAGAGCTGAAACTGGTAATTATTAGAAATTCTCGACTCAAAAAATGGCCTTAACATTTATAATTTCAGTTTTAGTGTAATAAAATTAGATATATTTCAAGAGAACTAAAATAACAGAAAACTTTGGGGACATAATTTGAAAAGAGGAAGTTCTGTAGCTCACATTAGTATTAGTTTTGCAAAGTTACATGTCTTAAGCACTTGAATTTGGGATGAAAGCAATCCCCTTTGTGGTGGCATCATTAGGGTCATATGTACAGTCGTGAGTGCCTCTTACCTGATATAAAGGGCCATCCTGAGAGCAGACTTGCAAGGCTGAGCAGTTCAGACACCGAAACTGCGGAGGAGATGAACTCATCAGATAAGAGGCATCCACAACTGGACACATATTTAAAACTGATTATTTAAATATTTTAACGTCAAACATGAGTTAACATTAATTTTAAGTAAACACTTTCCAAAATATGGTAGTTGCTTTTTGTAAAAAAATGATTTTAATAACTTAGTGATTGGTAAAATTTAGCTTGAAATAATTTTAGCATCTAAATATAAGTTTTGTTAATATTCTGCAAATATTATACCAAAATGGGCCTATCCGTTCCATCTCCTCTTCAAATACTAATTCCTGAGAAAACCCTTCAATACAGGAGGTGTATCCTCTTTCCTCCATCCCTTCCTGTGATTAGTCTCTTCTAGATCTCCTCCTCAAATACCTTCTGAGGTAACACTGTTTAGGGAGCTCAGAACTCGTGAGGGGCATGGAACCTGCCTCAACCTGGAGTGGGTCCATTTTCTGTTTTAGATTAGGTTCTTTATATTGCTCAGATTAGATTCTTAGTCTTCATATCTATTTTAATAGCATCAGATTGTGAGCTCCTTGAGTCCACACATCTTATTCATATTTTCAATCTTAACAGCTAACGCCCTGAATTGGCACATGGCAGCCACTCAAAAAATGTTTTGAGTAAATCAATGAATGAACATATTTTAAAACTACTGAGTTGGTTCATTTGTAAACTCACCAACTTTTAACAGTTTAACTATTCGTATATTTTTAAAGATCATTCCCAAATCTTGATTTCTCAATATTATGCTAAAAATAAATTTCAGTATTATGTTCAACATAATTAGGCATCTATGAATTCAACACTTCATGCCTCTACAGAATGAAAAAAAGCCCACATAAAAATATGACGTGTAAATTAACCAGGATAAATCTAACATCCCAGAGTGTTTTTTTAAAAAATATACTTTGAAAGAATACCTAAGTAAGCAATGATTAAAACAAATATATTGGCAGCCTTTTAAATAAAATTTTAGACATTTTTCATTTTCCCAGAGACTTGAGTCTAACATCTTTTCCTAGAAGTTAGTCCTGAAGTTCTGTACAGGGCTCATCTACATACCGCGAGACGTGCCCAGCACTATCTTTGGCAACGTTCCCCTTTCTAAACTCTGAAGAGTCCCCAAGCTCTGCCTGTTAGACTTTCCCTAACTATGCACGTCCTAAATGGCATTTCACAAGAATTAAGAGTTAAGGTAGAAACAGGCAATTCCATTAAGTGTTTTCCCCCATTCATCTCTATCAGTCAAGAGAGCTGTTTGCTTTTCCTAAAACTACTTGACAATTCAAAGAAAGCAAAGCAAGGCAAACGTGGTGAAGCAGTTTTAAACATGGACTGGCAGGGATGGCTGAAAGATAAAACCAACCAGGATTGTCTGGGAAAGAGGGTCTGTACTGAGAGCAGGTACTCAGCCTATCCAACAAAAGGTGAGCAGGAAGACCATGAGTTCATGATGACAGCTGACGCTGAACCGCAAGAGGTATTAACAGTAAGCGCTCAGGTGAGCCTAAGTGCAGGAGGAATGATGATAATAATAAAAGCTAACATAGATAAGCTATTAATAAAATAACTAACAATTATCATGGCAGGCACTCCGCTAAGTACTTTATTATATATTATTTTGTTAATGCTTACTAAAAATTTTCAAGGCAGGTATTGTTACCCAAATTTTAAGGGTCAAAAAGCTGAGGCAAAATTAGGAAGCAGGACACAACTGGGAGGAAACAGCCACAACACATATAACAAAAGATTAGTGTCCAGAATACATAAAGAGCTCCTAGAAGTCACTAAGAAAAAGACAAGCATCACATGGGAGAAAAACCAAAGCAATGAATATAAAAAGAAACTTCACAGAAGAAATACAAAACTGATAATATGCAGTGGTAAGGATGTCAGAAAATGGGTACTTTCATACATTATCGGTGTGCATATAAATTGCTAAATCTTTTTAGAGGACAATTTGTTAGTATCTATCAAAATTTAAAACATGCATATTCTGTAAATCCACATCTGTAATCCAGTCAATGAATATGCTTGCACAGGTGCAAAAAAAATCTATGCACTTGGATTGTATCTCACTGCTTGTAATGTCAAACAATTTGAAAGAAATCTAAATGTCCACTAAAGGAATGTGTTAATCAAATTATGGTACAGCCACATAAATGGCACAGCCACTTGTTACAAATATTTCAAAATTTACTGATTCTCCACATCAAGTGAAAAAGAGAAGTTGTAGAACACATATGATTCCATTTATGTTTCAAAAAATGTGATGAACACTGTGTGGACATTATAAACAGGATCTGTGTATTAGATTGCTGGTCAGTCCAGATAACTAATTCTGTAATTCTACATTCTCAGTTTATAGTTGTGGGAGCCACAGGGCAAGTCAGTGGTCATGGATCACACCTCCTCAATGCTATTACCCAAAGGATGGTCCAACGCTCAGATGCACGGGCATCCCCTGGGAGCTTGTTAGAAATGCAGAATCTTGGGCCCCACCCCAGACCTACTGAGTCAGGATCTGTGTTTCACCAAGATCCCCAGGTGATCTGTACTCACATTAAAGATTGAGAAGCACTGGTTTAAATAAAAAGTACATTTTCTCCCACTAATGAGCAAAAGATGAACCAACATTAAGAAGCCAATCTTGAGGATAACAATCTTGAGGCGGCAATATTGTTATGAACTGGAAAGTTTCTAAGAGTCAGCTAAGTTTGACAAGACAAGTTTGATTCCTAAAGATAAAAATCTTCCAACAATGCATCACAATGAAGACAAGGACCCAGAAACAGGAGGGACACAGAAAACAGGCTGAGCCTGCCCCAGGCTAAAGGAGAGTTGTGGCACAGATGCTGTGTGGGACAGGGAGCAATGGCACGCTCTTAAGAAATGGACACAAAATCGACTTTCCTGAGATCCCTCCTAGGAGTCTACAAACAGGACAAGGTAAAGAGGTGACTGGAATATGGAATATGCAGCCTGCCTGAGGCAGAAGAACCAGAGAGGCCGAGGTGGCATCCAACATGAGGAGGAAGAAAACCAGATTTTACTCAGAGACCCAAAAGGGTGAACACGAGATACCCCACAGTACTGACAGAAAAACCTGCAAGGTGCGAATTCCAGGCAAATCAACCTAGAAATGTAATTCAATGCCAAATCACAACCCTAGTCTCAAGCTCATCTGAAAAGATAAATAGGTAAAACCAACCAACAAAATTTTGAGAACGATAATATGCAGGTTTTCCCTAACAGATACTAATGTATATCATAAAACAACCTAGAAGGCCCAATTATTTGCCTTGTAGTTAGTTTGGACTTTATTCCAATTCATCCCAAAGAAAACGGACAACTGAGGGGTTCTAGACAGATTTTATATGATCAGATTTTTATAAAAGCTACATAATGTGTAATGCTAGTGCAGGTATAAGACCTGCTCAGAAGAACAAAACAGAATGTCCAGAAACATATATACATATGTATATATGTGTGTGTGTGTGGGTGTATACTATATATGTACTATATATATATACACACACACACACACACACACACATGCACACATATACATGTATATTTTTACAGAAGTGTATACACACACATACACATACGTAATAATGAGATAAAGTATGAAATATTCAATAAATTGTATTTCTGGCAAAGAAAAACACAAACAAAAAAAACACACCCCATTTAGATTAAGTTAGGGTCTTAGCCTTGCTATAGGTATATGTGTATAAATAAACAAATCCCGGGTGGATTAAAATGTTTAACATAAAAATGTACTAGAACAAGTGAAAGAACCACAAGTTAGACTCTAGTTTAGGAACTAAGCTGACCTCAGGTCAAGGCAGAGCCCATTGGCAATGCCAGGAAGTAGAGTAATGGGAGTTTTACAGACCTCCTGGCATCTTGCTGGCAATGCAGGGTAGAGATGGGAAGGTATGTGATTGCAATAAATATGCTAGTAGGGGCATAATCCAGAAATGATTGCTTTATTGCTAATTTGTCCATTCACTCTGTCAGAATTAATCAATTACTGTATTATAATAACTCATAATTAGAATAAGTGCAAAAAATTTTAACAGAAAACAATTGAAAAATTAAAATTCAAATAAACGAAATAATCTTTAGGATATATTTTGTGTAACTATTACCTTATAAAAATTTTTTTCATTCATTTTACTCTGCGAACATTTATAGAGTTACCTGCACTAGGCACTGCTCTCAGTGCTGAAACTCAGCAGTGAACAAATATAATCTCTGCTCTCAGATTACATTTTAACTGGGGAGACAAACAATAAACAAATAAGAGGCGTAGTACATCAGATGGTATAAAATACTACAGAAAACAGAAAGGCACGAAAAGACTGCCAAGCTGGAGTGGGAGAGGGGATTGTATTACTAAGCCAGATCAGAGGCCTCACTGAGAAGGTGATGTAAAAGCAAAATTCTTTGAGTAAAGGGGGTAAAAGGAGCAAATTAGGTGGATACTTGGGGAGGCCAGAGCAAGTCTGGCATGCTAGAAGAAACATAGGCCAGTGAGGCCAGAGTGCAGTGAGCCAGAGGAGGAGGAAAGGGTAAGATCAGAGAGGTGTCCGGGGAAAATCACGGGGGGTCTGTGTTTGTAGGTCCCTGGAAAGGCTTTGTCTTTTATCTAAATGATATAAGGTGTTACTGGAGGGCTCAAGATGGAGAACTGGCATGTTTTGACATCACTCTGGCTGCTGTGCTGGGTGAAGGTGGGAAGGGGGTAGGTGGCAGCAGGAGTGGGAGCATGGAGCACAGGTGGACTGATAGAAACCTGCAGAACAGTGACCATGGTCTGGATCAGAGCGTAGAAGTGGGGGCAGTAAGACATGCCAGGATTCCGAGTATAGTATTTTGTATAGTCTATGGTATATATATGGTAGAGAGGTCACAAAATTTGCTAAGGATGATAAAAGAAAAACTAATCAGAACTGGCTTCAGGGATTTTGGTCTGAGATACTGGAAAATGGAACTACTAATCTTAGAACTATTGAGATGTGAAGACTGAGGGGAAAACAGGTTGGAAGAGGGTAACAAACAAGAAACAGGTTTGTCATGCCAAAAAAAATGAAACTGGCTAATATATTACTTTACTGTTGCACTAAATATAATGTGGTAATTTTTCTATTATTGGTTTAGTTTTTAACTGAAAATCATGTAATACTGAACCATTTTTGAACCAACTTTGATTAAAACATGCTTTAAACAACTAAGGAATTTAAACTATTCAGAAATGTATAATCAGAAACATACTTGTAGTGAAGACTGATTTAACTGATGGTTTATTAATAATTTCTATGAATCAGCTCTTTCATTTTTGACATTAAAATAACTGGCAGTGTGGGTGACCTTTGGGGAGGGATCTTATCTTGTGAATGACGATTGAATACCAGACAGGTCATGCAGCGGATGACTACTTATATTTCTTCAACCTTAAGGCAAACCTATTCATAATGATGGTTTCAAGTACATACTGAAATACTATCAAAAAGAGCTAAAATTATATCAATGTGATATTAACATTATGTGTAATACCCCAATATCTAAGCCCCAACAGTTGGGTAAGAGAGAATTGACTATCTCTGTAATCTGTACCTGATACCTGAAACATTTTGGTTGGAAGGATTAAATGAGGGTGAATGTATGCACAACCATTTAAAAAACTAGAAAATGTCACAGAAAGGCTAGAAATTTACCAAATACAAAATTAGATTAAAAAAGAAAAGCCCAAGCGAGGTTTAATGAGCTCTTCAAGGGCACATAGCTAGTTGGTGACTACCTAGTACTAGAACATTTTCTTCTTCCTGGTCATGAAAATTCAGACTCACAAATAAGGCTTTACCCAACTGGGATTCAAATAGAAAAAAATAATGACTAAGAAGCTAGGTGCATCGTTTATTATTCTATCATATCATGCTATTTCTACTGAAAAATAGCCAAATATCTTACCCACTAAATAGAGCACACACACAAAAAAGGATTGAGGTTTGTTTTGTAACAGTTCTACGATGTTTACATTTGATATAAGTACCCTAAACACCACAAAATCGTAATGTCTGAAAGGACCCTGGAGGTCATTTAGTCCAACTTTCCAGTCAATCTTAATGTAATTCATGTAATCAGATTATGAAGAAAATTTCTGGTAGCATTATTACCATATTCCTCACTGCTATATATTAGCTTTATAAATCCATAGCCCCTGAAATTTCCCTAATATCAACATTACATATAACTCAGATAAGATATGCTTGAACCTTCTAAATAACTCTAATCCAAGATACAGTTCAAAGTATAAAATACTCCTTTTGGGTTTTCTGGATTTTCTTAGGTTTTCTCCTTTTAATCATTCTCCCATATTGTCTAAGACCTATAATAATAAGGCACAATAATCTAATCTGGCATCAGAAACCACTGTAAACTCACCCTTCAGTCCAATGTTATACTTTCAAAGCAAAGGAGGTACCTGAAAAAAAAAATCATCAAGATTCTACTCTATCTGTCCCCTCTACCATGACTAAAAAATATCTACTCCCATTCCATATAGTTAAAAGTTCTGGTATTTTATTGGGCTTTTTAAAAAATGCGAGTGCCGTCTTCTCTGTCTTGAGGTTAGTAGAGTTCTAAATATGTTTAGATGGGGCTTTAAACTCACCTTAAACATAACAAAACCACATTTAACACAGACCCTGGCTTGGTCTTGTACTTGAGATCAAGTATCATGGAGTTGTTAGGAGAAATAATAAGAGGAACCAGTTTCTTCTCTTCCCAACCTAGTTTGTTCTTTCAGTTTCTAAGTAATACAGTTAAATTTGAGTAACGTAATAACATGTAACTAAATATACACATAGGTAAATAGAAAAGCAATTTACGTTTTCGCCTCTTAGTCGCCATCTTGTCATGTAGATGAATTCCATAGTATGATCCTTCCCCATAATTTCACCATTGCACAGCACATCCAACTTTAAAAACAATAGTTATAGACACATTAACATAAGTAATTTTGAATTCATAACTGTTTTGCATGTTTTTTTTCCAATTTCAAAAAACATTCAAATAGTTGTAACAAAATAGATGTATTATCCATTACTTAAAAATAACACAGTATTTTTATTAAAGCACTGGTCCATCGCATACGTATTAATTCAGGTATAAGTACCATGAAGCAGTGTTTGCCTTGTCCCACATACCTGTATCTCAGGTTCATACATATAATTTTGAAATGTAGTATAAACTTTCTTAGTCCATGTCTCTCTCTGAAACCTTTGAGATTTTAGACATAAAGGGATTGCCTATTACTGAATCAGAAGAAACTGTGGAAACCTCACAGTTCCTCACAGCACTTTTGCCTTATGGATTTATTTCTCAGAATCCTTGCACCTTCCCAAGATTTGAAGGAGTTACTTATTTTTCATCTGTTTGTATTCGGAGAGGGCAAATGAATGAATGTGCATACATGATTTATGGGGCCTCTGAGGCATATGAGACTTTCCAGAAACTACCTAGAGCTAAGTTGACAGCCCAGTTTGCCCCATTCCACCAGCCTATGTCTCCTAGGGCTCTCCGGCCTCTCTGCTCTGCTTGGTAACTTGTATGAATAATTACAGGACCCCCTTCTCACCTACCACGGAACTTCAAAAAAGGGCTGTACTTATATCAATGCTCACTCTTTGTCTAGTGTTGCAGGAACCAAACTACCCCCCAAATCCTTAAGAAGGCCACAGGACTTGTGGTTCCGATTTACTAATTAAAAAAAGCATAATTAAAGGTTTATCACAGATCCCTATGAAAAAACAACATTTTGGTTCTCTAGCTATTAAAAGCAAACTGACAGGATTTAATGTAAAGGCTGGAAAGGGAGAAAAGCAGGTTTTAAACAGTTCTGTGTTTGGCTAAACAGAGAATGGAGTTTTGAACTTTAAGTCTGAAATAAACATACTTCTAATTATATTGGACAAATTATTAGCTAAATTATATGGATTTTTTTGATGATTTACAGTGACTTACATGAACCTCAAAATTTTTCAGACATTTTATATTTTTAAGTTCTTTTAAGAATAACACAAATAATTTCATTTTTTCCATCTTGTCCATAAAATAAATTCATAAACAAAGAAGTAATGGGACTTAGGATGCAATTCCTCATCAGGTATACTGCTTCTATTATTATTTAAAAACTAAACTATCCTGCCCCAATTAGCACTGTTGTTAACAGAATCTTTAGCTATCAAATATTTCATTAAATTATCCCTGCTACATGTTGGGCAGCAAATAAGGGGGGACCAGTATACTAAAAAGTATATCAAAAATTATAGGAAAAATTCTTTGCATTGGGCTAGATAAGGAGCTGTCAGTGGATTGAGTCTCTTCCCCTTCCATCTTTTCCTATAGAGAAATACAATATGTGCCAGCAGTAATATGGTATAAGGGTAATAGTTCTTTAAGCTCTAACAAATTCCTGAAAACTGGAAAGTAACTCAGTGAGTCACACTTAAAAGTAAGCAAATAAAATTGCATGTGGTATCTTCAAAGAATGGAATAAAACACAAAACCAAACCATAAAAACAATTTCATTTTTTATTTTCATTGCTGTTTCTATAAACTATTACCTTTTACTTTTACCAAGTACATAGGGCTTTCACTTTCACAAATTTTTTCCTAATGTAAAATTGATGTTTCTGGAAGTTTTTAAAATATATGTAGGACTAAACTATAGTAAGAATTAATTTTTAATCCACAGATTAATTAGTGATTTGGGAGCATTTTTTAAAGTTCAGGATCAGAGGCTTCTTCAAAAATACAGCTTTGCTACCTATCAATGCCTATGTTCAAATACTTCTGCTATGATGACTGTTCATACTAATATTGCTGTACATAAGCCTGAAAAACTATGTTGCCTTTGATATTTTTGTTAGAAAACTAGTCTTGATGTTTAGTTTTTTTGGATGCTATTATCAGAACCCAAAGGGGAGGAAAAGGTAATTAACACAAATTCTAAGATTGCCATTTGTGCAGATGAGAAATAACAGCCATGTTTCCTTATTATGTTATAATCATACTCCTAGGAACATAAACATTCTCTAGCTATTGAACACATTACAGGTTGTACTGTGATCAACATCAGGGCAATTTATTTCTCCTGTAAAGAAATTGGCAAAAACTAGGTTTCACCTAGTGCTAAGCAATATTACTTTTGCATATCATGGAATGAAAGGAGCGTTATAAAATCCCTTTTGAAAAAAAGGTGTTTTACACTCTAAAAAAGAAGTCTATAAAGAATTGGTAAAAAGGGGTTGCAAGGGTCTCAGATTGAAAAAAAAAGACACACCTTAAAGCATGTTGGCATAAAAAACAAACAAAAAGAATCCGTTTAACTGAGCTATTTATTTTGCGAATACTTAGTTATTTAAATATCTCCTCTAATTATAAAACAGTAAATGCATTAGTATCATGTTTTAGTCAGGATGTTAAATTAAAAAATACAGATTACATAGATGAAATATATAATATTTTAACATGAGAACCAGTTTCCACAAATTTTAGTTTGAATATATTCCCAGTTAATTTTTACTTATTTTGTTAGAATTTTACATCAGATCAGAATTACCAAAATGATCCAGATTGTACTATCAACTTACCTCATAAGAACTTGGAAGCTTTAGTTTTAAACTCAGAAATTTTTTAATAGTTCCCACAGTTACTCGTGTAGAACATCGAATGAATTTCTTCATTAAACCCTAAAGGAAATAAAGATTACTAATTAAAATATTCAACCTTGTTTTAAAGAAACCAAAGGGGTCATTTTCACTATCATTTTGAGTGTTTTCAAAATGTATTCTGAAAATGTTGCAATTTACAGCTCTTTAGTACTTCTGAGTAAAAATTTCCCCAATTCTTAGATACAGGACATTCTTCAAGAACGTACTATCACATGTACTAGGAAAATCCTGGCAAATTGACGATCTGCACACCTCTAGACACTTTGGTAAAGAACACATCATGAGTTTAACTGAAAACAAAGATCACAAAAAACATATAAAATATTATACAATGTCATTTCTGAAAGCATTAGGGACATTTTGAAAAAGTCTCATAACTTCTAAGTATTTTAAAAAGGAGCAGTGATTTCAAACGTGGCTTTAAGGAGCCCCAGGGGTCAATAGAGGCCAGTTAGGCCACAAGAGGCCCAGCAGCTAAGTCACGTGGAACGGACTCTTGGTTGGGAAGAAACATGCCCAGTCAGTGTTGGATGGGCTGTGGCACTTTACTAAAAAAAAAAATGTTCTATGTGCCTTGATTTTTCTCATTTCATCAGCAGCAGTAATTCACTCTTTAAGCTTGAACATCACTAACATGTAAGAACCAGTCCAGAATGGATACCCAAACTGAAAATGCGTCAAAATGAGGTTATAGACATGAGAAACACTAACCAATTTGTGAGACAAATTGACATGCCCAAACCTCAGAAGTTAGCAATACTAAAACAGAAACCAGGATTGGATCTTTTAAAGATACAACTATTACTTCTACTTGTATACAGAGGAAATTAGGTCAACAATTGGAAATGGTCTTAAATTAACTAAGTCAAAAGTAGAACTATCCAGTCAATATGTATTTCTCAGCAAATGTATTTCCAGAAAAACACCCATATTTCCTAGCAAAGACCAATAGAAATTAATCTATAAAGATACTTTGTCACAATTCAGATGGTAAAGTATCCACTGAAAGAAGTAGTTAAAAGTTACCTCTAAAGCAAAACATACTCTACCCATTTCAAACTGGAGACGGACATTGTAAACAGCATGAAAACAAAGGGATACATATACATGTAGATCTTCTCTGTTATTTGTTCACATCTCAACCACACCAAGGTTTCCTATCTATCTTCTTGCTCCAAATGGCATTTTATAGGTCCCAGTTAAGTTAGAGAATAATGTGAGGGAACTGGAAGACCCTCTAAGTGTATTCTCAACTGCAGAGAAATCTCAGGTTGTTAAAAGAAGCTGCAGAAATGACCATGAAACAATCTTTCAGAAAGTATTAATAATTATAGAAATGTCAGAAGAGTTAAGAGAAGATTTTAGAAATTAGGCAAAAGCTTATTTCTGGGATTCATAATTCAATAAGTTTGAAATCAATCTCTAACAAAATTCTAGCCTGGAATTTAATAATTTGTAAGTACTTAGAAAATAAAAATATAACAACTATGCATTCTCTGTCTATAGAAACCCTTTATAATTATACCAAATTACCCTTGTTTTTTAGCTAAGTATACTTGGGAATTGCTCTACAGATCTGAGAAGTAATCGACACATTTTAAGAGGAACAATGACAAATTAGAGTGTTCACTAGAACATGAGGAGGATGACGGGAAGAACCTTAAAGAGAGACCCTAAGAGCAGTGCTTTTTCCTTACCATTTTATTTCATAACACCCATAGAAAAGGGGGAAAATCTGTACTACACACAGGGAGGTAAAGGGAGGCTGATGCCTGGGGCAGTGGATGTGTAGCCCAGGCCCTGTTGAGCTGCCCTGGGGGAAGAACATTTCAGTATATTCTGTATATTTGTAGAAATATTATATGGAAAAAGATTTGTTTTGTGTTTCGAGAATGTTAACCTTTCCCTTTTATGAGATAATCCCCTTGCCTTGTAACCTGCTCCTTCCAACTCTGACCAGAACAGTTCAAAAAAGTCTTTCTGCTTTAATGTGGTTATCCTAGAGTACTATTTATCCCTCTGTTCTAGAGCTGAAATTAGACAGTGGTCCATTGCAAGTTAGACAGGCTTCCAATTCTAGGATACAATTCAACAAATTCTAGTTCTTACAATAATTAATGTTTTGACTATTCCAGGTCCCTTGGGTTTCTTTAAGACTTTTAAGATAGGCCTGCCAATTTCTGTAAAAAAAGATTGTTTTTTGCAGAACTTTGGTTAGGGTTTTCATTGAATTTGAAGAGTAATTTGTATAGGATTACTATCTTAACAATATTAAGTTTTCTAATCCATGAAGATGGGATTACTCCTTTATTTAGACCTTATTAATTTCTTTCAATATTTTGTAGTTTCCAGTGTATAAATATTACACTTTTTCTTGGTTAAATATATTACTAAGTATTTTATTCTTTTTGATGATATTATAAATGGAATTACTTTAATTTCATTTTTGGATTGTCATTCCAAGCTTATTCTTATATCCTGCAGCCTTGCTAATCTTGTTTATTAGCTGTAATAGTTTTTCTGTGAATTCCTAAGGATTTTATACACACACACACACACACACACACACACACACACACATATGATCATGCCATCTACAAACACAGTTTCACTTCTTTTCCAGTCTGATTTAATTTCTTTCTCTTGTCTAATCGCTCCAGCTAGAACCTCCAGTACAATGTTGAATAGAAGTGGTGAGAGCATACATCTTTGTCTTGTCTCTGATATTAGGGGAAAAGCTTTCAGTCTTTCACCATTAATAATGATAGCTGTGGGTTTTTTTGTAGATGCCTTTTATCAGGTTGAGGAAGTTCCCTTTTATTCCTAATTTGAGTGTTTTTTAACCAAAATATGTTGCTTTCTCTTCATTTACTGTCAAATGCTTTCTCTTCGTTTACTGAGATAACCATGTGGTCTTTCAGCCCTTTTTAAAAAAATTAATAGGGCATATCACCACTGATTAGTTTTTGTATGTTAGTCATGGTCTGTAATCCTTTTCATAAACTGCTACATTCAGTTTACTCTATTTTGCAATTTTTATTGTGGTAAAAAACATGTAACAAAATTTACCATCTTAACTATTTTTAAGTGCGTAATTCAGTAGTTCAGTATAGTTCAGTAGTGTCATGTATATTCGCATGTTGTGAAACATCTTCAGAATGTTTTCACTGTGACAAACTGAAACTCTATACTGATTAAATAACTCCCTTTTCCCCCTCCCCCTAGCTCCTGGTAACCATCATTCTACTTTCTGTTTCTATGAATTTGACTAAATGCCTCAAGTGGAATCACTTGTCTTTTTTTGTGACTGGCTTATTTCACTTAGCATAATGTCAAGTTCATCCATGTTGTAGGATGTGACAGGATTTCCTTCCTTTTTAAGGATGAGTAACATTCTATTGTATCTACCACATTTTGTTTATCCATTTATGTTGTTGGACATTTGGATTGCTTCTACCTCTTCTTGTGAATAATGCAGCTATAAACATGAGTGTCCAAATATCTTTTCAAGATTCTGCTTTCAATTCTTTTGGATATATATCCAGAAATGAGATTGCTAGATCACAGGGTAGTTCTGTTTTTAATTTTTCAAGGAAGCTCCATGCTGTTTTCCATAGAGGTTGTACATTTTACAATTTAACAACAGTGCACAAGGGTTCCTATGTCTCTATATCATCACTAACGCTTGCCATTTTCACACCCATCCTAATGGGTGTGCAGCAGTGTTACTGTGGTTTTGATGTGCATTGCTCTGGTGATTAGTGATGTTGAGCATCTTTTCGTATGCTTGTTAGCCATTTTTATATCATCTTTGGAGAAACGCCTATTTAACTCCTTTGCCCTATTTTTATTTAGATTGGATTATTTGTTGCTGAATTGTAGTTCTTTATATATTCTGGATATTAACCCCTTATCAGTATATGATTTGAAAATATTTTCTCCCACTCTGTAGGTTGCCTTTTCAGTCTGTTGATTGTGTCCTTTGATTCATAAAAGTTTTTATTGTGATGTCTTTGGTTTTGGTATCTGGGTAATATTGGCCTCATAGAACGAGTTGGGAAGTGTTCCTTCTTCTATCATTTGGAAGAGTTTATGAAAGATTGATGGTGTTAATTCTTCTTGAAACATTTGGGCTTTTCTTTGTGAGAACTTGTAAAAATTTTAAATTACTAATTTGATCGCTTTGCTTGTTATCGGTTTATTCAGATTTCTAATTCTTCTACTCAATTTTGGAAGTTTGTCTTTCTAGGAATTTTCCATTTTATTTATTTAAATTTTTGGAATACAGTTGTTTAGAGCATTCCCTTATAATCTTTTCTATTTTTGTAAAGTCACTAGAAATATCTTTTCATTCCTGATTTTAGTGAGTCTTTTTTCCCCTCAGTTTATCTAGCAAAAGGTTTGCCCATTTTGCTGATCTTCACAAAGAACAATGTTTTGGTTTCATTAATTTTCTCTGTTGCTTATCTATTCTACATGTTGGTACTCACACATGGTGGTACTCACACATGGTGGTACTCACACATGGTGGTACTCACACATGGTGGTACTCACACATGTCGGTACTCACACATGTCGGTACTCATACATGTCGGTACTCATACATGTTGGTACTCGCATGAAGCAATAAACGTTTGTTTTGAGAGGAGGGTTTACTGATGGGTATAATGGAAATACACTAATCAAGACAGAGGCTAGTTAGTGAAGGGTCTTGAATGCTAACATAAGGAATTAAGACTTTCTGTAACCCAGAAGGTGGCAAACTATGGCCACAGCCTTCAAACCAAATCTGGATGGCCACTACTTACGTTAAGTCAAGTTTTATTGGAACACAACCATGCCAGTTCATTTGCTATCATCTATGGCTGCTTTAGGGCTACAATGAGTAAGTTGAGTAGTTGCAACAGAGCCTAAAGTTATTTACTGCCTGACTCTGATATTGGCTTTGATTTTGGCCCTCACCCTCTGCCTTGCACACTCTCAGGTTGTGGCCTCAGCCTTCCATAATAAAAAAGAACACTTAAGAGACCAGTTTAAAAATCTGCATAAAAGGTGAGCAGCACTGCACTCAGGGAAATTTCGCAGGATTTATGATAGGTTGAAGGGAAAGAATAAAAAGTCAAAGATGACTCCAAGATTTTGAACATGTACGATTGGTTGAAAGATAGTACTGATAACTGAAACTGCATATTTGGAGTAAAGTTAGGTGAAAGTATAATGAATATGTCTTTAAACATGTGAAGTTTCAGGTGTTAGGGAAACTCCCAACTGGGATACTTAAAAATAGAAATATAATACTTCAACTTGGGAGAAATGGTAGGGTTGGAAATGGGGATTTAAACGTTCTTCACATAGTTAAAGCCACAAAAAAATGGAAGTGACCACCCAGGATGAATACAGAGAAAGCATAACTGAGTGGAGGACTAGATATTAGGATATACTCACATATATCAAGTAGGAGACAGGAAGAAGTAGAGCCAGTGGAAACAGTGTAAGAATGGCCAGAGAAAAAAGGGTGAGAAACAGATTAGCATAGCAGAAGTCATATAAGCTATGAAAGCTGTTTTAAGAATGAAGGCACAAAGAGGAAGAAACGTCTATAAAGGAAAGAGTAAATGGATAAAAGGTCAACTGTAATGGCGAAGTGTCAAAGATGTCTAAAAGAGGAGAATATCAAGGTGGATAGTTCATTTTTCAGATGATTTTCTAAAATTCATTGCTTTATAACTTTCAAACTAGAAATCCCACAGAGAAGTAAACTTTACATTTATTTATAAAGGTATTCAGCCTTCCCATTGATTTTTACAAGATAGTTCATGTATCAGAGATGATGATCACAATCTATAAAGAGCAGCCTCCCAAAAGGGGGATGACAGAAATGATTGGCAGTAAGAGAAAAATGAAGGTTATTAAAAACCCTGATGAATCAAAGGCAAAAAAGAAAGGGTATTCTACCAGAGCATAAAAAACAAAAAGAAGCCTGGGAAGAAAAATAGATACAATGGCCACTTCTCTAAAGATTGCTGTACTTTATTATATGTCATGTCCAACCAACCTCTATTAACTAAATCAACTATCTTACTGTATTATAACTGTTTGTGTAAGACCTCATCAAATTTCCTTCAATGAAAAAATTTTTGCATTACTTATATCTTCACTAATATCCACATAATGGATAAATATTCACTGAACCACTATGCTTATATATTTTTTTTGTTGCAAGATGCTGGGAACACTTGATTTGAAAAATTATTTGTTTTTAATTTCCTAATAGGAAAATGTCATTAAATGTATTAGTAAAAATTCAACCCATTGGCCTACAGATTACAGAGAAAGTAAAAGGAGACAATTTCCATGAACAAAACATGGAATACAAAGAGAGAAACAATATTTTCAATGGCTAACCTTTTCTAGGACAAAGTGACAAAAATCTAAGAGGTAAAGCAGTGAACATTTATAATGAAAACAAAAGTTACTTGCAATAAAAAATTGGAAGACATTATTTAAATAGCACCATTTAAAGACCAAGGAAAATCAATAAAAGTGAGTAGGTTGTTTTAAACTCTCTAGTATAGTGATCCTTGACAAAAAGGTTCAATTAGTAGCGAAACAGGATTAGAAATGGAGATTCTATAGGAAATACCTTAGAGCCTTCAAGGACTTTAGACGTTCACAAGCACTTTACGACATCCAATTTTACTCATAACCAATTAATTATATTATTGATAAAAATGTATAAGCCATAAGACATGAATAACTTTTTTTGAGTTGCAAATAAAAATACAGAAATAAAGGAGAAATTTAGAAGAGGATGATTAAAGGGTTGGAAACAAGGCTGACAAGAAATGATCTGAGTTGGTTACCACACTTAAAAGGGAAAAACAATGTATATGAACTCCCAACAAAAGTATAAAAGGAGGTGGAGAGGAGAAATAGAGGTGTGATTCTCTGCATTAGCCACTAGGTGGTGGCATTGTCCCAGGACGGTTCAGTTGTAGGGGGTTGGAAATCAGGTGCCTGGAGTAAGCAATTGCTTGGCCATTTGTAGGTATGGGACCGACTGTCAGAGAATGCATTCTACTTGATTAATAAAAACTTTGGAAGCAAACATTTTGAAACATTAGGAAAATTCAACAACAAATTATATAAAATGATTATAAAATGTACAACTGTACTTGTCCACTCACCTTTACTACATTGTCCCCTGATTGTCCATTATTTCGTAAACAATCTAGACATATAGCAATTTGTGGGTCACTTCTGTGATAGTCTTTATCATCTTGATTTTCATCACCTTCTTCATCTACTTTAGGTTTGTCAACTTTTGAAGTGTCATCTGCAAAATTTAAACAAAACTAAGTTATATATTACTCAAAGTTGATAAAGTTAAGCAGCAGTACACTAATCACTGGAACAAAAATCAACTTTAAAAAACATTTTAACAGTTTTTGATGAAGAATAACTGAAAATTTTAATATCTTTAAAATGTTCCACCCAACTCAACAATGGAAATATTTTAAAAACCATCAGTGACTTATTAACATAGCCTGAGATGGTTAGGCTCACTCAGATACCCAAATGAAAGACTCAGGACTAGCTATATTTGGTCAAAAAAATAATTGCAATTAGTGATTAGATCACTTAGAAAGTAGACAGGATATAAAAATACCTCCAAATTCTATATATATTCAAATTTAAAACCAAGTACTCTTTTCAAACTATAAAATATTCTTTCTTTAGGTTCACAAAATTTCAAATTAGTAATATTCATAAAATCAGCTAGTGAAATATGACTACAATGAATTGGCTTTTTAAACATGTACATACCATGTTTCCAAGAAAATAAGACGTAACTGGAAAATAAGCCCAAGCCATGATTTTTCAGGATGACAGCCCCTGAACATAAGCCCTAATGAGTATTTTGGAGCAAAAATTAATGTAAGACCGGTCTTATTTTGGGGGAAACACGGTAGCTATATAACTTGTTAAAACTCCATTAAAGAAATCAGAATAGTATACTTTATATCCAAACATATTTAATACCTGCAGCCTACATAGAATGCAACTATATTTGTTGGCTCATTCATTTGAGTGCCTTTAACTCTACGTTAGATATGCATTGTGAAAGGCTTGAGGGAGTAATACTAAAACTAGAGTGCCCTCGTCCTCATCCTCATACCAGTCAGGACATAGGAGATATAGGCAAGTAAAGAAAACAAACAGATGGAGAAGTAGGGTAAGGCCTTTGATGGAAGAGATACAACAGACCATGTGGGCACATAGAAGAGGTAATAAACTCAAACTTTGGGTGAAGTATTCCAGATAAAATATCGCTAAGCTGAAACTTGAAAGAATTAGCCAGCTAGAAAGAATTAGCCAGCTAAACATTATAGAAAAGCCCAGAAAAATTAACAGGTTAGCTCCTCTCTGATGACTGTAGTATATAAGCATTATGGTTATATCATAAAAAGCAGGTGGGTTCCTTTCTTCTGCATTCTTTCTTCTACATATTTACATGGAACCCACATAGACCGTAGCTGCCTTTTATGAACCAAACTTCCAGCTCCGAGAAAAGATCCCAATTCTCCACTGAAACTAAAGACCAAATATTATAATACTTTTAAAAAGAGAGAAAAATAATGGGAAAAGGGAGAGAAACATAAAGTAGGCTATAGTCCTTCCCAAGTCAGTCTATAAGATACACAGGGTCATGGACTAAACCCCCCATATAGCTTCTAATGACAATCCCCTGGGCTCCTGTCCTCTTGAAAAGGTAGTCAAAAATCGGAATATTTAGTCAACTTTATATTATCTATATTTTTGTTATAGTACTACTGTCTAAATTATAATTTACACTTGGGTAAACTAAGCCTTTAGTTAAGTCACTTTTTGCCAGGTTTGGATTCTTTGACCATTTTGTTGATATACATAAAAAATAATCCCTTATTACCTTAGCCCAGTCATTTGAAACCATTTTCAAACCCTCCCCTGCTATAGGAAGCCAGCTCTGCATAGTTAAGTTGAACAAATAAAACTATGATCCCCATTTTCCAGATGAAAAGAGACACATTTTCTCACCCATCTTAATGGTGTATAATTGACAATCCTATGATCTTATGGGAAAACCAGGGGTGGGAGATAGTATGTTGTACTTTTTTTTCCTTTGTGTGAACTATATACTTACAAAAAGCCTTTTCTTTGCTCAGTAAAATTTGCCACTTTGCTGAAATTATTAAAAATTTACTGACTGCTGAGTCTCTCGGGGCCCAAAAGTGAAATTTGGACACTTAGCATTGGTGATGGGAAAAATTCCCATAAGCATCTAGAACGATCTTTCAAATTCCAGGATATATAAAAATTTGTATCACTTGGGCTCCACCTAAGAAAACTTCATTCCAAGATCCCCTTGCTATGCTCTTAGCCACATCTCAGTTCCCTCTCCTATTCAAACAAACATGCAAAATAAAATAAATAAAACAAAACCCCTCACTGTTTAGTAGCAGGCTATGGCTATTTCTTACTTCGATTTCCTTTAGCTCTCCAGCAAATATTGTATAATCAGTAGTCAGTTTTCTGTTTTATCTCCTTTTTCTCTCTTCCCAAAGTCCATTTTCCTGTACAGTAGTACCTCGGTTTTCGAATGTCTCCGTTGACAAACATTTTGGTTTACGAACACCGTAAACCTGGAAGTGCTTCAGTTTTCTAATATGCCTTGGAAGTCGAACATGTCATGTGGCTTCTGCTGAGTGCAAGATCCTGAGGCCTAGCGGTTGGCTTTTTTCGAACGTTTCAGAACTCGAACTGTCTTCTGGAACGGATTACGTTCGAAAACCGAGGTACCACTGTTTTTCCTATTACCTTCAATTGGAGTGACTCCAGATTTACAAACATTTACATAAAAGGTACATAAGAGAAAGCTTCATAATATAAATAAAGGGGTACATGAATTTTCTACAGGAGAAATTTGAGCTTGAAGAGAGCGATTAGTTCATCAAAGCTACAAAAAAAACTAACCAATTTGAGAGATGCTGTCAGATACAGATATAAAAAAAAGTCACCTTGTCCATTTTCTTGAGGCTTATTTTTCTTCCAAAATTCAGATTCACGCTCAAGTTCTTCTAATTTAAAAGAAAAAAAATATATAAAAATAATAGAAACAATCATGAAATCTTTAATAGAAATGTTGATTTCATAAAACAAATCTGCAAGAAGCAACTTACGTTCTCGTAGTCCAGGGACCAGTTTAAATATGATTTCCTCTAACGTATTATCCAACCTTCCAAAGGGGAAAAGAGAATATGCTAACAATGAAGACATCAAAATCCAATATATAGTCTGAGATCTTTTTATGTATTACAAAATATAGAACATACAGTTTCAGCATATCTACTGTACAAACTCCTCTGTAGGCAGAGCACACCTATTTCTAGCCCTTTCCCACAGTGGTAGATTGATTACAAAAATGGTCCGAGGCCCCAGCTCTCCCTGTATCTACACCCTCTGAAGATAATTTTGAATTCTTCCCTTGATTAAGGAATGGAGTCTATCTTTTCCCTACCTCAAGAATATGGGTTAGCTTTGAAACGTGCTTAGGCCAACAGAATGTGGCACAAGTGATATAGTGCTTAGTTCAAAGCCTAAGCCTTAAGAGGCATTACATGTTTTTTTTTTTTTATTAAACTTATTGGGGTGACAATGGTTAGTAAAGTGACATAGGTTTCAAGAGTACAATTCTATAATACATCATCTATGAATCACATTGTGTGTTCACCACCCAGAGTCAGTTCTCCTTCCATCACCATATATTTGACCCCCTTTCACCCTCTTCTTTTTACATGCTTTGGTGTGCTCTGTCTCCTTTAGACTCCTGCCAACCACGAGAACAAGTCTGGAAGATAAGGCCCCATGTACATGAGAACCAAGCTGCCCTGCTGAGGCCATCCTAGACTAGCTCACTGACAGCCCATCTCTAATACGACAGAACCCAGGGGAGATGGATCAGCAGAGTGTCCTGCCCAACCAGCAGCTCACTGCAGTCACGTGAGTGAGCCCAGCCAAGACCAGAACCACCACCTAGATCTGTGAACCACTCAGACTTGCGAGGAATAAGAAATGCTTTTACTATTGTTTAAAGCATGACTTTTAGGGGTGGCTGGTTATTATGCAGCAATAACTGATACACTGACTGTCAAAATCTCTACTACAACTCTGGCTTTTTCCTATAAATGAAATAATCTCCATTCCTCTCTTCTGAGAAATTTAGACCAGTTAGTCATTCCCTCTAAGGGCAATGATGTATGTAACTTACCCTCAAATGGTTTAGAAAAAATATATAGAGTAAACATGCAAGCATATGACAAAACAAATGCAATTAAATGTTAACAATAGACTAATCTGGGTAAGGAGAACACAAGTGTTCTTTATACTATCTTTCTTTTTGTAGTTTTTAATTATTTCCAAATAAAAATTTAAAAAATATATATGATATACTTTAGCTAAGGGCTTAGATTTGATTAAACAGTGATTGGATTCCTTCAAGTATCTAACAGTCAAAACCAAAAAGTTAATTTGCTACAACACAGCACTGTAAAATGGAGTAGGTAAAAATTACTATTCATTACAGTTTTTGATAGAAGCATCAGGAAAAGATTTGACAGGAAAAGTTTGCTCTATTCTCCTCTAAATTACTTAAATCAGAGTGTCTCGCCCTCAGCACTACTGACATTTTGGGCTGGATCTTGGGGAAGGGAGGACTGTCCTGTGAATTGTAGGATGCTCAGTAGCATCCAGCATCCCCAGCCTCTACCGACTAGATGCCAGCAGCACCCACCCAGTCCTGACAATCAAAAATGCCTCCAGACATTGCTAAATGTACATGGAGGGCAGAGGGGAGAAAAATCACCCCTGGGTGAGAAGTACTGGTATAAATCCAACTAGCAGAAGCCTTCCTCAGGACTACAGACTACAGGAGACCAAAGGCTCTCAATGTTAGCACATATCAGAATTATCTGGAGGTCTTGCTAAATAAGAGGTTCCACTCTGAGTTTCTGATTCAGCAGGTCTCAGAACTGTCATTTCAAACAAGATACTAATAGTGTAGGGACCACACAGTGAAAATCAGGGCTAGACCTTTATCTGTAAATTACTCTAAATATAAGCACTAAAACAGAAGAAAAAAATGTGAAATGTAAGACTTGCAAATCCAGATTTACAGAATGATGGCAAACATCACACAGAAACGTGTTACATATAAGGCTACCTAGAGAAAATCTAGCTGTTTTCAGATGTGTACTTCCCTAAGATCCCATAGCTGATCTGTGATAGAGCTACGGTAGGAACAGTGGGAAGAAAATAGACAGGTTCAGTGGTGAGGACACCTGGCTGGAAGCTGGGAAGTGAAATTTAAGTTTGCTGAGACCTTAGACAAGATCATGGTAAATTTCAGTTTCCTAATCTGGAAAAAAGGGTTTGGATTAGGATCTTACAGACACTTCTGGCTGTAAAAACATATGAATAGACTTAAATAAATGGCAGTCATTTAAAAAAAAAAATCTGTAAGTTTTACATAAATGTCTGTGTACTCTTTTTTGAATATATGATTAATTAAAAAAATTAATAGCACCAAGAATAGTCTCCCTCACTATTAGTCTGCTCTGTCCACTACCATGTAGCTCAACGAAAGTAGTGTATTGTGTAGAATATTGAAACTCTAAAGTGAAATAAAATACTTAAAAATGAAAATCATAAAATTCATACAACCTAAATTAACTGAGTCAAGGCACCAACAAATATGATGTATAATAAAAATTATTAAGCATTTATATGATTTATTTAAGTTAGATGAGCTGTAAAATGCATTTACTTACCTCAACATTTCTAATGGATTTGTTTCATGAACTTGGTTGCCACACCTTGGACAATCATTGCTATCTTCAAAGTGCTGGACAATACAAGTCTTACAGACTAAGAAGAAAGAAGGTGTTAGGTTAAAATGCATCGTTTGAACTTAAACTGGATGCAATTAGAAATAGTCCCTAAAAATTACCTACTATATAGAGCACCATTCTTTAATCAAACTGTATAAAACCTTAAAATTGTAACACTGAAAATAAAAAACCCAACTGAAATAAAGCCTACTGCCACAATAAAAAGTATATACCATTTTGCTTATTGTTTTTCTTAAATACAGTCACAAACCAAATAATTTATTCATACTACTATAAAAAAGCTAGTTCATTTATATAAAACAGGTTTTTTTTTCATGGAAAGAAGCAGGACCCAAAAATGTAAAACCATTTAAGTCTACTTTTACTTCTTTTGCTAGAAATTTATTTGAATGCAAAATAAATAGTTCTTAAAAGAACTTGAGAGTTTTCAACATGTCTGGATTACTATTTATTGGCAGGGTGCCCCTGGGACAAACCAGGCACCACAATGGAACTTCTGTCCTTTGCAGTGTAAGAAGGGTCTGTACTTGCAGGTCCCATGATTCCATGAAGCACAAAGTATGTTAGTGGCATCAAGATGGTACACAAAGGCACAAGAGGTAAACTGGAAGAACAACTGAGAAACTGACACAGAAACATTAATATTTTAAATAAAGATTCTAAACAAAGATAACAGAAACAGGATTTGTGGATTTTTTGGCCACAATCTATGTAGCCTACATTTCCTCCAAATAATACTAATCTTTCTGGCTATGAATCTCTGTCACTTTTCCCATAAGCTTCTATTACCTACAATGCCAACTGTCTTGCACAAAAACCTTAGAAATATTTACAGCACCTGAGCTATAAAAAAAGTTTCAGCCAGTTCTCTATACCAATACCGCCTCCATTTCATTACCCTGTATAATCTGAAACTGCAGATCAGCTCCACCAAGCCCTCTGACAACTCCATGACAAACTATTTC